>NC_063183.1:6533806-7133806 GCF_023159225.1 Perognathus longimembris pacificus | reverse complement strand
GAGTTAGTAGCTGCAATTGAATATGCTGATATGTATACATCATATATGCAACAACCCACACTGATTATACTTCTAGACCTTAGGGCCAATTTTCTATTTTCATCTTTGTGTATCACATGACTTATGGCAAAATGATGTCAACTATTTTCAAGCAAAACATTTCTATGCAATAATCAGCCTAAAACTGGTTCTCCTTACAAGCATTTCCTGTTTCATGCCAAGAGGAGAAATAGGAAAAGGTTCAACCTTAATAGCAAAGAAAAAAACATATAAAAGCACTTATAATCCAAAAAACATTTGCCTGAAACGACTGGACTACAAAGAGCAAGTTAGCAGTAATTCAATGTATATCCTATCCTACAAAATTAGGAAAAGGGAAAACATGGAAAGATGTTTTGTAATCATAAGCTAATGTTAAATGGCAACCCCTTTGTATACAAGTACACAAGACACTTGAAAAAGAATGGTAAGTTAATAGACTGAGTGGAAAATAATTTGAACATTGTTCAAGTTAAAGAAAAGCAACATTCACAAAGAGCAGGTAGAAGCAGGGTGGTCTCAATAAGAGGAACTCACTGTTCTGAGTCTGTCCATACGAAGAGCCATAACTGCTCTGACCATAGCCTGAAGTGTCTGCTGACTGGCCATAACCACTGTAACTCTGCTGTCCATAGGGCTGATTGCTCTGCTGGGAGTAGCCCTGCCCAGGCTGAGTAGGGTAGGCCCCATAGCTAGAGGAAAAGAAAATAGGACAATCAGGAAATTACCTAACAAACCAAAAACAAACTAAAGTTAGTTCCTTCTGCAAACAGAACTGGCACTTACCTTTGGGTTGCTTGCTGGGTATAATCTGCAAAAGAAAAATACAATTTCATTAACCACCAGCTGTCATACTGGTGACAGCTTAAGCACTGAGGCCACTAGAGGAAGGAAATCAAAACTTTGGAATTCTTCCATAAGACATTGAGAAAGGCGAGCTAGAAGTATCGAGTTTTCTTACAATAAAGGAAAAAGCACTGGTTCCTGAAGACCAAACTTCTGGGGTGTTTTATTTTGCAGAGTTACTCAAGCTTCTACTGAACTATAACTCCAGCCCAAGTATTTACTTGACAAAAAAAAAAAAAAAAGATTTTGGTGGATAGCACTACTAGGGTCCTCGAGCCTCCCCCCCCCAGGCTTGTGTCACATGACTCATACACAGCATTTTCACACCGCTGGGGGGTGAAATTCTGAATTCTGTCTCACCACCGTTAAGTCAAGAGACAGTAACTCAACCCACAGATACTAAATAAGTGGCAGAGGTTTGGTATCAAGGGTGCAGTGTTCAAACTCAAAGGGGGGGAAGGAGGGGAAAGGTCTGGAAAAAAGATGATGTGCTCAACCTTGGAAGACAAAAAGTGCAGCCTGGAAACTAAGACAACAAAAGCCCTTTGACCTCAAACAACTCAGACCTTTGCTGTTCCTCAGAAACCAACTATCACCGGGGACTCGGGTCATCCTGAGACCTGTGCTGGAAACTGTTCTCTCCTCTAGCCTATCTTTACCTTTCTTAGGGCTGCTGGGAGACACAGCAAACCACAGAAGACAGAGGACATTTTTTAAACTGCTGTATTAACAATGTAGCTAGCATGATAAGCTCATCTCCGTTCAGGAAGCCACAAAAATGAGCAGGCGAGGGTGTGGTCTGGGTGGGTTGCTACCACCGAAAATCGAAACTTAGGCGGGAATCCCACCCGCCCGGCCAGCCCCCGGGTCAGTCCGTTGGTCAATCCCCGTATTGCCGCCCCACACTACGTTAGGCCGGCGCACGGCCCAGATGCCGCCCCCGGCCCGGGCCGCGTGGCAAAAGAGGCGGGAAGAGGACGGTCCCGCCCCCTCCCGAGGGATCCCAGGGCGAGGCCCTCTACTGCTCCAGCAGCGACCGACAAGTCCGCGGCCGAGGGTCTCGCGACAAAACGCTGGGCCGACGCAAGGCGGGGAAGGGGATCCGCGCCGTGGGGAGGGGGAGGGGCCAGCAAAGCGCGTGCGCGCGCCCGGGTGCCCGGATGCAGCACTGCGACAAAGCGAGACGGTCGTGGGGCCGATGGGGGAAGGGAATGGCTACAGAGACCAGGCCTCCCACCTCACCTCACGCTCCCACCCACCCAGAAACTTCCCCTTCGACAATCTCCTCGAGTAAGTGGACTGTGGAAAGAGGCTTCCGGCTCAGCTCGAGGAGCCTGAGGCGCGAAACAAAATGGCGACAGCGACCTCCCCCCCACCCTTCCACCCTCCCCGACTTCCCGCCACAGCGAGGCGAAAAGCTCCTACAAGCGATCACCACCTCGGGCCCACTGGAAATTATAAGTCTGACGAGGAGGAAATGAGACCCCGAATCGGCGCGCCGCTACCGCCTCGCGCCCTCACATACCGTTGGAGGCCATGTCCGCGCACGCGCGTACTGGCCGGCAAGCAGCGAGATTCCAAGCGCTCGGAACGCCGACGCCGGGAGGACTGAGCAGCCCCGCCTCCTGCGTCAAGGCTTATGTAGGCCTCCCCCGCCTACGCACCGCGGCGGGATGTACCAAATCTGAAAAACAACGGGGGGAGAAGTAGGCCCCGGTTCCTATTGTTGCTAGAGAACTTGAGGGCCCGAGCAGACGAAAAGAAAAAAGATTAACAAAATCCTTTAACAATACGTACGCTTACCTTCACAATCTGTTCTGGTAAGTAGCTCTTTAAATCTCTATATGACTGGCCCCTGGCCTAGTCTACCCCTATAGAGACACAATGGTACGTCCTAGCTCCCCGCTAAGGGCGAGGCGAGGGGGCCCCTAGCGTTTGCGGGCGGAACTGCAGTTCGAGCCCGGAGTCGGGCTGTGGGAACTGGAATTCTTTACATTGGACCCTTTCACTCTGGGCGGAGGGCTGCCGCCTTCTGTTGCCATTCCATCGCATCAGACTCTCTCATCGTCCCTCCAGCCTCCGGCTCTGCTTCTAATCTTTCCTCGTCTGGCAGCACACCCCGACTGTTTCGGGGCCCCTTTCATTCAGTCCTTAGTTTGTGACGTTTGACTGGAAGGAAACCTGTACTTTCACCGGACCCCTGGGCCCCAGTCTGGTCTGACCCGGAGCTCAGCTAAACCCTTTGGCCCCTTTGGCTTTGCCCATGACCAGCCAGGATGCTGGAAGCCCTGGCTGTCCCTTGGACCTGGTTATCAGAGCCTTTTTTTTTTTTTTTTTTTTTGGCCAGTCCTGGGACTTGGACTCAGGGCCTGAGCACTGTCCCTGGCTTCTTTTTGCTCAAGGCTAGCACTCTGCCACTTGAGTCACAGCGCCACTTCTGGCCATTTTCTATATATGTGGTGCTGGGGAATCGAACCCAGGGCCTCATGTATACGGGGCAAGCACTCCTTGACACTTAGGTTTCCGATCCCTTGCCTTTTTAACTGATAAAGAACTACTTTTCATATATTCGAAAAGACTACCAAGAAACCAGCATGAAGATCCCAGAAATAGTACATTTGTATAAGGCTCTAATTGGTTTCAAAATGCACAGTTTCTTTCCCCTCATAATCCTGTGAAGAAAGCAAAAGTATCTCCAGGTTATAAGAAAAGTGAGTCCTGGCGCCAATGCCTCACACTTGTAAACCCGAGACACTCAGAAGGCTGAGATCTGGAGGATAACATTTGGAAGCCAGCCAGGGCAGAAAAGTCTGCAAGACTTCCACTTCTAAAATAACCAGCTGGAGGTGTGGTTCAAGTGGTAATCCTAGCCCTGAACAAAAAGTTGAATGAGAGCCATAATCCTAGGTACTCCTGAGGCTGAGATCTGTGGATCACAGTTCAAAGCCAGCTCAGGCAAGAAAGTCTGAGACTGTTCTCTCCAATAAACTACTCAGAAAAAGCCAGAAGTGCAACTGTGGCTAGAGGGGTAGAGCTCTATCTAGCCTTGAGCACAGACAGAGACAAGGACAGTGCATAGGCCCTGAGTTCAAGTCCCAGGACCGGCAAAAAATTTGAGTAAGATAGCTCAGGGCCCTGAGTTCAAGCCTCTACACTGGCACACACAAAGAGAGACAGACCAGGGGCTGGGAATATAGCCGAGTGGCAAGAGTGCTTGCCTCCCTATACATGAAGCCCTGGGTTTGATTCCCCAGCATCACATACATAGAAAACAGCCAGAAGTGGCGCTGTGGTAGCCTTGAGCAAAAAAAAAAGCCAGGGACAGTGCTCAGGCCCTGAGTTCAGCCCCAGGACTGGCCAAAAAAAAAAATAGAGACAGATCAAGAAGAATCTATAGCTATCATGAATGCGTGTGTGTGTGTGTGTGTGTGTGTGTGTATATATATATATAACACACTCCCTTTGTTATATGAAGCCTTTGGAGCACTTGAAAGCCTGTTCTCTTCCTGGGAGAGCAAGGATAAGAAGTTCAAACTAGGGGCTAGGAATATGGCCTAGTGGTAGAGTGCTTGCCTCATATACATGAAGCCCTGGGTTTGATTCCTAAGCACTATATATATATATATATATATATATATATATATATATATATATAATCCAGAAATGGCACTGTGGCTCAAGTGCTAGCCTTGAGCAAAAAGAAGCCATGGACAGTGCTCAAGCCCTGAGTTCAAGCTTCACGACTGGCACACACACACACACACATTTCAAATTATCCTGCAATTTACATACTCATCAGCCTTTCCTGGTGAAGTAATTTGAAACTTAAGGCAGCTAAGCACTGTATTTCACACCTGTAATCCTAGCTATTCAGGAGGTTGAGATCTGACCATTGCAATTCAAAGCCAGCCCAGGCAGACAAATCCAAGAGATTCTTATCTCCAACTAACTACCAAAAAGCCAGAAATGGAGTTGTGGCTCAAGTGGTAGAGCTCCAGCCTTGAATGAAAAAGCTAAGGAACAGCAGCCAAACCCTGAGTTCAAGCCCCAGTACCAGCACCAAATAAAAAGAGAGGGGTTAAAAGAAACCATCATAAGCTAGCTGTGAGATTAAATATGTAATGGTAATTTCCATCTATAACTCCCCTTCCCCAGGCCCAGAACAAAGAAGACAGGAATAAATATCTTGGGCTCTCTCACTTGTCCTTCAAGATATACAGCTTTAAGCAAAGGATACTTGCTTTAGCATTTCCGTAGGCAGCGCTCAGGACAGAAGGTCCCCCTGCATGGGGCCCACTAAGGTCTTGAGTGTCTGCTGCAAGGTTGCCATGATAAACAGCACTAGGAAAGAAAATACCAGGCTCATCATTGGCCTGCTTCAACCAGCTAGAAAATGGCAACCCAGATCTCAGGCACCTGGCTGAGAACCACACCTATCTCACTGGAGGCACAGGGCCAGGAGGGTGCAAGGAGCACTAGACTTGGGAGTTTGGTAACCATGGTGACAGAGTGGTCCTAGCATTAAGACTGGCAACCTTTCCTAACAGATCAGAAGTCTCAAGGAAACAAACTGGACGTTTGAAAAACACTAGAATCTAGTTAAGATCTGTGGGTGTTTCTACCTCATTGTCCCTCCTTTTTCTGTGGGTACTGGGGTTTGAACTCAAGGCCTTGTACTTGCTAGGTAGACATTCTACCATTTGAATCACTTCTCAATCTTTCTGTTGTTGCCAGTACTAGAGCTGTCCCTTAGCTGCTGCTTTTCACCCAAGTGGACCCACAGCTCCACTTTGGGCATTTTTGGTAGTTAATGAGATAAGAATCACTCAAACTTTCCTGGATTGGCTTTTCAAACTATGATCCTCTGATTGTAGCCTTTCTAAATAACCACCAGTGCCCACCCAGCCCCAATCCTTTTTTCTTTCTCTCTCGCTCTCTCTCTCTTTTTTTTTTTTTTTGCTTTAACTCAGGGCCTGGATGCTGTCCCAGAGCCTCTTCTTCATGTTCCAGGCTAGTGCACTAGCCCTTGAGTCACAACGCCACTTCTGGCCCTTTCTGAGTTTTATTGGAAATAAGAGTTTCACAGATTTTCTTGCCCAGGCTGGCTTCAAACCACAATCCTCAGATCTCATCCTTCTGAATAACTAAAATTACAGGCGTGAGCCATCAGCACCTGGCTTTAATCCTTTTTCTTTTTCTTTTTCTTTTTTCTTTTTTTTTGGCCAGTCCTGGGCCTTGGACTCAGGGCCTGAGCACCTTCCCTGGCTTCTTCCCGCTCAAGGCTAGCACTCTGCCACCTGAGCCATAGCGCCCTTTCTGGCCGTTTTCCATATATGTGGTGCTGGGGAATAGAACCGAGAGCTTCATGTGTAGGAGGCAAGCACTCTTTCCACTAGGCCATATTCCCAGCCCTTTCTCTTTTTTTTTAATGTTACTTTTAGATGAGGCCTCATGCCTCTTACCAGGACTGGCAAGGATGGAAATTCCTCCCAATGTCTTCTAAGTAGCTGGGATTATGTGAGTCCCTGCTACATTTAGCTTTGTCATAACCTTTTTTTTTTTTCTTTTGGCCAGTCCTGAGAGTTGAACTCAGGGCCTCAACACTGTCCCTGGCTGAACCCAGGGTTCCATGCATAGTAGGCAAGCATTGAACTGCTAAGCCACATTCCCAGGCCCCCCCGATTTGTCATCAGCTTTAAGAGCTCTAGAGTCTCCACCTCTAAACAGAAAAGCCACAGTTTAGGAGTTTCCTGGTAAATATGCAATAAAAGACAAATAACAAAGGGCTGGGAGCATGGCTTAATAGAATGGCTGCCTAGCAAGCACATAGCCCTGGGTTTGATTCCTCAGCACCACAGAAAAAGCCAGAAGTTGTGCTGTGGTTCAAGTGGCAGAGTGCTAGCCTTAAGCAAAAAGAAGCCAGGGACAGTGCTCAGACCCTGAGTCCAAGCCCCAGGACTGGCAAAAAAAAAAAAAAAGAAAGAAAAAACAGGCAAAGAAACTTGTTTATGCTTTATACTGCAGATAGATTTGACTCTAACATGAAAAGCATATAACACACCTTTTATTCTCACATTCACTTGAAATTTTGACCGAAAAGGACATATAAGACTACTAAGAAGAGTTCTGCTTTTCTCTCTAGGGCAAAGAAAATAAAAATGATACTTTTTCCCCAGTGCTAAAGATTGCGCCTAGCATCTTACACATGCTATTTAGGCAAGTACCCTACCAAGAAGCTAACCCCCATCCCCAAACTTTTGCGTCTGTATGCCCATCCTGGAGCTTGAACTCAGGGCCTGGGCTCTTTATCTTAGCTTATTTTTTTGCCAGTCCTGGGGCTTGAACTCAGGGCCTGAGCACTGTCCCTGGTTTCCTTTTTGATCAAGGCTAGCACTCTACCACTTGAGCCACAGTGCTACTTCCGGCTTTTTCTGTTTATGTGGTGCTAAGGAATCCAACTCAGGGCTTCATGCTTGCTACGCAAGTACTGTACCACTAAGCCACATTCCCAGCCCTCTCTTAGCATTTTTGCTCAAAGCTGACACTCTACTACTTGAGCCACAACTCCATTTCTGGCTTTTTTGGTAGATAATTGGAGATGAGAGTCTCATGGAGTTTCTTGCTTGGGCTGGCTTTGAACTGCATTCCTCAGATTTCAGCTTCCTGAGTAGGATTATAGGCGTGAGCCACTGACACTTGGGTTTTCTTTTTTAAATAGAGGTCTCAAGACAAGTACATTGAGCAATTCCATCAACTTTAGGTTTTCTAGGAGTTACATTTAATTTTTTTGTTTCTAGTACTGACAATTAAACAGTACCAATGTACCACTGAGCTATTAAATAACACCAGCCCTAGGAGCTACTGTGTGTGTGTATGTGTGTATGTGTGTGTGTGGTGTGTGTGGTGTGTGTGTGTGTGTGTGAATACTGAGGCTTAAACTTGGAGCCTTCAGCTCTCATGTGCCTTTTCCCACTCACAGCTGGTACTCTACCATTTGATCCAGAGCTCCAGATCCAGCTTTTTGCTGGTTAATTAGAAATGGGATCTCATGGACTTTTCTGCCCAGGCTGGCTTTGAACCTTGATCCTCAGATCTCAGCCTCCTGAGTAGTTAGGATTACAGGTTCATAGCTGAGATAGTTCATCTTGAGTGTCAACTTGATGAGATTAACAAACACCTAGCAGATTAGTACAGCCTACCAGGGAGCCTTTGCCAGAGAGGATTAATTAAGACGACTTAAGTATGGGTTGCACTATCCTACAGATGGGGTTCTGGACAGAATAAAAGGCAGAAAAGGCTGGGTGGGCACCAGTGGCTCATGCCTATAATCCCAGCTACGCAGGAGACTGAGATCTCAGGATCTTGGTTCAAAGAGCTGGGAGAGAAAGTCCCCGGGAGACTTTAGCCTCCAATAAACCACTCAGAAATCTAGAAGTGGAGCTGTGGCTCAAAGTGCCAGAGCACTAGCCTTGAGGAAAAGAACCCAGGAGTAGGGCCCAGGTCCTGAGTTCAAGCCCACCACCAACCAAAAAAAAAAAAAAAAAGGCACAAAAGTAGAAAGCCCCTTCAAAGGGAGCTTCTAATAACAGTGGTTTTATGATTTTCTAATTTGGATAATATAGAAATTGGCCCCAATCACAGGGATTTAGTTTATGGCCAGAAATGCAGGACTAGCTGGGAACGTACCAGGATCTGCAGAGCTAAGTAGTGTTTTTGTTTTGTTTTGTTTTATCCCACAGAAGTAGAAAGAGTGAAAGGGTGTCACTTCTGAAAACTAACAGGCCACCTGATGTATTTATAAAGCCCAAGAGTATACACAATGCCCTGCAATTTACATGTGATCTTTTAGTGGGGGGGGGGAGGGGTCCTGGGGCTTATTTCGGGCATTTTTCTTTTTCTTTTTCTTTTTTTGGCCAGTCCTGGGGCTTGGACTCAGGGCCTGAGCACTGTCCCTGGCTTCCTTTTGCTCAAGACTAGCACTCTGCTACTTTAGCCACAAGCACCACCTCTGGCCTTTTCTATATATGTGGTGCTGGGGAATTGAACCCAGAGCTTCATGTATACGAGGCAAGCACTCTGGCCACTAGGCCATATTCCCAGCCCTCGGGCTTTTTTCTTAATAGTTAATTAGAGCTAAGAGTTTTGTGGACTTTCTTCCCCAGGCTGTCTTCAAACTGCCCTACTCAGATCTCAGCCCACAGCGTGGCTAGAATGACAGGCATGATCCACCAGTGCCCAGCTCTACACGTGGTCTTTTGTGTGATAATAGTTGTTGTAAAACATATAACTGAGGTGCCAGACTTTGAAGTCAGGCCCCACCACGTGAATCCCATTTTAGAATCGAACCCTGAGCCAATCAGATTTGTACCTGTGTTCTAATCTCGCTTGCACAGCTGATTGTTGTAACCTTGTTCTTTGCCTTTATAAGCCCTGTGTAATCACAGCTCTGGGCTCCCTCCTAACCTCCGCTGTGTCGGTGGGTAGGACAAGGCCCGAGTTGGCAGCTCGTTAAATAAAACCTTGCCTTGCTTTTACATTTCGGAGTGTCTGAATCTCGGTGGTCTTCTTGGGGGTGGTCTTGCGACTTGGCACAACATAACAATGGGCTGGGAATGTGGCTTAGCAGTAGAGTGTGTTCGCCTTGCATGCATGAAGCCCTGGGTTTGATTCCTCAGCACCACATAAACAGAAAAAGCCAGAAGTGGTGCTGTGGCTCAAGTGGTAGAGTGCTAGCCTTGAGCAAAAGGAAGCCAGGGGTAGTGCTCAGGCCCTGAGTTCAAGCCCCAGGACTGGCAAAAAATAAAATAAAACCAAAAATCATATAACAAGGCTGAGACCTGAGGATCGTGATTTAAAGCCAGCCTGGGCAAGACAGCCCATTAACTACCAAAAAGACAAATGGAGCTATGATTATAGTGGTAAAAGCTCTAGCCTTGAGCCAAACAAGCTAAGACCTGGCACCCAGCCCCCTGAATTCAAGTCCCGGTAGCAGCACATCATCATCATCTAAAACATTTAGGGGGACATATTACCACTGACTGCCTTAGCCACAACTAGTTGCATGGCTCCGGATAACCACAAGGGGACAGCAGTGTCCAGGTGGCATGAATATTTTCACCCCTGACAACGTACTAAAGGAGGGAAAATTGGAGCTAGGAATACTAAAAAACATAAAAGTTCATATGTATATACTTCCTTTTATTTTATTTTTTGTGCTGATCCTGGGGCTTGAATTCAGGGATTGGGTGCTGACCCTGAGATTTTTTTTTTTTACTTTATGCTAACACTCTAGCACTTGAGCGCCACTTCGGCACTAGTGGCTTTTTAGTGCTTGATTCAAGGTAAGAATCTCACGGACTTTCCTGCCCAGGCTAGGCTTCAACTGCAATCCTCAGATCTGAGCCTCCTGAATAGCTAGGATTACAGGTGTGAACCACCAGCACCCAACTCTACATTTTTTTTTTTTTTGGCCAGTCCTGGGCCTTGGACTCAGGGCCTGAGCACTATCCCTGGCTTCTTCCCGCTCAAGGCTAGCACTCCGCCACTTGAGCCACAGCGCCACTTCTGGCCGTTTTCTGTATATGGGGTGCTGGGGAATCGAACGTAGGGCCTCGTGTATCCGAGGCAGGCACTCTTGCCACTAGGCTATATCCCCAGCCCTACTTTTTTTTTTTTTTTTTTTTTTTAATGGGGTTTCAGCTCAAACCCTGGGCGCTATCCCTGAGCTGTTTTGGCTCAAGGCTAGTCCTCTACCACTTTGAGCCACAGCTTCCAGTTTTCTGGTGGATAATTGGATATGAGTCTCAGCTGTTCCTACCCATGCTGGCTTCTAATTGAAATCCTCAGATCTCAGCCTCCTGAGTAGCTAGGATTACAAGTGTAAGCCACCAGCACCTGGCTTATACATTTTTATTATGCACAGTAGTGATTTTTACAATTAGAGTAAGTTGAGACTATCAAATTCCACAACAGTCACTACTCAGCTATAAGATAATGTCAATTCCAATATCTTATCAAATCAACCCAAATGAATACAGCTCTTTGCATTAATGATGGTATATTTAGCTACATGTGACAGAACTCAGAAGCAATGTACAGAGTGTGTTTCAGGCTTGTACAACTAAAACAGCTCCTAGTCTCAAGTGAGAAATCTGGAGTTTCTAGGGTTACGTAAGAGCACAATACGAAGACAGCTGGGAGCCACACTCGTGCCTATAATCCTACCAGGAGACTAATATTTGAAGAGTGTTGTCTGAAACCAGCCCAGGCAAAAATGTCCATGAGACTCATCTCCAGTTATACCACCAAAAACAAGCCAGAAGTGCAGGTGTAGCTCAAGTGACAGAATGCCAGCTTTGAGTGAAATAGCTTAAGGGACAGCACCCAGCCCAGAGTTCAAGCTCCAGTACCAGTGTGCACGTGCATGCACACACGCGCGCGCACACACACAGAACCTGAATACAATTTCATCCTTAAGCTTGTTACTGAAAGCAAGCACATAGCTCACAATTTCAGCCTGCTTACAAACCAGTACACAATGGGTTTTAGTAGCCAGACATTGTGACACCCACCTGTAATCCGAGCCCTCAGGAAGTTGAAGCTATAGGTCTGTGAATTTTGAGTCCAGTCTGGGCAACATAGCAACAACCTCTCTTAAAGAATCAAACAGATGGGGCTGGGAATGTGGCTTAGTGGAAGAGTGCTTGCCAACCATGCATGAAGGCCTGGGTTCAATTCCTCAGCACCACACAAACAGAAAAGGCTGGAAGTGGCGCTGTGGCTCAAGAGGTAGAGTGCTAGCCTTGAGCAAAACAAAGCCAGGGACAGTGCTCAGGCCCTGAGTCCAAGCCCCAGGACTGGCAAAAAAAAAAAAAAAAAAAAATCAAACAGACAAATAATGGGATTTGTTTTCACCAATTGAGTTGTATCTATGGACTCATTCCAGTCGATCAAAACTGTTCTCTCTCTCTCTTTTTTTTTTGCCAGTCCTGGGGCTTGAACTCAGGTCCTGAGCACTGTCCCTGGGCTTCTTTTGCTCAAGGCTAGCACTCTACCAGTTGAGCCACCCCCACTTCTGGCTATCTCTGTGTGTGTGGTACTGAGGAATCGAGCCCAGGGCTTCATGCATGCTAGGCAAGCACTCTACCCCTAGGCCACATTCCCAGGCCCGAAAACTGTTCTTTTTTTTTTTTTTAAATTCTTTTCATTATTTTAATTCACTTTTGTGCTATTCTTTGTTTTTATTTCTAATTAGTACATTACCATAAAACCTTTTCCAAATATTTAAAACTGTTGAAAACTTCCCAATGAACCTCTCTCTGTCTCTGTCTCTGTCTCTCTCTGTCTCTCTGTCTCTGTCTCTGTCTCTCTCTCTCTCTCACCAGTATGCCAGTACTGGGCCTTAAACTCAGAGTTCTTGAGCTCTCCCTTGGCTTTTCCATTGAAGGCTTAAGCCATACCTCCACCTGTGGCTTTCTGCTGGTTAACTGGAGACCAGAGTCTACATCACATTTGTCTGTCTAGAATGGTTTCAAACATGATCTGCAGTCTCAACTTCTGAATAACTAGGACTACATGCCCAAGGCACCAGTCTCCAGCTCTTATTTATTTATGTGTTTGTTTGTTTGTTTGACTAGTGTGGTGTAGTTGATGGTTATTTGGAATGGGTCAGGCACACCTGTGTCATTGTTGTGTGGAATTATTTCAGCTGAGGTCACCAGATGTTTGTCCATCAGTCCTGTTCTTCCAGGAAACTGAGGTGACCACAGGTGACAGGGTCCCAGAGCCAAGGAAGACAGATCCAAAATACAAGTGGGGGTACCACATTTTTCTTCTGCTTTTATTGTCCTTTGGACATTTGCAAGCCCAAAGGAAGGGTAATAGCTAATAACAAAAGCAGCTTCTAAGGGCCAGGAGTTTGGCCTAGTGGTAGAGTGCTTCCCTAGTGTGCAGGAAGCCTTGGGTTCAATTCCTTGGTACCACATACACAGAAAAAGCTGGAAGTGGGGCTGTGGCTCAAGTGGTAGAGTACTAGCTTTGAGCAAAAGAAGCTTAGGGACAGTGCCTTCAGTTCAAGCCCCAGGACTGGCCAAAAAAAAAAAAAGGCGCATCTAAGTACCTGTTATAAAAGTGAGTGAGACCAGGCACTGATGGCTCATGCCTGTAATCCTAGTAACTCAAGAGGCTGAGATCTGAGGTTCACAGTTCAAACCCAGCTTGGACTGGAAAGTCCATGAAATTCATCTCCAGTTAACCACCAGAAAACTGGAAGTGGTACTGTGGCTCAAAGTGGTAGTGCTCAGTCCCTGAGCTCAAGACCCACAAATGACCAAAAAAAAATACTTTAACCATGTTCCTCCTCTATTCACCCTGCCTCCTGCTGATACTCTATTTCCCCCACCCCCAACCCATTCTTTTGTTTCATTTGTTCTGGGTGTTTTGGTTTTGTTTTGTTTGTTTGTTTTTTGCCAGTCCTGGGCCTTGGACTCAGGGCCTGAGCACTGTCCCTGGCTTCTTTTTGCTCAAGGCTAGCACTCTGCCACTTGAGCTACAGCGACACTTCTAGCCGTTTTTCTATGTATGTGGTGCTTGGGAATCGAACCCAGGGCTTCATGTATACAAGGCAAGCACTCTTGCCACTAGGCCATATTCCCAGCCCCTGGGTGTTTTGTTTATTTGTTTGTTTGTTTGTTAGACGAGGTCTCATTACATAACCCAGGCTAGCCTCAAACTCAATTTGCCTGCCTCAGCCTCCTGAGTGTGGGGGTTACAGGCATGCACCACCATGCTCAACTAAAGTCACACACCATTTCACAGCAGATACAGCGCCGTCTGGCTTACCTAATGCTGAGCATAGACAGCTTTGTTCTTAATTGGTAAAATAGTCTTCCACTCCCTCTTCTCAGTGCTCTTATTTTATTGGTGTTTGTTTGTTCATTTGTTTGTTTGCAGTTTGGAGAGTGGAACCCATGGTCTCTTATTTGCTAGGCCAATGCTGTACCACTGAGCTACATTCCCAGCCCTGGTAGGCAATACCCTTCAATTGCTTGACTGTAAAAAGACAATTCATCTGTGGGTGGTATTAGGGATCAAGCCCAGGGCCTCCCACAGGCTTAACCACACCCTTTTACCACAGAAGTACACCCCAAACCCAGAAACAGCAACAACAACAACACAAAAAAAATTCCATACTATCTGAAGAATGGCATTTTTTCTAGGTCAGTGATAATCAACCTGTTTAGTGAGAAGGGCAATTCAGAAAAAAGTAACCTGTTACCAAATGTTTTTCAAAGAAACTATCTCTTTTATCAGGAAATGTAATAGCCACAATGTTGCTTAAGCCTGTTTTCCTTTCCTTTCTCAAATGCTCAAGTGTTTCTTATTTTGACTGAACTTTCAGAAACCACAGAACACACACCATGCCCCTAAGAACACTTCTGGGTATCGGATGTCATACGGCCCCTGTCACTAACATTTATGGCCAAAGGAGGCATTTGGGAAGCTGAATCCTTTCCTTTTTCCTTAGCTGACCCTGGAATCCATTTAATTGCAAAACGTTTTTTTGTCTCTTTTCATTCAAGTACAATGCCTCTCCCTTAAAATATACCACACGCTTGTTATTCTTAGCCAGCTGCCAGTGTTCACACTTGGAATTCTGGCTACTCAAGAGGCTGCAACCTGGAAGGTCACAATTCAAAGCTACCCTCAGACTCCATTTCCAGTTAACCAGCAAAAGGCCAGTCTTGAGGCATGGCTCAAGTATAAAGCATCAGCTATAAGCAAGAAAGCTTGAGAACACAGGCTCTGAGTTCAAGCCCTGGTATTGGAAAAAGAAGAAAAGGAAGAAGATGGAGGAGGAGGAGGAGGAGGAGGAGGAGGAGGAGGAGGAGGAGGAGGAGGAGGAGGAGGAGGAGGAGGAGGAGGAGGAGGAGAGGAGAAGGAGGAGGAGAGGAGGAAGAGGAGGAGGAGGAGGAGAGGAGGAGGAGGAGGAGAGGAGGAGGAGGAGGAGGAGGAGAGGAGGAGGAGGAGGAGAAGAAGAGGAGGAGGAGGAGGAGGAGGAGGAGAGGAGGAGGAGGAGAAGAGGAGGAGGAGGAGGAGGAGAGGAGGAGGAGGAGGAGGAGGAGGAGGGTTTTGTTTTGGTTTTTGCTGGTCCTGGGGTTTAAACTCTGGATTGGGAGGCAGTCCCTGAGCTCCTTTTTGCTCAAGGTTAGTGCTCTACCACTGAAGCCACAGTGCTACTTCCAGCTTTTTCTGTGATTAATTGGAGACAAGAGTCTCTCAGACTTTCCTGCCTGGGGCTGTCTTTGAACCACCATCTTCAGATCTCAGCCTAGGGCCAGGAGTATGGCTCTGTACCTCAGTACCACATAAACAGAAAAAGCTGGAAGTGGTGCTGTGGCTCAAGTGCTAACTTTGAGCAAAAGAAGTTCAGGGTCAGGGGCTGGGAATATGGCCTAGTGGCAAGAGTGCTTGCCTCGTATAAATGAGGCCCTGAGTTCGATTCCTCAGCACCACCTATACAGAAAATGGCCAGAAGTGGCGCTGTGGCTCAAGTGGCAGAGTGCTAGCCTTGAGCAAAAAAGAAGCCAGGGACAGTGCTCAGGCCCTGAGTTCATGGCCCAGGACTGGCCAAAAAAAAAGAAGCTCAGGGTCAGCGCCCAGACCCCAAGCTCAAGCCCCAGGCTTAACTGGCAAAAAACAAAAACAGATCCTCCTGAGTAGCCAGGATTACCAGTGTGAGCCACCAGTGCCCAGTGAGGAGGTTGTGTTTTAGATGGTGTTAAATGTTGAATGCATTCACATATAGCTGTGTAACTCCTAGAGTTTAGATCTAGAACTTGCCCCCAGCAGTGAGCCCCTTGCTCCTTTCCCCTGTGCTCTTTCAAGTTAGTACCTCCACACAGTCTCCCCACCCCACCCCCACCCCCCGCAAAGAAGAGTACCACACTCTCGGCCCTTTTTATGCTATTTTACAAATAGAGTATCACATTAAGCCTGGACCTCCACCTTCCTATTCATGCATATGCTTCTCAAATAGCTTGGCTACCAGGTGCCAGTGACTCACACCTGTAATCCTAGCTACTCAAGAGGCTGAGATCTGAGGATCATGGTTCAAAGCCAACCTAGGAAGAACAGTCTGTGAAACTCATCTCCAATTAACCACCACCAAAAAATAAATAAAAAATTTAAAAAGCCATACATGGAACTGGGCCCCAATTGGTACAGTGTCAGCCTTGAGGGGGAAAAAACAAAGCTAAGGAGCAGTGCCCAGGCCTTGAGTTCAAGTCCCCACACTGGCACAAAAGAAAAAAGGAGGAAAGGGCTGGGGATATGGCCTAGTGGCAAGAGTGCCTGCCTCATATACATGAGGCCCTGGGTTCGATTCCCCAGCACCACATATACAGAAAATGGCCAGAAGTGGCGCTGTGGCTCAAGTGGCAGAGTGCTAGCCTTGAGCAAAAAGAAGCCAGGGACAGTGCTCAGGCCCTGAGTCCAAGCCCCAGGACTGGCAAAAAAAAAAAAAAAAGAAAGAAAGAAAGAAAGAAAGAAAAAAGGAGGAAAAAAAAGGAGTGTACCTGAATTACAGTATGCATTTGAAAATTTGTCACCATTCCAGTGGGTGTGTTGTTGTTTTGGTTTGGTTTATTTGTTTTGGTTTTGCAGTACTGCGGATGAACCCAGTGTCATAGGAATGCTCTCCCAGTGCTCTACATCTGAATCATGCCAAAGCCCATGGCTTAAACTTGCATTTTTCTCAGGTGATGTTGAACTGCAAAACACTCCACTGAGCAGAGCCTGGAGAAGCGCCAGTCCCTCTGTAGATAATAAAACAGGTTCTGTCAGGCTGTGATTTATTACATAGCAATAGGTAATTAAAACATAGTGTTTTGTCCTTTCTGAAAATGAAGTTGTATCTTTATCTTATTGCTTCTCCAATATCTGAGCTTAAAGTTTTGTTTTTCTTTGTGCCAATACTGGATCTTCAGCTCAAGGCTACCCTTTTTCACTCACAGCTGGAACACTCTACCACTTGAATCATGACAACACTTCTGGCTTTTTGTGTATGTCAGTCCTGTGGCTTGAACTCAGGGCCTGGGCACTGTTCCTGAGCTTTTGCGTTCAAGGCAAGTATTCTATTACTTGAACCATAGCTCCACTTCTGGCTTTTTGGTGTTTAATTGGAGAGAAGAGTCTCACAGACTTTCCTGCCCAGACTGGCTTGGAACCATGATCCTAAGATCTCAGCCTTCTGAGTAGCTAGGATTACAGGCATCCTGAAACCAAAATATTTCTGAACCACTGAATCAGACCAATTTGTGAGTGGGCATCGTCCTGATTTTTGTTTTTGGTAGTGCCAGGATTTGAACTCAGGGTTGCCTTGTGTTTGCCAGGCAGGTGCTCTACCACTTAAGCCCACCTTTCCCCTCTTTTGTTTTTTTGTTGTTGTTGTTGGCTTTTTCTACATAATCCCACATAGCTGAGATGACAAACTTATCCTACCCTGCCCAGCTTATTTTACTGAACTAGATGTTCAAACCTTGACCCTCCCAATCTCCCAACTACAGAGTTTACAGGTATAAGCTACTGGTCTAGCCTTGTAGGTTGCAAACTTAATCCCCAATGAAGTAATTTTAAGAAGTGGGACCTATGCCAGGCACTGGTGACACACTCCTAGTGCCATCTACACAGAAAGCTGAGCCAGGGGATGTTGGTGAGGAGGTTCTTTTTTTTTCCTTACAAATCCTTCTCTTTAATTGGAAAAAAATGAAGCTCTCAAAAAGGATTTAAAGGTGAGGAGGTTCTTGAGCTCCCAAGTTCAAGTCCAGTCTACATTTGAAATGACAACAAGGAACAACAGAGTGAGGCTCTAAGAAAGAAGGGGTGTGGGGCTAGACATGGTAGTTCACACCTATAATCTCAGCACTTGAGCCTGGAGGATCAAGTTCAAGGCCAAGGCCAGTTAGTCTATAAGTGAGTTCTAGCACCACATCAGAGAGAGGGAAATTTTCTTTTGCATTCCCTTCCAGTTCACCTGCTGGCTGGGGCTGTCCTTCCTCTTACATAGCTACTCCTCTGTCTGCCTCTCTACGCCCACAGGTAGGTGTGAAAACCAAGGAAGAGTGTAGCCTTCCATCCCCAGCCCCTAAAAACAATAGGGCTTATAAAATTTCACTGTATAGAAGTTACTTTTAGCTTCTTTTTTTTTCTTTTTCTTTTTTTTTTTTGGCCAGTCCTGGGGCTTGGACTCAGGGCCTGAGCACTGTCCCTGGCTTCTTTGTGCTCAAGGCTAGCACTCTGCCACTTGAGCCACAGTGCCACTTCTGGTCATTTTCTGTATATGTGGTGCTGGGGAATTGAACCCAGGGCCTCATGTGTACAAGGCAAGCACTCTTGCCACTAGGCTATATCCCCATCCCCTACTTTTAGCTTCTATAACTCCATTTTGGTGACTCCATGCTAGAGGGCTGCACGCCCCACCCATGCGACTAGTTCCTTGTAGTTTGACATTTAAAATATATATGTAGCCCTTGTTCCTCTCTGTATCTAGGTAGCAACCATAGTAATGGATTGTGAAAATAATCATAGTAATAGATCATAGAAATAACCATAGTAGGGGCTGGGAATATGGCCTAGTGGCAAGAGTGCTTGCCTCCTACACATGAAGCTCTCGGTTCGATTCCCCAGCACCACATATATGGAAAACGGCTAGAAGGGGCGCTGTGGCTCAGGTGGCAGAGTGCTAGGCTTGAGCCGGAAGAAGCCAGGGACAGTGCTCAGGCCCTGAGTCCAAGGCCCAGGACTGGCAAAAAAAAAAAAAAAGAAAAGAAAAAGAAATAAAGAAATAACCATAGTAGTGGTTATAGAAATAACCATAGTAGTGGTTACAGAAATGCCATGGTGACTATCAGGTTGGTCCACTGGATTGTTTCAGCCCGCTCATGCTTGCTTAGCTGATATTAGGGGAACATGATAACAATTGTTAAAATAAAGTTGATATTAGGTCAGCCTGACCCCAAAATTCTGCATCAGTAAACGGCTTGCTTAACCCATTTGTGCTCTGACCCCCTGCGTTGACCTCTTGCATCTGTGCTACATGAACCACCTGCTGTCGAATGCACAGCTCTACCTTTAAAAACCCAACCTGCAGTGGCCCAGTGCTGTTCTTTCCCATCCCGATGGTGGAAAGCAGACTCTGTGCACAGCTAAACAAAGGCTCCTAGCCCAATGGACTGAGTGCTGTGACTTTCTCGTGGGTGCGAGTCCTGGGTGGCCAGGATACTGCAGTAGGTAGGTCTCTTCCCTCACTGCTATTTGAGAATTCTTCATCCGTTCTGGAAAATGTTGCTCCACCCTGCCTACATCTCTGAAGATAGTACCTTAAACTTCAAGTCCTCTTTACAGGCTTTTGGGGCGGGTTTTTTTTTTTTTTTTTTGCCTTCTTTCATTCTTATCTTTTTCTTTGTATTTGAGTGTGTTTAATTTTTATTGCTTATTTGTTGTATTTATTTATTGGGGGGAGGATCCTGGGCCAGTCCTTTAAGTGTGTGTGTGTGTGTGTGTGTGTGTGTATACACTGTCTGGAACTTTGAACCCAGAGCCTAGGTGCTGTCCCTTAGCTTTTTCTTGGTCAGTCATGGGGCTTGAACTTGGGTACTTGGCACTGTCCCTGAACTCTTTTGCTCAAGGCTAGCACTCTACCACTCTGAGCCACAGCACCACTTCTGGTTTGCTAGTGGTTAATTGGAGAGAAGAGTCTCACAGATTTTCCTGCCCTATTTGGAACCATGGTCCTTAGATCTCAGCCTCCTGAGTAGCTAGGATTACAGGCATGAACTTCCAGTGCCCAGTTGTCTCAAGGTCATACGAAGAGCAAGTCAGAGTTCTGAGCATCTGTACTCTTAACACAGAGCAAGCAGCCTTGCCAGCCTGCCCAGCCCCCTCCCAAACCCCTAGGATCTGCCTAGCCAGCTGCAATCTGTGATCCCTTTGTTGGGATGGGATTGAATTCCCCAGAGTTCCTGTCCCAGCCCTGGCCAGCAGGTCCAGTAACCAGAGCTGTGTGAGAAGAAAAGGCCAGTCCATCGGGACAGCTGCAGCCCAGGCAGAGGTGAGGTCTCAGGTGAGTCATGCCAAAGAGGGGGCTACCTTCCTAGTCCCTAGGGGGGCCACCACTGGGCCCAGCCCTGCGTTACCAAGGACTCAGTAGAGGGGCCACCCAGACCTCACCCACCTCTTTTGGATCTTTGATCATAGGGTCCTCAACAGGTGTCCTGGAGCAAGGATCCCTCTCTGCAACCCCCCATGTAGGCCTCTAGAGATGTGAGATGCTCTTGGGGCTCTGGGTGGGGCCTTCAGGCTCCCTACTTTTCCTTTCCAGCCCCAGGTCCTATCAGATTCCCAGAAATGAGCCCTAGCCAGGGAGGGTGGAGCTGCCCCTGGGACCACAGGGAGCCCTAGCTGCTCCAGGCAGTGACAGCACTGTGACAGGAACCAGACTCTCACCCAGCGCTGCATCCGGCTGCCATGTCCCTGCACCTGTTGCTCCCACTGGCAATCCTCGGTAACCTCAGGGGACAGTGCTGAGATGCAGGGGGACCTGGATGCGGGCATCCCGGGAGTTGGGAGGCAAGACTCCTGGGTTCTTCTTGAAGAGATGCAGAAAAAAAGAAAAATAAAATAAAATGAAGGAGGGGGCAGAAGGGAGAGGAATGGTATAGCTTATGGGGAAAGGCGACCTGGGTGCCACCAGAAATGAGGCGCTGTAAAGCTTGGGGAGAGTCTAGGAGGACACGGAAGTGCAGGGGTACAGCCACTTCCTGCTTCCCTCTGTCTTCCCAGCCTTCCAACCCAGGCCAGGAGCCTTCGAGGACTCAAGTAAGACAGCTGTACTGGGGGGAGGTCAGGTTTGTAGAGGAAGGAAAGCTAGATGGGGCATGGGGTGAGTAGCTTGGGTAAGGGCAGGGGTGGGAGAACAGGGAGATGGGAGCCTGGCAGTTAAGAGCTGGAAGTTACCTGCTGTCTTCTCTCTGCTCTCTGGCTCCCAGCACTCAGTCCTACCCAAGAAGAACCTGAAGATCTGGGTAAGGAAAAGGCTTGGGCATTTGGGGATATTTTTATTTTTCTCTCTTTGTGCTGGTACTGAGGCTGAACTCAGGGCCAAGATGTTTTCACTTGGCTTTTTCTGCTCAAGGCGGGTAACTCTTGAGCCACACCTCCACTTCTGTCTTTTTGGTGGTTAATTGGTAATAAAGATCTCACAGAATTTCCTGCCTGGGCCGTGGAACCTCAGATCTCAGCCTCCTGAATAGCTAGGATTTCAGGCTTGAGTCACCGGTGCCCAAACGCTGTCTTTCTGGGATCTTGAGACTGAAGCTGGCTATTCTCAATGGTGCCCAGATTCTCTGTTCTTTGTCCAGAAGGACACACTGAAGTCGGGTGAAGGACGGATTTTGACCTGTTTGTTACTTGGGCTTTGGGAGTAGAGGATCCTCGGTAGGTCTGACCTCCAAGGGTTCGCTGTTGCAGACTGCGGGCGCCCCGCGCCCTCGGCCCGCATCGTGGGGGGCTCCGACGCGCAGCCCCTCTCCTGGCCCTGGCAGGTGAGCCTGCATCACGGCGGGGGCCACATCTGCGGGGGCTCCCTCATCGCCCCATCCTGGATCCTTTCTGCAGCTCACTGTTTCGTGACGTGAGTAGCCTTAGGCCAGCCCGCAGCTTGACCCCTCCCTTGGCTCCCCTTTTCTAAGGTTAAGTGGGAGCAACTCTCATTTCCAGGACCTGTGTGTCCCCCTCTCCCCCACCGCCCTTCCCCACTAGGGCGTCTCACTGGTCCGGGTAAGATGAGGCCACCAGCAGCCTCATCCCAGCCCTCCACCAGAGATCCTGACTCTGGATTGTCTTTCCCATGTTCCCATCACCCCCTCCTCCAAATCGGACCCGCCCCTCGCCTTCAAGAGTCTGTCTCCCCTCCATTTTTGCTGCTGCTGCTTCTTTTTTGTCCCTTGGTTTAATGCGCCGGTACTGGGGGTTGAAGTCAGGGCCAGGGTGCTGTCCCTGAGCTTTACACTCAAGGCTGGCACTCTACCACTGGAGCCACAGCTCCACTTCCGGCTTTTTGCTGGTTAATTGGAGCTGATTCACACTGGCTTCGAACCTCCATCCTCGGATCGACGCTGGCAACCCCCATTCTGAATCCGGCTCTGCCCATCCCTGGGGTCCCACGTTCCCACCCGGCTTCTGACCCCTCCCCGCCCGCCCCGGCGCAGGAACGGGAGCCTGGAGCCCGCGGCCGAGTGGACGGCCGTGCTGGGCGTGCACTCCCAGGACGGGCCCCTGGAAGGCGCGCACGTCCGAGCCGTGGCCGCCATCCTGGTGCCGCCCAACTACAGCAGGGTGGAGCTGGGCGACGACCTGGCCCTGCTGCGCCTGGCCTCGCCCGCCAGGCTGAGCCCCGCCGTGCGGCCCGTCTGCCTGCCCCGCGCCTCGCACCGCTTCGTCCACGGCACCGCGTGCTGGGCCACCGGCTGGGGGGACGTCCAGGAGGCCGGTGAGTGGGGCGGCTCCCCGCGAGAGCCATAGCGGGGAGGCGGCGCCGCGAGGGAGTCCGCGAGGCGGGGCCTGCAGGAGGGGCGGGGCCTGCAGGGAAGGGCGGGGCCTGCATGGAGGGGCGGGACCTGCATGGAGGGGCGGGGACTGCTGGGAGGGGCGGGACCTGCAGGGAGGGGCGGGGACTGCTGGGAGGGGCGGGGCCTGCAGGGAAGGGCGGGACCTGCAGGGAGGGGCGGGGACTGCTGGGAGGGGCGAGGGCCTTCAGAGAGGGGCGGAGCCTGCAGGGAGGGGCGGGGACTGCTGTTTGAGCTGATCTAACTCTAGTGGGCGGGGCTGTCCGTCGTGGGCGGAGCTACAGACGTAATGCTGCTGGACCGCTGGAAATTTCCTCAACTACCTGCATCCACCCTCCGCCTCCTCCTCCCCCACCCTGCCCCCGAGGGTTCTGAAATCGACACCACCGCCGCACCCCGCGCCCTCTTTCCAGCTTCACCTTTTCCCCCAGTTGCTCCTTTTGTGAACTTAGATCTGACTCTGGCACCCATCTTGTTTCAGGCAAAGTGTTTTCTCTCACTTCATTTCTCCTCCATTTATACGGGAAAGTAATACTGTGCACAGCGTGGGGCTGTTTGATGAGAAAGCCCGTGTACAACGCATAGCCACAGAGCCCAGCAGAGCCATACTTAACACGTTTTAGATGTTCTTTAGTAATCCACTTTAAAAAGCATCGAAAGCACACAGCACCTGGTATACAGTGGGCAGTCAGCAAGTCTTTCTGCCTTCCTTTCCTCCCTCCCTCTTCCTGCTGTTCTGTCTCCCTTCCTCCGGCTTCTCCCTGCTGACCTAAGCTCACTCATTCTTTCCTTCTCGGAAGTGTTAAGGCTTTGTGGGACCAGTCAGTGAGTGTTCCAAACAAATCAGCCTTCTCAGAGCTTGCAACGTAGGTGCAAGCTAGGCGCTGAATTTGTTTTCTACCTGAACTTGATTAGGCCTGTAATCCTAGATACTCAGGAGACTGAGATCTGAGGAACACAGCCCCAGCAGAAAAGTCTATAAGACTCTTATCTCCAATTAACCACCAGAAAACTGGAAGTGACACTGTAGTTCAAAGCACAAACAGACTCAGTTTCAGTGCCCAGGCCCTGAGTTCAAGCCCCATGACCAACAAGGAAAAGGAAAAAAAAAATAGGAAAGAAATTCAATAAATAAGCAAGCACTATATTGGAAGGTGAGGCAAGAGAGGGAGAGAGAGAGAGAGAGAGAGAGAGAGAGAGAAGAGAAGAGAAGAGAAGAGAAGAGAAGAGAGAGAGGACGACTCTTTCATTCTGTTGCCTTAATCACTCTGCTCCTTTTCATGCTAGCATGCCTTATGCCTATATCCTACAGCTGGTATGCCATGATCAGACTGTTGACACAGGGGCTATGGAAGGAGATCCTTTGCCTTCAGGGATAGGACTAGGAAAGCAAGTGATAGAGAAATGCACCCTGGCAGTCTATGTGGAGGGGTCTGGCCCTCCTGAGAGTGTGCCCCTGCTCAGATTTCCGGGAAGTTTTGTGCAGAGAAGAAAGGAGGAAGAAAAGATGGGGAAGGGCTGCATCATGGCAGTGATGAGCAGAGACTGAACTGCAGGCTCAGCCATGGCCTGGCTTCTCATGACCCTGGGTGAGGTGGGCAAGAATGGTGGAACTGGTTTTTCCACCAAAACCAGGATAGTGCTGAGGTCCTAGGTTTAGACCACAGGATCCACATTCTGTGTGATCGGAACTGAGCTGTAGAATGTTCCTCTGGCAATAGCAAGTCAAGAGTGTGGCAGGTAAGAGAATAGCCAGGAGCCTTGTCTGACTCAGCTGGACTGGAGTAGTCCAGTCATCCAGGCTCAAGATTAAAACTGCTAGGGCTGGTAAGTGCTTGCCTAGCATGCATGAAGCCTTGGGTTTGATTCCTCAGTACCACATATATATAAAAGGCCAGAAGGGGCGCTGTGGCTCAAGTGGCAGAGAAGCCAGGGACAGTGTTCAGGCCCTGAGTTCAAGCCCCAGGACTGGCAAAAATAAATAAATAATAGATTAAACTGCTTAGAACTTGAGCAGTGGCAGAGAATACTACGACATTTAAAATGAGTTGAGAACTGACTGGGAAAGGGGTGTTGAGGAAGGGGTCAGAGACAACACTCAGCCTCCATGCTTGGCAACTCAATACAGGACTTCATCTAGTGTATATGGTATTGTGTGTGTGTGTGTGTGTGTGTGTGTGTGTACACACTGTGCACACACCAATACTGGGACTTGAACTTAGAGCCTGGGCACTCCTCCTTAGCTTTTTCACTCAAGGTTCATGCTCTACCACTTGAGCCACACCTTCACTTCCAGCTTTTTTTTTTTTTCCTGGCTAACTGGAAATAACAATCTCACCTACTTTCCAGCCTGGGCTGGCTTCAAACCTTGATCTTCAGATCTTAGCCTCCTGACTAGCAAGAACTACAGGTGTGAGCCACTAGTGCCCAGCTTCTATGGCACAAGACAATATGACAGGACTCTGAGTTTAATGATCTCAGTTCCTACATATCTTTTGTCATTTGGTGGGGGACCTTCTGCCCAGTGCACAGCCTGCACCACCATGCATGACAGCCCCTACTGGACGCTTGCTGAGGCCATGCCGTAAGAAGAAAACAAATAGGAGAACGAGGAAATGCGATGGGTGGTGTGGGCCCACATCTAGAAGGAGACATCCAGGGGGCAGCTGGAGGGGATAAAGCTGAGAATTTCCAAAGGGAAGTGGAGTACTCCATTCCTGCTTCAGTATCTTCTGTTCTCTCTTTCTACCCCCAGACCCTCTGCCCCTCCCTTGGGTGCTGCAGGAAGTGGAGCTAAGACTGCTGGGAGAAGCTGCCTGTCAGTGCCTCTACAGCCGGCGAGGCCCATTTAACCTCACATTACAACTATTGCCAGGGATGCTGTGTGCTGGCTACCCAGAGGGCCGGAGGGACACCTGCCAGGTAAGGTGACACCCCCTGCACCTACCTGGCAGGGCTAGCTCCATAAGTCCCTAGCTTATAGGAGCCAGTTAAAGAATAGACAAAAACCACCCTGAGCCTCGTCTGCAAAAAGGGCAAGCTTGCCAATGGAATCAGGGTTGTGAGCATGGCTAACATGCATGAAACCCTGGGGTGAATTCCAGCCTGGGGAGTGGATAGAGGAAGGCTGCCATGCCTATCATCCTAGCTACTCAGGAGGCTGAGATCTGAGAATCGCAGTTCAAAGCCAACTTGAGCAGAAAAGTCCATGAGACTCTTATCTCCAATGAACTATCCGAAAGCCAGAAGTGGAACTGTAGCTCAGAATGCTAAGGTACTCGCCGTAAGCCAAAATGTTAAGGGGGAGCATCTTGACCCTGATTTCAAGCCCTTGTAGTGGCACAAAAATAAATAAATTGCTACAGTGGCTTATTGATGCTCTATTGAACAGGTAGTTTTGAGCTTTCTTTGTGACCCTCTCATGTTTCCCAAGTGCCTGACCTGGGTTTCAGTGATGCCTTAGGAACAATGTCTGACCTGAGCATTGGATGACCCCAACACTATTGTTTCAGCTCTCACTGAAACACTGTTCACAGCACATTGTTTCTTCTTGCTGTGAACAGTCTTCTCCCTCTTTACTTGCTTTCCAACCATCCCCTCTTCCTGCTTTTGTTCCATCCTCCCAGTAGCAAGGATTGCAGGTGCACACCACCCTGCCTGCCTTTGCTGCTTTTAGATTGCTTGTCTTTGACAGCCTCTTGGGTGTCTCCCATGTACTTTTTAAAGAACTGAGTGGGCCTAGGGGTGGAGCTCAATGGCAGAGAAAATGCTTAGCATTTGGGAGGCTCTGGGTTCAGCCTCAGCTTAAAACTAAAACAAAATAAGCTGAATGCCAGTGGCTCATGCCTGTAATCCTGGTTACTGAGGAGATTGAGATCTGGAGGATCAGGGTTTGAAGCCAGCCAAAAAAGTCCATGAGACTGCATCTTCAACTAATCAGCCAAAAGGTGGACTTGAGATGTGGTTCAAGTGGTAGAGTGCCAGCTGAGCAAACAAGCTGAGCAAGCCAGCCAAGCAAGTGTAAGGCCCTCAGTTCAAACACTAGTAATATGTATGCATGTATATGAGCCACACAAAAAGATGGAGCTATTGAGAAATCTTAGATATCACAGGGTTTCTTGGAACAATTTCTCATATAGAACCATTTGAGCTGGGTGCCTGTCATCCTAGCTACTCATGAGGCTGAGACCTGAGGATCACAATTCAAATCCAGCCCAGACAGAAAAGTCCCCATGAGACTTTTACCTCCAATTAACTACACAAAGCCAGAAGTGGAGCTGTGGCTCAAAGTGGTGGAGTGCTAGCCTTGAGCAAAAAAGCTGAGAGAATGCCCAGGCCCTGAGTTCAAGCCCCATGACCGACGAGAGAGAAAGAGAGAGAGAGCGCACCAGGTATGAGGCATGGTGACTCATACCTGTAATTCTAGCTACTAGGGTGGCTGAGATCTGAGAATGAAGGTTCAAAGTTAGCCAGAACAGAAAAGCCCCTGAGACTTTTGTCTCCAATTAATCAGTAAACCGCCAGAAGCAGAGGTGTGGCTCAAGTGGTAGAGTTCCAGCACTGAGTTAAAAAAGCCAAGGACCAGTGCAAGGCAGACCTGAGTTCAGTTCCCAGTGCTGGCATGGTCGGGCACACGCGCGTATACACACATCATTGCTGTAAGGCTAATTAGTATAAACGGGTGGGCCCTTGGACTTGACAAAGGCTGTTTATCGTTAGGGTGACTCTGGGGGACCCCTGGTCTGTGAAGAGGGCGGCCGCTGGTTCCAGGCGGGGATCACTAGCTTTGGCTTTGGCTGTGGTCGAAGGAACCGCCCTGGAGTCTTCACTGCTGTGGCTCGCTATGAAGCATGGATACGAGAACATGTGAGCGGCTCCCAGCCTGGGCCGGCCTTTCCCAAACAGCCCCAGGAGCCCCAGCCCGGTCCCCGGGAGCCCCAGGAAGAGAACTGCACCATCGCCCTACCAAGTAAGTGAGCACAAGAACCCCGGGACATGAAGAGGCTGGAGTTGGGATGGAGAAGGATGGAATGGGTTGGGAAACCCGGCCCCCACGCTGATCCAGAACCCTAACCCCCTCAGCGTGTGGAAAGGCTCCACAGCCAGGAGCCTGGCCGTGGGAGGCCCAAGTGATGGTGCCGGGATCCAGACCCTGCCATGGGGCGCTGGTGTCTGAAAGCTGGGTCTTGGCACCTGCCAGCTGCTTCCCGGAGTGAGTGAGAAGCCAGAAAGGCAGATCTTGCCCCTTCTCCCCCCCCCCTCCCACCGTGGGCCCATCTGCTCTGGGGTTGGAGGGTGCAGGACCCAGTGGTCTGGTTAGGGCCAGCACGCGGGGCTGGGTGGGGGAAAGACCCCCAGCCTGCGGAGGCGCACCCCTGGGAAGGGACGCGTCCCGCAGTGTCCGCGGGGGTGTGGCCCCGGTCCCCAGCCTCCCTGTCCCGCAGCCCTTCCCGCGAGCTGGATGCCTGGCGCGTGCGGCTGCCCGCGCGCGCGCGCGCGGAGCGGGTGGCGCGCCTGGTGCGGCACGAGAACGCCTCGTGGGACGCGGCCGCCGACCTGGCGCTGCTGCAGCTGCGCGCGCCCGTCAACCTGAGCGCGGGCCCGCGGGCCGTGTGCCTGCCTCACCCGGACCACTACTTCCTGCCGGGGAGCCGCTGCCGCCTGGCTCGCTGGGGCCGCGGGGGTACGCGTCGGCAGTGGCGGGGCTGGGAGTGGCGGGAGCCAGCTCGGCCGCTCCCCACCCCACCCCTAGTGACGCGCTGTCCCCCGGGTTTTCCCGCTTAGGACCGGCGCAGGGACCCGGCACGCAGCTGGAGGCCCAGCTACTGAGCGGCTGGTGGTGTCATTGCCTGTACGGCCACCAGGGGGCGTCAGTGCCGCTACCGGGAGACCCGCCCCACATGCTATGTCCCGCCTACCAGGAGGAAGAGGAGGCGGGACGATGCTGGGTGGGCGGGGCCTGGGGCGGCACTGGGAGAGAGGGGCGGAGCGTTTGGGGCGCGGTCAGAGCGGGCTGGGGGCGGGGTCTGAGGCCAGCGGTCGGAATCCGGGCTTAGGTTTCTCCCCGCCCCTTAAGTTTAGGGAATACTGCTCTGGGGAGGGCAGAATTCTCACCGGATCCTAACTGGAGTCTGGCTCCGGAGGTGGGACTTTGCTTCTGGCCATCAGGAAATCTCCGAACCGCCCGGAGCGCAGACATTTCTTTAGACCCGGGACGCTAACTGGCACCCTCTTGCAGAATGACTCGAGTTGGAGCCTTGTGTGCCGGGAGGAGGGAACCTGGTTCCTGGCTGCTATCACAGATTCATTCAATGGCTGTCTCCGCCCGCGTGCCTTCTCCCCATTGCAAACCCAGGGCCCGTGGATCAGCCACGTAACACGGGGAGCCTACCTGGAGGACCAGCTAGCCTGGGACTGGGGTCCTGAAGGGGAGGAGACTAAGACACAGACTTGTCCCCCTCGCACACTGCATGGTGGTGAGCCATGTGCTCCTGAAGCTTAGGAACTCAGAGGTGTGAGGTGTCAAGCTCCATGGAAGTGGGGGTATGAGGGGGGGAACCTGTCCTAAGATAGCCCTTTCCTCTCCCTAGCCTGTGGCCTGCGGCCAGAGGCTGCTCCCACCGGAGTACTGTGGCCCTGGCTGGCAGAAGTGCATGTGGCTGGTGATCAAGTCTGCACTGGCATCCTTGTGGCCCCAGGCTGGGTCTTGGCAGCCACACACTGTGTCCTCAGGTGGGTCTCACTGGTGTCCTAGGCAAGAAAGAGGCAGTAGGGAAAACATAGGAGGTGGATCACACAACTCTTACAGTAAGATGTTCTTCCTTTCCTGGCAGACCGGTGGCTCACACCTGTAATCCTAACGACTACTCTGAGGATCACAGTTCAAAGCCAGCCCATATAGAAAAGTCCCTGAGACTTAATCTGCAACTAACTGGCAAAACTGGAAGTGGAGGTGTAGCTCAAGTAGTAGAGCACCAGCCTTGACCCCCCCCCCCACACACACATACACAAAGTTGGGACACATTTAGCATGTGCAGTGAGATGTTTTGTTAATGTTTTGGATTGGCCTTTTTGTGTGAGGTGTGTGTGTGTGTGTGTGTGTGTGTGTGTGTGTGTGTGTGTGTGTGTGCCTGCCAGTACTGTGGCTTGAACTCAGGGTCAGGGCACTATCCTTGCCTTTTTTGCCCAAGGCTAGTGCCCTACTACTTTCCTGCCCAACCTGGCATTGAACATCAGTCCTCAGATCTCAGCCTCCTTAGCAGCTAGGAATACAGGTGTGAACCACTGTGGCTGGCACTGTGTAAGATGTTTTGAGACAGAAGAGAGATATGGAAGGAGAGATCACAGAGGATTTGTGAAATGGTCCTAAAGTATCTATTCTCATCCCTGGACTGAGAAGCAGCAGTGGGAAGACTAGGAGATGACACTGGTCTCTGTTCCAACAGGCTAGGCTCCACAACTGTGCCATATATTGAAGTGTATCTGGGCCGGGCAGGGGCCAGCCCCCTCCCACACAGCCACCAGGTTTCCCGATCTGTCATCAGCATCCGCCTGCCCAGGCATTTAGGACTTAGGCCCCCTCTGGCTCTCCTGGAGTTGAGCTCACCGGTAGAACCCTCCCCATCAGCCCTGCCCATTTGCCTTCACCCCAGAGGTGTTCCCCCAGGATCCAGCTGCTGGGTGTTGGGCTGGAAGGACTCCCAGAACCGAGGTGAGAGCCCTGGGCCATGGGAATGAAGAGTGACTGGAGGCTAGAACCCTGGGACAATTCTCTTTCCTCTTTAGTCCCAGTGGCTGCTACCGTCTCCATCTTGACACCACAACTGTGTCACTGCCTGAATCAGGACATTCTGCCCCCTGGAACTCTCTGTGTCCTCTATGCACAAGAACAAGAAGACAGGTGTGAGGTACAGAGGCCTGGGCATTATGGAGGAGGGAGGGGAGATAGAAAGCTGGGTATCTAGACACTTGAAAGACCAGGATTGATGGCCTGGGAATGTGGCTTAGCAGTAGAGTGCTTTCCTAGCATGCATGAAGCCCTGGGTTCGATTCCTCAGCATCATATAAATGGAAAATGCCAGAGGTGGCGCTGTGGCTCAAGTGGTAGAGTGCTAGCCTTGAGCAAAAAGAAGCTAGGGACAGTGCTCAGACCCTGAGTTCAAGCCCCAGGACTGGCATCAAAGAACGAGTGGGAGAAGAGAGAAGCAAGCAGAGCCTTGTGACTGGACCTCAGGACAGATGCAGGGCACCCTGAGGAAGGGCAGCAGACCCATTTGGTCCCTTGGCTCCAACTCTGCAGGTAGCCTCAGCACCTCCACTCCTGTGCCAGACGGAGAGAGGCTCCTGGGTCCTCATGGGCATGGCTGTCCAAGGGAGTAGGGAGCTGTTTGCAGCCCTTGGCCCTGAAGAGGCATGGATCTCCCAAACAGTGGGCAACGTCCACTTCCTACCACACACTGGCGCCCCCTACTGGTCGCAGGGCAGTGGCAACCTCTGCCCTCCAGACATGGCTGGAGCCTCAGGCTCTGCTCCAGCTGCTGCCTTGTTCCTACTGTTACTGCCTCCCCTGATCCAGGGCTGAGAGGGCCTGGTGCCCAGAATCATTTCTTCCCTAGCGCTCAGCAGTGCTGGAATGTGGCCCAACCGGCTCTCTCCCAGGCCTGGAGTGGGCCCTGTGCACTGAGACTGCAGCAGCTTCCAGATACCTGTGCTGGCTATTTTGGGCCCAGGAATCTTTGAAGGGTGATGGAGCAGCAGACAATAAAGGCGTGAACCCCAACACGTGGCCTTGTGGCATCATTGGCGGCCAGCGAGGGGGCTGAGAGCAGCTGAGTGAAGACAAGAGATGGGGCTCCTCCCTCCTCCTGAGTCAGGCTTTGGGCTCCCAGGAAATAAGTCTCTGATAACGTGGCAGCGATTCCCTCATTCTTGCCCCTGGGCGGGGGAGGTTAGGTGGACAGCTGGTCGTGTGTCACCTCCCCAGTAGAATTAAGTGTGTCCCCAATTGCACCTATCCTGTACCTCAGCCCTGGCTCACCTCTCCCATAGAGCAGAGAAACTTGGGGTGAAAAAGCCAGCCCCCTACCCCTGCAATACATACCCTGATAAACGATACCCCAAAGTGTTACCATTAAGGGTTGTCCACACACTCATATGATCCACTTATAAATCCCACCACTTACCAGGGGGCTTGCTGCATTCATTCAACCCAAAGTATCAGCCATCATGCATATGCATGCGGTGTGTGCACGCACATAAATGTACCATTCCTGCTTACTGCCTGCATGGTAAGGAATGGGAGATGGAACCTAAAAGGAACTGAAGTTAAAACACAGGGAAAAAAAGGAAAAGGTGGATAGGTGACAACTAATGTGGATGGGGGGGGGGTTACTTTTTGCTTTTTGTGCATGTGTACTGGTCTTGAGATGTGGATTCAGGGCCTGGGTGCTGTTCCTAAGCATTTTTTTTTAAATCAGGGAGAGTACCCTACCACTTGAACCACAGTGCCACTTCCAGCTTTTTACTGGTTAATTAAAGATAAGAGTCTCGGAGACTTTCTTACCCAGATTGGCTTCACACCAGGATCCTCAAATCTCAGGCTCCTGAGTAGCTAGGGCCCCAGGTGTGACTAATAAGTCTGCCTTCACTGTGAGCTCCAGGAGGCGTACACTCAGCACCCCATAGTAAATTATTATTTTTTCCAGTCATAAGGTTTGAACTTTGGGCCTGGGTGTTGTCCCTGAGCTCTTCAGCTCAAGACTAGTGCTCTACCACTTTGAACCACAGTGCCACATCCAGTTTTCAGGTGGCTAACTGGAGACAAGAGTATCATAGACTTTCCCCCCCAGGCTTTGAACCACAATCCTCAGATCTCAGCCTCCTGAGTAGCTAGGATGACAAGAGTGAGCCACCAGGGCCTGCTCCCATAGTAAATACTTGTGGAATGATTAGCACTGTGCTCACCACCCTTGGGAAGGCTTGCAGGCTTTATAGAAAGGGCCGGGAATAGCCTTGGCCAGAGACGGCCCCCATGCTCTAGACTGCTGCTGGCAGGCCCAAAGAGGGAGGAAGGGAGAAGGGGCTATGGCCTCACTGACAAAGGCTTAGCCAGGCCTTGGGGTGTTCATTGTAAGAGACACACCTGGGGACAATCAGATGTCTCTTGCGGTTTCTATCCAGGCCTGCCTAGATGGCCAGCCTCCTCTCCCCCTCCCCCTACGGAGCCTGGGGGTGTCTGAAAGGACTCTGGACTTGGAAGGCAAGAAAAGTAAGCAGAGCCAAGTCGAGGTAGCTAAACCCGGGAGGGCGGGGCTGAGGGAGGAGCTGGCAGGTAGCTGCCTTTTCCAGAGAAGCCACCACTTACAGAAGGTATCTGTGTGGCTAGGCTGTGCCAGAGACGGTTCCACCCTGGTGGCTACCATTTGAGGTAGCCCCCCACAACCACTGCCACCTGAGAAGCCAGCCTTGGACACCTGCTCTGCCTTTCCAATCTGGGATCTGGGATTCCTTATTTTGGAAGTCAACAACTGGATATTGCCTTTGAAAACAGCCCTAGGTTCCTTCCCTCTCTTGTTCCGTGCCTCCCTCAAGGGCCTCAGTCCTGGGCCATGGCCCATCGGGCAGGCCTAGGGCTTGGACAGCAGCTGCAAGTGTTGGCCTTCCTGCCTCTTCTTGGGTTATTCCAGTCTGGTTTAGGTAAGTATAGAGGAGCAGGGTGGGGGCTATTTGGGAAGGGGGGGCTGGGGGAGCTTGCATAATCCTCTCTCTAGGTCCATTCCTGCTGGGCTCAAGAATTCCCAGGTGGCGTCCCTTTGTCCCCCCCCCCCCCCGCCCCCGCCTCCCCCCCTCCCCCCCTCCCCGCTTCCTGGGAAGATAGTAGATTCTAAACAGCCTGGAAATGCTCTCTCTCCCTACCTAACCCCTCCTCTTTCTCTTTCCAGGGGCTGCCAAGGCTGAAGGTAAGGCTTGCTGGGGAAATAGAGAGGGGAGGAGTAGGGTAGACCCAGATTCGATTTCCCTGGAGGGTTGAAGAGGCATCTGGCACCCTGATGGGCTATCTTGCCCTCCCTTAAGTCTCCCGGTAGCCTTGTGACTGGGGGTAGGCTTGGTGTGTGTGTGGGGGGGGGGTCCCTGGGGCTTGACCTCAGGGTCTGGGCACTGTTCCTGAGCTTTTTATTTTATTTTTGCACAACACTAGCACTCCACCACTTGAGCCACACCTCCAGCTCCATTTCCAGCTTTTTGTTGGTTCACTGGAGAGAAGAATCTCATGGACTTTCCTACTCAGGCTGTTTTTGAACCATGATCCTCAGACCCCAGCCTCCTGAGTAGCTAGGATTACAGGTGTGAGCCACTTGTGCCTGGTTAGCCTTGACTTTATGGATTAAGAAACTGAGGCACAGGAGAGCAATCTGAAGGCTTGAAGTCAGAAAGCGATACAAGTGAATTGAAGCCGGTGTCTGACCTCTAGAATGGAACCCTGGGGAGGGTGGGGGGGGGCGGGCTAGGGGTTGTTCTGAGGGAACTTTTTCAGCTCTGCTTTTGGCTGGTTTTCAGTCCAGGTTGTACTATTAAGTGGCCACACTCCCTCCTTCAAAGCCCCATGTTTCTTCCACTTAACATCTCTATCTCCTAGGGCTGTAGTAAGGATTCCCAAAGAGAAGGCAGAGCGAGTGAAAGCCCCATTGAGGCCTTCTACTCTCTAAATAGCAGCTATTGTCTTGATTATGTGGAAGCTAAGGAGGAGGAAGAGGAGGAGGGAGGTGGCAGCGGGCGGCTGGTGCTCTCTCTGCTCCAAGCAAGGAAGGTCATTTTGTGTGAGGTAGCAGACTCCACTCCAAACTGTGGCCTCAAAGTGGGAGCAAACTTGGGGGCTAGCTTGATAAATAACTGTCACAGCTGGGGAGCCCACTTGTGTGTATGTTTTCATCCTCAGCCTCATCTGAGCACCAAAGCCTGCTGGGTGCTGGGAGAATGGGGGTATTTCTAAGGAAGGCTCTGGCTAATGTGGTTTGCAACAATTAAGACACCACTATCATTGTGGTTTGCAACAATGAAAACACCACAACCACTGTATGCAGGGGCAGCATGGGAACTGCCCTCCTCCCTCTTGAGGCAACTCCAGCTTGACTTGGCAAGGTCAAGGCAGGCTGACCTATGGATGCCTTCCCCGCCCCCCCCCCCCCCCAGCCCCTGGCTGAGCAGAGCAAGAATGGGAGGGAGAGAAAGGCCTTTGGAGGTGAGCACCAGGACTGGCCAATTTATTTGACGGGACAGGAATGCTGTAGATCTGGAATGGATCCAAAGGTTCATGTGGCCAGATTTGTGCAGCTGATTGGTTGTGAGGCCTCAATTAGAGAATGGACAGTGGACAGCAAGAGACAGAACTGCACATGCGTGATGAGCTATGGATGGGGTTTGAGTGGCGTCCGTGAACCCAGGCTCTAAACCAAATCTAGGCTGTGTCAAGTGTGACAAGCCTGAAGACTTGGTGTGCAGGGGTCCCAGAAAAGCTTGACTCCACCTTCTCTTCCTCCCCGGCAGCTGTGTGTGGTGTCATCTCCCAGGCTCGCATCACGGGGGGCAGCAGTGCGCCCCCCGGGCAGTGGCCCTGGCAGGTCAGCATTATCTACAATGGAGACCATGTGTGCGGCGGGTCCCTCGTGTCTGAGCAGTGGGTGCTGTCGGCTGCTCACTGCTTCCCCAGGTATCAGCTGGGTCAAGGGCGAGGGAGGAGGGACATGTCAAAAGTGGGCTGGGTGGCAAAGTTCATGGGTCAACTCAGGTCGGAAGCAGAAGTGCTTGGGTCAGGTGAAGGGGAGAGACTCTAGCCAACAATCTAGGGCAGGATGCCATGAGAGAGTGGGGTGGGGGCTAGGGTCTCAGCTTTTGCCCCTCTGCCTGCAGGGAGCACTACAGGGAGGACTATGAGGTGAAGCTGGGAGCCCACCAGCTGGACAGTTACAGCCTGGATGCCAAGGCAAGCACAGTGGCGCAGATCATCTCCCACCCCAGCTACCGAGAGGAGGGCTCGGAGGGCGACATTGCGCTGGTGCGCCTCAGCAGCCCTGTGTCCTTCTCCCGCTACATCCGGCCCATCTGCCTGCCAGCTGCCAACGCCTCCTTCCCCAACGGCCTCCATTGTATGGTCACCGGGTGGGGCCATGTGGCCCAATCAGGTGAGATGCATACTGGGTGCTGAGGCACAGAGGGGAGGCCCACTCAGGGTAGGAGGCCCTGGGTGAACCCCCCTCCCCCCTGTCCCTTGTAGTGAGCCTCCAGGCCCCCAGGCCTCTGCAGCAGCTGGAGGTGCCGCTCATCAGCCGGGAGACTTGCAGCTGCCTCTACAACATCGGCGCCAAGCCCGAGGAGCCCCATGTTCTGCAGCAGGACATGCTGTGTGCCGGCTACGTGGAGGGCCAGAGGGATGCCTGCCAGGTGAGCGCCTGGCCAGAGGGCCCGGGAGGATGGGGCAGGCGCCTGTAGAGCGCCTAGGACTGACAGCCATCATGCCTTCTCTATGCAGGGTGACTCTGGGGGCCCTCTCTCCTGCCATGTGGAAGGCATCTGGTACCTGGCTGGCATTGTGAGCTGGGGTGATTCCTGTGGAGCCCCCAACAGGCCTGGAGTGTACACTATGACTTCCAGCCATGCCTCCTGGATCCACCACCATGTGGCAGAACTCCAGCCTCGGGTGGTGCCCCAAATCCAGGAGTCCCAGCCCGATGGCCACCTCTGCAACCACAGCTCCGCCTTTAGCTCTGCTCCCGCCCGGGCCTTAAGAAGGCCTGCCCTCCTCCTGCTGCTGGGCCTGCTACTCAGCCTCTTCTGCCCTTGACACAAGCACTGAGCTTCTTCACCCTGGAAGCTGGCAACCCCTTCCAGGACTAAGGACATGTGCCTGCTCACAAGGAAGGACCTGGGCCCTGGGCTGACCACCCCTTGGTCACAGGGCTCTGCCGGAGGCCAGGCACCATCCTGACCTTTGAGCCTATGCTTCTGGATTTCCTCTCTGGGAGTATAATCTAAAGTGAAGGGTGTCTTGGCCTATGGTACTAGCCAGAACCCCCACCACCTCCAACCTAACTGGTTGGGCTCCCAGTTGTGAAAATGAGTCCTAGCTTCTAGCCCGTTTCTAGAAGATTGGGCAGCTGCCCATTGCTGCTGAAGGCTGGCCCACCCTCCCTGCCTGATGAGCCCGTCACTCAGCCTGCTCTTCCTGTGTTCTGAGTTTGCCTGCGCCGGTCACAGGAAAGGCCCGGATCTTGCCCCGCTGCCTCTGAATTCCTCTTACGCCCTGACTCCTGGACTCCGGAGGACTGAGCCCCCACCGGAGCTGGCTGGGGCTTGGGTTAGGGTGGGAACAGGAGGAGTAAAATGTTTTGAGCATGATGAGCTGTGTGTGAAATGAAGGATGGCACTTCTTGGCGTCTCCCTCCCACTCAGGAAGTCCAGAGCCACCAGCAGAATTTGCTTTATTAAAAAATGAAGAAACAGGTCTGTACATTATTTACAGGGCAGGGCAGCAGCCAGGGCCTCATGCTCACTTCTTGGAGAGTTTGACTTGCTTGTGCTTGGGCGGAGCCCATTTGAGGCAGACAGAGTCCACTGTAGGGAGAAGAGCTTTGAGCAGTCCCGCCCAGGCCTACACACACCTGCTGTTCTCAGGCTGGGTTTCACCTCCTCCAGGTGAGAACACAAGGGCAGGGGAGGGGGCAGGGAAGTCCAGGAATGAGTAGCCTGCCCTAGGCTTCAGTCCTGGGAGCTGGTCAGACTGGTTTGGAATCACGGGACCCAAAAACAGAGATTTGGCTGCTAGCCATTACACTTACCCCCTCCCCCCCATGGCACACACGTGGATCTCTCTCTCTCTCTCTCTCTCTCACACACACACACAGGCTCCCCACACACCCACCTGTAATGGGTGGTTTCTTATACTGGGCACTTTTCAGGTGCTCCTCTACCAGCTTGGGGGTGACACATATCACGTGCTGGCCCTTCCAGTACTTGACCATATTGAGGGACTGCAGGGTACTGATGATGTCATTCTGGGTGATGCTGGTCATTTGGCTGTAGGAAGGATTAGAGCAGATAGTGGTGAGAGCAAACAGGCCAAAGCGGCGGAATCCATGGCCCATTTTAGCCCTGTGCCAGAGGGCTCCTGCATGGCTCTTATCAGGTTCTCAGGCACGATTAGAACCAGGGCCCTCACCTGAGGTCTTTAATGGACAATGTGCCACGGAAGTCTCGCAGGATCTCCAGCAGGACCCAGGACCAGTAGCTGCGGTAGCTGAGCTTGCCCAGGTCAGACAGTGGCTTCTCTGGGGAGCCTACTGTGCTCTCCAGCTTGGAGAGCTCATAGCCTGGCAGGAATGAGCAAGGAGTCCTGAGGAACCCACTACCCCCAAACCCAGCACCACAGCTGTTCCCCCTTAGACAGGCCAAGAAGCACTCACTGAAAGCAATGAGAAACTTCCCGTAGCCACGGCGCTGGTAAGGGGGCAGGGTCAGGATGCAAGCCACGTTGTTTCCATCTGGGGACTCCTTCTCCTGCAGGGGGTGGGTGCTCAGGACCTTTATTGGGGGGAGGGGGCTCAACTTGACTCCCCCTCCCTCCCCTCAACCTGGGCTTCCACATCCAGTACCTTGGAGAAGTAGCCAACGATGTGGGCCCCTTGCCTGTCCACTTCAGTCAAGATGTAAAAGACAAAAGGCTCCACGTCAAAGTACAATGTCTTGTGGTCGAGGAAAAGCTTGGCCAGCAGACACAGGTTCTGACAGTAGATCTGAGGATGGGGAAGGTGGGAAGGGAGGTCAGCAGGCAGAATGCTGCCTGCATCCAGCGGAGCAGGAGCAGCTGATGGGTGAGGAGTCTGAACATCAGAGCTAATAGCACTCTGTAAAGTCATGGACGAGCCAGGCTAATCATGGCTGCCCCCCTGCCCCCTGACACACATACACCTTTTTTTTTGGGGGGGGGGCAGTCTTGGGCCTTCAAATCAGGGCCTGAGCACTGTCCTTGGCTTCTTTTTGCTCAAGGCTAGCACTCTGTCATTTGAGCCAGAGCACCACTTCTGGCCATTTTCTATATATGTGGTGCTGGGGAATCGAACCCCGGGCTTCATGTATACGAGGCAAGCACTCTTGCCACTAGGCCATATTCCCAGCCCCACATACACCTTCTTTTTGTCAGTCATGGGGCTTGAACTCTGGGCCTGAGCACTGTCCCTGAGTTCTTTTGCTCAAGGCTAGTGCTCTAGTACTTTGAGCCACAGTGCTACTTCCAGTTTTCTGGTGGTTAATTGGAGATGAGAGTCTCTCATGGCCTTTCCTGTCCAGGCTGGCTCTGAACTGTGATCCTCAGGTCTCAGTCTCCTGAGTAGGCAGGATTTTAGGTATGAGCCACTAGTACCTGGCTAAATGGCTGCCCCTTATGAGGGCAAAGTACAGGCTAGGTGTTTCGTGTGTACAATCCAATTCAATCTGTGTGCATGCGTGCGTGCATGCATGCGTGCTAATACTGAGGCTTGAACTTGGCATGAGTGCTAATCCTTGTGGGTTTTTTTTTTTTGTTGTTTTTGGCCAGTCCTGGGGCTTGGACTCAGGGCCTGAGCACTGTCCCTGGCTTCTTTTTGTTCAAGGCTAGCACTCTGCCACTTGAGCCACAGCAACACTTCTGACCGTTTTCTGTATATGTGGTGCTGGGGAATTGAACCCAGGGCCTCATGTATAAGAGGCAAGCACTCTTGCCACTAGGCCATATCCCCAGCCCCGCACAGCTCCTTTTCTGACTGGTGGTTAATGGGATACAAGAGTCTCACAGAACTCCTTGCCTGGGCAGGCTTCAAACTGCCATCTTCAGTCAGATCTCAGCCTCCTGAATCACTAGAGTTACAGGTTGAGCCACTGGCACCTGGCTTCTAGTTCAACCTCTAGACATGAACTCATGATTCAAAACAGGAAACTGAGGCTCAGAAGAGGTGAGCAGCTAGCTACCTGAAGGTTCCATGACTGATGAGTGCCAGGGAAAGAATTTTGGCTGGCATGTGACCTCCGCCTCGCTCATAGCTGGGTGCCAGCACCTAGCACAAGGCTAGGCATGAAGCTGGTGGCTGCTGACAGTCTCCGCAACTGCTGCCTCACTGACCATGGGCGGAGCAGGAAGCTGGGGCAGTGTTCCCTGGATGCTGTCAGGCACCCACCTGGCCAGTGGGAGTCCTTTCTTTCAGCATCAGTAGGTGCTCAGGGAGGCAGAGTGCCAGGATGGGAGTGGGGATTCCCCTGGCATAAGGAAGCCTGGTGGCCCAGGTCACCACCACCAAAGTCCACACTTTCTAAGCACCACCTACTTTCCAGGGGCTACCCAAGTGTGACCTTCTACATACCTGCAGTCTCATTTTTTTTCTACCAACAAACAGACTAGGTAAATCATTATGACTCCTATATTAGGGATGAGGAAACAGGAACAGATCAAAGTAAACGAGCTTGTCTGAGGTCAGCCCCCGAGGGATAGGGCAACATGAAGCAGGGGCTGCCCCCAAGGCCTGCCCTTAGCACCTCTTTCCACTGAGCCAGAGGGTGAGGTCTGCACAGACTGACCAGGCCTCTCCCCACCCCACCAGAGTCGCTTGGCCAGAACAAGGAACTCAGCCAGCCAGAGCCACAGACACAGAGCAGCTCCCTCCCAGGTATACCAAACACCTTCCCCCAGAAAGAGAAAGCCATCCCAGGGCAGTCTCGGGCAAGACAGCTACCATTCGGAGTTTGGGAACAACTCACACATGAACTACCCCACCCAGAAGAGAAGTCCTTGGGGACAAAGGAGCCTGGGACTGACAGCACAGGCCCACAAGTTCCCTCTGCTCCCACCGCAAGTAGTTCCCCCGGAAGCACACCTGGGGCTGGACACTGGCAGAGGGTGGCAGGGCCAGCCAGCCAGAACCCTACAGCACCAGGCCCCTAGCTCACCTTATGGTCTTTGCCATCTACCTCGTACACAGAGATGTTGCTCTTGCGATAGATCTCCTTTCCTGGGGGCTGCCGCCACTGACACTGGCCCTGGGGATGGGGGAGAAAGAATAGGTTCAGGACCCTGCAGTTCTCTGTGCTCAACTCCCACCTATGTTGAGTAGTCTTCCTTGCTCTTTTCATCTGGAAAACAGGATCTCATTCCAAGCCTGGCACAGAGAGGCAGATAATTTGCTTGGGCATCACACCTGTTCTCAACTCTCTGTTGACCTAGCTCTAGAGAACATGAACTTAGGACCTGAGCTCTTTTGCTTAAGGCAAATACTCTACCACTTTAGCCACAGCTCCAATTCTGGCTTTTTTTGGGGGTAGTTAATGGGAGATAAAGAGTCTCATGCACTTTCCTGCTGGGGGTGGCTTTGAATCATGACCCTCAGATCTCAGCCTCCCGAGTAGCTCCTGAGCCAGCAGCACCTGGTTTTCTTAAACCACATACATTTGCCTCTGAGTCCACATTTAGAGAAACACCTCATGTGCTAGTAATAAGCAAGAAGCACCCTATCCTTGGCAGCCAGATAAGAGTCCTTCCCACCATGTCCACTTCCCAGAGCTTTTCTTTTGCTGGACTTGCTTAAAGGGCAAGGAACCTGAGAGACTGCAGTCCCTACTCCATAAAAAGGAAACTGAGGTATGGAGAGAGGCAGGGAATCAGCCAAGATCACCCTGAAATGCATGCCTCTTGAACCTTGGGCAACGCTGGGCATGTGTATCTGCCCTGGTGCTAACAGCTAGGCTACCCTCAGCCTCTGTGCCTGTCTCTGCCCAGCTGGGCCCAGGCCTTACCAGGTGGAAGCGGTAGCTTTTCTCGTACTTCATGTACTTCAGGCAGTACTCGCAGAGCCACAGCTTCGGCTGTTTCCCGTAGTCCTCAGGGAACGGCGAGAAATACCAGGCATCGATCTCATAGTTCCCAATATGAATCTTGTCCACATACTTCACCTTGGTGATCTGCAGACAGGGGGGAGGTGGGGGGCAGTGCAGGGCTTGGCGAGGGTAAGGGAGGAGGAAGGAGTACCCAGTTGGGAGCTCTATCCTTGCTTACCGCCTCATGCTCCTTCTCCAAAGCTGCTGTTGTGGGGTCCATCTCTGCATAAGTCTAGAAAGGAAAGAGAAGTGGATAGAAATGAGTAAACATGGCGGCCAGGCTGTCCCTCCCTTGTTCCAGAACTACACTGCTTCCCTACCCTTTTCAGACCTCATTTCCTAAGTGACCGTAATAACCATCCAAATAGCCAATTTGTTTTAGTTGTGTGTGTGTGTGTGTGTGTGTGTGTGTGTGTGTGTGTGTGTGTGTGTGTGTGTGTATCAAATCTGTTTTACTGGGCTGGGATGTAGCTCAGTGGCAAAGCGCTTGCCTAGCAAGTGCCACATCCTGGGTTCGATACCCAGTACCAAAAAAGACCAAAGAAAAGCTAAACAAACAAACAAACACCCAATCAAATGTTTTACTTGTCGTTTCCTTCCCCCCCCCCTTTTGGGGTAGGGGGATGCCAGTCCTGGGGTTTGAACTGAGAACCCTGGCACTGTCCCAGAGCTCTTTTGCTAAGCTAGCATTCTACCACTGGAGCCACAGTTCCACTTCTGGGTTTTGTTTTGTTTTTGGTGGTTAACTGGAGGTAAGAGTATCATACACTTACTGCCCTGGCTGGCTCTGAACCACAATCCTTGGTCTCCTGAGTAGCTAGGAGCCACTGGCACCTGTCTAATTTACTTGGTTTTAAGCTGGCTGATACAAGCTCCTCTCCAGTCTGCCTACCTACATACACATCCAGACAGCCCTGAAACACAAATGTAGACAGCATCAGGCCTGGTTCCAGTCCTTGAGCTGACAACAGCTTCAGCTATACAACTGGCAGTGTGTCTATGACCAAGTTGTGGTAAGACTCAGATGGATGATCTCAATTCCATGTCCAGAGTAAGAACTGTTCTTGACCCCTCAATGTGCTTAGACCTCCATCTCAGGTTCCAGATCTGAGCAGCAACCTGTTGTAGGATTGCTCCCAGAGTCCCTTCCCATAGGACCTCAGATGCTAAGTGTCCAGAAAAGTCTTGCATGTTCCCCCGGTCCTCCTGTTTCCTCACACTGGAGACACCACCTCTCAGCCCAACCAACTGCCTAGGACTGATGACTGGGCTGTTAAGACCTCTGCTTGGCCTGGCATCCAGTTAGTGGCCATACCCTATGGAGTGGCTGTGGACTGTCACCTCCTTGAAATCAATGGGACCAGTTCCTCTCTGCAAGTCTTCCCTGACCCATCCTACCAGGACTTCAGGTCTACATGGCTGCTTAGGTCTCCTTAGACTCCTGGCCTTGTCACAGCCCCTCAACAACAGATACCAGCACTTCTGCTGGGCTTTGCTTTTGCACATGCCGTTCCTTCCACCTCTCACATTGCTGGAAAGTGCTTTCCTGCCCTGGCATCAAGTCTGGGTTAGGTGCATCCATGACACAGCAGAGCATTGTGAGGCAGGACATGTAATTGTTTTTTATTGTGCTCGTTCCTGCCCTACAATGCCCGAAAGTCCTTCCCAACCTCTCCAGGAAGTCTGACCAGATTGTTCCATCTAGCAAAACCCTCCCACCTTCCCACATCAGGAGTGGTCAACACAAGATCCTGTAGCGCAGTTCTTTCACTTTCCAAGTTCTCTGAGAGCAAATGAAAGGTCATGTGTCACACTCACAGCACAGCCAGACACCGCTACACCACTGATGGAGAGCCACAAAAGCATAGAGCATACACTGGAGTACATGCCTTGGAGTCAAGAATGGAGCCATGTTTTACCCAGAACACCCCCCCCCCCAAAGCAGTCTGCCGTATGGCCTCTGCGAGAACATTCTTATTTCAATTTTATGGAGTAGTAACAGGCAGAGAGATGAGGTCACTTGCCCTTAGGGACTAGCCAGCTGCCATTTATTCCAAATGTCAAGCACTCCACAGACATTACTTCATTTAGCCCTCACAATGAGTCTTGGAAACAAGAGTGCTTATTACTGCCAGTATAACAAAAGAGGAAACTGAGGCACAAAGAGGCAAAGTCACTTGCCCAAGGTCACAGAACTGGTATTCAGCAGAATTGCATACAAGCCCCTAGTTCATCTAATTTTAAGTACAATCACTGTACCACAGCATAGTGCCCTTTTATTAAAGAACTACAAAACACTATTTGTCTTAAAGGCTGCACTTTATTTAAAATTCAACATGAATTAAACTCTGAAGAAACTTACTGGTTGTTTTATGAGTTCTATCACCACAGATTGGTCCATTACCATCTATACTGCTGACTGCGAGCGTAGAGGTGCATCTTTGTGCAAACCTGGGAACAGTACCTTTGATCTGTCCAGCAGAGGGGCCACTACTAATCACATGCAGGTCCTTAAATTCAAGCTCATGGAGACTTTCAACAAAATTTTAGGTCACACTAAACATATTTCAAGTACTCCATAGCCAAATGTGGCTACAGTGGTCCTGTCATGGATATCAGAGCTCAAGAACATTTCCATTAAGGCATTAAATGGGACAGCGCTGCCATAGGCTGGGAGGGCTTTTGCTAGATTATAGTACTTCAGATATTTTTGTTCCTTACCATATCCACAGAAGCAACACAGCTGGCACTGTAAACCTGCTGATGTCTGTACACATCTCTGTAAGTGTATGTGTGTCAAATAAAATCCTCTCAAAACAATACTTACCCTTAAGAAAGTGCAATACACTTATTCTTTTTAATCTTAAATTATTTCCTTTTTAAAAATTTAAATATTAGGGGCTGGGGATATGGCCTAGTGGCAAGAGTGCTTGCCCCGTATACATGAGGCCCTGGGTTCAATTCCCCAGCACCACATATACAGAAAATGGCCTGAAGTGGTGCTGTGGCTCAAGTGGCAGAGTGCTAGCCTTGAGCAAAAAGAAGACAGGGACAGTGCTCAGGCCCAGAGTCCAAGCCCCAGGACTGGCCAAAAAAAAAAATTTAAATATTAGTCAGGCGCTGGTGGCTCATGCCTGTACTCCTAGCTACTCAGGAGGAAGAGATCTGAGGATGATGGCTCAAAGCGGGGCCTGGGCTGAAAGTCCCCATGAGACTTTTATCTCCAATTAACCATTCAAAAACTGTGGCTCAAGTGGTAGAGCATAAAGAGGCTCAGGGGCAGCGCCCAGGTCCTGAGTTTAAGCCTCACAACTGACCAAACAGAAAACCAATAACAACAACAACAACAAAACTGTTAGACACATCACTGAATTAACTTTATAACCTGCTCATGGGCAGTGCTCTCCAGTACAAGGAACACTGCAACACAGCACACACTGAGGGCTCAAAAAGACCCAACTTCCACTTCAAAATCTAATGACCAGTTGATGCCTTTGCAGTCTGCCAAATCCTGTCAGCTTTGTGTGCCTCATTTTAGCAATCAAGGGACAGGCACCAGTGGCTCACACCCGTAAATCCTAGCTACTCAAGAGGCTGAGATCTCAGGATCTTACATCTTAGGATCTTTCCTGATAGTCGGGACAGATCCCTACCAAACTACCAAAAAAGCCAGAAGTAAAGCTGTGGCTAAAGTGGCAGAGCACTAGCTTTGAGGGGGGGAAAAAAAAAAGGTCAGGGACAGAGCACAGTCACTGAGCTTGAACCCCAAGACCAGCACCAAAAAAAAAAAAAAAAAAAAAAGGAAAGGAAAGAAAAGAAATCCAAGAACAGAAGCTCGGAACAAAAGTGCCTCCTAGGGGTAGTCTAACTTGGTGAAAGGTAGCCAGCTGTAGTATAGCACATGCCTGTAATCCTAGCACTGGGAGGCTAACAGAAAGATTTTGAGTTCAAAGCCAGCTTGGGCAACACAGTGAGACCCTATCTTAAAAACTAAAACTGGGGGGCTGGGGATATGGCCTAGTGGCAAGAGTGCCTGCCTCGGATACACGAGGCCCTAGGTTCGATTCCCCAGCACCACATATACAGAAAACGGCCAGAAGCGGCGCTGTGGCTCAAGTGGCAGAGTGCTAGCCTTGAGCGGGAAGAAGCCAGGGACAGTGCTCAGGCCCTGAGTCCAAGGTCCAGGACTGGCAAAAAACAAAAAAAAAAACACTAAAACTGGGGGCTGGGGATATGGCCTAGTGGCAAGAGTGCTTGCCTCGTATATATGAGGCCCTGGGTTCAATTCCCCAGCACCACATATACAGAAAATGGCCAGAAGTGGCGCTGTGGCTCAAGTGGCAGAGTGCTAGCCTTGAGCAAAAAGAAGCCAGGGACAGTGCTCAGGCCCTGAGTCCAAGCCCCAGGACTGGCCAAAAAAAAAAAAAAATCTAAAACTGGAGCTGGGAATGTGGCTCAGTTGTACAGTGCTTGCCTAGCATGCATGAAGCCCTGGGTTCGATTCCTCAGTACCACATACACAGAAAAAGCTGGAAGTGGTGCTGTGGCTCAAGAGGTAGAGTGCTAGCCTTGAGCAAAAAGAAGCTGGGGACAGTGCTCAGGCCTGAGTTCAAGCCCTGGGATTAGCAAAAAGCCAAAAATAAAACAAAAAAAAAAACAGAAACAAAAACTGTTTTTGGAGATAGATGCTTGAATGTTATCAAAATCATAATTCAGGGCCCACTCTGAATTAGGACAATCTAGATGGCAGGTTTAATTCCTGGCTGGGTTTCTACACCTATCTGTGCCTCCCCTGCAAATGGGAAATAATAACAATGCTTACCTCACAGGGCTACCATGAAACATCAGTGAGATCATATACTGAAATATTTAGCCTAATACTTTGGCTCACAGACCAGTAATGTTTGGCATAATTATTCTAATACCAGCCCACCTTTTTACTAGCTGTGTGACCTTGGGCACATTACTTAACTTCTCTGAGCCTACTTCCTCATTTACATAAAGAAATAATTATCCCTGTGGTGCTGGATTCTTAGGGAGGACTTGATGACATTATATATGTGCAGTATTCAGCATGTTTGGCAACAGCCAGATTCCCAATATCATTCATTCTGTTCCCTCCCTTTGGACTGCAAGTGGTTTGGCTTAATATGACACAGCCATTAGAAGATAAAAGAGACTATTAGAGCAGGAGACCTGAGTTCTAATTCTAGCTGTGTAATTTCCTGCTATGAGTCTGTGGCCAAGCTCTTTCATCCTTGAGCCTCAGTTTTCTCACCTATGAAGAATAAACTACACTGGATATCCTGTTACATGAGGTAAGAGCAAAAGGAGTGGGAGCCTGCTGTGGCTTTGGCACTGCAGCCCAGGAGGCCTAAGAAACCTGGTAGGGACAGCTGGGCCTCTGGGCCCTGGGGAGGGGGTAGGACCCGGACCTTCTGCACATGGTTGATCTCATCGTGCTTGCGCTTTTGGTTACGAGTGATCTTGCGCTCAGGCTGCTCAGCCAGCTCACTCAGGTACTTCTCTGAGTTCTTCTGCACGGCATCCTTCACTGTTTTGGTCAACGCCAGCCGGTTCTTGTCTACCCACTCGTCCAGTCGCCTGTTAACTGTTAGGATGGGCCATGAGGGTGCTGCCTTGCCACTTCCTCTCCCACTCAGGCCCAGGAGCCCCAAAGAACTCACAGCCTACATAGTGTACATAGAATTCCTCTCGTCCCTCCTGGTCATTCACTCGAGACTGGATCACTTCTGCTGAATCTGTGAAGGAAGAAAGGTTAAGATAATCAAAAAGGAAGGGTTAGAACCGGGGGGGGGGGCATTTTCCAGATTCATCTGTCCACATCCCTGTCCACCTAATCACTGATAGCCCTGTGAGATGAGCCAGGTTGAAGCTGTTATTCCTATTTTGCAGATGAGAAAAAAACGAGGCTTGAGTCACACACAGATTTGAAAATAGGAGCTGATACTTAGAACTGAGTTCAATTCTGACTCCAAATTCAGTGCTCAGTTTAGCCATTCATTTGGAATTTTCTGGAACTAGCTCTAGATTTACAGACTTAGTTTATATATAATTCTAGCCCTCCATATCTTTGCTATATGTAACTGAGAAAATTATTTTAGCTGAGCTGCAGTTTCCTTATATGCAAAAAAAAAAATAGGAATGACTGTCCATCTCTGAGGGTGAGATAATGCCTGCACAGTACCCAATAACAAGCACACTATTCAATAAATAAGGCAACCACTGCTTGTCTAACTACTAATATGTTGTTGCTGGATGCTGAGGACACAGCAATGAATCACAAGAGATCTTGTCCTCCACAAGCTCCCACAAACAGGAGATTACAACATGTTATATATGACATGGCTGAAGTATGAAAAAATGTTATAGAAACCTACAGACTGGAACAAATGACTTTGCCTAGGGGGGGTGTGTGTCAAAAGTATTGAGATCAGATTGGGTGCTAGTGGCTCATGCTTGTAGTCAGAAGGCTGAGATCTAAGGATCAAGGTTCAAAGCTAGCCCAGGAAGGAAAGCCCAGGAAACTCTTATCTCCAATTAACCACCAAAAAGCCAGAAGTGAAGCTATGGCTCAAGTGGTAGAGAACCAGCTTTAAGCAACAAAGTTCAGGAATGGCGCCCAGATCTTGAGTTCAAGCCCTAGGATTGGCACCAAAAAAAAAAACAACAGAAAAACACCCAAACAAACAAACAAAAAAACAGAATCACGAGGAAGATGAAATTAAAAGCTAAATAGGAGTTAGGTAACTAGGAGAAAGGGAAGATAAGGGATTCCAAAGGAAGGGCATATATGATCTTCAGAAGGCCTAGTATGTCCTTTCTAGCAACAGCCTTTGCCATTGAAATGAATGGGATTTAATTTGAAGAGGAGGGAAGGCAATGGGCCGTAAGGGGAAATTTGTTCTCGTGTTTTGGAAGATCCGCTCTGTGAGTGCCGTACACGACGACAGAAGGCAAAAACAAGTGAGAGAGTAGAGTGAGCAAGAAAAGGGAACGAAGTCTAACACCGGGGAAAGAGGGGGAAGGGCGCTCCGTACTTACAAAGAATTTGTTTTCTCAGCGCCCGCCCACCCGCAGCGCGGGGTTCTTTCCCTAAGACCCGCCTACCTCCCGCCCAGACCACTCTTAACCATCCCGGAGGACGCATCCCAGGCCCCACCCGCCAAATCCCCGCCCCTAGGCCCCGGACCCCGCCCTCACGCCAGGTGCTGTCGGGTCGCCGGCACAGGTACGTCTCTCCGATCTCCACCGTGACTTCTGGCTCGCCGCGTGCCGGAGTCGGTGGAGAGACTCGACCCGGAGAAGGAGCAGTGCCTTCGGCCGCTGCATTCTCCCCGGGTCCAGGTTCGCCGTCCCCTAAAACCCCCGAAGTCGCTGCTGCAACCGCCGCGGCTACTCCGGGTGCCGCCATCGCGGTGGCGGAAATGACGTCAGAGCCAGGCGCCTCGTGGTTTTTAGCTCCGGGGCGGAATCTCTGACCCCTGGGTGGGCAGGGTCTGTTACGTAGCAGAAGTTTATTGGTTCACGGGTCCGACTCTTGGCGCAGCTGCTAGCTGGAGGATTAGGACAGAGGTGAGACTTGAGTGTGCAGTGAAGTGGGGGAGAGGAGGCAGATTTTTCTAGTGAGGAGCGGGAGCCGGGCATCGGGATAGCTTAGGAGTTCTCACTCCCCCGCGGTCCGCTCAGCCGGCCTATCTCAGATCGCTCACACCTGCTTAAGGAAAGGACGCTCCAAGGAGTGTCTTGGCAGTGACTGAGGATTCAAGTTCATAAGCACCAGGTATTCAAGGTGTGGATTCGTGAGAATCGTTAATCGTTAAAGATCACACTATATATGTGTGTGTATAAAATGATCTCCCATACAGAACCAACTTCATCAAAGTTAAACTGTCATCTGTCTGTTAGGACCAGCATTGAGGTCAGATTTCATGCCTAGCTCCCCATCTAACTCCACGTGACCCTGGTTCACAGTCTTTGTTGCTTTGTTTTCTTTAATGACTGAGCCTGGTTAATAGCCACTCCCTTCAGCCTGTACAGTGTGAACGATTAGGAAACCACACCAGAGACCTACATCTAACAGGAATGACCTGAGGACACATTCTTCGTCCTTGAGATTAGGAATAGATACGCAGTCTTTTGGCCACAAACTTGTTCCTGTGAAGAAGGTACCTGCCGGTCTGTAATCTCTCATCTCCTATATAAACTGCTACTAAATCAGCTTTCTGGCAAGATGGCACTTTAGGTTTAGGGATGAAAATCCACATCTATTTTTTTTTTTTTGGAGTGGGGGGCGAGGTGCAGGTAGGGGAAGTCCTGGACCTTGAACTCTGGGCTTGGGCACTGCCCCGGAGCTGCTTTTGCTCAAGGCTAGCACTCATCACTTGAACCACAGCACCACTTCTAACCAACAGAAAATTGGAAGTGGCTTTGTGGCTCAAAATGATAGAGCACTAGCCTTGAGCTGAAGAGCTTAGGGACAGTGCCCAGGCCCAGAGTTCAAGTCCCACAACCAACCAAAAAGAGAAGAAGAAAAAGGAAGTGGATTCAAAATAAAAATCAGATAAGAAACAAAATTGCAATGCCTTCTCATACTTCAAACCTCCCATCATCCAAGGTGTTATGACTTTTTTTTTTTTTTTGGCCAGTCCTAGGCCGTGAACTCAGGGCCTGAGCACTGTCCCTGGCTTCTTTTTTGCTCAAGGCTAGCACTCTGCCACTTGAGCTACAGCGCCACTTCTGGCCATTTTCTGTATATGTGGTGTTGAGGAATCGAACCCAGGGCCTCATGTATACGAGGCAAGCAGTCTTGCCACTAGGCCATATTCCCAGCCCCAAGGTGTTATGACTTTTGAGAATTTATACTTCACCTAACAAGTAAAGTTAGGTTAGATATCCTTCTTAGATAAGGGTAAGTCTAGGCCTAGTAAACCCCTGACAAGGTCACTGCAACAGTCTCATTATGTTTCCTGGATTATAAAGGCCACCAGTGGTTCTTTCAAACAAGTACAACTATTTCTCTAGAACTATAGGGACTGAATGCAGAGCCTTCTGAGTTAGTATCTTTGTTGCTTCTCTGTGCCTGGGTTACTTTTTATTTTTATGGGGGGGGGGGGCAGGGGTGTCTGTCATGGGACTTGAACTCAGGGCCTGGGCACTGTCCCTGAACTTTTTGCTCAAGGATAGTGCTCTACCACTTCCAGTTTTCTGGTGGTTCATTGGAGATAAGTCTTGTGGAACTTCCTGCCTGGGCTGGCTTCGAACCATGATCCTCAGATCTTAGTCTCCTGAGTAGCTAGAATTATAGGTGAGCTATTATTAGCACCTAGCCTTAGATTACATTTTATTTCTTTTTCTCCTGCCAATGCTGGGGCTTGAACTCAGGGCCTGAGCACTACCCCTGGCTTTTTTTTTTTTTTGTCAGTCCTGGGGCTTGAACTCAGGGCCTGAGCACTGTTCCTGGCTTCTTTTTGCTCAAGGCTAGCACTCTGCCACTTGAGCCACAGCGCCACCTCTGGCCACTTTCTATATATGTGGTGCTGAGGAATCGAACCCAGGGCTTCATGCATGCTAGGCAACCACTCTACCACTAAGCCACATTCCCAGCCTCCCTAGGTTAATTTTTTGTTGTTGTTATTGGTTATGGGGCTTGAACTGAGTGCCTAGGCATTGTCTCTGAGCTTTGTGTTCAAGACTAGCACACTACCACTTAAGCCACATAGCCACTTCCCCTAGATTACTTTTTTTTTTTTGGCCAGTCCTGGGCCTTGAGTGCTACCACCTAAGACTCTTCTTTAAATGGTGTCAGAGCTTTTTGTATTTGTTTGCTGAGATGGGGGCCTCCCTATGTTGCTCAGGTTGGCTTTGAACTGTTAGTCCTCATATCTCCACTCCCTGAGTGCTCCTAAAAAACCTGAATTCAGCAGTCCCCCCTCCTCCCAGTCCCACTTCCCAGTGCATTCCATTGTCACATGCAAGAATCAATAACTGTGATGTTTAGAGCCTTATCTAAAACAAATTACTGGCTCTGGACACATTTTTTTTCCCCTGGTGATACTTCTCCCCCTGCCCCCTCTTGCTCAGCTGGTAGTTTACCAGATGAACAAAGCTTCCAGCTCTGCTTTTTGCTGGTTACTTTGAAAGCAGAATCTTGTGGACTTTTTAGCCTGGGCTGGCTTTGAAAGATGATCCTCCTGAACAACCTCCTGAATAGCCTGGATTACAGATGTGAGCCACCAGTAGTACTGGGTTTGAACCAAGGGATTCACACTTGCTAGATAGGTGGTCTTACCTCAAGATTCATGCCCTCAGCCATTTTTTATTTAGTGATTTGAGGATAAGATCTCATGTTTTTACCCAGGCCATCTTGGATGACAACCATCCTATTTATACTCTCATCTACCTGGTATGACAAGTGCAAGCACCATGCCTAGCCATTAGTTGAGCTAGAGTCTTGGTTTTTGTCTAAGCTGGCCTTGAACAGCCATGCTGCTGAAACTGTAGGTGTGACCCACACACTGGCTCTAGACTTTCAACAGAGATCACATCCTCGGTTGGTTTCTCCTCTCCCCTTTCTTGCTTCTTTAACTTCCACTCAGAACGTTGCTTTGAAGTGCTAGTGTTTGAACCCAGGGCCTCTTTCAACAATATGCAAGCATTGTGTCACTGAGCCATATCCTTAGATAGGCCTGGGAGCACTTGAACAAAGCATTCGACACAAATCCTCTCATGGTTAGCTTCTTGGGAATCCAACCTGAAACATTTCTTCCCAGCTTAAAACTCATCCATGGATCCCTACTACCTCCCAAACGAGGCCTGTGCTCCAAGCCCTGTACCTGCTGGTTGCCACCAACCTCTCCGGCTTTACTCTTTGCCCTGCAGCCAGCAAAGGTGAGAGATGGAAGTCGGACCTCCTTCCCAGTTTCATCACCCATGCTCCTTCCCTGACAAAGTCAGCAGAGTGGTGCCAGATAGGATTTTACCTGGAGTTGTACTTTATTTTTTTGCCGGTCCTGGGCGCTGTCCCTGAGCTGTGATGCTCAAGGCTAGGGCTCTACCACTTGAGCCACAGTGCCACTTCCATCTACTTCTGAGTAGTTTATTGGAGATTAAGAGTCTTATGGATTTTTTTGCCTCGGCTGGCTTCAAACCTCAATCCTCAGAACTCAGCCTCCTGAATAGCTAGGATTATAGGTGTGAGCCACCAGTGCCTGGAGAGATATACTTCTCCCAAGAAGCTTGACCTCAAGTCTAACCCTAAGTCCATCTACCATCTAACTATTTCCTTTTGCTCAAATCCCTGCACACACCCCCAGCATGCCCCCTCCCCCCTTTCCTTATAGTGGATTACTCAAGTCTGCTGGGACAGGCCAGTGTACAACCTTGTGTTCCTTCTGTTGGCGGCAGCAGACGCAGCTAGCAGGTGTTATTTTTAATCTCAGGAATCAGGTGGCCCAGGAGGTTGCCCAGGCTGGCGACCTTCACCTCTAAAACCTGTCACTTCCAGGAAGAGCCAGAACCGGGGCCAGAAGGGAGGTTTACTTGCTTCTCCAGTAATGTCTGGGACCCAGAGACATTTGTTAAAATGATAAGTGTAAGCTGCCAAAGTCAACCTTATTCCTGCCAAACAACAGGCAAGCAACACTGGGCCAATTCTACTCCTGTCTGCTGGGCTCTAAAGGACAGTTAGAGACCGGAACATGAGCCAGTTAAACCTCAGGGCCCAGCAAACCTGACAGACAGAAACAAAAGTTCACCTGCCTTCCCCACAGCAGGGCCCAAAAGGGCATTCAAAATGAGAACTTTAATAACAAACAGCAGGTCAAAAGTTGGGCTTCCCCAGGAGTGAGAATGACAGAGCTGGCCTCGGGGGTCCCTGTTTCTTTTTCCCCTTCCTTCAAGGAAAGGAAGCAGTGAGCCCCATTGAGGAGGAGTGGTGCCTTCTCCATGTAGGTATGTCTGTCTGGGGTCCTGAGACCCCAGAGGCAACAATATGTGGAGCAGAGTGGCTCCTGCTTGACCACAAAGGTCCTAGCAGGGAGTAAGGATCCAGCCCAGGCCGGCAGGCCACAGGTTATGGAGTTAGATCCGGAAGCTCTCCTCCCGGCCATCGATGTGACGGAGCCGCAGGTAGACATCTGTGCCGATGCCCTGCAGGGACTGCAGCTGCAGGGACCCGCCAAGGTATTCTGCGTAGGCCCTCGATGTGGGCAACCCGAAGCCAAAGCTAGGGGCAGAGGGAAAGGACAGGGCCCTTTAGAGGCCTGAGCCTCCTGGCCACGCCCACCATCCTGGCTATGTGGGGCCTCACCCGTGCATGGGTCCTGACTGGCCGCCACTGTGCATGTCCAGGTGGCCAAAGAGGGGGCTGATCCGGGGATCCTGGGTGCTGGCCTCAGCTGTAGTGAAGTGGTAGTCCATGACCCGATCCAGGTCTTTGTGAGCAATTCCTCCACCTCGGTCTGAAATCCTGGCAGGTTGTCAATAACATGCACTTGGCTCGGGTCTGATGAGGTCCCACTGCCCCAAACATTCAGTGCTCAGTCTCATTTTCTATTCTTTCTACCCAAAAGTGGAATGTGGTCCACCCAGAGCCTTGGTCCTACCTTTCTCCATTCTCACCTCTGCCTGGGCCACTTCATAGGATTTGACATTTATTCTGAGCCCAGCATCAAAGACAATTGCCTGGACTGGGAATGTGGCTTAGTGGCAGAGTGCTTGCCTAGCATGCATGAAGCCCTGGGTTTGATTCCTCAGTACCACATAAGCAGGAAAAACCGAAAGTGATGCTATGGCTCAAGAGGTAGAGTGCTAGCCTTGAGCAAAAAGAAGCCAGGGACACTGCTTAGGCCCTGAGTTTAATCCCCAAGACTGGCAGAAGAAAAAAAAAAAAAAGACAACTGCCTAACTCCAGGCTCCTCACAACTGAGGCAGGGCCCCAGATCCATCAACACTCAGCTCATAGGAATCTCAGGACAGGAGTCTTGAGATTGGACAAAGTCTAGATCCCAGAGTAGGGCAGGTTCTAGCTCAAAGTCCTATAGCAAGTCAGAAACTGCCTGAGCCCCATTGACCCCAGCCCAGCTCCACTTGGGGCAAACCTGATGACCAGATCGATATCATTGTTGGCGATGGTGATGACCACATCTGGAACATTGTATGGGGTGTCCAGGTGACTCTCCATCGTGGCTCTATGAAGTGAGGAAAGATCAGTAGTGGTATCCCAGTTTCTGTCTGCCCCCACCCAGGGTATCCAGCCTACCCACCTCATGGCATTCTTGAGCAGCTCAGGCAGGATATAGTCCAGTGGCATAGGGATGAAGGGGAAGCGGGCAGCGACATGTCCATTGATGCGCACACGGGGAGCATTACCATACTTGTGCTCACACAGACGTCTGTGGGTAGAAAGAGGGTTCAGAAGCCATTCTCAGCTGGAGGTGATCCTGCTCCTCTAAGGGACATTTTCCAATACGCACAGACACCTCTACTCGTCACAACCGAGGTGTAATGGCAACAGGTGAATAGAAGCCAATAGCAGCCCAACTTGCACAGGACAGCCCACTGCAAAGAATTACCTGGCTTAAGATGTCTTAGTGCTTAGTTGAGAGAACCTAGTCTAGACCTTGTCCCAAACAAGGACACAGACAGAAGCCTTCCCTACCCTAAGGCCCCCCCACCTTCTTAACTAAGAATCTTCTAGCCTCACCTGGCAAAGTCCACCCACTTTTCAATAATCTTCTTCGGTGAGAGACGAGTGCAGATGATGCCAACAAAGTCAGGCTGGCAAGAGAAAGAAGGTCAGGACTAGAGACACCTCTACCCCCACCCCAGCTGCCAAATGCAACTTCTAGATGGCCCTTAGCCCAGATCCCTAGCCCAAGGGGGCCTCTGACTCAGTTTCCTCTCCCTTCCTCCCTCTCCCTTAGCTTTTGTAAGCAGATCTCAAGTCTTGGTCAAAATCCTACCTTGTCCTCATGCAGTGCCAAGTGGTGAGTGGCCAACATGCGAATCCCGAGCCTTGAAGTCAGTGTCTTGTCTAAGAAGTATCTGACCAGTTTTTCATCCTGGTAAGAATGGGGCCTCAGAAATCCTGTGCCTCATTCCAACCCTCCCCTGCTCTTGCTGGGTCCCTGGCTCCTCTGTCCCTGACCTCTATGTGCTTCCGGCTCTCACGCAGGCCCTCAGCTAAGAGGGTCACCACATCCTTGTGGTCATCTAGCAGCTGTCGCACCAACTGACAATATTGGGCCTCGTCCGCCTGGTCTTTGATCTGCAGGTCACAGGGTTATGTGCACAGGTAGTTCAGCTCCTACCCCTCATCCCCTCACCCCTGCTCTGCCCAGCCTCACCGGAGGGAAGTCTGTCAGCTTCTGGAAGGCCCGGATGTACAGTTCATGCTGCAAGGAAGAAGTAGAGGAATTCACTGGGCTGCCGTATATGCCTGTCTGTAGAGATCACCATACAACCCAGTGCACATTATTCAAGCACCCAAAATGATCATTCTAGCCTCCATGAAAAGTGTAGCCTTGGCTTCTGAGGGGCTGGGGCCTAGCCCAGCATTTCCTTTGCAGCAGGCAAGTCTCTGCCACTCTGGGCCTGGGCTCCTCATTTGCCCTTGGGCAGTGTGCACACTGGTCTAAGGTCCTCTCCACCTTACCACGTGCAGTATGGTGGGGTTGCAGCCAATGATGAAAGGAAGGCTCCGGAAGCCCTTGATCCGGTGAGCAATCCTCACTGGCAGCTCTTGCTGCAGGTAGCGGCCACTTTTCTGTAAGAAAAAGAGGGACGAGCAGGACCAAGGTCTAAGTGGTTGACTGGAGCTCCTGGAGCCAAGGGAGAATAGGGGACAGGAAGCTTACCAGAAGGTGGCTGCCATCCTGAGATCGGCCAGAATAGAGCATCATGGTGGGCGTGAGGCGGACTGAGGGCTGCAGAAAAAGTTGGGACTTTGAGCACTGACTCTCCAATGCCCTGTCCCTAGGTTGGCTCTGTCCCTTTCCCTAGACACTTACTCCAGGTCTTAACCCCCCACCCTCCACTCCCAGCCACCCACCTTTTCTGCTGCCACATCAATGGCTGACTGGTTGTAAAAGGAGGTGACAGTCTTGGAGCGTTCCCGTGCCATCTCTACGTGGTGTGTATCCGTCGCTGATGTCGACTGGGCTCGGAGTGACAGTGTGGACCCCAAAAGAGGCCGAAGTGGAAGCCGGCCCCGCGGGCAGCTCCCCAGCACCGACGCCAGCATTCTCTGTTCTGCACCTTGGGCGGACTAGGCTGAGGACCCAACAGACGGAGGCGACCCCAAGATGGGGCAAAAAGAGTGGATGGGCAAGGGCTCCTCCCTGCTTTCAGGAGCAAGGTTCCAACGAGGGTGCTGACACGCTCAGTCCCTGGAAAGCAGCTCCCATCTATGGGAGCGGCGGAAAGCAGGGTTGTTTAAGGGCACCGCTCCACGTGAGCATCAAACACCTCTGCCCGGGGCAGCCTCCCTCAGGCCCAGCCTGGGCAATCTTATTTTGTGCCGTCCTGGTCTCTAGCTGGTGGTCTTGGTGGGGGTGGGGGGCGGGGATCTCAGATCCAGGCAGCCTGCCAGCCTCACTTTGGCCCCCTCGGGTCCTGGGCACCCAGGGGGCGGGGCTGGCCCCCTTGTGAGTACCCCCAGACCGGAGCCCGGCTTGCTATGCTGCGATGAGCCCCGGAGCGCGGGGTACACCGAGGCTGCGGCCCCGGGATCCCCGTCTGAGCTTTCCCCCACCACTCATCCGCAGAGCCACTTGGTCCGTCCCGGACCCCCCCCCCCTCCCCATATGGTAGATGCCACCCCTCCCCCGCCCATGCGCACTCCAGCGCCAGGAGTGCGGCTGCAACGGCGGCCTGCGCGGTGCGGCCTCCGCCCGCCGCTTCCTTCCACGGGAGTTTCTCCACTTACCGCGGGGACAGAGCCAGTGCCCGGGTCCTAGCGGAGCCGCCCAGTCGGCTGGCCGGGTTACCCAGCCGCCTGCGCCTTCTCCTGCGGTGACGTCGCGCCGGCTGTGAACGCCCGGTGCCTCCTGGGAGTTGTAGTTTGGCGAGGACTCGCCGCGGGGGCTCCCAGCCTTCCAGATGAAGAGGACAGCTCCCGCCACCGGCTCCCTAAGTTACCTGGGATCCGCCCGGGACTCGGCTTTCCACTCTATAAAATGGGATCCCTGGGGGTGGGAGTAGGGGAAGGCAACGCTAGGGGACCAGAAGATCCTTACGCGTTCTCCACATAGATCAAACTACCTCCCTCTGGCCAAGGTCCCTTCGTTCTTCTGGCTCTTGGGTTTCATTATGGGAAACCAGACGCATTCGGGCTTCAGACCCCATCTAGGCTCCACTTCACAGCTGGGGCAATCCGGTAATTCACTTGGCATTTGTGAAACGAGAATGTGCTAATTGAGGAGTTGTAGATTAGATGAGTGAGTGTCCCTGCGGAGGAGCATATATAGAACAGTGCAGGGGGTGTGCGTAGAATCTGTGCTCATTACGCACGTGCTAGGTGTTATTGTTGTTTCTGCCTACCGTGGATGTACATCACTGATGGGCAACTTGTCAGTGCCCAGGAGGAAGGCTGGGTCAAACAAATAATCTTAGCCAGGCACTGGTGACTCACACCTATAATCCTAGCTACTCGGGATAGATCTGAGAACCTGAGCTTTGAAGCCAGCCGAGGCGGACAAATCTTTAAATACTCTTATCTCCAATTAACTAGCAGGAAGCTCGAAGTAGAGATGTGGCTCAAGTGACAGTACCAGCCTTGAGAGAAGCGTTTGAGACCAAAGTTTAAGCTCTAGTACCAGAAAAAAAAATACTCCCCCTCCCCCCCCCAGGAAGGTGCTTTTTGATTGCTTGGGATGAGGGAGGCTATAGGAACACCAGGTAAGCGCTGGGTACAGGAGCAGCATGGGGGTTAGGGCTTGAGCTGGGCTGGGAGAGCTGGGAAGACGAGGGCTGAGTAGGATGATCAGCAGCTCAGAAAGAGGAAACATGTCTGCATTTGCTCTAGAAGGAGATAGGAAACACTGAGGAGCATTCATTGTAAAGTTCTGCTTCTCAGACCCTCTGCTGGCATTGACTGCTAGGGTGAGATTTGATGGGACCAGAGACAGAGCTTGGGGAAGGCACTATCCTGCAGCCAATGATGGGAGACTTTTTCTTTTTCTTTTTTTTCCCTGTGTGTTTGTACTGATTGGGTGCAGATTTTCTAGCTATTCAAGATTTCTTTAAGTACCAAGTGTGAAATGAAACAAGAGACCTCCCCTGGGGGTTGTCTATAGGCTTGGAGATGGGAACTTCCTCACCGTGATTAGTCTGCCTGAACCACTGGATTTCCTCCTCCCTCCCCATCCTCGCCTTTTCCAACTAGCCGGAGTGAAGCCTGGGAGGCCTCTCAGCTCTACCACGAAGAAGAAGGGCGAGGGAGGGGTGATCTCCAAGGGGAGGACAGCCTGCACCCAACGCGGAAGGCCCGGGCTGCGTGCTGGGCCCCGGAGCCGGCGCTCACGTGGCCACGGCGTGGACCGCCGGCGCGCGCGGGCGGGCCCGTCGGGATAAGCCCAGCTTCACCCCAGGTGACCCAGCGCGCTCGCTGCTGCCCCGGCGGCGGAGGCAGGAGGTGCGCCCCGCCAACTTCATTTCAAAATGGGCCAACAATGAAAAGAGCTCACTGTCTCTAAAACACTTTGCATGGAGGCACCTTTATATTTATCCTCTGCAGTCGGCATTCTTATTTACAGACGCAAGAACTGAGAGACAGAAGGATTAGGACTCCTTTTCCTCTGGCCCCAACTCCATGGTTCATTCTGGCTCAGGCCCATACCAGGTGCCCTTAAGCTTGTTTACAAACGTATCAGTACATTCCAGTTCTGATACAGGTCTCACTGGGCTAAGATCAAGATGTACATAGTTCTGGGCTGGGAATATAGCCTAGTGGTAAAGTACTCGCCTCGTATACATGAAGCCCTGGGTTCGATTCCTCAGCACCACATATATAGAAAAAACTGGAAGTGGTGCTGTGGCTCAAGTGGTAGAGTGCCGGCCTTGAGCAAAAAGAAGCCAGGAACAGTGCTCAGGCCCTGAGCCCACGTCCCAGGACTGGCAACAAAAACAAAACAAACAAGATGTACATAGTTCTTAGAGACTGTCAGGAGTGGGGCAATCTATTTGTCCTTTCCTGCTCTTAAAAGCCACAGATATTCTTTGCTTTGTTTTGCGGTGCTGGGCAAAGGGGGGGGGGGGAGGGGAAGGGGGTATGGGAGGGGAAGGGGGTATGGGAGGGGGGTATGGGAGGGGGGTATGGGAGGGGCGCTGTAGGAGCTTCACTACTGGGCTGCCTCCCAACTCTCTTTTTTCTGTAGTCACTGTGCTGGTACTGTGCCGGTACTGGAACATGAATTTAGGGCATGGGCACTGTCCCTTAGCTTTTTCACTCAAGGCTAATGCTCTACAATTTAAGCCACAGTTCAAGTTGTTTGATGATTAATTGGAGAAAAGAGTCTCACAGGCTTTCCTGCCCGGACTGGCTTTCAACTACAATCCTCAGATCTCAGCCTCTTCTTGGGTAACTAGGATTACAGGCATGAGCCACTGCCACCTGGCTTTACATTTCCTTTTGAATTTTTTTTTTTTTTTTTTTTTTTTTTTTGTCATCAGTCGTGGAGCTTTAACTCTGGCCTGGGAACTGACCCTGAGTTCTTTTGCTCAATGCTAGTAGTGCTCTACCACTTGAGCTACAGCACCACTTCTGGTTTCCTGGCCATTAATTGGAGATGAGTGTCTCTTGGACTTTGCTGCCTGCGCTGGTTTTGAGCAGTGATCCTTAGATCTCAGCCTCCAGAGTAGCTAGGCATGAGCTACCAGTGCTTGGCTTCTTTTGTTATGCCAGATTTCCGATCCCCAAAGACCACTAAGGAGCCGATAACGATGCAAATGCACGAGAGTCTTTATTGCAGGCTTGAGCCTGGACTCCCAACCATCACTGACACAGCAGATCTGGATTGAGAGCCCCGACCTTCAGATAGGCAGGGTTTTTATTGTGATTACAACAGGGGCAGGGTATGTCCAACTTGGCAGATACTTGATTAGATGACATTTAGCAAGCAAGTCTTGTCCTATTTCCATTGGCTATCTACCCTTTCAGTTACCTATTTTGGCTTTGATATCGGGAACTGGCCTTGATATCAGGAATTGACAACAGGTGGTCATGTAGCACTGATGCAGGGGGTTAGTGCAGGGGGTAGAGCAAGTCACAAATGGGTTAGGCAAGCCGTTTACAGAAGCAGAATATTGCGTTCAGGCTGACCTAGTACCAACTTTATTTGAACAATTGTGACCACTAAGCAAGCTTGAGCAGGCTAAAACAATCCAGTACTCAATCATAAGTAAACCAACCCAACAGTTACCATGGCATTTCTACTATTATTATGGTTATTTCTATAGTCTATGACTATGATCATTTTTTACCGTCTGTTACCATGGTTGCTACCCAGGTATAGAGGTGAACAAGTGCTCCCTACATTTTTATTTATTTTTTTTGGGGGGGTCCAGTCCTGGGGCTTGGACTCAGGGCCTGAGCACTGTCCCTGGCTTCTTTTTGCTCAAGGCTAGCACTCTGCCACTTGAGCCACAGCGCCACTTCTGGCCATTTTCTGTATATGTGGTGCTGGGGAATTGAACCCAGGGCCTCATGTATACGAGGCAAGCACTCTTGCCACTAGGCCATATCCCCAGCCCCTCCCTACATTTTTAAATGTCAAACTATAAGAAACTAGTCTCATGGGTGGGGGTGCAGCCTTCTATCATGGAGTCATCACCAGAGTTTAGAAGCTGTTATAATTTTAACTAAAACTTATATTTAGTTACTCCAGTTTTCAGGTCAGCCTTAACACTTTGGATTCTTTTGACACCTTCATTTGGTTTTAAAGACACTTGGGATTACATTGGACCCACCCAATAGTTCAGGGAATATCCCTGTTTTAAAATTAGCACTGGAGCAACTTTAATTCTATCTGTAAGCTTAATTCCTTTTCTTTTTCCATATAAACTAATAGAGCCACAGGTTCCAGTAATTTGGCCACTGTATCTTGGGATATCGTTATTCTGCCTACCTTACCCTCTAGAAATAGAAAAGTAGAACTTGGAAGGAGCAGCTAGAGAGCAAAGAGGACTAGCCAGGGAGTAAATAAATATGATTTAGAGCAGGGCATAGATGACTCATGTCTGTAATTCTAGCAACTCAGGAGACTGAGATCTGAGGATTGTGGTTTGAAGCCAGCCCAGGCAGGAAAGTTGCCCATAAAAACTTATCTCCAGTTAACCAGAAAAAAGGCAGAAGTTGAAGGTATGGCTCAAGTGGTAGGGCACCAGCCTTGAGCTAAAAAAAAAAAAGCTCAGGGACAAGACCTTGAGTTCAAGCACAGGACTAGCACCGCACACAAAACATACCATTTTGATGAAATATTTAGATGTTAAATAAATCTTAAAAATAGTCATTGAACTTTGTGTCCAGCCACTAGTCATCAGGGTATTGTTTGAAGCAGAAGCTAGTTTATAATGTATGGGTAGCAAGAAAGAAGGTGAGTCTAGGAAGGCAAAATAGTTCCAAAACCTTGACTGTGATGAGATGATGATGATAGCAGGGGAGAGGAAGAGGGCTCTGATGAAGAAACTCCTGGCCAAGGGAGATTTGTGTTGTTGTTGAGTCAAGAAAGAGAAACGAGCTTCCATGCAGATGTGAAGGAAGCACAGTTGAAAGTTTAGAAGAGACTTGTCAATGGATTGGGGAGTCTAGAAAGGCTGGTTGACCCAAGTCAGGTTTTTCAGGATTATGAGCTGTCAGAGGAGGCCCAAGTAGCAAAGTTTATTGCAAAGAGAGAGACTAGCCAGAGGGGGCCGCTGGTGAGGTGAGGGGAAAGGCCAAGCAGTCCAGGGAGGATAGAAAACTACAACCTCTTGGCCACATGGCTACTGTATATGTTCTTGATACATTGTATATTGTATATATGTCTACCTGACCTAGAGAAGGGAAAGAAAAACAGGGCATAAGATATCACAAGAAATGTACACACTGCCCTACTATGTAACTGTACCCTTTTTGCACAACACCTTGTCAAAAAAATTTGTGTTCGGGCTGGGAATATGGCCTAGTGGCAAGAGTGCTCACCTTGTATAGATGAAAGCCTGGGTTCGATTCCTCAGCACCACATATATAGAAAACGGCCAGAGGTGGCGCTGTGGCTCAAGTGGCAGAGTGCTAACCTTGAGCAAAAAAGAAGCCAGGGACAGTGCTCAGGCCCTGAGTTCAAAGCCCAGGTCTGGCAAAAAAAAAAAAAATTGTGTTCAATTAATAAATAAATTAAATTAAAAAAAAAAAGAAAACTACAACCTGACAGTGAAATAATTTCAAGGGGTGCTTGACTCTTGGACCACAGACTTGGTGAGATTACCTAGTCCACTGGTCTCTGAGTCCTGGTATATGCCAAATGCTTAGAGACTGGAGCCAGGGGCCAGTGGCTCACGCCTGTAATCTTAGCTACTCAGGAGCCTGAGATATGAGGACTGCAGTTCAAAGCCAGCCCAGGCTGGAAAGTCTGTGAGACTCCTATCTCCAATAAACTACTCAGAAAAAGCGGGAAGTGGTGCTGCAACTCAAGTGGTAGAGTGCTAGCCTTGAGCTGAAAAACTCAGGGTCAACTCCCAGGTCCTGAGTTCAAGCCCCACAATCAACAACATAAGTTAAGCTTTTTCTTTTCCTTTTGGTACTGGGATACATACTGGTACAGGTCTTACCTGTGTGGGGTTTGATTATACAAACTAATTTTCTGTAATGAAGATGCTTGCCTAGCAAGCTCAAGGATCCGACTCCCAGTATTGTCAAAACACACAAAAAACAAACTCCAGAGACTTTTTTTTTTGGAGCCTCTGTGACTACAATTCCCATAAGTCCTGGCATTCCCACCCTGACCCTCCCCGCTCTCCGTTGGCTCCCACCCACGAATCCAGTTTGCCAGCCCAACGTTCCCCGCCGGTTTCCTGTACTGCCCCCGTCTCGGCTGCAGCGCGCTAAGAATAACCAATCAGATGTGGAGGGTCAAGACCGGGCGGGCCAATCGCTGGGCCCCAGAGGCGGGAGAGGGCGGAGCTGGGGGCGCGGCTCTTCTCCGCCCCGCCCCTGCCCCGTGGCGGCCTCTCCTCCCGGCGACGCTTCGGGCGGGAACTTCGGCCATGGGCCCCACCTGGAGGAGGCCCGGGTGGGTGCGCCTGGCGCTGTGCCTCGCCGGCTTCCTGCTTTCCGTGTACTCGCTGCACGTGAAGGCGGCACGCGCCCGCGACCGGGACTACCGGGCGCTCTGCGACGTGGGCACCGCCATCAGCTGTTCCCGCGTCTTCTCCTCCCGGTGCGCGCGGAGACGGAAAAACATGGGCCTCGCCCTCCCCACCCCGCCATGGGCGGACTGACTTCGGAATCCGGGATCAGGGGGGCCCGGGAACGGACCCTTTGAGACTGAGGGGTGTCACCTGGCGTATCGGGTGCACACCTGGGCTGAGTCACCCCGAGACACTAGTTTTTGGAACAAGGGTGCAGGGCTGGGGGAGAGGGGTCGCGGGAGTGGGTGGGGGGTGACTGGGGCAAATGGGGGCATCATATGTGGATGTGAGTGCTGAGGAATAGCGGTGACTGGGAAGGGGCAGTAGAGGAGGCTGTAGGCCCTGATGGCGTTTTGAGGTGATCGCTGACGGAGTCTGGGTGTGCACTGGTATTTTTTGAGCCCTGGGACCCTGTGGCTTGTTCTGGCTGGGAGAACCCAGGATTAGTAGTTTAGTGGGGTGACAGTAGGGAGGAAGAGGGTGAATGGCCGGGGTGCTGCACATCTGTGGGTCCGAGGAAAAAGAATGTACCCTAATATTTCCTAATTTGGTTTACTACGTGCCCATTTATAAAGAACTACCAAAGGTTTGCTTGGAAAAGCGGAACCTATGTGAGAGCCACAGCTAGGCCTGGCTTGGGGATAAAGGAGAATTGGGCAATGACTTAGATTCCTGATGTGGACCCAGGTCTGGAAGGTCAGGAGGTCATCCACCCTTAGATGCTCAGTGGGTGGGGATGGGAATCTGCTCCTTTAGCTCCTACTAGACTGACACCTGCTGACCTGAATGTCTCCATCACCACCACCAGGTGGGGCAGTGGCTTCGGACTGGTGGAGCCGGTGCTGGGAGCAGACAGCATCCTCAATCAATCCAACAGCATATTTGGCTGCATTTTCTACACGCTACAGCTGTTGTTAGGTGAGTGGTTCCACCCCCTGCCCTGCAGGCCCGGCCCTCTCACGGCCAGCTTCTTCCCTCAGGCCAGTGCAGCCCCACCCTACCACAGATGTCTGGGTCTTGGTGACCCAGACAGTTGGCAGCCAGCTGCTCATCACTGGGCATCCTCGGGCCAGGCCAGCAGGGAGGGAGCTCAAGATGTCTCTTGACAGCGGCTAAAGATCCCTTAAAGACTTCCTAGAGGTTTTTCTTTTTGTTTGTTTTTAAGATTTAAGTTATGATTACAAACAGTTATTTTGGTATTAGTACTGGGACTTGAACTCAGGGCCTGCGTGCTGTCTCTTAGCTTTTTTTTTTTTGGCCAGTCCTGGGCCTTGGACTCAGGGCCTGAGCACCATCCCTGGCTTCTTCCCGCTCAAGGCTAGCACTCTGCTACCTGAGCCACAGCGCCCCTTCTGGCCTTTTTCCATATATGTGGTGCTGGGGAATCGAACCGGGAGCTTCATGTGTAGGAGGCAAGCACTCTTGCCACTAGGCCATATTCCCAGCCCCTGTCTCTTAGCTTTTTTGCCATTTGAGCCACGGCTCCACTTCTGGCTTTTTGGTGGTTAATTGGTGATAAAGTATCTCATGGCCCTTCCTGCCCAGGCTGGCTTTGAGGCTTGATCCTTAGATCTCAGCCTGCTGAGTAGCTAGGATTACAGGCGTGAGCCACCAGAGCCTGCCTTCTCAGATTAACTGAGGGCATTCTAATACATCTTCCATCTTATGTAGAGCTCAGTAGGGGGAAAATAAGCACTATTTAGGTACCACAGGTTATTAAACAGAGAGAAGGAATGTCTAGAGGGCCATATTAGAGCCCGTGTTAGAGATCTTTTCCTATCAGTGGTACCAGGAAGTCAGGTCTGAATTCTAGACATGGACATCCCTGATCCTTCTTTGCTTCCCAGGTTGCGTGCAGGGCCGCTGGGCCTCTATCCTCCTGCTGCTGAGCTCCCTTATGTCCCTCATTGGGACTGTCTACTTGGCCTGGATCCTGTTCTTCGTGCTCCATGATTTCTGCATTGTTTGTGTCGCCACCTATGCCATCAATGTGGGCCTGACATTGCTTAGCTTCCGGCAAATCCAGGAACCCCAGAGCAAGACCAAGAGGCACTGAGGTCTCCTTCGTGCCAGGCTGGCATTCTCTGTTTTGCTTTGGCACGTGTCTTGTCCAGGGGAGTTCTGCCTGGTTCCCAAGAAAGCCCCGTATCACGCTCCCCACTCCCTCCACGAACCACACACAGAACAAAAGGACCCAGTGTGCCTCTAGCTGTATTCCTAAGGGCTGGTTTTCACTATTTCCCAGGGAAGGAAGGTTCCTAACAATAAAATGTCTTAAGCTGGTCAAGTCTGTACCATCTTTCTGCCGGTGATCCTGGTGTTGGGCTTCTCCCAGTGTTGTCTTATTGAGCACTGACAAGGATGAGTCAGGGCACGTGGAGGACCTTCCTGGGCAGGGTAGCTTTGGGTAGTGTCATCTAGAGCGTGTGGAGTCAGCAAGGCCTGGGGTGCCATCAGCCCCCACCTGCAGGAAGCAGGCGGACAGCTTGTCCCTGCTGCCCACAGGAGCCAGGCGTCCATTCTCTGCTGGGAGGGCCTTCCCCCACTCTGCCCTTCTGACTGTGTGGGCTTTGGACTTTCCTATAAATCAAACTTAGCTTGGCTGCTTTATCTACACTCCACAGCCCTGGAGGCAAGGATCAAGTTGTTTCATTTTTCTTCAGTAAGGATTTACCCATATGCTAAGCATTAAGAACTTGTGTTAACATGTTACAAATATGTGTAATCCTGGCATAGTTGTATGAGGTAGGTGCTATTATTACCCCTATCTTGGTGAGGAAACTTAGGTAGACAGGCTAATTAATTTGCCTAAGATCTCACATCCAGTGCTGGGAAGAGGTTAGGGAGATCGTAGATTTTTTTTTTCCTGGTGCAGGATTTCACACATGTGAGTCAAACACTCTACTAGTAGAGATACACCCCTAGCCAGCCCCAAATCTCAAGATCCAAATCCCCCAGGCTATCTGTCTCTAGTATATACCCTCCCTTCGATTCACAGCTGTCTCCGTGTTAGTCAGGGTTCCTGGACAGTCCAAGGTGGTCTGAGTGAAGAAATAGAAAAGGATGTGCTCTCAGCCTTCTTCCCTCCTGAGTCTTCCAGCTGTGTGTACATGTACATGAACATGTGCCAGTCTTGGGATTTGAACTCGGCCTGGTGCTGTGCCTAAGCTTTTTTTGCTCAAGGTTAACACTATATCACTTGAACTACAGCTCCACTTCCAGCCTTTCCGTAGTTAACTGGAGATGAGTCTCACAGATGTTCCTCTGGCTTTGAACTGCAATCCTCAGAGCTTGGCCTCCTGAGTAGTTAGGATTACAGGCGTAAATCACCAGCGCCTCTGTGGCTCAAGTGGCAGAGTGCTAGCCTTGAGCAAAAAGAAGCCAGGAACAGTGCTCAGGCCCTGAGTCCAAGCCCCAGGACTGGCCAAAAAAAAAAAAGAAACATACTCTACCCAGTTTATCTAACTGTAACTCCTTTGTACATCACTTTGATGATAACAATAAAAATGTGTTTTAAAAAAAAAATCACCAGCACCTGTTTTCCACCATTTCTGAGGACAAGCACCACTGTAACTGTTCTGGGAAGGCAGCAGGCCCAGAGAAATGTTGGGATTTGCCAAAGGCTTATGGTCATCTAGCAGCAGAGATTCAGCCATTAATATTCCCAGCCCTGCATGTTGCCTATGAGACAGACATGGGGAAAGGTGTGAAACCTACTTGGTGCTGGCAGGGAAATGAAATGAATGTGTGAGGATGGTGTTTCCATGCTGGGAGCAAGGCTAGAAGCCAGACTTCTCTAACTAAACATATTTGGGGGTGCTTTTGTTTTTGTTTTGAGACAGTCTTGCTATGTAATCTCAGCTGACCCAAAACTCACCATCTTCCTGCCTCAGCCTTCTGGGCGCTGGGATTCCAGGTGTGTACTACCATGCTGAGCTTTGTCTAAGTTTTTTTTACATCCAGTCACTCTGAGTTTCTTAGACCAGGCACAGACAGGTTAACTGTCCAAGGTCACTTACATAGAAGGATTCAAATGATGGCAGTCTAACTCTAGTGGAGGCCTAGAGAGGGGTGGTAGCCAGTTCAGGGTCATGTAACCACAGCCCAGAAGCCAAGAGCTGCTTGGCTCCCTTCTAGCCTAGGGGAAGCGGTGACACCTGTGACTCCTGGATTGGGGGTGGAGCCGGGGTGGAGCCAAGGAGACCCGGGTAGGTAGTCTCTTTGAGAATGAGAAAACAGGCGGCAGAGTGTCCAGGAGCAACATGAAGCAGAGCTGGCGACCAGGGCTGCTGATCCTGGGAGCTGTGGTCCTCATAGAAGGTAAGGGACCCGTGTGTGAGAGGGAGGCAGAGTGGAGTGCTGGAGTTCATGGCTGCAACTTGGTGTTGGCTGTGTGGGGTTTGCAAGGACTATCAGGGTGTGTGTGAGAGAGAGAGTGAGACAGAGACATGTCAGGGAAGTTCTGCACCCCCCTGGCCTGGACTGGTCTTGATTCCATCCCAACTCTTGCTCCTCACTCTAATGATCGGTGGATCTGTACTTAGGGAAGAGGGCAGGCCTGGACCCTTTGGTTGGCTTGCTGGTAGCCTCTGGGAAGCTGGGGAGTGTGAGTTGGTCCCACCGGGGTGGGGTTAATGTCACCTTGAGACCTCCCCTCCTTGGACATGACGTAGTCCTCTAATCCTTCTGTCCTCCAAGGTTGAAAGGACAATTACGCTAATGCTCTCCACATACACAAGCGGCCTCCCTGAGTCAGCAGTGGGGGCAGAAGTTAGGGGTTCAGCAGCCTGGAGGAAGGCTGGCCAGGTCCCAGGCTGTAGCCCAGACTGAGGAGTGCTGAGTACAGTTGAGGGAGGAGAACTAATTACTGAGCTTGCACTCTGAATGAGCTCCAATAAAAGCTCTTTCTTGACCTCATATAAATATTTTCATTCTGGGAGGGACTGGTGAGGTAGTCAGTTACAAGCGAGGATCAACCTATCCCCTCTGCCAAGCCTGTGCCCAGTAGCTCAGGTGCCCTGAATCTCACCCAAGTCTTTCTCTTCTCAGGTCTTCAAGCAGCTCAACGTGGTAAGAGCTGGGGGTGTTGGGCCTGCCTTACTTGAGTCCAGGTTGAGCCAGGGTGTGGGGAGACAGGGCTCTGCTGTCAGCATGATGCCTCTCTCTGTAGCCTGTGGGCAGCGTGGTCCGGGGCCCCCGGAGCCTCAGGAGGGCAACACCGTGCATGGCGAATGGCCTTGGCAGGCCAGTGTGAGAAAGCAGGGAGTCCACATCTGTAGCGGCTCCTTGGTGGCAGAAACCTGGGTCCTCACCGCTGCCCACTGCTTTGAAAAGTGAGTTGTGGCTGGGGTCAGTCAGGGTCTCTGGCTATGAGGGTGGATTTGTCCAGTCCCGAAAGACTGCTGCCAGTCCTAGATTTAAAAGGCACCATTTGGGCTGGGAATATGGCCTAGTGGTAGAGTGCTCACCTCATATACATGAAGCCCTGGGTTCGATTCCTCAGCACCACATATGTAGAAAAAGCCGGAATTGGCGCTGTGGCTCAAGTGGCAGAGTGCTAGCCTTAAGCAAAAGGAAGCCAGGGACAGTGCTCAGGCCCTGAGTTCAAGCTCCAGGACTGGCAAACAAAACAAAACAAAAAAGGTACCATTTGCCAGGCACTGGTGGCTCATACCTGTAATCCTAGCTACTCAGGAGGCTGAGATCTGAGGATCACAGTTCAAAGCCAGCCCAGGCAGAAAAGTCCCCATGAGACTCTTATCTTCAGTTAATCACTCAAAAACCAGAAGTGGCTCTGTGGCTCAAGTGGTATTGTGCTGGTCTTGAGCACAAAGAGGATCAGGAACAGCGCCCAGGCCTTGAGTTCAAGCCCCACACGGACCAAAAAAAAAAAAAAAAAAAAGTACCATTTTCTGGACACTGGCAAAGATTTGAGGACTGTGGTTCAAAGCCAGCCCAGGCAGGAAAGTGTGAGACTCTTATCTCCAATTAACCAGCAAAAAGCCAGAAGTAGACCAACTGGTAAAATACCAGTCTTGAGTGAAAAAGCTCAGGGACAGTGCCCAGGCCCCAAGTTCAAGCCACAGAATCAGCAAACACACACACACACATACACACACACACACACACATTTACTGATTGCTATGTATCACATACATATTGTCAAGTTAATTGTAACTATACCCTCTCATGGTAGAAGCTTTCTGAATGAGCAAAGTGAGGTTGAGAGAAGGGGGAAGAGCTGGGCGTAGAGCCACAAACTGACATCTGCCAACCTTCCACCTTCCACCTACCTGTGCTCCCCAGAACTCAGCCATCTGGGCCTTGCCCTTCTATTCCAGGGAGGCCGCGACAGAACTCAACTCTTGGTCCGTGGTTCTGGGTTCTCTGCAGCGTGAGGGGCTGAGCCCAGGGGCTGAGGAGGTAGGGGTGGCTGCGCTGCAGTTACCCCAGGCTTATAACCACTACAGCCAGGGCTCAGACCTGGCTCTGCTCCGGCTCGCCCATCCTGTAGCCCACACACCCCTCTGCTTGCCCCGGCCTGCCCACCGCTTCCCCTTTGGAGCATCTTGCTGGGCTACTGGCTGGGATCAAGACACCAGCAATGGTAAGCGCTGTCCTAGACTGCAATCCAGGCGCTTGTCTAAGGCCATGGTCTCAGCTTCAACCACCCCAGCCCTGCCTCCCTTTGCTTCCCACAGTCTAGATTCTAAACTCAGCCCCCATCTCTTTTGTCAGCTCCCACGAAACTACGGAATCTGCGTCTTCGGCTCATCAGCCGCCCCACCTGCAACTGTCTCTACAACCGGCTGCACCAGCGGCTGCTGGCCAGTCCTGCTCGGCCAGGGATGCTATGTGGGGGTGCCCAACCTGGGGTGCTGGGACCTTGTCAGGTCTGATTGGGAGGAAAGGGAGAGGGGAAGGCTTTGCCTTGGGCTGGGGGGCTCAGCCACTGAGAGGAACGGGGGAGCTATAGTCAGAGGGCATCTGTCTTAGGCTTACCTGCCTGGCTCCAGGGAGATTCCGGGGGCCCTGTCCTGTGCCAGGAGCCCAATGGATGCTGGGTTCAGGCTGGGATCATAAGCTTTGCATCAAGATGTGCCCAGGAGGACACTCCTGTGCTGCTGACTGACATAGCTGCTCACAGCTCCTGGCTGCAGGCCCAAGCCCAGGGGGTGGCCTTCCTGACGCAGGCCCCAGGGACCCGGATGACCAGTGATGAGGACAGCTGTGTGGGTATGAGCACAAGGGCTCTTGGGAGTGGGATGGTAGAGACACACTCACATCTACATGAAGATTTCTAGGCAGTGGGCAGGAGCCACAATGAAGCAAACCCCAGCTCAGACAATGAGCCCACACTCTGCCAAAAATCTAACTAGGGTGCCTTTTAAGGCTCTGTTTGGTCCCTATGATAGGAACAGCCCCACTAGAGCTGGGAAATGTAGATGTTTTAGAGCTTCATAGGTTTGGGGTTTAGGAAAGAAATGGACTTTCTCGCTCTCTGAGATCTGGCTGAAGATTGTGGGGGAAAGCTGCATGTTTCCGGGCAGGAATCCAGAGAGATGGGACAGAGCAGGGTTCCCTCTCAGATCCTGTGATTGACATGCAAACTGCATGCAAAGTAATTCCTCAGAAGGAAGTTGTGTCTTGACTTTCAGAAAAGCAAACATAAGCAAGGACTTCTGGAGCCCATCCAGGCCTAGAAGGTAGATAGGTGGGGCAGGGAACTGGAACAGGGCCAAGGAAGCTGCACAGTCAGACCACAAAGGCTAAAAGTTTGGGGTGCTGGCCTTTTTTTTTTTTTTTTTTGGCCAGTCCTGGGCCTTGGACTCAGGGCCTGAGCACTGTCCCTGGCTTCTTCCCGCTCAAGGCTAGCACTCTGCCACTTGAGCCACAGCGCCGCTTCTGGCCGTTTTCTGTATATGTGGTGCTGGGGAATCGAACCTAGGGCCTTGTGTATCCGAGGCAGGCACTCTTTCCACTAGGCTATATCCCCAGCCCGGGTGCTGGCCTTTGAATCCCAGGTCAGCTATTTTCTTTTGCCTACAGAGCTATAAAATCACTTAACCCCTCTGCAACTTCTGGTTAGCTTTGTTAATGATGATTACAAAAGGTGACTTTGGGGGGAGGGGGTTGGTCTTGGGACTTGGAACTCAGGGCCTCTGAGCTGTCCCTGAGCTCTTTTTCTCAAGGCTAGTGCTCTACCACTTTGAGCCACAGCTCCACTTCCGGTTTTCTGGTGGTTACTTGGAGATAAGAGTCGCACGGACTTTCTTGCCTGGGCTGGCTTAGAACTGTGATTCTCAGACCTCAGCCTCTTGAGTGGCTAGGATTCCAGATGTGAGCCAAGAGCATCCAGCAAAAGGAAGCTTTAATAAAAAAGATTTGATTAGCCTACACGAAGTACTTAAGCACTGTGTGCCAGGCCTTCAGGTAAGCACTTAAGTTAGATGAACTCATCTGTTTCAGCCTGTGGATCCTTAAGGACAGAAGGTCCCCGGGCAGGAGCACCCTCCGTGTGGCCTTGGGAGGCCAGGCTGAAGCACCAGGGGCAGTTGACCTGTGGTGGAGCCCTGGTGTCGGAGGAAGTGGTGCTGACAGCTGCCCACTGCTTCATTGGGTGAGCCCTGTGTCCTTCTCCTTTGTCCCCTCGCCCCAGCCCTGTTACCCAGTGCTGTCAATGCTGCCTCTGCACAGGCGCCAGACCCTAGAGGAATGGAGTGTAGGGCTGGGGACTGGATCAGAGGAATGGAGTCTGAAGCAACTCATCCTGCATGGGGCCTATACTCACCCAGAAGGGGGCTATGATGTAGCCCTATTGCTGCTGGCTCAGCCCGTGACACTGGGTCCCAGCCTGCGGCCCCTTTGCTTGCCCTACGCTGACCATCACCTGCCTGATGGGGAACGTGGCTGGGTCCTAGGGCTGGCTCGCCAAGGAGCAGGTATGTAAGATCAAGTCCACCAGCAGCTCTTCATTGAGCTTCAAGGCTGCTGGAGCAGTTGCATCTTTTTTTTCCTCCCTTGTCCTATAGGCATCAGTTACCCCCAGACAGTGCCTGTGACCCTCCTGGGGCCAAGGGCCTGTAGTCGGCTACATGCAGCCTCTGGGAGCGATGGGATTCCCATCCTGCCAGGGATGGTGTGTACCAGCGTTGTGGGGGAGCGGCCCCACTGTGAGGTAAGCCCCAGGACCCCAAACCTTACTGAACAGACCCCTGACATTCTCTCATCCTGCAGTTCATGAACACTTGCTAGGCTTGGCCCCTAGCCCACACATGAAGCCAATCCTATAACCCCCACACAGCCAAAGCACTCATCTCCAGCCCCTCCTGCCCTCCTGCTGCCCGGAGGGGAGGTGGTCACTGAGTGTCCTCTGAACTGCCAGGGCCTGTCCGGGGCACCACTAGTATACGAGGTGAGGGGCACCTGGTTCCTGGCTGGGCTACACAGCTTTGGAGATGCCTGCCAAGGCCCTGCAAGGCCTGCGGTCTTTGCTGCACTGCCAGCCTACGAGGACTGGGTCAGCAGTTTGGACTGGCATGTCTACTTTGCTGAGCCACCAGAGCCTGTGGTTGAGGCTGGAAGCTGCATGGCTAACGCAAGTATGTGTTCTGGGCTTCCCCGAGGACCCACAAACCACTTCCTGCTGCCCTGGGTGGGTGAGCTGTGCACAGACCCATGGGGATTCCAGGGGTAGGAAGTCTCACCCTCTTCCAGCCTCAGGGTTCTCGTGGCCCAGGGGGCCAGGACAGATCCTATTCCTTTCAAGGGAGGGAACAAAGCTTTGAGGACCAGGCCAACCCCACTTTCCTTCCTCTCTTTAATAGGCCAGCCAGCCAGCTGTTGACAGGTGACTGAAGAAAAATGAGACCATAAGTGTCACCGCCCTGCCCCGCCAACCTGCCTGCCCTCTTCCCTGGGGATCTGGGCTCTGGGGCAGGCCCAGATATCCCTACTCTCTGTCCTGCATGACAGGATGCCATCTGTGAAGGTTCCCACACTCAGCCCTGCAGCTCTTCCCCGTCCCCCCTAGACTGATCCCCCTCACATAAAAATCACACCAGCCAGCTTTTTCAAAAATTTCTTTTTTTTTTTGAGGGGGGGGAGCAATTTTCCTTTTTTTTTAAACTTAAATAAATTGTTACAAAATAGACTTTAGAAAATAAGTTACAAACTGTAGCAAAAGGCAGCTCTCCCGCCCATGGCATCCTCTGAATCTGCCTCTCCCTGCCGCTGGACTTTGGCTGGTGAGGGTGGGCCTGCCTGACACCTCCGCAGAGCTTAGCACTGGGCAAGAGCGTGGTGACAAAAGGCGGGGGAAGGGGGTCCTGCAAGAAAAGCCACATCCCACCCTCTTCTTGGGGAAAGAAGCACATCTGGCCCACTTCCCTGGGACAGGAGAGATGGGGATGGCCAAGAGACTCCTGAGCAAAATGTGAGATCAAGCCCCTCCCTGCCCACATGCCCCTCTCCACTGGTTTGTTCTTTGGAGACTTCCAGTTCAGAGGGAGAAGCTGAGGTCTGCAGGCCACGGGGGTGAAGGGTCCAGGAGTGGGGCCGTAGGGGTGGCTGGAGGGGGCAATGACAAGCCTCCGCTACCTGCTGCTGGTATCACTGGGGCTCCTGGGGAGAAAGAGGAAGTCGCTGACTCTGTGGAGCCCACGCCTCCCCAGCCCTCCCCAAAGGTCATTCCCCAGCTGACCCCAGGGGCCCACAAGGCAGGAATCCTAGGACTTCCAATTATCTCCCCAGTCCTGGCTAACTGGCTCCTCACTCATTCCCTTCAGGTTATAAGACATTTTTATCAGGAACCATGTCCTTAGCTCTCACAGAGCACCCGCCCACTCTCCTCTCCTTCCTCAGCAAGGCTGGTCAAGGGCCTACTCTCTGAGGGACTGTAGTAGCCACCAGGAATGGGCCCTCTCCCAGCTCCCACGCCTCTGCAGCCTCATCCCGGGCTGGGTGGAGGCTAGGCCACACAGAGGTTCCCTGATACAGGATGAGAGATAAGTGCTAATGACTGCTGTTGCCACAGCCGGGCCTGGCTTCAAAGAAACAATTATCTATGACTCAGTCCTCCAGTTAAAGGATGGCAGGGAGGTTTTGCTGGTGGAAATGGTTTGGTTGGCTCCGAAAAAGAGACCTTGTAGCAGAGAGAGAGGAAAAGGCTTGACTAAAGGGAAGAAAAAGTGATGTGAGGCAATGTTCATAGAAAAGGACCAGAAATTTCATTTCCAAGAAAAGAAGAAAAGAGATAACTTGATGGGAAAGAGGGCCAGGGAGCTGAGTACTGCCCAGTGACCCAGTTTCCATGGTCAACAGTGAAGCCATGTGGCAGTCCAATCAGACAAGGTCACTGGAAGGGTAGGCCTCGACTCTCCCCTAACTTTTCAGACATCCTCTCCACTGCTAGCCTGTATGTCGCAGCCCCGGAATCTTGAGACTTCCCATCACTGCCCTCCAGTCCCACTGACTCCCTGCCTAGCCTAGGAAACTGAACCTAGACAAAAATCAATGGCTTCCCCTTTTCCCTCTGGAAATCACTACTTTATTGGCTCGATCAGCAGGGTTTCCACGCGTGGTGGCAGAGTGGTGCCCAGCTACCCTCCCCCACACTGAAGCACAGGGCCCATTCCTCTTTGGATCCACCTGTCTCTGTCCTTGCCCAGTGTTACGGTGCATATTGCTAATTACCTGATCTGGGGGCTCAGAGCTCAGCTGCTCCAAAGGCAGCAAGCACTGCCTAGCTAGTTTTATTCGTCCACCTCTCAAAATCCATGACTCTCTCTTCTCCTTCTTTCCCCACCCATCATGGGGCTGACCACACCCTCCATTTGTGGGGGACCCTTCAATCCTCTGCCCAGCCCGATCATGACCCCATACCAGAGCCAGCCACTGTCCACTCCTCCTGGTGCTGCTGCTGGTGCTGCAGAAAGCTGATCCGGCGGCGGAAGTGGCGGGGGCAATGAGGACAAGTGAAAGGCCCTTCCCGGGGTGCATGGACCCGACCATGGCCCTCCAGCCGGGCAGCTGTCCGGAAGGCTTTGCCACAGATGCTGCAGCGGTGGCGCTTGGGGTCCGTGTGAGTCCTGCCATGATTCTTGAGCGAGAGCAGGTTGGGGAGAAGCTTGGGGCACAGGGTGCAGGGGTACAGCCCAGTGGTGTGGGCCTTCTGGTGGTTCAGCAGGCTACCGGCGTGGCGGTAGGAACGCCCACACTGGGCACAGCGGAAGGGCCGCTCCTTATCTTTGGTGGCCAAGGAGCTTACTCCCAGTCCTTCACTAGCTGGCTCACCATTCTCTCCTGGGGCTTTGGGAGACTCTGCTAGAACCTCTTGAGCATTTTCCAGACCAGGGGGCACCACCTTGTCTTCTACAGTTCCAGCTTGGGGGCTTCTGGCCTCCTCTATCTGACTTGGCACCCGACTGTGGCCCCTGGCATGAGCCTGCAGGTGCGTGGCCAGTTCATGGTGGGACTGAAAGGTCTTACCACAGTCAGGGCAGGCAAGAGTCTGGGCGGCTATATGGTTGTGGCTGTGGCTCTTATTGGCCACAGGACTCAAGAACTCCTTGGAGCAGAGTAGGCAATAGTGGTGGTCTGTTTTGTGGGTGCTGTGGTTCGAGAGGCCTTCTGGCTGGCAGGTCTTGCCACATTGGCTGCAGGAATAGGACCGGCTCTCGGGCTGGAGCTGAGAGCTGCGGTCTCCATTATCCCAGCTATCCATGTAACTCAGACTAGGTCCATTGGACTGGGTGTCAGCAAAGGGGCAAGGATTACTCGGGACAGTCTCCTCTGACTTGCCTTCTGGTGTGGTTAATACATGACCCCGAGTAACAAACCCTCCACCATGGTTCTCCAGCCCCCTCTCTCCGTGCCACTCCTCTGCCTTCTCCACACCCCACGACAGTGGCCCTGGGGCTTCTGAACCTGCTTCTTTCCTACTGGGGCTCAGACTGTGCCCTCCTGGATTCCTGGCTCCCTCCTCCAGTTGGGATACTGACTCAGTACCACCTGACCTGCCCTCTAGTCCCTGGTCACCAATCAGATTCCCCTCACTCTCCTCTGTATCATTGGGGCCTCCCTGGTCACCGGCCAGCTTTCTGGTCTCTTCATGCTCCCGCAGGTGCCGCTCAAGAGATCCCCGACCAGAAAAGCTGCAGCCACAAAGGGCACAGCGCATGGCTGTCCGCCGGGCCCGTGCAGCACGCCGCCGCCGACTCTCAGAGTGTAGCCTCTGATGGTCCTTCAGAGCCATGCGGTTGGAATAGGTCTTGGGGCAGGACGGGCAGCTGTACTGGCCGGTCTCATGGCTGCGCCGGTGGTTGAGAAGGCTGCCGGCGTGGCGATAGGTCCGCCCGCACTGCCCACACCGGAAGGGCCGATCTTCCCGGGTCAGCTTTCGTGTGCTCCCAGCCCCGTGCCGCTCAGCGTGGACCCGCTGGTGGCTGGCCAGCTGCTTCCGCAGGCGAAAGGCCTTCCCACATTCGCTGCAGCGGAAACGCCGAGGGTCTGCGTGGATGCGCCGGTGGTTCTTAAGAGACATGAGGTTTGAAAAGCCTTTAGAGCAGGCCTGGCAGCCAAAGTGGCCGGTCTGGTGGCTCTGCCGGTGGTTGATAAGGCTGCCCGCGTGCTTGTATGAGCGGCCACACACTTCGCAGCTGAAGGGTCGCTCAGAGCTGACAGCCTCTGTCTGACAGCCCTTCTCTGCCGTCTCCAGCCTTGACTCCATCTCCTCCTCCCCTTTCACCAGAGTCTCCTCCCAGACCTCTTCTTTCACTGTGGCCACCTCCTCCAGGGGCTCCACTTTAAGTTCTTCTGGGAGCTGTACCTCTTCTGTTTGCTCCAGCCCCTCTTCTTCCATGTTCTGGGGATCGCTACCACCACCTCCTGCCTCTGGGAGGGGCCCCACCTGGGGTTCAGAGCCTTTGCAGCGAGGGTGGTTCCGCAGGTGATTGCGGTAGGCGGCCAGGTTGGGGTAGCAGCGGGAGCAGACGCGACAGATAAAGTCTCCAGTCTGGTGGATCTTGCGGTGGTTGACCAGGCTTCCCCCGTGGCGATAAGTCTTGCCACACAGATTACAGCGGAAGGGGCGGGGCTGGGCCTGCAGAAAACCTTCATGCACCTGCATGCAAAGGCTGTCTGCAACTGCGTCTCCTGCTCCCTCTTCAGACTTTGTGTCCCCATCTTCTCCAGAGACAGAGGTTGCTGTGCCCTCAGAGATAACGCCGGCAACCACCTCTGTGTCATTGTCAGATGCTTCCATGTGGCTGGGAGCCTCGTCTGAGGGGTTCTCAGAACTCTGACTTTGATGGTGGCGCTCTAGGCTCCCTAGGTCATCATAGGTCTGACCACAGCAGCCACAGATGTGCCCATAACCTGTCCCACCCAGCGCCTCCACCTCCCGCTGCAGCTGGTTCAGCAGCTCTGCTTCGGAGAGTTGTAGCAGAGGGCTGCGGGTGGAGGCTGTTTCTGCGGCTCCTTCTTCCCCCTCTTCCTCTGAGCCCTCAGTCATGCCAGAAGCATTGTGAACCTGGCGTTGGTGAAGCCTGTAGCCAGCCCGCCCAGGAAAGATCATGCCACACAGGGAGCAAAGGAAAGGCTGGGCCGAGGCTGCCTCGCCAGGGCCGTGGCTCTGGAAGTGACTGCGCAGGGCAGGCAAAGAGTCAAACTCCTTCGGGCAGAGGGAACACTGATAGATGCCTGGTGGGTGGCAGGGCCTGTGGTTGAGCAGCCCAGTGGCATGGGGGAAAGAATGCCCACAGTCAGAACATGTATGAGCAGCCTCGACCTGCCAGTCGAGGTCAGTCTCTATGGGTTGGGAAGATGAGTTGGTCTGGTTAGTGGTTGGTTTATGGTTTTCATCCAGCCCAGTGAGGCCACTACAAAAGTCAGTGCCACGGCCTTCCTCAGGGCCTGGAATGTCCAAGTGGTCAAGGAAACAGGCTTTCTTCCTCTCCAGCCCTTCCTCGGGGCCTCTGCTCTCTTCATCATCCTGGAAACAGGTCTCAGCCCTCTCAAGCTCACATTGGTTGTTCTCCAATTCTGCCTGCAAACAGTCCTTGTCACTCTCGGTGTTGTCTTCAGTCCCACAAGGACTGTCCCCCGCAGGGTCTTGGGAAGGGTCCAGGCCTTCGCTGTCCTCCAGTTCCTGGGCCCAGGTTCCTGCTGGTAGTTCTGCTGGTGAGAGTTTGGCTTCTCCTCCACCAGCACTGTTTGCTTGCTTTTGACACCGCCGGCTCTGCCGCTGACTATGGCGTCGCAAGTGGCTCTTCATGGCAGCCATGGTGTGGAAGTGCTTGGCACACGCCCCACAGCTGAAGTCCCCTACCTGGTGGGTCTGTCTGTGGTTAATAAGGCTGCCCGAGTGGCGGTAGCTCTTTCCACAGTCTCGGCAGGCGAATGTCCGAGGTGATGATGAGGTGGTCTCTGTCCGGCTAGTCTCCCCTTCCTCTGCCCTGTGGTTTACAGAGTGATATTCAAGGCTCTCAGGATTTTCAGAAAGCATGCCCAAGACATTGGGGGTCTCCTCTTCATCTCTGCACCCATGTCTCTGGTCTCTGTGGGGAGCTGCCTCTGTTCCCACTGGCTCAGGGAGGAGCTTCCTGGTGGTGCAGCCAGGAGGCTCCTCAGCCTCAGTCTCCGGGTCTGTGCGGCGGCGAGCAGCCTTGCAATGTACCCGCACATGGTTGCGCAGGGCCATGAGGTTGGGGTACTTGCGGGGACAGAGGGAACACTGGTACTCTCCTGTCCGGTGGCTGTGGCGGTGGTTCACCAGGCTTCCCCGGTGGCGGTAAGCCCGGCCACACTCAGCACACTTGTAGGGGCGATGGTCCAGGATGCTCGTGGGGACTTCCTCCTCTCTGCAGGTGGTATCTAACCCCAGATCTCGAACACCAGCTGCCGGCGCAGACCTCTGCCCATCTTCCCCAGCTCCTTGCCGGGGTCTGTGATGAGCCCGAATATGATTTTTGAGAGCAGCTGCATTGTACAACTGCTTGGAACAGACTGAGCAGGGGTACACACCCGTTTGATGACTCTTCCGATGGTTGATGAGGCTCCCAGCATGGCGGTAAGTTCGGCCACAGTCCCCACAACGGAAAGGCCGATATTCCTCCAAACTTCCATCTTCAAGCTCTCCAGAGCCATTCAGCATTTCCAATTGGTCCTGGTTGCTGTCATTCACATGTCCATTGGTGATGGGTGTCCCCTTCTCTCCCCAAGGCTCTTCTTGCCTTTCAGCATCATGTGACTGCTGGTGTTCCAGGAGCTCCCGGGGGAGCCGGAAGGCACGGGGACAGTGGGGACAGTGGTAAGGCCGATACTGGGCATGGAGTCGGGAGTGGTTCTTCAGAGCCATGAGGTTAGAGAACTCCTTGAAGCAGATGGCACAAGGATAGATGCCCAGGGTGTGGCTCTGGCGGTGGTTGGTGAGGCTCCCGGCATGCTTATAGGTCTTGCCACACTGACTGCACTTGTATCTCCGCTCCTCCTCGGCAGGAGGGGACTGGGTAGACTCCTGGCTCCCAGTAAAGTTCACTACTGATTCTGCTAAGTACTGTTCCAAATTGCTAAGGAGGCTGCTGGCTGGGGTGGGGAGAGGTGGGGCTCTGACAGTTGAATTGGTGGTGGGGTTCCAGGCCTCCATATCACTCTCAGGATCTGGCTGGCATTCCCAGCCTTCTCTTTGTCTGGTGGGTGGGTCTTCCCAAGTACCTGGGGTAGCCCCAGAGTCAGGTCCAGATTCACAGTCAGGGGTCTCTTTAGGATGTTTTGTCTGGTTTTCCCAGTCTTCCCGAGGCCCAAGTCTCTGGCCCCAAGAGTCAGCAGACACTGTCTCACTCTGGAGGTGTGGAGAAGCTTCCTTGGGGCGAGGGGGCCTGCGTCTGCGGCGGCCCTCAGGAGCATGAGTCCGCATGTGGCTCTTGAGGGCCATGGGATTGGTAAAGTCCTTGCCACAGGTGATACAGGGGAAAAGCCCGGTCTCATGGGTACGACGGTGGTTGACCAGACTCCCTGGGTGACGGTAGCCCCGTCCACACTGTTGACAGCGGTAGGGTCGAGGAATACTGTCAGCCTCTTCACTGTCCTGGCTGGGGGATGGATGGAGCAGTTCTCGGTGTCGTAACAGTTCTGGGAGGCTAGGAAAATGACGCTGACAATCAGAGCAGCTGAATGAGCGGGGTGGGTCCTCCATGGGGCAATGTGACAGAAACCTGAAGGCTCAGGAGGAACAGACAAGTGGCAGCAGCATTTTCCTCTGGTGGAGGGGACAAGGCCTAGGAAGAGGAAGAAGGGGCAGTGGTCAAAAGGAGGGCCTCAAAGAACCTTGCCTCTTGACTATATGAACAACAAGTTCACCAGAAGTCACTGGGAGGTTTCCTATCAATGTCCTGGGGCCTGGTTTCTTTTTATTACTTGTTTTGTTTTTGTTGCCAGTCCTGGGCCTTGGACTCAGGGCCTGAGCACTGTCCCTGGCTTCTTTTTGCTCAAGGCTAGCACTCTACCTCTTGAGCCACAGTGCCACTTCTGGCTTTTTTCTACATATGTGGTGCTGAAGAATCGAACCTAGGGCTTCATGTATACAAGGTGAGCACTTTACCATTAGGCCATATTCCCAGCCCCATGGGGCCTGATTTCTATAAGATCTGCAAGTAGCATCATTAAGACAACGTACATTAACGTACTTCATTAAGACATATGTACAAACTCCTCAAATATGGAAGCTCCTCTAGGCTTAAGTCATCCCTAAAAAACAGATAAGAAAAATAGTTTACAGAGATCTAATTGACTCATTTTTTTGGGGGGGGGGTGCAGTACTGGGGTTTGAACTCAGGGCCTCACCACTTGCTAAGCTACTATTTGAGCTACAACTCCAGCCCTAATTTTTGTTAATATTGGCAATGGAGTCTAGTGAACTCTTCTGCCTAAGATGGCCTCAAATCAAAATCTTTCAGATCACAGCCACTTACATTGCTAGGTGAGAGAGCTACTGGTGTCTGGCTAGATCTAATCTACTTTCTGATCACAGGCCTATTTTGTTTTCAGACCAGAAAGTCCCTAATCATCTACTCGCAGTAATTTTTTTTTAAAGTGGTATCTTAAATGAAGGCCCAGTAAGATCAGTACAATTCTTCATTCTTTCCCTTCAGCTACACTCAGTAGTCTGGAAGCGCTGATTCTCCAGCTAAAGAAAGAAGAGGTTAAGACATCTTCTGAGAAAGGGCCAGCTTACTATCCCCTACTACTACTCTAAGTTCTTTGGAGCTTCACAACGTCTCCTTTCCAAGACTCTTTGGGTAACTTCCCTTACCTACGATCTCCCATCTTTAAAGTTCCATTCCATTTCAGGTCAACATTTCATTCCAATCTTCTACCCTTCTCTGATCCATGCTGCCTTACATTCCTCATCCGTTCTCCTGTTGCTTTTTTTCCTTCTACGTCCTCTCTTAATACTGATTGACAGCAACGCATGCTGGGCATTACCATGTGCCAGGCAAGGATGGTCACTGTGTCTACCCCTGAATTCTCACCACCTTGCAATGTCTCTGTCAACCCAGTCTGCACATGAGCTCACCCAATGGCAGAGGCAGTCTTCCTTCCAAAGCCCTAGCTTTCCCAGTAAGCCGCCCTCGCCACCCCCCCCCCCACGCCACCCTCCGTGCCTTCTACACCATCTTGGCCTTTTCCCACCCTGACTCTTCAGTCCCATGGGACCCCAACACGAATCCTACCTCCTCACTGAGTCTGTCCCCGATATCCTCACCTCCCCACACTCCTGACGCCCAAGGCTCTCTCTCCCTAAATCAACCACCAACGAAGTCCTCTGGCATCACTCATCGTCTCTGACAATTTCTTCTCAGGACCCCCTACCTCGCACCGGCCAAGCCCCTTTTCGTTCCCGCCGCGGGCGCGTCCGTTGGGGCGGGGGGGGGGGGGGGAGACCGCGAACGGGAGTGCGCCTGCGCACTGGGACCCTTACCCTAACAGCAGCCGCGCGCCCTAACGGGTAGCTGTGGGGTCTCACGGGCTCCCACACAAGCACACTCAGCCAGGGCTCCTGGGAGGTGGAAGCGGAGAGAAAGAGGAGGGGGGGAAAGACAAGGGAGGAGGAGAAAGGTGGAGGGAAGAAGGTACAGCTGGTATGAGCCAGGAATCAACCCGCAGCTTCGCGGACACTTCCTATTGTTACTAGGAAACAGGAAGTGTCCGAGATGCAAAAGCTTCCCCCCGAAAAACTTCCGTCTCCGAACACTTCCTGTCCCGCCTCCAAACAGCTGCCCGCAGACACACTTCCGGCGTCGGGCTCGGGCTCCGCCCAGGCGTGTCGGCGCGCGGCGTGTCGTGGTTTTTTTTTTTTTGTTTTGTTTTTTTTTTACGTACTATCTTAGCCACACTTCCGCTCGCCGCTGCCCAGGTCCTTCCTGTGCTTAGTGAATAAACGCCGAAGAGGGGAGAGAAACAATCATAACAGTAATGTCCTGCCGTCCTGGCCGCGGCATTTCGGTGACATTTTCTATGGGGAGCCCTGAAAGACACTTCTCAAGACATACGGGTGAGGCTTCGTTAAAGGAAGTGTTGTGAGATATAAGCGGATTTAGGGACCACCACACTTGAGTACCTAAGTCTGGCCTGTCCTCCCACCTCCTGGCTCTCGGAGACACTTCCGGTGAGCGGGCGGGTGTGCGGTCAGTCAGGGCAGCCCGGCCTCCCCGCCCTTTAACACCCGGAGACCCCTGGCAAGGTGTTTCTCTGCCATCGTGGACCGGAGGCATACACTTGGGCTCCCTCCTCGGCCGCGGGAGCTCCCGCCACTTCCGCTCTCGGGCCTGCCCGCCCCGCCTTCCCTGCGTCCCGCTGGGTCCTAGCGCCGTCCTCTATCCTTCCCGCAGCGTCCCGGGCTCGGTGGGTGCGCGGAGCCGACGCCAGCGCCTCGGAGCCAGCCCGAGTAGGATCAGGTAGGAGACGCCCGCGACAAGCCGCAAAGGCCTCGGGCAGCCTCGGCGCGGACGCGATCCACACTGGCTTCAGTTTCCCTGTGGGAGCCGGAGGAGGACTGGGCTGGCCCGGGCGCGAGCTGCGCGGGCGGGGCGGGCGGGGAGCTGCCCGGGAAGGCTACGGGCCCAGCATGGTCCTAGAACCCGCCGGCTGTCCCCCGCGGGCCGGCTGCTGCGGACGCCTGAGATCGGCCGACGATGCTGCCGGCCTTACCCGGTACGGGCCCAGGGGTCCTAGAGCCCGCCTTCTTGCGGGCTTTTGTTTCTCCTGGCGCGGCCTGCCGAGCAAGGTCCCCGGCTACCCTGGGGCCCCCTCCCCGGCGGAGGCCCTGACTGCCCCTCCCGCGGTCCTAAAGAACGCCATCTTGCAGGCCTTTGTCCTGCCTTGGGTCCTTGGCCCATTCATTTGTTCCTTCCGCGATCTCCATTGACTCTTGACACGTTTTGAAGGCTACGTTTTCTTTCCTACGGTTTATTCCAAAAAATGAGTCAGCTCATGGCCGTGTCCTACAGGGACTGCCTGTCTGGCGACATAGAGAGCCGGGAGCGCTGGGATTCGCTAGCCCATGGCCTCTCCATGGAGCATCTGGTAGGCCCCAAGGCCCTGCAAACTCCCATATATTTCGGGGGCCTCGAAATTTTTGCCGATGAGGAAACTGAGGCCTAGAGCTCTGTGGATCCTTGGAGAAAGGAGTAATGGAAGGATGCAAAATGTGTTCCCTTGGGCGAAAGGAATCAAGCGAAGTAGATTTATAAGTGGACTAGTTTCAGAATGTGGACGGAGCTTAGGTTGCTGACCAGAGGGGGGACACTGCCACAAAAGCTGAGATTGAAAGAGAAATCGGGATCAGGTTGTGATCTGACCAGGTATCAGACCTGGGATATAATTAGCCTCCCCCTTTAAAGTTCCACCAACTCTCACCAGATCCCTCCTGGCCACCAAAGCTTATGTGATGTCTATTTGTTTAGGATTGGGGACACTTAGATGCCTCCTTTTAATCCCATTCTGTCCCCTCTCCCTAACCTAGGCTTTTGGGGAATTCAGTCTCCTTGCCTGATGAGACCCTTCTAGGCTGCTAGTGGAATAAAACCAATGCTTCATCTTTACAACAAAGAATGGAATATATTGGGGCCATATTTGGACTTGAACTTGAGAGATCAAAAAATTCAGTTAATTCAACTGTGTGCTGGTGGCTCACTCCTACCACTCTGGGGACTGAAATCTGAGGACTGTGGTTCAAAGCTGAGCAGGGCAGGGAAGGGAAGTTTGGGAGAGTGTTAGCTTCAATTAATCAGCAAAAAGCTGGAAGTACAGCTGTGGTTCAGGTGGTGGAGTGCCAGCCTTAAGCAAAAAAGCTATGGAACAGCGCCCAAGCCCCAAGTTCAAGTCCCAGTATAGGCACACATACCTTCTCCCCTCAAAAACACACACACAAAAAAAAAACAGTTTAAATAAAACCTGTCATCAAAGCAATAAGGGATTGAGAGTCTGATCAAGCAGCTCTGAACACTGACTATGATTACTTTGTTTCTCTATGTTGTTACTTCTTATAAAACTGTTACTCTTACAGGTAATCCCCAGCTCATACCTCTAATCCTAGCTACTGTGGAGGCCGAGGTCTGAGGATCACAGGTCAAAGCCAGCCCAGAAAAAGAAAGGCCCAGAAGGTTCTTACCTCCAGTTAACCACCAAAAAGCCAGCTGAGGCAGGAAAGTCCCCATGAGACCCTTATTTCCAATTAATCATAGAAAAAGCTAGACGTAGTGCATGGGCTCAAGTGGTAGAGCGCTAGCCTTGAGCAAAAAGAGCTCTGGGACAGCACCCCCCAGTCCAAGCCCCAGAAGTGGCAAAAAACAAAACAAAACAAAACAAAACTACTCTTGCTGGACTGGGGCCCTACCTTTTTTACTTCATTTGATTTTTTTTAAGGTTTTATGTCCAAATACAGTCACAGTGAGGGTTAGGGTTTTAATATATGAATTTGAAAGAACATAAATAATGTCTTTAACAAACTCCTGAGAAGTTAAATTTGAGCAGTACTCATAAAATGCTTAGAATGACAGCTGGCCATAGTAAGGAGTGTGTGAGTGATCCAGATGACACTATAAAAATAAAAAGGAAGCTGGGTGCTGGTGGTTTGTGCCTGTAATCCTACTCAGGAGGCTGAGATCTGGAACTCGCAGTTTAAAGCCAGTCCAGGCAGGAAAATACATGAAACTCTAATCTCCAGTTAACCACCAAAAAAGCTAGAGCTTTAGTTATGCCCAGTACCAGCACAAAATAAATAAAGGGAGAAGGAAGGAAGGAAGGACTGGAGAGTGAATAACAGGGTTACAGATAGCTTTAAGAAAAGCAGTCACTGTCGTGGAGATGAATGTTTACCCAGCATGCATGAGGCTCTGGGTTTTATCCTTATTACTACAGAAAGGGAACAAGTGAGTCAGACCTGAGCATGATGATGCATGCTTGTTATCCCAGCATTTGAGGTAGAAGGAGGATCAAGAGTTGAAGACAAAACCTGTTGAGTTCCAAGCCAACCACAAAAGGAAGGAAGGAGAGAGAAAAAGAAAGAAAACTGGTCTCTTGACCACTTTGAGAAATTGTCAAGGAACTAAGACCCAAAGGCAACCAAGAGTCAGCTATGGAGACAGCTCTGCAAAGATCTTGGGAGAATGGTGGCTCTGATAGGGGACCACTAGAGGAAACACCTTGAAGTGGGAAGGAATTAAGCTGTCTGAGATGAGGAAAGTTGGCCTGGTCAGTGGAGCTGAGTGATGATGGAGAGGGATTGGAAGGTGAGGTAGGCTGGAGTTAGATGGATTGGAGCCTTGTTGATCTTGGAAAAAATACTGGTCTTTTTCTTGGGAACAGTGTTATGATTTAATTTTAAAATCCTCACGTGAACAAAAACAGGCAGAGAAAGAGCTCAGCTCCAGGTTTGAAGACTTGAATGTGAATCTGGGCTCCTTGACTAGCTCTGTTTTTTCATTTTGCTTTTTAACTTTGTGGCATCTTGATCTCCAACTTATTTTCTCTTAAAGTTGTAATAAAACTGTATCTCTCTCCAAAATGTGTGCAGACCTAAGGGTATATGTTTGTTTTGCTTGTGAGGCTAGGGAATCAAAAGCAGGGCTAGGCATATTCTACCATTGAGTTACATTCCGTGTACCTTGTTCTTGGTTAAAGGACTGCAGCAAGTGTGTTTAAAGTACAGATTCCTAGGCAGATGCTGGTGGCTCACACCTGTAATTCTACCTTCTTTGACTGAGATCTGATGATTGTGTTTCAAAGCCAGCCTGGGCAGGAGAGTCCATGGGATTCTTGTCTCCAGCTAACCAGCAAAAAATGGAAAATGGAGCTGTGGTTCAAGTAGTAGAGCATCAGCCTTGAGTGAAAATACTTCACGCTCTGGTATTGGCACCAAAAATAAATAAATAAAATGAGATACAGATTCTTGTGTCCTGCGTAGATGATCATTTTGATGTAGGGATTTTACTAAACTCTACGGGGTTGGAAAAATCACCAGTCAACTGAAGTGAGGCTGTCGTGAATTGTATACAGGCCTAACCTTTACTCTGTAGGGAGCTGAGTGCCAAACTTAAAATTTTCCTTGGGGAATGTCTTTGACTTCTCCCCCACCCCCAGTAGCTATTTCATAGATAGGAATATCAAAGCCCAGAGCCAGCAGGGGCCAAGAGAGGGGGCAGACCTAAGAAAACCAGTAAGCCCACTCCTCTGAGACGTGAAGGGTACTGGCTGTGATTGCAAGGCATTACCATAGGAAAAGAGAAGACAGGGCTGGGAATGTAGCTTAGTGGTAGAGAGCTTGCCTAGCATGCATGAGGAAGCCCTGGGTTTGATTCCTCTGTACCACATACACAGAAGTGGCCCTGTGGCGTAAGTGGTAGAGTGCTAGCCTTGAGCTAAAAAAGCTTAGGGACAGTGCCTAGGCCCTGAGTTCAAGCCCCAAGACTGGCAAAAAAAGAGAAGGAGAAAAAGAAGATGACAGCATATATGCAGTCTAGTCTAAACTTAGAGTACGGGTCAGGGTGGGCTGACCCCGGGCCATTGCTAGTGAATCAGTGGGGCTGATTCACAATTTGAAACAATTTAACCAGCTGGATTCAAGTCTCAGCTGAATGAGTTACTATCTACATGACCATGGGCAAGTTAATTTCATTCTCGGAACCCCAGTTTATTCATCTGTAAAATGGGCACTGTAGTCCCTACTTTAGGGAGTGATAAATAAGGTAAAGTAGCACAATCCACAAGGGGTCTGCCTCTGAAAACAAAATAATTGAGGGCTGTAGTTATCTTCATCTCATTCAGTCCTCCAATCCTGTGAGGTTAAGTGTTGTTTTCACCTCTCCATTTTTCAGATGAGGAAACAGGTTCTAAGACACACAGTAAATTTCACAAGGTCACATCAGCTGGGGAGTGATGGAGTCAAGATCTGAAGCTGAGCATTCTGGCTTCAAAGCTTTGCACTTAACCACAGTACTGTCCTGTTTTTCTGGACCTCAGTTCCTTTATCAACGAAAAGGACATTGCTCATGGTGTTGACATGAAGGGTAAGTGACTTAAACATGTACAGAGCTTAAGATACTGTCTGGAGTTTGGCATATGCTTAATAGGTGTGACCTATCATTTTTCTTCTCCCTTTTGCCCAAGGCTAAAGTTTTTGCTGGTTAGTTGGAGATAAAAGTCTTATGACTTTTCCTCTCTAAGCTGGCTTCAAACTACAATCCTAAGAGCTCAGCCTCCTGATTAGCTAGAATTACAGGTGTAATCTTGAGCTCTGAGCCACCAATGCCCGGCTCAGAGCTCAAGCCTTTCTTTAATTTTTCTTTTTCTTTTCTTTTCTTTTCTTTTTTTTTTTTTTTTGCCAGTCCTGGGGCTTGAACTCAGGACCTGGGCACTGTCCCTGAGCTTCCTTTTGCTCAAGGCTAGCACTCTACTCCTTGAGCCACAATACCACATCTGGCTTTTTCTGTTTATGTGGTACTGAGGAATTGAACCCAGGGCTTCATGCATGCTAGGCAAGTACCCTACCACTAAGCCACATTTCCAGCCCTCAAGCCCTTTAATTCATTGCCATACCCCAGGATTTAGCGGTCAAGTGAGTATCATAAGAACAGAGGTGTAGGTGATTGGAGTCAAAACCCAAAGAAGAAAATAGGGCTTAAATGAAGGACAGGATTTGGGATCTGATAGTGTAGTGGGAGCCACAGAAAGTTCTTGAGCAGAGGAAAGGGACCATTCCATTGTTGTAAAGTAACTGGATTGGTGAGAAACGAGAAGCCATATGTTGAGAGATCAAATTGGGAGTCTTTATTGGAGAACCAGCCTGTGCAGATGGACTCCTGCCTCAAAGGCCCCAACCCCAGTATAGAGCTAGCACATAGCCTTGAAAGACAAAAGCCATTTTTTGGGTGGAGACCAAACCTTATCAGCCTTAACAAAAGTGTTATACATAGGCAGAGCAAGTTGGATAAGGATACTTAAGTCTAACAAAAGTGTTTTATCAAAAACAAATCAAGCTAGAGGAGGATAACTTATTCCTAATAATACACAGGCAGAGCAGACTATCCAGGGGAACAATAAGGGGCAAACAGGCTCCCAATTATCTAGAGGAAGCATGAGATTCTTGGAGCCCAGCATATTTGCAATCCAAAGAATGTCCTCTCTAACCTCTAGAGTCCTCAGAAAGACCCCATCTTCTCTTAACTTCTATCAAGATGCCAAGATGATGTTACTTACTTAGATCCAGTATCCTTATTTGGCCACCATTCTTTCTGGAGAACACTCTGGGCTGTGTGGGTTGAGGAAAAGTACTAGAACAGGGCCTACAGGCAGGAGGGGGAAGCCCTTTCCTGGAGTAAGGGATTCTGAGCCTCAGCTTCCTCCCCCTCCTTAGCCTGTGTCTTAAGTTAGAAGCCAGCCCCTGAGGTGCACAGATGAGGAAACTGACGTATAAACAAGCAGGGCTGGAAGTAGAATAGAGGCTGTCCAGCCTCTGGGCACATCTGGCTCTCCTCACCCCTGTCCACCCCCAGCTGCTGCAGCTGAGCTCTCTTAAGTGGATCTGCTGTAATCCTCTTCCCTTCATCCCCCTGGGGAGGATGAGCTGGTGTTAAGACTAATGCAGCCATTAATCCTATTTCCTCCCAAATGTGATCCCTAGAGCAGCTGGGTGACTGGTGTCTGGGTGTCTGGGCTCTGGACCAGAAAGTAGAAACCTCTGCTCGAGTGGGTGTCTCAAGAGGCCTTGGTAGATCAGACGCATCGATTCTGACTGGGAAAGAGGCTACTGACTGCCATGAGAGCAAGTCAAGCTCTCCATTACCAGTTCTGGGATTAGGAGTCCACCAGGGATGCCAGAGCAGAGGGTGGGCCGGGATTCCTGCCTCGGGTGGAGTCTCCTACAGCTGCGCTAGGCCAGAATTCTTTGTGAACAGTTGCTTCTCAGAGTTCACCACCCAGACGAGACAGCATGAACATCTCAGGGTTCCACATGGTGCCAACTACATTTAGCCCACTGGCTTCTCCTTCTCCCAGACCCAGGTCTGTCTTCCCTGAGTGATTGGAGACCTTCAGGCCAAGACCCACATCTGCTTATACTGAGTCCGGGCATAGTCCTTGGACACTGAGCTGAAGAAGAAAGATGGTGAGACTGAAGGCACCTAGGCGTCTGAGACGGCCACAGGGTTTCTCGGAACTCTGAAAGTTCCCAGAGATTGAGGAGCAAAGTACAGGTAGACCATTTGGCACTTCAGCACCCCCTACTCCTTACCCCTTACCCCCAATCCTTCACTTGGTTCACTCAGCCTCAATGAGCAGATCACAGAGGAAACTTGAACCTGCGTTTGGAGTCAGGGATGATTTGCAGGAAGAATGTGGGAGTCCTGTGGTTTGCGCCATCGCGGGTGGGAAAAGCAGTTGAGATCATAGGATGCTTTGGTGCTTTGATGCTTTGGATGCTTGAAGGACTGTGGCTGGCCTGACTTTGCTTCTCTTGCAGAGAAGCTCGACCCACCATGGAGGTGGAGGCAGCAGAGGCCCGGGCCCCAGCTCCTGGCTACAAGCGGTCTGGGCGCCGCTATAAGTGCTTGTCTTGTACCAAGACCTTTCCGAATGCGCCCAGGGCAGCGCGCCATGCTGCCACCCATACACCTGCAGACTGCAGTGAGGAGGTGGCCGAGGCGAAGCCAAAGGTGGATACAGAGCCTAAAGCAGAGGAAGCCAGTGGGGACAAGGTGTCAGGGCCAGCAGCCAAGCCGCGGCCTTACGCCTGTCCACTGTGCCCCAAAGCCTACAAGACGGCACCCGAATTGCGCAGCCATGGGCGCAGCCACACAGGCGAGAAGCCCTTCCCGTGCCCTGAGTGCGGGCGTCGCTTCATGCAGCCAGTGTGCCTGCGCGTGCACCTGGCCTCGCATGCTGGCGAGCTGCCCTTCCGCTGTGCACACTGCCCCAAGGCCTATGGGGCGCTGTCCAAGCTCAAGATCCACCAGCGCGGTCACACCGGCGAGCGGCCCTACGCCTGCGCAGACTGCGGCAAGAGCTTCGCCGACCCCTCGGTGTTCCGCAAGCACCGACGCACTCACGCAGGCCTGCGGCCCTACGGCTGCGAGCGCTGTGGTAAGGCCTACGCCGAACTCAAGGACTTGCGCAACCACGAACGGTGAGGCCCTGTCTGTGGGTGGGAGGCTGCTGCGGAGACAGGAACCAAAGGGGACTGGGGTCGGGGCTCGCCTAGCAGATGAGCCTGGCTTCCTGAGAGTCCCTGGTAGAACTGGGGTTGGTCTGATGGGCGGAGCAGCTCATTAAAGATGGAGCCTGGTAGAAGTTGGTGTCTGACGGGTGTAGGTTCTAGGAAAGTTGGGAAGGGAGCATGATTTGAAGTTGGGTAGCCCAGGGGTGTCTTTGGTGAAGTCTAGGTGTGAGTTGAGTCTTTGATGTGTAGAGAGGGATCTTTTTAGTTTTTGTTTTTACTGTGTATAGATAGGGGTGACAGAGGGAGTACTGGGATTTGAACTCAGGGCCTGGGCTGTTCCTTAGCTTTTCCCCTCAAGGCTGGTGCTCTACACTTGAACCACAGCTTTATTTCCAACGTTTTTCTAATTAGAGATGAGTCTCATGGACATTCCTGTCCAGTGTGGCTTCGAACCGCGATCCTCAGACCTTTGCCTCCTGAGTAGTGGTTAGGATTACAGGCGTGAGGCACCTGTGCCCAGCAGTTTTGTTTTGTTTTCCAGTCCTGGGGCTGGAACTCAGGGCCTGTGTGCTGTCCCTAAGCCTCTCTGTGCTCAAGGCCACAGCGCCACCTCGGGCTTTTTCTGTGTATGTGGTGCTGAGGAATCGAACCCAGTGCTTTATACATGCTAGGCAAGCACTCTACCTCTAAGCCCCATTCCCAGCCCCCCAGCCCAGTTTTTATTTTTTAGATGGGTTCCTGCAGAGGCGTGCATTAGGGTTTCTCACTCCAGGGTGCGTCTCTGCGGCTCTTAGGGGACCTGTATGGTGGTCTGTAAATGACAGCCCGGACAGGCAGCAGGGCCCTGGCCCCCGGGTTGGTCTGTGGCCCTCACGCCCGGCTCCCCCGCAGGTCCCACACCGGCGAGCGCCCCTTCCTGTGCTCCGAGTGCGGAAAGAGCTTTTCTCGCTCCTCGTCGCTCACATGCCACCAGCGCATCCACGCGGCGCAGAAGCCCTACCGCTGCCCGGCCTGCGGCAAGGGCTTCACGCAGCTCAGCTCCTACCAGAGCCACGAGCGCACGCACTCGGGCGAGAAGCCCTTCCTGTGCCCGCGCTGCGGCCGCATGTTCTCGGACCCGTCCAGCTTCCGGCGCCACCAGCGCGCCCACGAGGGCGTGAAGCCGTACCGCTGCGAGAAGTGCGGCAAGGACTTCCGGCAGCCGGCCGACCTGGCCATGCACCGGCGCGTGCACACCGGCGACCGGCCCTTCAAGTGCCTGCAGTGCGACAAGACCTTCGTGGCGTCCTGGGACCTCAAGCGGCACGCGCTGGTGCACTCGGGCCAGCGGCCGTTCCGCTGCGAGGAGTGCGGGCGCGCCTTCGCCGAGCGCGCCAGCCTCACCAAGCACAGCCGCGTGCACTCGGGCGAGCGCCCGTTCCACTGCAACGCCTGCGGCAAGTCCTTCGTGGTGTCCTCCAGCCTGCGGAAGCACGAGCGGACCCACCGGAGCAGCAGTGAGGCGGCGGCGGCCGCCGCGGCCCCCCAGCCGGAGCTGGTGGTGGGGTTGGCCCTGCCGGTGGGCGTGGAGGGTCCGGCCGGCCCGGGGGCGGCGGCGCTGGGGGACCCCCCGGCCGGGCTGCTGGGGCTGCCCCCGGAGTCGGCCGGGGTGATGGCCACGCAGTGGCAAGTGGTGGGCATGACGGTGGAGCACGTGGAGTGCCTGAATGCGGGCGCCCCGGAGGCGCCGGGCCCCTTGGGCGGGGCAGGAGAGGTAGGAGGCGAGAAGGCGGATGAGAAGCCCCCGCAGTTCGCGTGCCGCGAGTGTAAGGAGACCTTCTCCACGCTGACGCTGCTGCGGCGCCACGAGCGCTCGCACCCGGAGCTCCGGCCCTTCCCCTGCACCCAGTGCGGCAAGAGCTTCTCAGACAGGGCCGGGCTGCGCAAGCACAGCCGGACCCACAGCTCCGTGCGCCCCTACGCCTGCCCGCACTGCCCCAAAGCCTTCCTGAGCGCCAGTGACCTGCGCAAGCACGAGCGCACGCACCCCGCGCCCATCGAGACCCCCGCGCCCCTGGAGCCTCTTGTGGCTTTGCTGGGAATGCCCGAAGAGGGGCCAGCCTGAGCCCAGCGTCCCTCCGCCCCGCGCCCAGCGCGTGTCTCCCGAACTGCCTCGACCCCCCTCCCCCCTTCAGCTCGCGCTAGACTCCGGTACCCATTCTTGAGCAACTCGCTCGCCTGGCTCCACCTGAGCGCCGGGATGCCGGAGCCTGGCCGAATTGTGAGGACTGAGTAGCACTCATTAAAACACTCACTCCCCCACGCGATCCTCTAATGTGTTCTAGTTGGAGTCATTGGTTGGGAGTTTGAGCAGCAGTTAAGGAGACCCCTTGGACTGACCAAAAACTGGAAAGGTCTTTAATGCATGGTTTCCCAAGGAATATTATAGGATGTCTCGGGACAAAGGATTCCGTGACCAAGTAGGCACAGAAAGTCCTCAGACCTTGGGAATTCCTGGGAGTTCCATGTTGTATGCATTGAAAGCATTAAATCCTGTAGCAAACAAATCTGTTTAGCTGTGTTTTGTCCACACTTTGGACCATGGAAACGTTTTACTGAGTAATGCTATTTCTTTCTCTTTTTTTGCCAGTCCTGGGGCTTGGACTCAGGGCCTGAGCACTGTCCCTGGCTTTTTGGCTTCCCCTCCCCCTCCCCCCAAGGCTAGCACTCTACCACTTGAGCCACAGTGTCATTTCTGGCTTTATTTTATATATATATATATGTGTATATGTATATATATATATGTGTGTGTGTGTGTGTATATATATATATATATATATATATATATGTGGTGCTGAGGAATCTAACCCAGGGCAAGCACTCTACCACTAGGCCATATTCCCACCCCCAGTAATGCTTCCATCCTTCAATGGATAATTAATGGAGGCTCAACATTTACCTCCTGTAAATGGCCATGACAAACTAGGAAATATATTTGAAGGAAGAAAACATTCCCATGCACAACAATGATACCCATGAATTACAAATGAAGTAAAGCTCACTAGAAATGTGCAAAAACTATATGAAGAAAATGACGAAGCAATGTGGACATGAATGGAAAAAGTTGTTACTAAAATGGACTGGGATTTAGCTCAGTGGCAGGACTTGCTTAGCATGTGAGTTCTATCCCCAGCAGTGGGAAAATAAAAGAAGCTTAATCCTTAAATTCATAGCCTTTCTAGAAGATTTTTTTCTTCCTTTTTATTTGTATGCATGTTTTATACCCATAGCAAAAGAATCCTAGAATTTTCCCTTTCTTGTGATTTTGTCTTTTTTTTCTTCATGGCTTTTAATGCCAGCTAAGCTTATCAGTACATTGAAACTAAACTGACAGGTTTGGAAGCTATTTTGTCATTTCTCTAAGCCTTTGAGCTGCACATCAAATCTGAGGCTGGTCATTCCATACCTGTTCAACCTGCCTGTGAGATTCACAGTGATTTTTCCAGCTCTGATTGCATCAGTGATTTTAAATTCACCAGCATAACTATGTTTCATCAATAGCTAGCTAGAAACTAGATGATGACTCTGGGGGCGTTGATACTCAGGCCTGTAATCCTAGCTACTCAGAAGGCTGAGATCCAAGGGTTACAGTTCAAAGCTATCCTAGGCAGGAAAGTTTGTGAGACTCTTATCTCTAACCACCAAAAAGCTGAAAGTAGAGTTATGGTTCAAGTGGTAGAGCGCCAACCCTGGCAACAAAGCTAAGGGACAACACCCAGATCCTGAGGTAAAGCCTCAGTACCAGCACACATGTGCACACGAGAAATTGAATTATGACTTTGGAGCATGGTATAACAAAGGCCTGACACTTATTTGTCTCTTGGAATGCTCTAGAGAGCATCCCCCAGGATATCTGTATGCACAATTACAGTGGCACTGAAAGATGGCAGAGAGAACCCAAAGGATATCTTTTGGATATCTATTTTGACAGAAAATTCAGTTAATATTTAATACATTTTTTGGCAGAGCAATTGAACCCAAGATTTTATATGTGCTAAGTAATACACACTACACCCACCACTGAGCTACACAGCACATTAAAGAAAACAACAGAAATGGTGTGTAAATCATTTCATGGAATGAGACAGATGGTTTTCTGAAACAACCCTGAAGATTTCTGTGACTTAATTGTGACTTTTGAAATCAATCTGGAGAAGACTGCTACCTAGCTTTCTTTGAAATATATCTATTGTGAAGCCTAGATTCAATTCCTAGCATAAAAGGGAAAAATATTGTCAAATGAAAAACAGTAGGAGGATAAGGAGAACAAAGTAAAGGATGAAGGAGAGCAAAGTAAAATGTGAAGCCATTTGATTATGTGATTTCTATACTAGTATGTGGTTTGTTTGTTATGTTCCCCTTTGGCCCAAATTACACACAAGTGCCCAAATTCTTGCAGAATATTTCCAGATTACTTAATAATTGTAATTTCTATCCACAGGGCCTTCCCCATTTATAAACCAAAGGTCAGGATGAACCAGAGCTTCCTTTCTGTGCTGTGCTCTGTGTGTGTGTGTGTGTGTGTGTGTGTGTGTGTGTGTGTGTGTGTGTGTGAACTCAGGGCCTCCCACTCACTTGTAAATCTCCAGGCTATCCTGCCCAGGCTGGCTTTGAGCTTTGATCCTCAGATATGACTCCTGAGCAGCTAGGATTACAAATTGTACTCACCAATGCCTCCCCCCTTGTTTGCTCTTGGCTCTGGACTTGAGGCCACCAAGCTGGCAGTGTCAGGAAATGACGAGGTACAGCCCACCTCCAAACCCACATGCCAGCCATGAAGAGCAGGGTAGCAGGTGGCCACAGCTGGTGCTGAGACACAGCTGGCCAGTACCAGGAGCAGAAATGTCATGCCTAAGCCCCTAGACACAAGGCAAGGCTCTTTAGGCCAAGCACCAGTGGCTCACATCTGTAATCCCAGCTACTAGTCTTGAGATTAGAGGATCATGGTTCAAAGCCAGCCTAGACAGAGAAGTCCAGGACATTCTTAATTCTAATTAGCCACCAAAAAAACAGGAAGTGGAATTGTGGGAAGTCATACTGTGGCTTAAGTGGTAGAGTGAGTGCCACAGGCTTGAGTGAAAAAGCTAAGGTACAGCATCTAGGTCCTGGGTTCAAGTCCCAGCACACACACACACGCAGATACCTTTGGTATCCCACTGCCGTGACAAGTGAACTGGGTCCATGCCATTGTTAGGAAAAGTCTACAGTCCTTTCAGAGGCAGAGAACCAATCTCTTGGCCCTATTTTCTGACACTCTTGGTGACCCATAGTCCAATCTGTGCTCCCTAAAGACACAGAAAAAGAAAGATATTTTCACAGCTTGCCATATAATTATCTTCAAATATACAAGTCTGGCTTCCACTTATTCACAAGATCATATAGCCATCACAGTTCTGGAACAATTTTGTCCTCTTGTGGTAAGTTCTATGCCTGTTAGTTGTTACTCCTTATTTCCCTCCATAAAACCATTCATCTCAACCAATTGCCTATCCATATTCTGGCTGAGGATCTGTTTATTCTGCAAGTTTCACCTAAGTGGATCATTCCACTTAGATGAAATACTGAGGTATTTTGCTATTGGCTTCTTTCACTTAGCATTATGATTTCAAGGCTCATTCATTGTGGGGTTTATATCAATAGCTTAGGCTTCTGGGCAGTATACCTTGTGTGAATATACTATATTTTGTTTATCCATTAACTCGTTGGTGGTCTCTTGGGTTGTCTAAATTTTAGGTTGTGGTGTGTGTGTGTGTGTGTGTGTATGTACTGGGGCTTGAACTCAAGACATCATGCTTTTTCACTTAAGGTTGGTGCTCTACTGCTTGAGCCATAGCTCCTCTTCTGACTTTCTGCTGGTTAATTGAAGGTAAGCGTCTCACAGACTTTTCTGACTGGTCTGGCTTGGAAGTACAATCCTCAGATCTCAGCTTCCTAAATAGCTAGGATTATAAATGTGAGCCACCAGCATCCAGCTCATTTCTTTTTTATTTTTTGCCCATGAATTTTCAGTGTATTTGGAGCATTTGTTGAAAAGACTATTTTTTCCTTATTGAATTGGCTTCACATTCTTGTTGAACATAAACTAAATATGAGAGGGTTTTTAAATTCTTAACTTCATACCTTTGATCTATATTATCTGTCTTTATACTATCACCACACTGCTTTTTACATTATTGTAGATTTGTAGTGTGTTTTGAGATCAGGATCTCTGAGGGCTCCAATTAGTTCTCTAGCTTCATGATTATTTTTCATTTTCTCAGTCCTTTGCATTTATATTTGACTGTTTGTTCATTTATTTATGTATTCATTCACTTATTTATTTAAACAAGGTCTTACTATGTAGCCCGGGCTGGCCTTGAATTTACAATCCTCTTATGTCAGCTTCCTGATTGCTGGGATTGCAGGATTGTATCACCATCCCTGGCTCTATTTGAATTTTAGGAACAGCTAACTGGTTTTTGTAAAAAAGGAAAAGGAAGGGAAAAAAACCTGAGATTTACATGGCCAGGCATTGCAAAAATGAATTTGAGTTTTGCCATGCTAGCAATGTTAAACATTCGATTTTTTTTTGTTAATGTGATACTAATGCATTATTTTCTTTGTTTCATTCTTTTGGACCTTTCCGTTGCCAGCAATGAGAAACAATATATTCTTATATTGTATATTCTTGTATTCCACCACCTTGAATTTGTGTGTGTTTGTTTATGTGTGTCCCCAGGGCTTGTTTTTTCTTTTCGGTACTAGGTGTTGAACCCAGGGACTTGTACAAAATAGGCAAGTGCAATACCACTGAGCCTACACCCACAGGCCTCCCTGACAGCTTTCTGTATTTAAGATCATGCTGTTTGTAAATAAAGATAGCTTACTTTCTCCTTTTCAATCTGGATGTCTTATATTTTTTTCCTGTCTAATTTTTCAGGAGGGGAACTTCAGCCTATGTTAGATAGACATGGTGGCAAAAGCTATGCACCATTGGCTCACACTTGGAATCCTAGCTACTCAAGAGGCTGTGATCTGAGGATCCCAGTAAAAAGCCAGCCTAGGAAACAAAGTCTGTGAGATTCTTATTTCCAATTAACTACCAGGAACCTGGAAGTGGCACTATGGCTCAAAGTGGTAGAGGGCTAGCCTTGAGCTAAAAAGCTCAAGGACACTGCCCAGGCCCTGAGTTCAAGCCCTACAACCAACAAAAATAAAAATAAAAAAGAAATGGTGACAACCAATATCCTTGTTTGTACCTGATCTCAAAGGGAAAGCATCTGGTTTTTCATTATGAATTGTGAGATTTGCTGTAACTTTTTCACAGATGGGTTTCTATAATTAGTAAGTTGAGAAAGTCCCCTTTTACTCTTAAGTATATTAAGCTTTTTTACTTTATTGAGAGTATTGCATGTGGTCAAATGTACTTTCTGTGTCTATTGAGATGACTATGTGGTTTTTGTTCTTTATTAATAATCTGATTGATTTTGAGTTGTTAAACCAACCTTGTATTTATGGCATAGGTTCCTCTTGGTCCTCTGTATAATCCTTTTCATATATTGTTGGATTTGCTCTGCTATCATTTTGTGGAGGACTTTTGTGTCTGTATGCATAAGAACAACGATCTGTCATTTCCCTGGGATTTCTCTGTCTCATTTTGTTATCTGAGTTATGTCCTGTGTCTTGTTTTTCTTCTGCTCCAACTTTCCTTACCTCCTAGTGTCCTACCTGATCTTTCCCAGGTGACAATTCATCTGCAGAATAGAAAATCAGACACTCTGCACTGCCGCAGGCTCTGTGGGTCCAGCATTAATTCGTTGTGAGCCAGGAGCTGGGTTCTGGGACCCATTCCAGACCACTTCTAACCCACAGGCCAATCTGCAGAAGCCCCATCCCCTGGAGACTTCCCTTTGCACCCAGCTGTGACTTTATCTCCTACCCAGCAGGCTTTCTGCTTTGTTTCTTCCCAGCCTTAATACCAAACTGTTACTAGATGGACAACAGTGGCTCACTCACTCCTGTTATCCTACTCAGGAGGCTGAGATTTGAGGATGGAGGTTCAAAGCCAGCCTGTGTAGACAAATGCAAGAGATTCTATCTCTAATCAGAGGTGTGGCTCAAGTAGTGGCCTAGCAGTCTTGAGCCAAAAAACCAAGCAAAAGCACAACTCCATTTCTGGCTTTTTGCTGGTTAATTGAAGTTTCATGGACTTTTCCATATAGGCTGGCTTTGAACCATGATTCTTAAATCTCAGGCTCCTGAGTGCCCAGCTTTGCTGTTTATTGTCAAGATGGCATCTACTGAACTTGTTTTTTCACCCAGGCTGAACTTGAGCTCTTGTAATCTTTCCAGGTCTCTGCCTAGAGATTACAGGTTTGAGCAACCAGCACCAAATTGTCTTTTTTTGCCAGTCCTGGGGCTTGAACTCTGGGCCTGTGTCCTGTCTCTGAGCTACTTTTGCTTTTTTTTTTTTTTAGTAATTGGTTGAAGAGTCTCTCACCTTTCCTGCCTGGGCTGGCTTCAAACTCTAACCCTCAGGGGCTGGGAATATGGCCTAGTGGCAAGAGTGCTTGTGTGGTATACATGAAGCCCTGGGTTCAATTCCCCAGCACCACATACATAGAAAATGGCCAGAAGTGGCGCTGTGGCTCAAGTGGCAGAGTGCTAGCCTTGAGCAAAAAGAAGCCAGGGACAGTGCTCAGGCCCTGAGTCTAAGGCCCAGGACTGGCAAAAACAAAAACAAAAACAAACTCTGACCCTCAGATCTCAGCCTCCTGAGAAGCTTGTATTACAGGCATGAGCCACTACCACCCTACTCAGATGTGTGTTGTTTTAGCCACTATAGTTGTGATTTTATGTTCTATCCGTCATAGAGAATTAATACAGTTGGGATGAGTTAAGAGTCAGTGTTGGCTGAAACTAACAGTGGTCACCCAGCCCAATCTTCCCCTCCTTTTAGGGTAATAGAACTTTTATCCAGGCAAAAGGTTTTCAGGGTAGAGGTTTTTGTTGTTGTTTGCTTTGGGTTTGTTTTGGCAGTCCTGGGTCTTGAACTCTGGGCCTGGGTGCTATCCCTGAGCTTCTTTTTGTTCAAGGCAAGTGCTCTACAGCACTTTTTTTTTTTTTTTTTTGAGTAGTTTATTGGAGATGAGGCTCACAGACTTTCCTGACCAGGCTGGCTTTGAACCACAATCCTCAGATTTCACCTCCTGAGTAGCTAGGATTACAGACCACTGTGGCCATGTGGCTATTTGCTGACTAACCAGATTAGAGCAGAATTGATCTATACATTTTGAGTCATTGCGTTACTTCCTTCACCCATGGGCTAGGGAATGGTGAAAGGCCACTTTGGAGAATCCAGGGTCCAGATTCCTCTGCTGCCTCTACCTGGGCCCAGCCCACCAGGTAACCTGTAAGTCAGGTAGGCAGCTTCCCAGCAGGTATTTGCACACTCCAGGGCCCGGGAGCACTTCCCTATGAAGTCGTCTGCTCCTCATCCCCAGCAGCCCTTCCCCAAGCCTTCATCCCTCCTGCTCCTTGGGAAGTTTTGATCTGGCCCCCTACAACTCAACAATCCAACCAGTTTTGGGTGGCCTGGGGACTCAGACCTCACCTCGCCCAGATGAGTTTATCAGGGCTCCTAGCTGGTTAATCTGAAATCCAAGGGACCCCCACAGGAGCTACCTACAGATCCATTCACCTTGAGCGGCGGCCAATCGTCTCTGAGTCCCGCACAGGCCACACCCCTAGTGGGCGGGGCCTCCGCTGGGCTCATGCCTGGCCGGCCTTGCCACTCGCGGCCACAAGGGGGCGCGGCGGCCGCCTGACAGCGGCGAAAGGGAGGCGAACTGGCAGAGCTGCTAGGCTGGGCTCGGCCCTGGGCCTGGCTTCCCTGGCAGAGCCACTAGACTCGGCTCGGCCCTGGGCCCCTCTGCTCTCTGCTCCACTGCCAATCCAGATCCAGGGGTGCGCCTTCCGATTCACACAGGCAGCCAGGGAGCCTGTGCGGCCGGGGACCAGGGCTGGAAAGCGGAAGGAAGTCCAGACCTTGGGGATCCAAGCCAAGCGCGCCCCATGCCCGCCAGGCATCAGGCCAGCAGCCAGCGCATCATTGAACCTCGTGTCCTGGACAGCAGCCATGTCCCCGTCTAGAAAGTAGGCACCTAGACTAAGAACCCCTGGAAATGTGGAATCGGGGCTTGAAGTTCAAGTGCCTGGAGAAACGAGGGTCCAGGCGCCTCTGCCTCCTCTACCTGCTTCCCACCGGACAGCCAGTAAGCCAGGAACGCGGCAGCGGTGCGGTGATTGGGTTCAAAGCCCAGGGCATAAAAGGAGGTTCAGGGCTTGGCCTGCCCGTCCCCACATCCTGTTACCTCTTTCCCTAAATGTCTCCTCATTGAGTATTGAATATTCCAAATAAATGCGGTCCCCTGTGAGGCCAGCCCTCCATCAACTAGAGCCAAAGATAATAGCCTCAATTATTTTTTCCTTTTAATCGTGGTCCCAGGAAGGCCACTGAACTCTTGTCTCGCACACACATCTCATCAATATCCCAGCCTGGCCTGGTTAACTCATGGCTTCAGAGATTTTTAGTCATGGTGACAGGACAGTATTGAGCTGAAGCAGCTGTGGGTGTTAGTTCCCCAATCCACTCCACTCATCAGAGCCAGACTGCTGTGATTGCAGCCCCTCCCGCCACCTAATCGAGTTTGCCTGAGCGGGGCCTAGCCAGGGATGGCCAGGAGATGCCAGGTTCCATACAAGAGGCCCTGGCTCAGCCCTTCTAGGAATATACCGGCACAGGGGTCTCCGAGATTTTTTTCTTTACTTTTATTTTCTTACAAAAATCATGTGTCTCAGACAAACAAAGACACCCAAGGCACTGTCCTCCCAAACTCTACACAGGGTGGAGAGGGGAGGTCCCCCCATGAATGAGCAGCTACCAACCCCCAAAGAACCATCAGCCCCTCTGTACAGGGGCCAGGGTGAGGTCAGTCCAACGGGAGGGTCTGCTCTGTGCCCCCAGCTGCTGGGAGAGAAGGCCAGGCCCTGGGTCCCGGGGTTCCTGGGATCCCCAGTGCCTACAAGAGAAGGATGACAAAGGAGCTCTGAGGGGAAGGGAGGAGACTGGTGTTGGGGTCAGGGAAGGCCCACCATATCTCACCGAGAATGTGTGTCATTATCCAACTACTGTGGTGATGGCAATGATGATTGCCAGAATGAGGACAGTGATGGACACACAGATGATAATCATGACTTTCTTCTAAAGAAGGAGAGAGTGGGTCAGGGACAATCCCCCAGGAGCTCCGAGGGCCTGGGGGTGGGGCTGGAGTCTTACCTTTCTTGCTTTCTTCTGGTTCTCCAGGGCTACTTTGACGTGCTCCTGTCCACGCTCTACATAGTCCGCTGAGCTCAGGATGTTCTTCTCAATCCGGTTGATCATCTCCCCCTGCTCAGAGGACAGGGCATTTCAGGGAGGCGTGGATGCTCTCTCCCCCTGCTCAGAGAACAGGGCAAGTGAGGGAGGCATGGGGGTGGAGCAGCTCCTTTGCCCATCCTAGCTCAAGATGAGGAAGGATAGTCTTGACAGCAAAAAGCTGTACTAACCAAGATCTAGTGGGCCAAATCTGACCAGAAATTCAGATTCCTAAGAATAGTGGTTCCCAGGCCCTCCTTGGTCATGCAGGCCTTTCAACCCTCTTCCCATATTCCACATGTCCATTTGAGCCCAGGACCTCACATGGCTCATATCTTTTTCCCAGACGGTAGACTTTTATGCCAACACAAATGTGTCTCAATTCAACCATTCTTCTAAGCCCATCTCCCAGTTGCTAGAAAGGCCTTCCCTGTTCCTGCCTCCTCCTGGCACGACCAGCCTGCAGGACCCACGGAATGAGAGCCCTTTCCTGTGATTCCCAACTGGGCATTGGCTGTAGCACTGCTGAGATGGGCTTGTCCAGGACCACTGGGGCAGAAAGGTGGATTTTGTGGGCATGCCTGGGGTAGGCACAAGGTGGGGGGAAGCTTGGGATTTGGGTAAGTGCCACCTTTGGGGGCTCAGCCCAGCCAGGAAGAGCACAAAAGCCCAGGAGAGAGGCTAAGGGTGGAGGCTGGCCTGGGGCATGGCTGTGGGTTCTGACCACATGATCTTGAGTCTGGAGGTGACCTGGGATGCGCACCTGCATCTCCACCTCAGTAGCCAGGAAAGTGAAGATCTCATGAAGCTCCCGGATGCTGCGTTCCAGCTGCTGGATCTCGCTGTGCCGGGCTGAGATTTCATTTAAGGCCTGTCGGGTCACTTGGGTGTCTTTCAATATCTGGGGGGGGGGGGGGGGTGGGAATGTAGGGGAACAGGTCAGAGAGAGATAAGCCAGAAATTCCTGAAGCAGCTCAGGCCAGGGCTTGCTGAGTAACTCTGGGCACGCAAATTAATTCTCTTTGAAAGAGATTGACGCTCTTAATCAATAGGCACCAAGGGCAGGCAGGGGGCGTGGCTCAAGCCTTAGAGCACCTGCCTAGCAAGTGGGAGGATCTGAGTTCAAACTCCTCCCCTCCATAGGTCAGGGCTCAGAGAGGAGAGTGGATGTGGCCACTCACATTGGACACAAACACCTCGCTCTGCCCACTGTCCAGCATCTGTTCCAGCTCCTCATCAGACACCATCCCAGCATTGGCTGTGAAAGAAAGGGCCAGCTCAGCGCTGGGTCGCATTCCTGGACGCCCTGTGGCTGGCTGGGCGCCCCAACTCACTGATCTTCAGCTGTCTCCGGATGCGCTCCACGTTCTTCTCGCGGTATTCAGACTGTGTGGAGTTGCACTTGTTGATGAGTTCCACAAATTGCTGCGAAAGGACTCCATGCTAAGGATACAGAGGGCAGGATGGACACCTTTGGTAGATGCCTGCCAGCCTTTGCATCCCCAGAGAACAAGAGCATGAGTTGCCTTTACCACCCTGTGTCAGCTCTCTCAGGCAAAGCCAGGGCCTTCACGGCCCTACATGAGCTGCTCTAGCAGTCAGGACCCCTCTCAACCTCCTCCCTTTCTCCCCACTGTTCTCTCCTCTTCCTCCCTCCATCATCCATCCATCAAGCCACAGGGTTCTCCCACTCCAGGCCTGTGGACTTAACTGCACCTTCCCCACAAACACCCTTAAGTTTGCTCGACTGTCACCTTCTGACATTTGAAAGCTTTCTTTAACACACACACACACACACACACACACACACACACACACATTATATTTTTGTAGTGTTGGGGAGGGAAGCCAGGGCTGGGAACATGCTAAGTACACCTTCGACCCCTGAGCCTCCTCTTCCAACCCTTCCAAATGTTACCTAAATTGGAACCCTCAGTGCTCCGCATCCCTCTTCCACATTTTTTTAGTACTATGTTCTAAAATAATTTACCTACTCATGGGAATTGTCTCACTTGGCTGAAATGTAAGTGCAGGGATGTGTGTGTGTGTGTGTGTGTGTGTGTGTGTGTGTGTGTGTGCTGATCCTGGGGCTTGAACTCAGGGCCTGGTCATTGTCCCTGAGCTTCTTTTGCAAAAGGCCAGCGCTCTATTACTTGAACCACCTTTCTGCTCCCAGATTTTTGGTGGTGAATCAGAAAGAAAAGAGTCTCACAGACTTTCCTTCCCGGGCTGACTTTGAATAGCAATTCTCAGACTTTAGCTTCCAGAGTAGCTAGGATTACAGGCCTAAGGTACCAGTGCCTGGCTTGAACAAGCTATTTTTGTTCAAAAGGGGTGTGGCACACAGTAGACAGTCTCTGTGGACTTGCTGAATTCTTGCTGAAGGTTAGCTCACTACCTAGACCACAGGGATGCCCAGGTGTTGATATATTGCCTGGTGTACCAGGTCCTCCTGAACGCTTGGCCTCTCACACCAAGGACCACTGCAGGTCCCCTCTGAAATGCCATCTCTAGAGTATTTTGTTCCACCTTGTTCCTCTCCTGATGCCTTAAATAAGCTTTCCATCTTCAGACAGATATCTGCTATTCTGGACTCTGTTTTGCCTCCTTCCAAGATGCTCAGGCTTCTCCTCCAATCTAGGAGCTTCGCTGAGCTTTGAGTTCATCGACTCCAATTCAAACCTCCCAAAACCCTAAATAAAGGCTCATTAAGAACCTAGCCAGGGGGCTGGGGATATGGCCTAGTGGCAAGAGTGCTTGCCTCGTATACATGAGGCCCTGGGTTCGATTCCCCAGCACCACATATACAGAAAATGGCCAGAAGTGGCACTGTGGCTCAAGAGGTATTGTGCTAGCCTTGAGCAAGAAGAAGCCAGGGACAGTGCTCAGGCCCTGAGTTCAAGCCCCAGGACTGGCCAAAAAGAAAAAAATCCTAGTCAGAGCACATCTGCTTACTAAGATGTTATCCCCAGAGAAGTTCCTCTTCATCAGTACCCCAGCAATGTTCCTCTTCCTGGTGTGTTTAAGTTCTGTCTATGGGTCAAGGATGACCCTGTTGTAGGTGGGAAACCTGTTAGTCATTTCTGACTTCTTCCTTTTCCTCCCTGTGCAGAGCTGTCAACTGCTAAGCCCTATATATATAATGCGTTCAGTCCCTACTCGATCTAGATTCCCCATCTTAAGGTTTTGGAAGGCAATGTCTTCCAATGTCATGTCTGAGGACACAGCAGCTTCTCACTGAATGGAAAAGAAAGCTGGTGTTACAACAGATCGAGTACCAAGACACCTGGGTTCTCCCACCTGGAGGGAAGTTCTCTCTCTGAGCCTCAGCTTCTCCAATTTAGAAAAATCATCTAGCCAGAGATGTTGGATTTGAAAATCTCTTAAGGGCCATTCCTCCATAATCTGCCATTTAATGATTCATGAAAACACTTACTGAAATGTCTTAATTCTAGGAAAACCAAACCTACCTGGGTTCTTCTCATTCTTGTGTTGACTGAGTTGTAATTCTCATCAGCTTCCTCCTTTTGGGGCTCTATAGCTATGGGGGGAAAACAAGGGTTGGAGGAAAGGAAGGTTTGATCTGCGACTTTAGCTAGGGTTATAGGCACACACAAGCACAAGCACACGCACACACACACACACACACACATGCTGCCGCCCCTACCTCTCCACCCCCCCACCCCCCACCAGCTCGTTATTTTGGAGATGAAATCTAGTACACTTTTCTGCCCGGGGCTGACCTCCAACCATAATCACCCAGATCTTAGTCTCTTGAGTGGCGAGAATTACAGGTGTGAGACACTTATTACTCAGCTTGACCTGAGTCTTCTAAAAACCATTTGAGGCTTAGTATACAGGGCCAGGGCCAAATCTTAGCCCCATAACAGGGAGGCTCTTGTCTCCATAGAATTTTTTTTTTTTTGCCAGTCCTGGGGCTTGAACTCAGTGCCTAGGTGCTGTCCCTAAACTACTTTTTGCTCACTAACACTAACCACTAACCACTAACACTACCACTAGGCTAACACTACCACTTGAGCCATAGCACCACTTCTGGCTTTTTCTGTTTAAGTGGTGCTAAGGAATCGAACCCAGGGCTTCAAGCATGCTAGACAAGCACTTTACCATTAAGCCATATTCCCAGCCCTCCATAAGATTTTTATTATAAAATGAGTAGGGACTGGAAATGGAGCTCTAGTAATGTGTGTGCTTAGCACTCACAAGGCCCTGAGTTTTATCTCCAAAAAGAAAAAGAATTAATTTTGAGCCTCTCACAGGAGAAAGTTTATTTTTCCAGGTTCCACAAGAGGCTTCTTAATGAAGTTCCCATGTGTCACCTTACAGAATGCACACGGGGCAGCAAGAACTACAGGAATGAAGTTTCGTTGTAAATAAAGGAAGCTGGAAGGGTGCAGAGATTTTAGAGCCAGGCTTGCTGTGTGACCCTGATATATCAATAGCCTCTCTGGGCCACCTATCCCCCCAGACACAACAGGAATAGGGCATGACAGGAGGGAAACACCTGTCTGAGGCTCTAGCTCACCCTTCAGCTGTGTGCGGATCTCCCTTCCCAGCTGTTTGATCTCATCGCGCAGGTTCTGCAGGTCTTGCTTCATGCCTAAAGGAGAAGGCCACAACTTCCAAACCACAGGCCCCCCATCCCACCCCCCCGCAACACACCCCTAGCACACCTCAAGTAATCCTCCCCAGCCAACACCTTCATGGAACTACAACCCCCACAAGCCATCGGGCTGCGCACGCGTCTGCGAAGGGGGGTTTGCTTACTCTCCTCGGGAAGGGGCGTGGCGAGGATGGTGACCTGCTGCTTCTCCAACTCCCGGACTTTATTCTCCAGCTTGGCCATAGTCTGTCGAATTGCCTGGACCTAGGGAGGATAACCGAGAGGGGTAGGTGGCAATCCAGGCCACCATGCTCCTCGGTCCTCCTGTCCCCTTGAGAATCCAGGCCAAGACGCGAGCCTCTTACCTTGCGGAAGAACTCCTCGTCGGGGCTGCCCAGCCTCGCCATGCCCGGCTGCACCAGGGCGACGCGCTCCCGGTCCTCATCATCCGAGCTGTGATCCCCCTGCCAGGGCCCAGGTCGCTGGCATCACTTCCCCGCGGCGGCTCTCACCCCGCAGGACGCACAGGCTTCCGGGATTTTCCTTCCTGGCCTCCAGCCATCCCTCCCGGCCCCGAGGGCCAGGGCTCGCGCACCCCAGGCCGTCCTCCCGCGCCCGGCCCCGCCGCCCGGACTGCTCACCTGTCTCAGCTCGTGGGTCCGGTCGCGCATGGCGGCCCGAGCCCCGAGGGCCTCAAGGTTCTAAGTTTGGAAGTCTCGTACCCCACTCGCACTGACAGTACCCCCCTCACCCCGAGAACCCCCCCGCCACCCCCTGCGAGCCGCGGGACACCCCGCCCCTTGCACCGTCCACAGCTAATTGGAAGGAGCCGTCCTCGGGACCCCCCCTAAAATCCCACAGGTTGGAATTCCCTCTTCTTCCCCCCCCTCCCGCGCCGCACCCGCGGCCCCTCCCCTCCGGGATGACTCGAGCATGCGCAGAAGCTCGCGTCCCTTCCTCACCCCCGGGGACGGGGAGGGATGGGAAGGAGAGGGAGGGAAGAGAAGAGAGACCGGAAGCCTCGGAGCTCCGAACGGAAGTGTCCCTGCCAAGACGCGAGATCCCGCCCCCTCCGTCCAAACGTCGGGTCTTCAAATGGAAATCTAGTTGCCAAAAGGGGTGGCAGCACGTCATCCGTACGTCATCCGAGAGGCCCTCATCTCACATCACCCCATGGCGCTCCCCCCCCACCCCACGGTCCCCGCCCGCCCGCCCCCACCGCCGCGTCACGTGACCGCGCAGCCCCGCCCCCCGGCCTCGAGCTCCGCAGAACGTGACTGGGGCCGTCACGTGGCCGGCTCTGTCTACGCGGCCTCGGGGACGACGGGTCCCGCGACGTCCCCGCCCGACCCCCGGCGTCGGGGCGGGGAAGGGTCGCCGCCCGCCCCGGAGCGCCGTGCCGGCCGGGGCGAGGGCGTGCTCGGTGCTCCGTTCCTGTCGTGGGCGGGGGCGCGGGCAGCGGAGGACCGCGGAGGGGACCTTGGGGAGGCGAGCGAGCCTCGCGGGGACCTTGAGAGCGGGACACGACGCGATCCGGATCCTCGCCGCCGGGGAACTGCAGGGTTTTCCGTAGGCAGAGCATCTGGGGGTGGGAAGTGACCTCACCCAGGCAGCAGCCGCTTCTCCCGCATCCTCCCGGCGCAGCCTGACAGGTGGGCGGCCGGCTCCGGCGAGAACGCGGCGGGCCCGCCGCGCCCTCCGCGCCCGCCGCCCCCGAGCAGACCATTTCAGGGCAGCTCGGCCTGATGGAAGCGTCTGGATTGTGTCGATGGAGCTGGATGCTTCCCGGTCGCTTACACCCCCACCCACCCCACCCTGCACCGGCGGTCAAGGCACGACTTCCTTGCTCTTCACCGAATGCCCAGCACCACGCACGTCAGGAGCCCCAAGAAAAGATGTGATCAGAGTCAAACCTGTAATCCTAGCTACTCGGGTAGCCGAGGCTCACAGCTCAGAGCCAGCCAGCATGGGACTCCCAGCTTCAGCTAACCAGCAAAGTGATGAACTGGAAGGTGTGGCTCAAGTGTGAGCAAGGAAACCAAGCAAGAACTCCAGACCCTAAGTTCAAGCCATGTTACTTTGTGTGCGTGTGCTAGTACTGGGACTTAACTCAGGAGCTCGGCACTGTCACTGAGCTTTTTTGCTCAAGGCTGGCACTCTACCACTTGCCTCAGCTCCACTTCTGGCTTTTTGGTGGTTAGAGATGTCTCATGAACTTTCCTACCCAGGCTGGATTTGAACTTTGATCCTCAGATCTCAGCCTCTTGAGTAGCTAGAATTACTTAGCTCCCAGCTGAAAATATTGTTTTTGGCCCTTCAGGTAATTGAAAATAAAGCCATGGTTTTCTGATCTTTAAGCTTCAGATTCTCACTGTGCCATTTCTCAATCCTGGCTTGACTGAGACTTACTAGACACATCAGACAAAAATCCTTGCTCTTTCTAGGCACTGGTGGTTCATGCCTGTAATCCTAGCTACTCAGTAGGCTGAGATCTGAGGATCATAGTTTGAAACCAGATCAGTAACCTCTTCACAGCTTGCCTGTCTCCACTTGGATCTGACAGAACATACATTATGTATTTGGTGTCTTCACCACTGTCAACCCCACTAGAATATAAACTCCAGGTCAGAGATAGTCATCTGCCTTATTCACTGCTGGGTCTCCAGGGCCTTCAACAATGCCTGCCACATACTAGCTGATCATGAATGAAGTATTCATAGATGCATTAAATTCTTTTTTACTCAATTTTTCTTCCCAATTCTAGGGTGTGAACTCAGGGCCTAGCCTCTGTTCCTGAGCCTCTTTGTGCTCAAGGCTAGCACTCTACCACTTGAGCCACAGCTCTACTTCTGGCCTTTTCTGTTTATGTGGTACTGAGGGATTGAACCCAGGGCTTCATGCATGCAACGCAAGCACTCTGCCTGCCACTAAGCCATACTCCTAGCCCACTTAATATTTGTATAGCACTTCAATGTGCCAAACACCAATATAGGCACTTGATAAACATTAAGTAATTGGATACTCACAATTCTTTGTGATAGGTTGGTCTTTATTTTAGCGAAGAGAAAACTGAGGCACAGAGAAGTAATGTGCCCAAAGTTACATAGCTGATCAATGACAGGGCCGGGATTTAAAGCCAGATAGTAACTGTAGGGTCTATATTCTTTTTGCACTTGAAAATATTTACCAAAATGATAGGGAGGTTAGGCTAAAAGAGAGAAGTTAGGGAAGATGGGGGCGAAGGATAATGTTGGAGTTTCCATTCCCAGCTCAGCTAAAAAGAACAAAAGATCATTGGACGCCAGTAGCTCACACCTGACATCCTAGCTACTCAGGAGGATGAGCTCTGAGGATCACGGTCCAAAGCCAGCCTAGACAGGAAAGTCTATGAGACTCTTATCTCCATTTAACCACCAGAAAACCAGAAATGGGGCTGTGGTTCTAGTGGTAGAACACTATCCTTGAGCCAAAGAGCTTAGGGACAGGGCCCAGGCCCAGAGTTCAAGCCCAGGACCAACAAAGAAGAGAGAAAGGAAGGGAGGGAGAGACAGAGAGGAAGAGAAAGAGAGGGAAGGAAGGAAATAAACCAGTTAGCAGTGGCTCCCATATTCCACCTGCCCTGGGGGACTTGCTGCCCTTATTGCTACTCTGCTTTGGATTTTCTGGGGGAATGGACTGAGGGCCTGACAGAGCCATCTCCTGTCCCTTATCATAGTGTCTCTCTGCCTCACTGCTTGGTTGGGGTTGACTGCTGGAGAGGATGTTTGTCCTCCGTGTCCCTGTCTACTTGGTCCTCAGGAGCCAAAAATATCCACCCCTGTCTCCTTTAAGAGCCTCTGTCCTATCAACATCTCCAAGGGTGTTTATGTGGCAACCACATCCCTGTGGTTTAACCTCTTGGGTATATGTCGAGGGTCTGAACTTGACCTGGAGTTCCAGCTGAGACCTTTCTTTCTTCAAATGCTACACCCTCCTATGCTTTACCAGATAGCTGCCTGTGGCCCCCAAATCTGTATCTCCAAGCCCAAAGGTTTTTCTATGCTACAGTCCTTGCAGTCCTGGACTTCAGATGTCCCCTGTTGGAAATTCCAGAGGCATCAGGGAGCTGAGATCTGAGGATCACGGTTCAAAGCCAGCCTGAGCAGGAAAGTCCATGAGACGCTGATCTCCAGTGAACCACCAAACAGCTAGAAAGGTTGCTGTGGCTCAAGCGGTAGAGGACTAGCACTGAAGGGAAAAAGAAAAGCATGGGGACAATGCCAACACCCCAGGACAGGCACCAAAACAGCCTAGACAGAAAAGTCTATGACATTAATCTCCAACAAGTGTTAGAGTGCCAGCCTTGAGCAAAAAAGCTAAGTAAGAGAGGGGGCTGAGTTGAAATATCAAATCTGGTATATACACACATGTACACACTCATGCACACACACACAGAGATGAAAACTAAAGCACTAATTTTTTTTTGCCTGTTGTAGGATTTGATTTCAGGGCCTGTACACTGTCCCTGAGCCTCTTTGTGCTTAAGGCTAGTGCTCTACCACTTGAGCCACAGCCCCACTTCTGGCTTTTGGATAGTTAATTGGAGATAAGAGTCTAATGGGGTGCTGGAAATATGGCCTAGTGGTAAGAGTGCTCACCTAGTACACGAAGCCCTGGGTTCAATTCACCAGCACCACATATACAGAAAACGGCCAGGAGTGGTGCTGTGGCTCAAGTGGCAGAGTGCTAGCTTTGAACAAAAAGAAACCAGGTACAGTGCTCAGGCCCTGAGTTCAAGCCCCAGGATTGGCAAAAAAAAAAAAAAAAAAAAAAAAAAAAAAAAAAAAGTCTAATGGGGACTTTTCTGCCCAGGCAGACTTTGAAGTGTGATCCTCAGATCTCAGCCTCCTAAGTAATTAGAATTACAGGTGTGAACCTCCTATGCCCTGCTGAAGCACTACCTTTTGTTTATTCCATTATAGTTTTAAGTTCCTAAGTTTGACAAAACATTTTCAACAAGACTGTGAGGAAACAAACATTCTTTCACTCATTATTAAGAAATCAAAATTATGTAACCCAGACACCATTTATCAACACGATAAATGCCTACACACCCACGACCAACCAGCAATCTCACTTCTGGAAATGTAAGATATAACTACTGCTACATCAGAAACCACCTTGAGGAACTTGGGGGGCCTTGGGGAACTAGACTAAAATAACTAGTTACTGTCTTCTAAATGCTGAAGGTGGTTGGGCAGTTTCTCTGCTTTGTATTACACAAATGGCTAGAGTCAGCAGACATCTCTGCTGAGGCGAGATGACCCAGCCCGTGACTGGCTCACTCATACTCTCGTGTCTGGGAGCTGGAGGACTAAGTTGGGGTGGACGAGCCACTCCCTCCATGTGATCTTTTGTCCTGGGTTTATTCATGGCATTGTGACTTCAGGATTCCAAGAAAGCCCTTGCCAGGGTTTGAATTCAGGTTCTTTTGTTCTTTCTTGATTCTTTTGCTCAAGGCTGACTCTCTACCATTTGAACCATGCCTCCACTACTGGCTTTTTGTTGGTTAATTGGAGATAGTAGTCTCTTAGACGCATAGGCAGGAAAGTCTGTGAGACTGTTATCTCCAATTTATCACCAGAAAAACCAGAAGTAGAGGCTGGGAATGTGGCTTAGTGGTAGAGTGCTTGCCTAGCATGCATGAAGTCCTGGATTCAATTCCTCAGCACCACATAAACAGTAAAAGCCAGAAATGGTGCTGTGGCTCAAGTGGTAGAGTGCTAGCCTTGAGCAAAAGAAGCTCAGGGACAGTGCCCAGGCCCTGAGTTTAAGCCTCAGGACTGGCAGAAAAGAAAAGAAAAACCAGAAGTAGAGATGTGGCTCAAGTGGTAAGTCACTAGCAAAAAAAAAGTTCAGAGACAACACCCAGGTTGTGAGTTCAAGTCCCAGAACCTTCACCAAAAAAATTAAAGTGTCTTACATTTGTCCTTCAGGCTGGCTTTGAGCCAGTATCCTCAAATCTCAGTCTCCTGCATAGCTAGGATTATAGGCCTGTGTCACCAGCGCTCAGCTGCAATGCCTCTTAAGGCTCTGCTACTTGCATATTGTATTCAAAGCAAACCACAAGTCCATCAAAGTATGGGGAAATAGGCTGAGCACTGGTAACTCACACCTATAATCCTAGCTACTCACAGGGCTGAGATCTGAGGATCACTGTTTGAAGCAAGTCAGGGCAGGAAAGTCCATGGGTCTCTCATCTCCAATGAACCATCAGAAAACCAGAAGCAGAGCTGTGGCTCAAAGGGATAGAGTGCTCGCCTTGAGTGAAAGGGACAGAACCTGAGCCTTGAGTTCAAGCCCTATGACCAAACAAAACAGAGGCTGTAATGGGGCTTTGTGGTACAGTGCTTGTCTAGCATGCATAAAGCCCTGGGTTCGATTCCTCAGCACCACATACACAGAAAAAGCCAGAAGTGAACACTGTGGCTCAAGTGGTAAAGTGCTAGCCTTGAGCAAAAAAAGAATCTCAGGGATAGTGCTCAGGCCAAGTTCAAGCCCAGGACTGGCCAAAAAGAAAAAAAAAGAGGAGCTGGGGTTGTGGCTTAGTGATAGAGCCATTCTCTAGCATGCATGATGCCCTGTTTGATTCCTCGGTACCATATAAACAAAGTCATTAAGTAAATCATAATTTTTTAAGGGCAAAACAAAAAAAGAATTAGAAGGAGCTTGCTTATTTGGCTTGCTGTCAATAGCCCACCCTTCTTCAGAAATAGAAACTTTGCCTGTTGAAGCAAAACACACACACACACACACACACACACACACACACACACACACACACACACCCCCAAGGAGAATTAGAAGGTAGAGAAAAAGGATAGCACCTAGGTCCTACCCTAAGTTCAAGCCCTAGGACTAGCGCTCTCTCTCTCTCTCTCTCTCTCTCTCTCTCACCCCCCACCACAATCTAGATATAGCTAGGTACTGGTAGTTTAGCTCATGGCTGTAGTCCTAGCTACTCAAGAGGCTGAGATCTGAGGATCCTAATTCAAAGCCAACCCAGGCAGACAAAACCCACAAGATTCCTATCTCCAGTTACCCAGCAAGAAGCTGGAAGTCAAGCTGTGGCTCAAGTGGTAGAGTTCTAGCCTTGAACAAAAAAAATCTAATGGGCAGTGCTCAGGCTCTGAGTTCAAACTCTAGTACCAGTGTATACACAGGCGCACATATATACACACCACCACCACCACCAACAACAACAACAATAATAACAACTTAAAATTTTCCGGGTGCCTGGGACTCATACCTGTAATCTCAGCTACAAAAGAAGCTGAGATCTAAGAATCTTGGGTTCAGAGCAAGCACAGGCAGATAATTCCAGGAGATTTCTTGTCTCCAATTAACTGGCAAAAGTTGGATGTGGAGGTGTGGCTCAAGTGGTAGAGCATCAGCCCTAAGCCAAAAAGCAGAGAGTGAGGCCATGAACTCAAACTCTAATACTGACAAAGAGTCAGAAATAAAACATAAAAACTAAATAGGGTAGTGGGGTAGAAAGCAGAGTAGCAGGGCTTTTTCATGTCTGCTTGAGTAGAGATTCTCAGGTTACAGAGGCGGTCATACTCACTAAATCCTCCTTTCATGTATTTTACAGATTTGGAAACTAGAGCTTAGAAGAGGTAGAAAACTGACTCCATGAAGCCTTCACTCACCTCTGAGTTTCTTCACAGTAAAGTATAATCCTGGTGCAAAAAGTAGGATCAAACAGGAGGGGGAGGCTGGAGAAACAAGGCCAGCGTGGGCAAAAAGTACAGAGACTTTGTCTCAATTACCAATGGAAAAAAAAAGGATTGGGGTCATAGATCAAGTGCTTTCCTACCATGTGATGAGGCCCTGTGTTCAATCCCCAGTATGGCAGAAAAGAAATAAAAATAAGAAGGTAGGGGAGAGATGAGTAAGAATGTTGAAAGGGGTGGCATTGCCCAGGATACATTGTATTCATACACTGCTTTGTTAAATAGCAAGTCCTTTGTATAACTACCTAAAGATAATTTGTTTTGTTTTGTTTTTGTTGCCAGTCCTGGGGCATGGACTCAGGGCCTGAGCACTGTCCTTGGCTTCTTTTTGCTCAAGGCTAGCACTCTACCACTTGAGCCACAGTGCCACTTCCAGCTTTTTTCTATATATGTGGTGCTGAGGAATCAAACCCAGGGGCTTCATGAATATGAGGCGAGCACTTTACCACTAGGCCATATTCCCAGCCCCAGATAATTTTTTTAAATCCTTCTATTAGAGCTGGGAATGTGGCTTAGTGGTAGAATGCTTGCCTAGCATGCATGAAGCCCTGGGTTCGATTCCTCAGCACCACATACACAGAAAAAGCCGGAAGTGGCACTTTTGCTCAAGAGATAGAGCATTAGACTTGAGCAAAATGAAGCCAGGGACAGTGCTCAGGCCCTGAGTCCAAGCCCCAGGACTGGCAAAAAAAAAAAAAAAAAATCCTTCTCTTAAAAAAAATAGAGGGTGGGAATATGGCCTAGTGGTAGAGTGCTTGCCTTGTGTACATGAAGCCCTGGGTTCGATTTCTCAGCACCACATATATAGAAAAGGCCAGAAGTGGCGCTGTGGCTCAAGTGGTAGAGTGCTAGCCTTGAGCAAAAAGAAGTCAGGGACAGTGCTCAGGCCCTGAGTTCAAGCCCTAGGACTGGCAATAAATAATAAATAAATGAATAAATAAATAAGGAGCTCCAAAGTATTCCAGGCCAAGCCAGGCATTGGTGGCTTACACCTGTAATTCTAGCTATTGAAACAGAGATCTGAGGATGAAAGTTGGAAGCCAGACTGTACAGTCTGTGAGACTTATCTCTCTTTCTTTCTTTTCTGGTGATAGGGTGATAGTCTTTGGATTCAAACTCAGGGTCTGGGTGCTGTCTCTGAGCTTTGTTGCTCAAGCCTGGTACTCTACCACTTGAGCCACAGCTCTACTCCCCCCCCCAAACCTTTTTTTTTTTTTTTTTTTGGATGGTGGTTAGTTGGAGATAAGAATTTCGTGGAGCTAGATACCAGTGGCTCACACTTGTAATCCTACCTACTCAGGAAGCTGGCCAGTGACTCAGGGACCCCAGCCTGAGCTGAGGTGTGTATGGGGTGGGGGGTAGGAGACAGCTCTGATTGAGGTGTCTGGGAGGAGAGCCTTAACTCTATTTTTTTTTCCAGTCTTGGGACTTGAACTCGGGGCCTGAGAACTGTCCCTGGCTTTTTTTGCTCAAGGCTAGCACTCTCCCACTTGAGCCACAGCGCCACTTCTGGTGCTGAGGAATCGTACACAGGGCTTCATGTATGTGAGGCAAGCACTCTACCAACTAGGGCATATTCTCAGCCCCCCTAACTCTAAGTTTTACAACAATGCTTTGCAATCAAAGACTACAGAGAGCTGGGTACTGGTGGCTCATGCCTGTGATAATTCTTTTTTTTTTTTTTTTTTGCTAGTCCTGGGGCTTGGACTCAGGGCCTGAGCACTGTCCCTGGTTTCTTTTTGCTCAAGGCTAGCACTCTGCCACTTGAGCCACAGTGCCACTTCTGGCCGTTTTCCACATATGTGGTGCTGGGGAATCAAACCCAGGGTTTCATGTATAAGAGGCAAGCGCTCTTGCCACTAGGCCATATCCCCAGCCCCATGCCTGTGATAATTCTGACTACTCAGGTGGCTGAGATCTCTGGACTGCAGTTTTTTTGTGTTTTTTTTTTTTTTTTTTTTTTTTTTTTTTTTTGCCAGTCCTGGGCCTTGGACTCAGGGCCTGAGCACTGTCCCTGGCTTCCTTTTGCTCAAGGCTAGCACTCTGCCACTTGAGCCACAGCGCCACTTCTGGCCATTTTCTATATATATGGTGCTGAGGAATCGAACCCAGGGCTTCATGTATACGTGGCAAGCACTCTTGCCACTAGGCCATATCCCCAGCCCCTCTGGACTACAGTTTTAAGCCAACCCTAGGCAGGAAAATCTGTGAGACTCTTTAAATAACCACCCAAAAGCCAGAAATGGAGCTGTGGCTCAAGTAGTAGAACACCAGCCTTGAACACAAAACACTCAGGAACAGCACCCAGGACTGGCACACACGTACACAAACACAAGTGCACACACACCTGCATGCACACACACAGCTACAAACTTCCAATCCTGTGAGCTTGGACATGTTCCTCAGCGGTGTGAAGCCTCAATTTCCTGATCGGTACTTTGGGGTGAGAGGTATGTAGGAGCTAATTGTGAGCTAGACCTAGTGGGTGCTCAGAACAGGGTAGCATCTTATGCTGTGAAGGGGGTCGGGTAGCTTTCTGACTGTGTCAAGTAGCTGGGTGGATGGAGGTTTCTTGTCTGAGTGTTTGTTTTTTTTGTGTGTGTTTTTTTTTGGCCAGTCCTGGGCCTTGAACTCAGGGCCTGAGCACTATCCCTGGCTTCTTTTTGCTCAAGGCTAGCACTCTGCCACTTGAGCCACAGCACCACTTCTGGCCGTTTTCTGTATATGTGGTGCTGGGGAATCGAACCCAGGGCCTCACGTATACAAGGCAAGCACTCTTGCCACTAGGCCATATCCCCAGCCCCATGAGTGTTTTTTTTTTTTTTTTTTGAGGAATGTTTTTAGGGGAGAACAAGGCCACCGCCATGTCTGGGTTCAATGTCCCAGCCTTTTTCACTGCATTTATAGATCTACTCATATCTTTCTAGGTTATTTTTTTGTTTTTTCCTTTGTTTTGTTTGTGCCAGTCCTGGGGCTCGAACTCAGGGCCTGGGCTCTGTCCATGAGCTTTTGTTTCCTCTTCTTCCTCCTCCTCCTCATCATCAATGCTAGCTAGCACTTTCCTGTTTGAGCCACAGCTTCACTTCTGGCTTTTTGGCGATTCATTGGCAATGAGTCTCATGGAATTTCCTTCAACCCCAATCTTCAGATCTCAGCCTCTCGAGAATTAAGGATTAGAAGGGTGAGCCATTGGTACTTTTTATTTTTTTATTTGTTGCAAGGGCTATTGTGCCAGTACTGGGGCTTGAATTTAGGGCCTTTTGTTCTCTCTTAGCTTTTTTACTCAAGGCTGGTACTCTACCACTTAAGCTATACCTCCACTTCTGGCTTTTTGCTGACTAATTGGAGATGGAGATGAGATTCTCTAGAGGGGCTGGGAATGTGGCTTAGCATTAGAGTGCTTGCCTAGCATGCATGAAGCCCTGGGTTTGGTTCCTCAATACCACATAAACAGAAAAAGCTGGAAGTAGTGCTGTGGCTCAAGTGGTAGAGTGCTAGCCTTGAGCACAGAGAGACTCAGAGACAGTGCTCAGGCCCTGAGTTCAAGCTGTAGGACTGGCAAAAAAAAAAGATAGAAAAAAGGAAAGGAAGGAAGGAAGGAAGGAAGGAAGGAAGGAAGGAAGGAAGAGAAAAGATAGAAGAGCATGCAGGAGAGCATTCCGAGAAGCTTGAGGGTGAAGGATGATGGGAGACGCAGGGCCTGGGAGGAGGATGATACCCAGAGGCCGGCCACAGGGTCAGCAGGAGAGAGCTGGAACCGAGGATCCACAACACAGAGGGTGTCAGCCCTGCCAAAGGGTCAGGCCTGGCTGGGTAACTGATGGGTTTGGCTTCCACAAAGTCCTTGAGGACTTGGGAAAAGCAGAGTCAAAGCCTATTCACAGGGACCCAGACCCCTCTGCCTGGGCAGGGAGAGCAGATGGGAGGCAGACAGCTGAAGGGGCAGTAACTTGCATCTCTTTCTCTCTCTCTCTCTCTCTCTCTCTCTCTCTCTCTCTCTCTCTCTCTCTCTCTCTCTGTGAGTGTGTGTGTGTGTGTGTGTGTGTGTGTGTGTGTGTGTGTGTGTATACTCAAGGGCTAGAGCTTTTGCTTAGCTTTTTCGCTCAAGGCTGGCTCTCTACCATTGAGCCATACCTCCACTTCTGGCTTTTTTGGATTTGTCTGTTGGGGGCGAGGTGGGGGATGACTTTGAACCACAAACTTCAGAGTTCAGCTTCCTAAGTAGCTAGGATTACCGGCATGAGCTTCCAGATGGAACCCAGGGCCTGACAGGGGTGCCACGCAGGTGCTCCTCCAGCTGAATCACATGGGGACCTAGGATGATTTTTTTTTTCCTGCTGGTCCTGGGGCTTGAACTCAGGGCCTGGGAGCTGTCCTCGACGCTTGAACCACAGCTCCATTCTTTTTGGTGATTAATTGGAGATAAGAGTCTCACAGACTTTTCCTTCCAGGGCTGGCTTTGAACCACAGTTCTCAGATCTCAGCCTCCTGAGTAGCTAGGATGACAGGCTCGAGGCATGGGCATCCGTCCAAATTTCACCTTTAACAACTAGTGCCATCTCAGATGGGTGTGGGGTGTGGGTTCTCAGGAGGGGAGCCCTGCCCGCAGGGAGGGTGGGGAAGGGAGAGCCTTCCGCCCTTCTTCCCAGCTTCTGCAGTCCCCAGCCCGGTGGGGGGGACGCGGCTCGGGGACCGAGGTGGTCCTCGACAGGTGCACGCGCCAGCACCTGTCTCCCCGTCCTCCCAGGCCGGTCCCCCCCGGCCGGTCCTCCCCTGGCTCGCCCCTCAGCGCCCTCCTTCCACCGCCCACCCCGCCCCGGGCCGGCCAGCCTCGGAGGCGGCTCCCGCATCTCCATCCCCGCATCAACCTCTCCATCCCCGCGCCGCCCTCCCCCGCCCCCTCCGGGGCTCTCCAGGCCCCTCCCCGCGCCCCCCCTCCCCGGACTACAACCCCCAGGCGCCCCCGGCCCCGGCGGGCGCTGCGCATGCCCCTGCCCCCGCCCCCTCCCCGCCCCCCGCCCCCCTCCCCCCTCCCTCCGCCCCCCTCCCCCGCGCTCCGGCGCCCGCATCCCTCCATCCAGCCCTGTGCCGCAGCCGCATCGCCACCGCAGCCCAGGCAGAGCCCGGCGGCCCAGGCCCCTGCCCCTGCCCGGCCCTCGGCCCCCCGCCGCCCCGGCTGAGCCTCCGCGGCGGCCCCCCCGGCGCCCCCCCGGCGCCCCCAGACCCCCGGCCCCGGCCCCGCGGTGGGAGGCAGCGAGCGGCCGCCGAGGCAGGAGGAGAGCGAGCAGCAGCAGCAGGAGGAGGAGCCGTCGCAGGATGAAGGATCGGACCCAGGAGCTGCGGAGTGTGAGTCTGGGGATGGAGGGGGGGGGCGGGACCCCGATATTGGGGGGAGCGCGTGGGGACAGGGTGACGGCGATGACGCTGGGACAGAGGGGCGAGGGCTGAAGCGAGGCGGGGAGCCCCGGGCACCCCGAAGATCCCCAGGCATCCGATGTCTCCGGTGAACCCGCATTTTGGGGACCGAGACTGGAAGGGGTTGGAGGCCATTAAGGCACAAGGGGGCGGGGGAGGCTTTAGGGCCTGGACACCTCGGGTCCCCAGGAAAGCCCTGGGGTCTAACCTGGGGATGAGAAGAGGGAATGTCAAGGGAGAATGGGGGTACCACCACCCCCGGAGCAGATTTGAAGCATGGTGGGCCAGGCAGGCTAAGGAGCCCAGAGGGACCCCGATTTGGGGAGGCTATGGTGGAAGGACACAGGTTGAGAGGGGAGGCCAACACCTGGCCGTGTGTGTGTGTGTGTGTGTGTGTGTGTGTCCTGCAAGGAGGGGGCACCTCGAAGCCGGGGAGGGAAGCGACTGACTCAGGAGACTGCCTAGGGCCAGGGTCTGAGTGGAGGTGACCCCCATAGATGGGAGAGGGAAGGACAGTCCACGTTCCAGGCCACGGAGGGGGTTGTGTGGCTCCACCGCCATGGCTGCAGGGAAGTGGGACAGCGGGGCCAGGCCCAGGTCTGAGGCCTGAAGAGGCCCAGCTCCAGGACTGGGTCAAGCAGGGGGTTATGTCTGGGTGTCTGGGGAAGAGGAGCCCCGAGGCTGCCAAGGAAGCTACTCTGTTGAGGGGCTAGAGAAGGGGGCAGGGCGAGCGTGGTTTCAGGCACTGGAGCATTTGGAGAAATGACCTGGGGGTGCCCAAGGAGGCAGAGGTGGCAGCCTGCTGTCTGCTGGTGGCCCTTGGGGTTATGTTAATGGGACTGGCCTTGTCCAGTGGTCACTGGGACTTGGTGCAGCGATTGGACCTGGGGCCTCTGGGTTGTCACTCACCAGGTGCTGCTGTGTTTGACAGATGAGGAAACTGAGGTTCAGAGGAGGGGAAGGGACTTCCCCAAGGTCATCAAGAAAGCCTGTATGGGGGGTAGGTCTGGCAGGAATCTGGGTGGCCCGTCTGCCAAGCTGACATGGAACTCTGCTTCTTTGGCCTTTGGCTCAGAAATCTTGATACTGGGGCAAAGAGCTCTGTCTTTGAAAACCCCCTCCCCCATCTAGGGACAGGGACCCCCCCCCCCCCCAGTGGGTCTTAGAAGCAAGTGACTGCTGTTTCTGGAGAGAGACAGGTTGGCAGGTGGTAAGAGGAGGGGCTAGCAATTCAGGGAGGGACTTGGAAGGTTTATTTATTTATTTTTATTATTAAACTTTCACTGCATTTTTCTCATGACAAGAATGGCAGTCGTTCATGCTCAGAGTGTTTAATTCATATTAAATCATTTTGATCCTCAAATCTACCTTATAAATTGAATACTAGTGTGCTTCTGTCTTATAAACAAGGGAATAAGGGAACAGAGGCCCAGAGAGGTTAAGTAACTTAAAGTCACAGAGCTTGAAAAAGATAGGATTTGAACTCTGCCCCGCTCGCTGTAACATCCACCCCCTTCCATCACCATTCACTTTGCAAAGCCAGTAACAACTGTGATCTCATTCGAACCCCACCAACCTCCTGGTTTAACCAGGCAGGCAGACGGCCTATCTTATTTTGTAGTAGGGGAAACCGAGGCCCAGAGGGATTAAATAACTTATCCAAGGTCACACAGCTAGCAAGGGAGGAAATCTGATTGGACCTTAGACACTCCCCCTGCCCCCCCATACCTTGCAGCCAAAACCATTTTATGACTTTGAGATTCCCAGAGAAATGGCAAGTGGGGTAGGCTGGCTGGTGGTGGGATTGTGGTATAATTAGAGAGGGAGGGGGAGGGCGCTGTGTGCGTGGGAGTCAGGGCTCCCCTGCTCAGAGGTGAGGAAACCTGATGGCTGGGGCAGCCAGGTGGGGGAGGCAGTGTGTGTGTGGGGGGGGGGGTGCCAGATAAGTGCTGATGGCTTTGCTCTTAGTCATGGCTCAAGAAAACTGGATTTGGGAGGGGGCGGACCTGGTAGAAAGGAGCTGCAGGCTTGTCAGATGCCTGGAGTGTGAGGGTCTCCCCACCAGAGGTGGTAGGAGGTAGGAGAGGCTGGGTGGGGCAGGGGTGTGGGGAGGAACAGGTGGGGGGTGGGGGGTGTCTCTGAGATCCTGGGAGGGACAGTGTGGGAGAGCTGTCAACTCTGGGGCTTGATTATCTTTCCAGCAACGTTAGGGCTCTTCAGCTCTGCTTATCATCAAGTGGTTCCGGGCACAGGTGGGAGGCAAACTAGGGTTAAATCCTAACTTGCCGTACTTCCTATGTGACCTTGGGTAAATTGCTGGTAAATTGTCTAGTCCTCCTGTGTGTTTTGTTGTTTGTGTGTTGTAGTGCTAGGATTTGAACCCAGGGCCTGGTGCGTGCTAGGCAGCTATTCTGACCACTGAACCATCTCCCTTGCCCCTCGATTTCTTCCTCTGTGAGCTGAGAGTAATAACAGATTCTAAGGATTCAAAGTTGTTTCAGGGGCTGGGAATGTGGCTTAGTAGTAGAGTTCTTGCCTAGCATGCAATGCCCTGGGTTCAATTCCTCAATACCTCATAAACAGAAAAGGCCAGAAGTGGTGCTGTGGCTCAAATGGTAGAGCACTAGCCTTCAGCACAGAGAGGCTCAGAGATAGAGCCCAGGCCTTGAGTTCAAGGCCCAGGACTGGCAAGAAAAGAGAGAGAGAGGGAGGGAGGGAGGGAGGAAGGGAGGGAGGATGGAAGGAAGGAAGGAAGGAAGGAAGGAAAGTAGTTTCTGTGCTGGGTGTTGGTGGCTCACACCTGTAACCCTAGATACTCAGGAGATTGAGATTTGAGGATCACAGTACCAAGCCAGCCTGGGCAGAAAATCCTCATGAGATTCTTATTTCTAATTAACCATTCAAAAATCAGAAGTGCACTGTAGCTCAAGTGGTAGAGCACTAGCCTTGGGCACAAATAGGTTCAGGGACTGTGCCCAGGCCCTATGTTCAAGCCCCAGGAGTGGGAAAAAAAAGTTTCTAGCCAGGGTCTGGTGGCTCACGCCTGTATTCCTATATTCCTAGATATTCCAGTAGGCTGAGATATGAAGATCTAGATTCCAAGGCAGAAATAGCACAATGAACCAGAAAAAAAGCCTAAAGTAGAGATGTGTCTCAAGTAGTAGAGTATCAGCCTTGAGCAGAAAAAGCTAAGGGACAGTACCCAGGCCCTGAATTAAAAACCCACTTTTACCATCACACAAAAATATAAAATAAATTAAATGAAAGTAGTTTTAGTTTCCGTGTATAAAGTGCTATGTGGTTCCTTGGTAGTCCCATGGATGACTCGTATGTATCTCCTGGGCATCACCTAAAGACCCCTGAGAGGGGCAGGGCAGAACCCTTAGTTTATTTTGGAGTTCATCGCAGGTTACAGAAAAGTGTTGACTTACCCAAGGTTACACAGCTTTCCACAGCAGGGCTGGTGTCAACCAGATTTTCTGTCTCTGTCTCACCAACATCTTTGGTTCATCCCTGGGAGGTGCTGGGGCTGGCCCAGGACCTGGAGGCTGAGGTGAGGACAGGGAGGGTCCTCAACTGTCCCAGGATCCAAGGAGGGAGGCAGAGGGGAGCAGAGGGGTGAGGAGAGCAACAGGAAGGACGTTATAGGGACATCGAGTAGAAGGGCATGAGAGGGGGAGCTGGAGCCTAGAAAGAGACAAAAGAGAGGGAGACCTACTCTGTGGGAGGCTGGGACTCACTGAACAGAATGACCCAGAGTACAAGCACAGGTAGCAATCAGGAGACCCCTTCAATGAATTTACTTCTGCCATGTCCACTGGACTTCTTCTGACACCCCCCCCACACACACACTTTTTGGCCAGCCCTGGGGCTTGAACTCAGGGCTTGGACACTGTCTCTGAGCTTCTTTTTGCTCAAGGCTAACACTCTATCACTTGAGCCACAGTACCACTTCCGGCTCTTTCTGTGTATGTGGTACTGAAGAATCGAACCCAGGACTTCATGCATGCCAGGCAAGCACTCTACCACTGAGCCCCATTCCTAGTCCTCTGCTTAAGTTTTTTTTTTGCTCTTGCTATCCCTCTGTCTTGAATTCAGTTTTCCCACATTGGAGCCCAGCATTCAGCTCAAATGTCACCTCCTTAGAAAGTCTGTCCCTGCCCATCCTGTATAAACTGTCCCTACACCTGTTCTGGTTAGTCGTCTCTTCCCTCTTCCCTTCCTCCTGCTATTCTGCATGGTCAGAAATTACCTTGTTCCCCCTCCTTCCCCATCTGTCTCCCACAGCGGATTTTTGGCATGTTCCTGCAGCACCCAGAGTGAACTTGGCACAAATCACACTTGTTTGTTAGCTGAGTGAATAAGTCCAGGAGAAGAAGAGAAGAGGAGGCAGGAATGGTGGAGGAGAGAGGCCTGAGGACAGGGGCTAGGCTGGACCATGGGAGGGAAAGGGAAGAGAGGCCCAGGCCGGGGAGGCAGATGGACAGAGAGGGAGGGGCAGGGGCAGAGAGGCTCCTGCGTCCTGATCAGACAACGACATGTGTGCCCTTGAGGGGTGTGGGTGAGCCGCGTGTGCTAGCATGCGTGGGCACGTGTGTTTACACACACACACATACACATCTCGCGTGCGCGCTCTCTCTGTTGTGCGTGCGCTCTCTGTTGTGCGCATGCTCTGTCTGACTTTCTGCCACTTGCTTCCAGTCTCTGTTTCTGTCACCTCTCACTGCCATCTGTTTCTTGGTCACTGGCTTGGCGGCCCACGCTGACCCCCTCCCCCATGCATTTATGTATCTGCCTTGTCTCCTCCACCTGCACATGCACATGTGTGCACACACACGCGCACACACACACAGGCACTCAGACGAAGGCCTCTGGTGTCTGTAATCTGGAAAGCCTGGGCTCTAAGAGGCCTGAGGAGGCAAGAGGGAAGCTAGCGAGGGTGTCTTCCATTGCCATGGAGGTTCTAGAATGTGCTCAAGAGCCTGCATAGTCTCTTTCTTCCAGGGCTGGGAATATGGCCTAGTGGTAAAGTGCTCACCTCATATACATGAAAGCCCTGGGTTTGATTCCTCAACACCACAGATATAGAAAAAAGCCAGAAGTGGTGCTGTGGCTCAGTAGTAGAGTGCTAGCCTTGAGTAAAAAGAAGCCAGGGACAATGCTCAGGCCCTGAGTCCAAGCCCCAGGACTGGCCAAAAAAAAAAAGATGGAAGTGGAGGTATGGCTCAAGTGGTAGCCAAATGAGTGCACAGGTCCCTGAGTTCAAGTCTCAGGACTGATGAAAAAGAAAGGAAATGTGAAGTCCTGGCAGTGTGGCATACAATTGTAATAACTAGTCTGGGAGAAGGATAAGAACTGTGCTCTCTTCTCCAGTCTGCATGTAAAGAGGCTAAGACTGGACCTCCCATTTGTAACCCAGGGCCAGTAGAAAAGGGAACAACTTGCTGAGCATTGGTGCCTCACCCGGTCACTCTATCTACTCAGAAGGCTGAGATCTGAGGATTGCAGTTCAAAGCCTGCCCAGGCAAGAAAATCCATGAGACTCCCATCTCCAATAAACCACCAGAAAACTGGAAGTGGAGCTGTGGCTCAAAGTGGTAGAGTGCTAGCCTTGAGCACAAAAGCTCAGCATCAGTGCCCAGGCCAAGTTCAAACCTCACAACTGAGAGAGAGGGAGAGAGAGGGAAGGGGGGGGGAGAAGGAAGGAAGGGAGGGAGGGAAGGAGGGAGGGAGGGAGGGAGGGAGGGAGGGAGGGAGGGAGGGAGGGAGGGAGGGAGGGAGGAAATAGGAATAACTTGAGTGTCTTTTCCTACGTTGCCTCTGGTGCCCGCAGCCTGAGACTGGTATGACTTCTAGAATTGGAGACTCTGCCTGCTATTCCACACATCCACCTCGGAGCAATGTGACTCTTGCGGAACACTCGAAGATTCTCCTCTCACAGCCCAGAGCCCAGGGAGCATTGAGATTTGCCTAGAGGCCCACAGGAGATCTCTTGCAGCCTGGAAAGCCTGGCTTCCTGTCTGGGCACTTCCTGAAAGTCTGGGTCTTTCTTCCTAACTTCCTGCCCTGATCACAGGAGCTCAGATACACTTAGGATAAAACAGAATAGGCTCTGAGTTCAGATTCTGCCTCTACTCCTCTTGCTACACATCCTTACACAGGTGGTCCAGTTGTATCTGAGCCTGTCTTCTTATCTGTAACAAAGTAGCAAGAGGCAACAGCCAGCCATCACCAAGTGGTATTCTCTTTACTGTACTATTAGGCATTTTTTCTGTCTTGTTTCATGGCCTCCTCCTGACCACCAGGTGGGGTAGCCACACATGGTACAAAGGCTCAGAGGAGAGAGGTCACTTGGTCTTCTAGCTGCTCCCTAGGGGCAAATTCTTCAGCCTGTCTCTATCTCAGTTTCCCCATCTCTAAAAAGGCACTCAAATAATATTTACCCCAAGACACAGCTGTAATCTCAGCACTCAGGAGGCTGAGACAGGATGGAGGGTTTTTTTGTTTGTTTGTTTTTTTGTGAGGCTTGAGGCTTGAACTCAAGGCCTTAGCTTTGTCCCTGACCCTCTCTGTGCTCAAGACTAGCACTCTACCATTTGAACCACAGCACCACTTCTGTCTTTTTCTGTTTATATGGTGCTGAGCAACCCAACGCAGGGCTTCATGCATGCTAGACAAACACTCTACCACTAGGCCACATTCCCAGGCCAGGATGGAGGGTTTTGTTTTTGTTTTTGTGTCCCAATACTGGAACTTGAACTCCAGGCCTAAATGCTATCCCTTTGCTCTTTCACTTCAGGCTGCTGCTCTAGCACTTGAGCCACCGTCTCCATGTCTGGCTTTTTTTTTGCTGGCTAATTGAAGAAGAATAAGAGTCTCATAGACTTTCCTGCCTGAGCTGGTTTTGAACTGTGATCCTCAGCTCTCAACCTCCTGAGTAGCTGGGATGAAAGGTGTGAGCCACCGGTGCCTGGTTTAAGACAAGAGGATCTTGAGTTTGAGGGTAGTCTAGTGTACATAGTGAGACTCCATCTCAATAAACCAAAACACACACACACACACACACACACACACACACACACACACACAGAGGCAACGAGTGCACAGAGCAGCAGTTCATTGTCTAAATGTCTGTCATAACTGAAATTATGTTGGCCAACGGGCCTTACAGAGTTTCAATGAAGACTAAGGAGAAAACAAGAGTGTCAGACTTGTGTGAAAAGAACTAACAAATGAAAAAGTTTGCTAGGTGCTGGTGGTTCACACCTGTCATCCTATCTCCTCAGGAGGCTGAGATCTGAGGATCTTGGTTCAGAGCCAGTCCGGGCAGGAAAGTTCCTGAAACATTTATCTCCAATGAACCACCAGAAAACCAGAAGTGGTGCTGTATGTCAAAGTGATAGAGTACTAGCCTTGAGCAAAAAGAGCTCAGGGACAGTGCCTGGGCCCTGAGTTCAAGCCCTACAACCAACCAATAAAGAAAAGTGTTTGCTAGGTTTTCTGGGCACAGAAGCCTTCCCCAGAAAAGACTTGGGCAAGAAGAGCAGGCCTGAGGAAGGAAGGAACAGACTCTGGGAGGAGACAGCTGGATCGGGAGGTGGGGGCTGGGTATCCAGAGTCCCAGCCTTGTTCAGGCTGCTCACTTTCCTCCGATCCCTCATCAATGAAAGGGGGACATGACTGTTTGTTTAGCTCTCCTCCCTGGGCTGAGCTGAGGATCAGAAAGGATTATAAATGTGTTTATAAACGTGGAGGATTATTAGCTCTCCATTCTCTTTGTAATGATACCAGGGAAATTGGACTTGGGCCTTTCTATCTATCTTCCTTCCTCGCTCAAGGACAAGTAGCCTGGAGACTCCAGAAAGAAGCTCCAGGAAAAACAGGAGGGAATGACTTTAGACCTCCAGGAGGACTTCCTAAAGCTGATGTGGGAAAGAAACAGAGAAGTTCCCAAGCACCTGGACCAGTGAGGGACTCCTGGCCCACAGGAGAGTGGGCCAAGGGGGTGAAGGCTCAGAAGGGGCCAGGGGTCTTCAGGGCAGCTTGGTGTTTGGGGACTGAGAATTGAGCATCTGTGGTGGGAAGTTAGCTGGTCCCCACAAATAAGTCCTGCACTCTAGAGCCTCTTTGGGCCAAGTGAGGCCTCTTTGGGATGTTTCTGAGTTGAATAGGGACCCCCAAGACACTCACCTGTGCCACCAGCTGTGATCAAGAAGCAAGAGGCCTTGGGCACCAGGGACTCACACCTGTAATCCTAGCTACTCAGGAGGCTGAGATCTGAGGATCACGGTTCAAAGCCAGCCTGGGCAGCAAAGTCCATTAGAATCATCTTCAGTTAACCAATAGAAAACTGGAAGTGGCGCTGTGGCTCAGGTGGTAGAGTGCTAGCCTTGAGCACAAAGAGGCTCAGGGACAGCAACCAGGCCCTGAGTTCAAGCCCCAGGAGCCAGATGTTTGGTAGTGCTTCACCCCGAGGCTGTATCCAGACTCCCCAGAGTTCCCCTTGAGCAGGGCATGGCCAAGAGGCTGAGTGGCTTCCGGAGTATGGAGAAGAATGGCTTTTCTATGGTCTTTGCAGTTCTTCCTGGTTTTGAGGGGCTTTGTTGATCCCAGGCACTCTCTGCTATCCGGATTGCATGCAGGTCCCATTTGACACTGTCTAGGTTCGATCTGAGCTGTCTGAGGTCTGTCTAGCCTGGTCTAGTGCACTCTGAGCCTGTCTGGTTTCAGCGCAGGCCTGTCTGCAATCTCCTTGGGCCTTGTTGGGACTTCGATGTAAATCTCCATGGGCGATGCCCCAGGCAGATGCCTTTTGACATCCTGAGTTGATTTTATTCATTCAGGCTCTTGTGGCTAGATTCTGTCTGAACCTAGCCAGATTCTTTCTGGGAACTGGGATTCATTCTTGTTTCCATTTCCACTGGGGCCCATTAGAGCTCCAGATGTAATTAAGGATGATGGGCTCCAACGTTGCCCTCACACCTCTGTCCCAAGAAGAAAAAGAGCATGGGGTTAGGATGGGAGGAGCCCTGTCCCCTGCATCTTCCGGTCAGCTCTGAGTGGACATCCCTCAGAGTCCCTGCTCTGTCCCTGTGAGTGCGTTACACATCGGCGTGTCCACGTGTCAGCTTGCAGCTCTGCTGTGGGTCTGTGTGCAGCGAACCTCAGCGTGGCAGTGTGTCTCCGTGTGGGTGTCAAGGACTATTTCTGTGCGCCTGTGTGTCAGTGCTTCTGTCTGTGGCCCCGGTCTGTCTGTTGGTGGCGGTGGCGGTGTGGGTGGGTAAATCCCTTTGTGTCTGTGAGCCCCGGGGGTGGAGGGCTGAGCAGCTGCCGGCTGCAACTGGAAAACCCAGGCAAGCAGGAGTGGGTGGGTGTGCTGTTGGAAGGCACTGGGTGAAAGCGATTGAATCCACGATTCAATACATGAGAAGAGTTGGATGAGAAAAGGGAGTGAGGGTGGGTGGCAGGAGGAAGGCGCCGGAGCGGAGGGATGGGGTGCTGTCTGCTTCACTCACCCACCCTCCTGGTGCCCTGCCATGGGCGGTGAAGTGACTTTGCATAGGAGATGTGGCTGCTCAGGTGGGGGTGGGGGGTGGAGGGGAAAACAAGGAGACCTGGGCAGGGATTGTTGAGGAATAACAGGAAATTGCAGGCTCCAGAGACACGAGTGGATTCCTTCTTGGAGCCCAGAACCAATTATTGAAAGACTGACATTTAGCTGATTGTTAAAATATTGAAATACATCCATCCTGATTGGTCAATAGCAGCTGCCCTGAATACCATCCCCTTCCAGAGAATCTGTACCCATAAATAAGGCCACAGTCCCCCTTCCTCCCCCCTCCCCCGACAAGGGTGCCTCTGCCTAATTCCTTTTAAGGATAAACTAAAGCGTATGGATCCCAGGCCCTGAGTTCAAGCTCCAGTACTGCCAAAAAGGAAAATAATGATACTCAGCATTCATTCAGAATGTTGGTGCCCTCACAGCATCCCCTTGTTTGGGCCTTCCTTCCTTCCTTCCTTCCTTCCTTCCTTCCTTCCTTCCTTCCTTCCTTCCTTCCTTCCTTCCTTCCTTCCTTCCTTCCTTTCTCTCTCTTTCCTTGATTGGTTGTAGGGCTTGAACTCAGGGCCCGGGCACTGTCCATGAGCTTTTTTGCTCCAGGCCAGTGCTCTACCACTACAGCATCACTTCTGGTTTTTGGATGGTTAATTGGAGACAAGAGTCTCACAGGATGGGCTGGGAATATGGCCTAGTGGCAAAAGTGTTTGCCTCATATACATGAAGCCCTGGGTTCGAGTCCCCAGCACTACATATATAGAAAACGACCAGAGGTGGTGGTGTGGCTCAAGTGGTAGAGTGTTAGTCTTGAGCAAAAAGAAGCCAGGGACAGTGCTCAGGCCGAGTCCAAGGCCCAGGACTGGCAAAAAAAAAAAAAAGAGTCTCACAGGAACTTTCCTGCTAGGGCTGGCTTTGAACCATGATCCTCAGATGTCAGCTTCCTGAGTCGCTAGGATGACAGGCATGAACCACCAGCATCCAGCGTTTGGCTCTTTCATGACGTCTCTTTTCTGAGTCTGAGCTGGGAGGACCTGTGGATGGGTGCCAGGGAGAAGGCGAGAGCCCCAGCCTCAGGGACCAGGGGAGAGATTGCTCATGGCTTCCGCTTTCCTTTGCCTTGCAGGCAAAAGACAGCGATGATGAGGAGGAGGTGGTCCACGTGGACCGAGACCACTTTATGGATGAGTTCTTTGAACAGGTAATGAGCCCCCAGTGTCCCCACACCCGGAACCTGGCCCATTTTTTTTTCATTCCCTGTCTCCCCTTCTCCTGCACCTTTGGCCTTTCCTCACCTTTCTGGGCCTGGCCCATTTCCCTGAGCCCTGGAGACTCCCTGGATCTCCTGAGCGGGCCCCAGCACTTGGCGGGGTGTCATGGGCGTTCCGTCCCAGGTGGAGGAGATTCGAGGCTGCATTGAGAAGCTGTCCGAGGATGTAGAGCAGGTGAAAAAACAACATAGCGCCATCCTGGCTGCCCCCAACCCAGACGAGAGTGAGTGTTGCTTTGGGGTGTTGAGCGTGGGGGTGGCTGGGGTCCCTCGCACACTTCTCACTCGGCCTCCCCGGCCCCCCCTTAGAGACCAAGCAGGAGCTGGAGGACCTCACCGCCGACATCAAGAAGACGGCCAACAAGGTCCGGTCCAAATTGAAAGGTGAGGAGCGCCATTCTGAGCTAGGAGGGAAAACCCCTCTGGGAGCCAGAGCCAGATTCTTAAACAGTGAGGAGGTGCAAACTCCAGACTGGCTGCTGCTGCGTGTGTGTGTGTGTGTGTGTGTGTGTGTGTGTGTGTGTGTGCGTGCGCGTGCACCATCACTGGGGCTGAAACTCAAGGCCTCGCACTCTTGCTTGGCTTTTGCATCCACAGCTAGTACTCTACCACTTGAGCCAAGCCTCCAGTTCTGGCTTTTTGCTGGTTAATTAGGGATAAGAGCCTTGAGGATTTCTCTACCCAGACTGGCTCCAAATCTCACTTCTTAGCTCTCAGCCTCTTGAGTAGTTAGGATTAGAGCCATGAGCCAATGGCACCTGGCTGCCTTTTTTTTTTTTTTTTCCTTGTAGCACTGGGGAGGGAACCCAGGGACTTGTGTACATTAGAGCAACTCTCTACCACTGAGCTACACCCTAGCCCTTAGGTTTTAGAAATAAGATCTCACTGTGTAGTTCATGCTAATCTAGAACTCACAATCCTCTTGCCTGGATTTGAGTGCTGGGATTACAGGCATGTACCACGATACCCTGCTCCAAATCCAGATCTTTTGTTATTGTTGTTCCAGTCCTCGGTCTTGAACTCAGGGCTTGGGTGGAGCTTTTTCCACTCAAGGGTGGCACTCTATCACTTGAGCCACAGCTCTACTTCTGTTTTTTTTTTTTTTTTTTTTCCTTTTGCTAGTTAATTGGAGAGGAGAGTCTCAAAGATCTTCCTGCCTGGGCTGGCCTGTGTAGCTAGGATTACAGGCATGAGCTACCTGTACCCAGCTTGGTTCAAATTCCTTAGGGAATGATATGCCAGAGACATGAAGAAAAGGAAGTTTTGCATCTGAGTGCTATTGGGTCCATCAGGGAGAAGGTCCATCAGGAAAATAAGGCTTTGCTTGTGAAAAATAAGGCTTTGCTTTTGAAAAATAAGTCCTTATTTGTCCTGACACTCCCGCCCCCCACCCCCCAGCACGGATGGGCTCAGCAAATGCTTGATCCTGCATCAGTACTGTCAGCTCAGGCCAGATTGGACTATGTGGCTGACATCAGAGGCTGGCACATTTTCAGGAGGGCCTTGCCAAGTGCTCATGTATTCACTCTAATTTAAGGACTTGGGCGCTGGTAATAACCACCTTCCCTCAAAGCATTGTGGGCCAGGAACCTCCTCATGTGCTGGTACCCTGGGAATAGCGGTGTTACCGGGAGGCTAATTTGTGCACCGATCATAATTCAGCATCTGGAACCTTTGCCAAGCACCTACGGTGTGTGAAGCCCATCACTAAGCTTTGGGGACTGGAGCTTGACATGGTGCTTGGCCCCTGAGAGCAGTGACCTTGGGCTAGAGAGACAAGGACAAAAGCTGAATGTCCTCCCACATTCCCAGGGAGGCTGACTTGTAACAACAAGCCCCTTGCACTCAAAGTGAGTGTGCGAAATGGAAACGCTCTGACCTAGGACCACATGAAGTGCAGAACCCAGCAGAGCAAACCCAGCCTCCACTAGCAGCTCACGCCAGACAAGCCCCTGCCCTCAGCTTGCTCATCTGTAGAGAAAGAGGAATGGAAGCAATTTCAAACTGTTTTTTCTTTCCTTCTTTTCCTTTTCTTTCTTTCTTTCTTTTTTTTTTTTTTGTCAGTTCTGGGACTTGAACTGAGGGCCTCTGTTCTGTCCCTGACTTCTTTAGTCCAAGGCTAGCACTCTACCACTATGAGCCACAGCTTCACTTCGGTTTTCTTGGTGGTTAATTGGAAATAAGAGATTCATGGACTTTTCTGCCCAGGCTGGCTTTGAACTGCAATCCTCAGATCTCAGTCTCCTGATTAGTTAGGATTATAGGCATGAGCCACCAGCACCCAGCTCCTATTTCCTTTCCTTTCCCTTTCCCTTTTTGAGGCTGGATCTCACTATGTAACTCAAGCTGGCCTGGAACTCTAAAGCCTCCAGTCTCAGCCTTCTAAATGCCAGGCTTACAGATGCAGACTTGCACCTCCAAGCCTGGTGATACTGGCTTTTGTTAACTCTTTTGTTGTTGGTAGTGGTGGTAGTCATGGGACTTGAATTCAGGGCTTGGGCGCTGTTCCTGAGCTTTTTTTGCTCAAGGCCAGCATTCTACCACTTTGAGCCACAGCACCACTTCCAGCTTTCTATAGTTAATTGGAGATAAGTCTCATGGGCTTTCCTGCCCAGGCTGGCTTTGATCTCAACCTTCTGGGTAGCTAGGATTCTAGGTGTGAGGCACCAGTGCCCAGCTTGTTGTTCTGTGTATGTGTGTGCACACACACCTGTACTGCATCTTGAACTCAGGACTTAGATGTTGTCTCTTAGCTTTTTCACTCAAGGCTGGCACCCTACCAATTGAACTACAGCTTCACTTTCAGGTTTTTCTTTTTCTGCCAGTCCAGGGGATTGAACTCAGTCAGGGCCCGGGCTCTGTCCCTGAGCTTTTTTGCTCTAGGCTAATGCTCTACCACTTGAACCACAGCTCCACTTCCAGTTTTTGGTAGTTCTTTGGAGATAAGAGTCTCACAGACTTTGCTGCCCAGGTTGGCTTCAAACCTTGATCCTCAAATCTCAGCTTCCTGAAAAGCTAGGATTATAGACATAAGTCACCAGTACCCAGCCTGTATGCTTTTTTGACAGTAAAATCTTTTTCCTTTTTTAGTTTTTTTTCTTACTAAGCAATTCCCAGACCCAAAATTATATATATAATATATATTATGTGTAATATATATATATATATATATATTTTTATTTTTATTTATTTTTATTTTTTTGCCAGTCCTGGGGCTTAGACTCAGGGCCTGGGCACTGTCCCTGGCTTCTTTTTGCTCAAGGCTAGCACTCTGCCACTTGAGCCACAATGCCACTTCTGGCCATTTTCTATATATGTGGTGCTGGGGAATCGAACCCAGGGCTTCATGTATACGAGGCAAGCACTTGCCAGTAGGCTATATTCCCAGCCCCAAAATTACATTTTTTTAAGGTGTCAGGTTACTCTGACTGAATAGGGACCAGAAGTCCTTACCTGCCTGGCCTCTCTTCTCTCCCTGCAGCAGCCCCTCGGGTTCCTTCTCAGAAGTGAGGTTCCTGTTGGCACACAGTTTAAAAATCCCGAGGCTCAGTAGTTTCTTTGGGCTTGATTAGCTCTGAGCTTGAACACTTTCTAGCAGATACAGAGGATATCTCTGTGATCCAGGATCATTGTGATCAAGGAGCTCTGTGATCCACGTGTTACAAGTAAACCCAGAAAGAACACAAGAAAAGTGACAGTGGTTTAAGAAGCGGATTGTTTCGGCCACGCATGGTGGTGCATGCCTGTAATCCCAGTACTCGGGAGGCTGGGGCAGGAAGATCACAAGCCCAAAACCAGTCTGGGCTACAGAGCAAGACCCTGTTTCAAGTCTCACCAAAAAAAAGTTTAAAAATAAAAAAAACAAGGTGGACACCAGTGGCTTACACCTATAATTTTACTCAGGAGGTTGAAATCTGAGGATCTCGGTTCAAGGCCAGCCTGGTCAGAAAAGTCTAACAGTTTCCATCTCCAATTCACTAGCAAAAAAAAAAAAGAAAAAGAAAAAAGCCAGATTGGAGGTACAGTTCAAGTGGCAGAGTACCAGTCCTGAGTGTAAAGGTCCAAAGAGTGAAGCTCTGAGTTCAAGCCCTAGTAAAAATAAATAGTAAATAAATATAAAAAATAAAAATAAAGTCAGCTGCTAGTGGCTTATGCCTGTCATCCTAGCTACATAGGAGGCTGAGATCTGAGGATTACCATTCCAGGCAAATAAATGTTCAAGATATTTATCTCAAATTAACCAACAAAAAGCTGTAAGTGGAGGCATACTTTAAGTGGTTGAGTGAAAAAGCTGTCAGAACAGGAGGCCCTGAGTTCAAGCCCCAGTACTAGCACATAAAAAATAAATTAGGGGGCTGGGAATATGGCCTAGTGGCAGGAGGACTTACCTCATATACATGAAACCCTGGGTTCGATTCCTTAGCACCATATAGAAAAGGCCAGAAGAGCCACTGAGCAAAAAGAAGCCAGGGACAGTGCTGAGGCCCTGAGTTCAAGTGCCAGAACTGGCACAAAAAAAAAGACTTAAAAAATAAAAATAAATGAGGGCTAAGAATGTGGCTTAGTGGTAGAGAGCTTGCCTAGCATGCATGAAGCCCTGGGTTTGATTCCTCAGCACCACATAAACAGAAAAAGCCAGAAGTGGCGTTGTGGCTCAAGAAGTATAATGCTAGCCTTGAGCAAAAGGAAACCAGGGACAGTGCTCAGGCCCTGAGTCCCCAAGCCCCAGGAGTGGCAAAAAAATAATTAATTAATTAGCTGGGTGCCAGTGGTTCATGCCTGTAATCCTAGCTACTCAGGAGGCTGAGATCTGAGGATCTTAGTTTAAAGCCAGCCTAGGCAGGAAAGTCCATGAGATTCTTATCTCCGATTAACCACCAGAAAACCAGAAGTGCTTAAAGTGGTAGAGTCCTAGCCTTGAGCACAAAAGCTCAGAGACAGTGTCCAGGTACTGAGTCCAAGCCCCATGACTGACCTAAGTAAGTAAGTAAGTAAATAAATAAATAAATATAGCTGGCCATTTAGACTTCAGAAAAAGAAAGACCAGCTGGGCACCAGAAGCTGACACTTGTAATCCTAGTTTTTTAGGAGGCTGAGCTCTGAGGGTCCTGGTTTGAAGCCAGCTTAGGGCAGACTACTCTGAGAGGCTCCTATCCCAGTTAACCACTAAAAAACCAGAAGTGGAACTGTGGCTCAAATGGTAGAGTGCCAGAAAGAAATAGACTTTGGTTCTCTTCCAGTTGGTGGCATGGTCTTGACTTTGAATTATTTCGCCCATTTGAGTCTCAGTTTCTAGTCTGAAACAGGAGGTGATACCATGGAATTCCCAGAACTGTGGTGAAAAGTCAGTGAAACAACATTGTAGACTCCTCCCTCCATACTTGGCCCAGCTCCAAGTCTGAAACAGGGCCACAGCCAGGCCAGCACATTTTGAGTGTTCCTGCTTAGGTGTTCCTGTGCTTTTCCCACATCCCCAGGGCCAGGGCTGTCAGCCAGTATCTAAAGGTGCCTGCTTTTGCAGGCAGGGGGAGTCTTGGGGTACAGTTCAGCCTCTTACCTCCCTATAGCAGCTGCCAGCAGCACAGAGGAGCCATGTTCTCAGGAATGGCCTGGAGGCCCTTAGAATGAGCAGGCGAGGTGATTCATCTCTGCAGCATTTTCTGATCTTACTCTAGTGGATCGTCCCTCAAGCTCTTTTTCAGGATCTGAATGGTAGTAGTAGGTGTGCATGATCCAGACGCAGGCATCCTCCTTCATCGTTTTCCTTTTCCAGGACACTTTTTTTTTTTTTTTTTTTTTTTTTTGCCAGTCCTGGGGCTTAGACTCAGGGCCTGGGCACTGTCCCTGGCTTCTTTTTGCTCAAGGCTAGCACTCTGCCACTTGAGCCACAGCGCCACTTCTGGCCATTTTCTGTATATGTGGTGCTGGGGAATTGAACCCAGGGCTTCATGTATACGAGGCAAGCACTCTTGCCACTAGGCCATATCCCCAGCCCTCCAGGACATTTTTTGAAAATATGAACTCACAGGACAAGGGACAGCCTTGCAGGGCAGGAGAGCAGTTTTCTGCTGAGGTAGCCATGTGATCTCCACACATGTCTTCAAGTTGAGGGTAGCCATAGTTTGGCCTTAAAAAAAATAGTTGCTGGGAGCTGGTGACTCACATCTATAATCCTAACTACTAAGGAGGCTGTGATCTGAGGATCAGGGTTCAAAGCCAGCCCAAGCAGAAAAGTCCAAGAGACGCTTATCTCCAGTTAACCAACCAAAGGCCAGAAGTGAAGCTGTGGCTCAAAGTGGTAGAGCACAGCCTTGAGTGAAAAAGCTAAAGGGACAATGCCCAGGCTCTGAGTTCAGACAACAACAAAAAGGTCCTTCTCTGTCCCCCTCCCTCCAGTAGTACATGCTACTCAGGAGAAAGAGATAGAAGGACTATGATCTGGGCCTACGCCATAGAAAACGAGAGATACTATCTGAAAAAAAAAAGGGTCAAGGGCTTGAGAGTGTTAAGTGCTTGCTAGGATGAGGTCCACAGCTGAAACCTCAATACCTCAATGCCCTCCACCTCCACTCCCAAATCTTACAGGGTAGGTTTCTGCCCCTATTGGGTGGATTTCTGCCCCTATGCAGTTGAAAGTTAGTGGCACATTCCAAGGGACAATCTTTCCGGTAAAAGGCACATCTCAGGATTGGCTAATCAGGTGACCGCAGAGCATCCTCCCTTCCTGCTTGCCAGGGACTCTGGCCTGGCCTTCACCCTGTAGGCCCAGCCCTGCCATGCTCATGGCATCTCTTCCCAGGCCTGGAGCCTGTTTCTGGGTGTCGGCCCTTCCTGTGCCCCAGATCCCCGACCCCACCTGCCCCAGGTCCTCCCGCCAGTCACTGCACCCTTTGTCCCACAGCGATCGAGCAGAGCATTGAACAGGAAGAGGGGCTGAACCGTTCCTCTGCGGACCTGCGCATCCGCAAGACCCAGGTAGGAGGCATAGAAGGCTGGGCTGGGCCCGGAGCACTGCGGGGGGCGGGGCCGCACCAGTGGGCGGGGCTTGGACGGGGGCGTGGCCAGGACGCGGGGCGGGGCCTGGCTGTACCTGGGGGACCCAGCAGGTGCAGGTGTGGAGTGAGCTGGACTTGTGGGAGTAAATTAAGTGCGCATCATCTCTGCCACCTGCCCACCGTGTCCCCATGTCTGTCCACCCCCACCCCAGCACTCAACACTCTCCCGGAAGTTCGTGGAGGTAATGACCGAGTATAATGCGACTCAGTCCAAGTACCGAGACCGCTGCAAGGACCGGATCCAGCGGCAGCTGGAGATCAGTGCGTATACCCCCGGTCTCCCCACATTCCCCGGGGCTTCCCAGGGAGCGCCTGGCCTGAAGCCGGGTGGGAGAGTGGGCTCCCAGGCCCTGCCCCACCCCGCCATCGCCGGCTCGCTGGTGGGCCCAGCACCTGAGCCGGGAGCCCCTTCTCCCCACAGCCGGCAGGACCACCACCAATGAAGAGCTGGAGGACATGCTGGAGAGCGGGAAGCTGGCCATCTTCACGGACGACGTGAGCCCTCCCCCGGGTGGGGTGGGGCTGGCCTGGGGGACTTCCTCAAGTTCGAGCTGACCCCAGGTCCTAGGTCTGATGGAATAGCCAGCTGTGGCAGCTGGGACCAGCAAGTGGGGAATTCCACAGGGACAGAGCAGGAAAGGCCCCCCTTCAAAACAGCAGGGTGACCTTGAGAGCAGGGTGTGTCCTAAGCCCTTTGGGTATTATTTTACACTTATCTACACGCTCCTTGGGCCCTCTGCACAACTCTGAAGGAGCTCATTTCACAGGTGTGGAAAACAAGGCCTCCGCAGGAGACATAGCCTGCCAAGGATTGTGCATCTAGGGTAGTTTCAGAGTCAGAAGTCTGTGCTGGTGGCTCACCCCTGTCATCCTAGCTACTCAAGGGTCTTCATTCATTTGCAGCCTGTGTAGATGTCTGCAAGAGTCCATTTTCAGTTAATCAGAACAAGTCAGGCTTGAGGTGCGCCTCTAGAGGGCCTGCTAATGTTCCCCACCCAAGCATTCATCATATGACTCATTTGTCTACATTTTAAATATATTTTTAAAAAATCTTGGTTTGGGGGCAGGGAATATGGCCTAGTGGCAAGAGTGCTTGCCTTGTATACATGAAGCCCTGGGTTTGGTTCCCCAGCACTACATATATAGAAAATGGGGGCTGGGGATATGGCCTAGTGGCAAGAGTGCTTGCCTCGTATACATGAGGCCCTGGGTTCGATTCCCCAGCACCACATATATAGAAAATGGCCAGAAGTGGCGCTGTGGCTCAAGTGGCAGAGTGCTAGCCTTGAGCAAGAAGAAGCCAGGGACAGTGCTCAGGCCCTGAGTCTAAGCCCCAGGACTGGCCAAAAAAAAAAAAAAACCAAAGAAAATGGACAGAAGTGACATTGTGGCTCAAGTGGCAGAGTGCTAGCCTTGAGCAAAAAGAAGACAGGGACAGTGCTCAGGCCCTGAGTTGAAGGCCCAGGATTGGCAAAAAAAAAAAAAAAAATTGGTTTTGCTTATGAATTGCACACTGCCTGGCCTTGATTCTTTTCTATGTGAATGGCTGGTTCTTTCCTAAACCTAAGTTCCTTCTCCCTGTGGACCGCCCTGGGCAGTTCAGTTCTGTGTTTGTTTTTGCTTCTCAGGGTTCAGAGGTTCTGATCAATGTTTCTAGACCAGGTTTAAATCTACAGTGTGAAGTGTGAGGCCAAACAGTAGTGGATCAGACTTACAAGCTTAGCTATTCAGGTTCTGAGATCTGAAGATCCAGGTTCAAAGACAGTCTGGGCAGAATAGTCCACGAGACTCGATCTCCAGTTAACTAGCAAAAGCCAGAAATAGAGGTGTGTTTCAAGTGGTAGAGCATCAGCCTTGAACTGACATCAAGTTTAAGTCCTAGTGCTAGCACCAAAGGAAAAAAAGTACTGTGATTGTTTAATAAGTCTCAGTAAATTGCTATTTGAATAATTGATCTGTGTTGAATTAACTTTGGTCAAATTCATCTCTGAGGAGAGGCATCTTCCACCCTCAAATAGCTCTCTCCAAGCTGTCTATATATAAAATGATAGGGAGCTGGACACAGGGACACCAGTGACTCATCCCTGTAATCCTAACTCCTCAGGAGGCTGAGGATCACAGTTCAAAGCCAGCCTGGGCAGGGAAGTTTGTGAAACAGGTATCTCCAACTAACCACCAAAAAGTCAGAAGTATATGGCTCAAGTGATAGAGCACTAGCTTTGAACACAGAAACTTAGGGATAGCATCTAGGCCCTGAGTTCAAGCTCCAGGACTACCCTCCCCCCCCCCCCCCCCCGCCAAAAAAAGTAAAAAAATAAAAGAACGAAAAGGAGATTGGTGAGATCCTCAGAAGGTCACTTCAGTGGACTAGAGCCCAGCCCATTGGCCCAATGTTAGAATGATGAGCAAAGTAAAGGTGTGAAGCCTGGGATAATGGCATAATGGGGTAATTAGCAAAGGAGTGAATGGCCTGGCTCAGGCCCGGAGTCTATGAGTCTGAGGGGATCGGACTGTGAGTTGAATGATTATTATCTCCTGCCTCATCTCATGCAAGCTCTGGGCCACTTGTGGGCCTTCTCTTCTGAGTCTCCTTGTCTGCTTGCTACATTCCACCTGCAGTGTGTGTGTGTGTGTGTATGTGTGTGTGTGGTCATTCCATCTACCTCTCTGCTCATCTGTTTTTCCAAAGTTTCCCTGGGTGTGTGCTAGCAGAAGTCCCAGGGCAGACAGGGTAGCCAGCTCCCAACAAGTTTCATTTCCTGTAATTTAGCAGAGTTCTCTTTAGTACCTTTTTGGGTGGCCAGGCTCTGTTCCATCTGAAATACACATGTTCACTCCTGTGATTTTTTTCATGATAGCACTTGAGATGGACCCTGCTAAGAGCTCGAATTTTCTAGAGGTGGGGTCAACAGAGGCCTAGAGCGGTTCAGAATTTTGCCGAAGGTGACAGCTAGGAAAGGAGACCATGATTTGAATCCAGACACTCTGACGGCTGAAGTCATTGCCCTTTCTCTCTCCTTTCATCATCCTAGATCAAAATGGACTCCCAGATGACAAAGCAGGCCCTAAATGAGATCGAGACCAGACACAATGAGATTATCAAACTGGAAACCAGCATCCGCGAGCTGCACGACATGTTTGTGGACATGGCGATGCTCGTGGAAAGCCAGGTTTGTGGGTTCTGCCATTCCCTTGGGGAGGACCCCCCCCCACACACACACAGGCTGCCAGGTCTAGGCCTCACATGCTGCTGTCTACAGGGAGAGATGATTGATCGCATTGAGTACAACGTGGAACATTCCGTGGACTATGTAGAGCGAGCTGTGTCTGACACCAAGAAAGCCGTGAAATATCAGAGCAAGGCCCGGAGGGTGAGCAGGGTGTTCTTGTGGCTGCTGGGGGATGGGGGCCAGCCAGGAGGCGGGGGAGGGGCTGGGCTCAGGCCAGGCCTGTGGTGGTGATAGTTGGGAGCAGGCCTTATCTCTGCCTCTGACCTGTTTTTCTCTGTTTTCCCTCCCTTCTTTTTTTTTTCTTACACCCTGAACCCTTATCTCTCCCTCTCACTGTCTGTTGATCTGTTGGTTTGTCTCTCCTTTTCTTTCTATCACTCTGTCTCTGTCCCTCTCTCTTGCCTCTCTCTACCTGCAGAAGAAAATCATGATCATCATTTGCTGTGTGGTGCTGGGGGTGGTCTTGGCGTCATCCATTGGGGGGACGCTGGGCTTGTAGTCCCCCTGCCCTTCTCTCTCCCATATCCTCCCCCCCCACACACACATCGGGAGCAATACCCCCATCACCTTCCTACTCCATCCCCCTGCTCCAAGCTCTCCCTGAAAACAGACCCAGGCAGCCCCACCCCCCTCCACCCCCAAGGCAAACCTCCCCTGCCATGGACCGCCCCGCCCCCACCCCGCACGTAGATAGCAGCAGGCGTGATCACACATGCACACCAACATGCATGCCGCCGGCACATGCTTGAGACGTGTGGACACCCCAGCGTGTGTGTACATGTGTAGATGTGTGTAACCCCCCTTCCCCCCAAGTCACCTCTCTTGCCCACCCCCTACCTCCAGTCTGTGTGGTTTGAGTTTCACTCTCCACCTGGGTTGTTGTGTAGACTGGCCAAGTTGAACCATGCAGCCTACCATGCCCCACCGTGTGTGTGTGTGTGTGTGTGTGTGTGTGTGTGTGCTCCAAGTGTTGACAGGATCCCCCTCCCACTGGATTGCACATTGGCTTTGTGTGGGCACAGATGTCTGTTATTTCTCTGTTACCTAAGTACAGCTGTGTGAGCACGTGTGTGCGCATGCGCACATGGCTAGGGGCATTCTATATAGTGAAACACATACTCACAGATACATTTATCTAGAACATGCCGAGTCCAGGATGGTTTCTTCAGGTTGATTTGTCCCTTCCTCTGTCCCCATTACTGCTACTGCTGACCACTATCTGGTATGCCTCACATACAGCTGGCTGAGAGACATTGTGCAATGGGAGCTTCCTGCCCTGTGACCTCAGAGCCCCTGGGCTCAGCGGCCCAGACCTTTTATCTTTCTCTGGGTCTCTGCCCAAGGACAGGCCGAAGCCTGTGGCAGCTGGCACACCTCTGTGTGCTCACATGTGGCAAGGCTGAGGCGGTCCCTCAGAGGTGGCCCCACCCAGGCAAACATTTATACACACCCTGGGGCACTGGGCCTTTTATTGCAAGGGGCCTGGACATGTGACACTGTCTCCTGGGGGGACAGGGATGTTGCTGGGGAGGTGAGATGTGGACTGCCTCAGACAGATGGTGAGGCAGGGAGCTCTCTCCCATCTTGCCTCCAGTCTGCCAGGACCTAGGGGAAATCAGTGTGTTCCCACTGGAGGGTGGGAGGCAGGCCTGGCCTCTGAATGGTGAGCGAAGTGGGGGCTGGGGGAGGGTTCTCGATTGTGCTTGTAGGTAGCACACACATAGCTTGCAGATTGTCTGTGCTGGCAGATTTGAGGTACGTGGCAGAAAGGATAGTGTTAAGAACACCCCCTATTGCCAGGCACCAGTGGCTCAAGCCTGTCATCCTAGCTACTCAGGAGGCTGAGATCTGAGGATCACAGTTTAAACCGGGAGTCTGAGACTCTTTATCTCCAATTAATCACCAAAAAGCTGAAAGTGGAGTTGTAGATCCAGTGGTAGAGTTCTAACTTTGAGGGAAAAAATGCTAGGCCGGAGTTCAAGCCCCACTATCAACACACCACACACACACATCCTGGGAACATGTAGAATGAACACACAGGTACACAAGTGTGCCTTGCCCTGGGTAGGAGCACACAGTGTGGGCTGGGTGATGGACTTGTGTATGTGTTCATACCCCTCCCAGATTCCCACATCATGTGAAGCATGTATGTATGTATGTGTGTGTGTGTGCGCGCGCGCGTGTGTGTTTGACCATGCAAATGTGACCACCTAGGGTCAATCTCAGCCAATCAGACAGCCAATCTCTTCCCCTGCCTGGCTGGCTGGGCCCTGCCCACTTTGGCCTGTGTGTGTCAGTGTGGCCACCTGTATGTAGCCCCCAGGTCGCCTGGCTTGAGGAGACGAGCCTGCTGCCCATTCCTAGAACACCCTTCTGCAGGACAGGAAGTCTACCCGGCGTCTGACTACAAGCCCTCCTGCCCTCATCTTTGGGAGACATCCGAGCAGGCCCCAGCGTCCAGACCCCTCCTTCCTCCCTGTTACCCGGCCCAGGTGTTTCAGAAGCTCCTGTCCTTCTTGAGTAGCATCAGGCCGATCGTTGGTCACTTGTGGGCCTTGGTGGCTGAGGGGCTAAGGGTCTTTGTCATGGGCTTACTTGGTGGCACCATTTATAACATGCGTCCTGGAGTGGTGTCTTACGCATGTTCCCAGACAATTGTGTGTTGCCCCTCTTCACGCACCCACAGCCATCAAGCCTGTGTGTACCCCAGGGGTGGTCCAGGCCTGGCCAGAGCTCCTGCTTTCCCCTCCTCTCTCCCTCTCCCCGCCTCTCACAAAGCACACTGTGTGTCCATCCCATGTGCCCGTGGGGCGACACACGCTCTTGCCACGCCTTGAGCGTCTCCATATGATGTGTTCTATGCATTCACCCTGCCCCCCCCCACCAGCCCGCCCCTGCAGAGGACAAGATGGGTGCCCCTCCCCGGCTCCCTTCTTCCCGCCAACACCTGCCCCTTGCCCCCGCTGTGCAGCCGTGTGCGTTGGCGTGTGTTTCTGTGTCGCTGGCGTGTCACGTGATGTAGCCGTGTTTGCTGACATGAGCCCTATGCCCCCCTTTCTCTGTTTCTCCATTGGTTTCTAGAGCTCTTTTTCCTCCTCTCCCTAGAGGGGACAGGACTCCTGGGGCCTGGCTGGGGCCCAGAGCCTGGCTACCCTCTCCTGTTAGCCCTCAGTCTCATTTCTCTCTATTGGTGACCAAGTTGCAAATGGATCAAATACAGGAAATTCTGCCCCCCCACCCAGCCCTGCATGTCCTGTCCCCAGAGCCCCCCTCCCCAACCCCACCCTGGGCCGGGTTGGGCCCCGAGGGACGGGAGAAATAGCAACCAATCCAACAGCGGGCTTGCTGTGTGCTCACTTCCTTCTGTCTCACCTGGGACTCGCCGTGGGGAAGGGTGGGGCAGGCCGAGGGGCTGGATGGACAGATGGACACAGGCTTGGGAAAGGGTTTTAATCCAGCCTTGGCTAGGTCCAGCATTCCTGTACCCTCTAGGCAGACAGCTAACACGATTGATTGCAAAGCATCTAGGTGAAAAGGCACCTATTGCAATTGGAGGTATGACTCATCTGGTAGAGTGCCAGCCTTGAGTGGAAAAGCTAAGGGACAGTGCCTGAGCCCTAAGTTGAAGCCCCAGTACTGGAAAACACACACACACACACACACACACACACACACACACACACACACAGAAAGAAAATAATGCACTGATTTCCCTAGCTTTTCTTTGAGGGGAATTAAAAACAAATTCTCAAGGTGATCATTTTAAAAATAAAAGAGGGGCCTGGGAATATGGCCTAGTAGTAGAATGCTTGCCTTGTATACATGAAGCCCTGGGTTCGATTCCTCAGCACATGTATAGAAAAAGCCGGAAGTGGCGCTGTGGCTCAAGAGGCAGAGTACTAGCCTTGAGCCAAAAAGAAAAAAACCAAAACAAGCCAGGGACAGTGCTCAGTCCCTGAGTTCAAACCCCAGTACTGGCAAAAAAAAAAAAAAAAAAGGAGGCTGTAATCTCCTGAAGAGGGACAAAGTGCCCTCTTCATTCTGCATCCAAGTCTAAAGATGGCACCTGGGTGTCAGAAGATCAGCACAGAGATCTGAGGATCGCAGTATGAAGCCAGCCCGGGCAGAAAAGTCTTCGTGAGACTCTTATCTCCAATGAACCACTCAAAAACTGGAAGGGTGGCTCAAGTGGTAGAGCACTAGCTTTCAGCACAAAGAGGCTCAGGGACAGCGCCTAGGCCCTGAGTTCAAACCCCATGACCGCAAAAGAAAAGATCAGCACAAAGCCTGTGGAACTTTAGCCATTTTTTTCTCAGAAAGCCAGACTTGAGATGGGGTTGTGTGACTATTTAGGATCCAGTTCCTTGCCAACTACCCAGCAAGCCTAGGTGAAGAAGGAAGCTGTTCTTTGTCCCCACCCCCGACCCTAGAACTTGGAGGTAGCAGAATACAACCAGACCCCCGGCAGCCTCATGGTCTTCCGCTGCAGAGGGAGAACTCCATGTTGGCCAGTTGGGTTATCAGGGCCCTCAGCTCCTGTAACACAGGCCACCCTTCTCCATCCACATGAAGACTCGGGGCCCAGGCCCGCTGTCATCGAATGGAACCCTCGGTAGCCTGCATCCAGCGAATGGTGCGTGTTCGGCTATCTTCCCATGAGAACAAAGGCTCATAGCCAAAATGGCGCTGTGCCTTGTTGGTGCTGACAGTGAAGGTGGTGTTGGCCACAGCCAGCGTGTAGGGGTTTAACAGGGGTGCGTAGAGCAACAGTGGGCGCAGAAGGCACTGGAGCAGGGCATTGAGGGTAGCCAAGACCAACAGCAGCCAGTAGGGCAGCAGCGGGCGGGTGCCTATCAGCCGTAGTCCACAGGGGCCCAAGAACTCCATGTTGAAGTCCTCGTAGCTCTTATAAGGTGACTTGTCATAGCAGAAGTAGACTTGGCCGCCCATGAGGGGGGCTCTTGGTGGTAGCTCTCGGGCAACCAGGACGTGCATCCATGCCACATTGCCTGCCAATGGGAATGTGGGGGGGGGTGTGGCACAGTGACTAGTGAGTGCTCTGCCGCTGCATGGACACTGTTCTCCACAGTCAGTCCATGCAATGTCAGTGCGATCCTGTCCACTTCATCCCATGGCCTGGAAGAGGCCGCTCCCCCCGCCCCCCCCACCTCCAGCCTTTGAAGCCACTTGCTCTCCAAGGCAACCAGGAACGATGCTCAGTCCTGAGTGAAAGCTGCTGTTCCCAGAGCTGCATTTATCTCATTGTGGGCTGTGGTGGGCTTTTTATGTCCACCTTCCCAACCTGAATACATCTGCTCTCTCCTCTATGGTCCAAGCAGATGACATCCCACAGTCATTATCTACTGTACTGATCTTTTTTTTTTTTTTTTTCCTAGCCGGGGTACACACTGTTCCTTTCAGAACCCATGGCTCCTGTCCATTTCCAGAGCAGGTTTTTCTGCATTGTTCTTGGATTGTCATAAGCTGTGGATCCCCTCTTGCAGGAAAATGACAAGACACTCCTAATCTCCATTTAACCAAAAAGCCAGAAGGGAGCTATGGTTCAAGCTCTAGAGTGCTGGCCTTGAGCAAAAAAGGGACAGCAACCAGGCCCTGAGTTCAAGCCCCGGGACTAGTATACAAACAATAAACCAGCCTGCTGAGCACAGCCAGATGTGGTGGCTCACACCTGTCACCCCAGCTACTTAGGAGGCTGAGATCTGAGGGTTGCCCTTCCAAGGCAGCCCGGGCAGAAAAGTTTGTGACTCTCAACTAACCAGCTATTTCCCCCCAACTATCCAGCAAAAGCTGGAAGTGGAGGTGTGGCTCAAGTGGCAGAATGCCTTGAGCAGAAAAACAGGGTCAGCACCCAAGCCCTCTGTTTAAACCCCAATGCTGGCACACACACACACACACACACACACACACACACACACACACACACACACATCTCTCTCTCTCTCTCTCTCTCTCTCTCTCTCTCTCTCTCTCTCTCTGCTGGGCCCAGTCCTTACCCACATAGACCCGGCCATGTTCCACAGAGGCTGGGATGGACCTGAAGAGCCGACCTCCCAGGCGCAGGCCCTGATGATAGAAGTCCTTCATGATCTGATGGCCTTCACCATATATGCCCGTGGGACGCAAAGCACAGGTCACCAGGGGCATCCCTCCACGAACCTGGTGACAAAAGGCAGAAATGGTTAGGACCTAGGGCCCGGTTGCCCCTCTGGACACCAAGAAGCCTGGGTGTGAGGGGGTCAGGCTCTGCCTGGAGCCCTTTAGAGTTGTACCTCAAGGTCTCACCTTCCTTCCGTTGGCCTCCAGGACCAGCCGCTCAGCAAGGGCCTTGCTGCGAGGATAGGGGTGTCTGTGAACTGCCTCATACGGGGTGTCCTCATTGCCCCTAGTGGGGGAAAGAAAAACGCAAGGGTAATGGGGCTTTTTGTGCATGTGTATGTATGCTGAGGTTTGAATTCAGGGCCTGCGCACCATCCTTACATTTTTTCCACTCGAGGATGGTGCTCTACCACTTGAGCCACACCTCTACTTTGAGCTTTTTGCTGGTTGATTGGAAATTAAGAGTCACAGACCACTGCCCAGTCTAGCTTCAAATCACCATCCTCAGATCTCAGCCTCCTGAGTCACTAGGATTACAGGCCTGAGCTGCTGGCACCTGGCTGGCAATGAGCTTTTAAAGTAAGGGGGTGGGGCAGGGTGTCCCCAGCTCACCTGTAGAAGGGATGGCCTTTGATGTTAGGCCCCACAACTTCCATGCTACTTGTGTAGACCAGGAACTGCGTTCCAGCCTGCACACAAGCCTCGATCACATTCATCGTGCCTGGGGAAGGGGACATAGCCCAGCTTTGGCTCTTCCCTCTCCATCTTTCCCCACCCCCGATCCCTGGTCCAAAGAGGACCGATCACCCACGCTGGGGCTGGTAGGATGGGGTGACATGGTGTAAGGCTGTAGCAACAGGACTGGTTGTCCCAGGAGAATCACAAGCGGTCAAGGACGGTCAGGGAGGGTGGAAAACAAACAGGCCCAGTGTCACACATGGGAGCCACACAGCATTCACCTCACCCTGCACATTGATCTCGTGGATGGTCTTGGGACTGGCCCTCCCAAACACGTCCACTATGCCAGCTGTGTGGATGACCACATGGGCTCCTGCCACAGCCGCTGCCACCTCATGGGCCTGGGTTACATCTCCCTGGATAGCGGTCACCTGCACAGGTCCTGGTGGAGATGCAAAGACCATGTTAGCTGGGGCCATCAGCCAGATGCTGGGTTCAGCCAACACCCTTGGAGCCACAACTTCCCAGCGTGACTCACATATCCCAGCCTTGTAGACTGGAAGATATAAACAGCCATCATCTTTTCCACCGAAGGGGGGGGGATCCTGGCTTGGGGGGGGGATGGAGGAACCACACTCTCCACCCTACTGCACCCCCCTCCCCGTGCCCATGTCACCTGTCTTCAGCTCCTCCAGCCAGGGACTCAGGTGCAGGTCAAAGACACGCAGCTCCCGGAGTGTGGGCTCCCGCTCCAGCAGTATGCGCACAACGTGTTCCCCCAGGAAGCCACAGCCGCCCGTGACCAGGTACACCAGCTGCGGGGTTGGGGCCGATTCTGCCATGCCCAGCTGTGAGGTGAAGATTTTGGCTCACCCCAATTGCCAGCTGCCTCAGCCACAGGGGTTTTGAGAAGGGGCCAGGTGGTCTAGGGGGACAAGAGCACAGCAAGTTGGGCAGAGAGAAGGCAGAGCTGTTCCTGCAGCCTTCCCAAACTATGTGGGTAGAGGCTGAATGACCGGATCCCGCCAACTGCTCAGTTGAATAGCCACAGGATCCATGTAGATAAGGCGGAGTTTGGGGTAGAAAGGAGGGTGTGGGGACGGGGGGGGGGGGGGGGGAGAGGCAGGCAGCTGGAGGAGGGGAGGAAGGAGAGAAAGGCCTAAGGGGAGCCTTGATATTACCTCTGTGTACCTGGAGCCACTGACGCTGGTCACTGGGAGGGAGTTTGTCTCCTGGGCTGGCCAGCCAGCCGCATACCGGCTTCCTTCCGCTCGCTCCTCCTCCTCCTCCTCCTCCTCCCCCTCCTCCTCCCCCTGCTTAGCCCATTCCAGGAACATCCCTCAGCCCAGCCTCCACCCTTCCACCCATCGCACAGAGTGCCCCCTTGTGGACACTCAGCTGCTTGAAGGGAGGTTAGAGCCAGAACCCGCTGGGAGGGGACAGGGGTGCTGGAGGATTTGGGGGACACAGGATAAAGGCAGCAGGGCGACCTCATTCCACTGGCTGCATGACCTCACTTCTTCCCTCCTGCTGAATTTCCCAAGGGGCTGGAGGCCCAGCAGCAGCTGTGGTTTCTGGAAGGGAAGGAAGGCCTGACCTTGGCCCAACTCTGGCTGGCCCTGGTGGGGGATTCCTGCATGGCTGTTACAGCCGGTCAGGTGATCAGTCCAAAGTGGGGGTCTGCAATGCTGGGCTCTAGCCTGTAGGCTCCTCCTACCCACTGCCATCGTGGACCACCCATTTTCCCTCCTCCCCTCAACCCCCATTCCAGCCCCAAAGATAACGACCAAGGACTTTTGTACAATAAAGTTTAATCACAATTATAAAAATGTGGCGTTGGGTTTGCGCTATTAACATATGTACAATCCAGCCCAACAAGAAGGGCCCACCCCCCACCATCCTGGCTGGCTGAGCCGGAGCCTCCAGATTCCAGGGTGGGAGGGTAACCCACAGGGTCTGGCGGAACAGAAGATGAGGCAGGGTTCCAGGCACGGAGTCCCCAGCAAGGGGGCCACAAGGCCCCCTAGGGGGAGAACATGGCCACTGCCCCTAGAGACCCCGAAACTGGGGAGGGGTGCACGCAGGGCACAAGGGGAAGTCCCCATTAACACAAAGCATGAGAGCTGTGTAGCCCCCAAGAACAGATCTGTACAGGCCGGCACCCCAGGTTTCCACAGGAAACAGCTGCTGGCAGCTACAAAACATTTACAGCTTCTTCTCCGCAAAGAAAAAAAATGAGGGGCCTGGGAGGGTGGGCAGGGGTGATGGGGAGGAACTGAGGCTCCCTTGATGGGCCCGGGGCCCACAGCCCCCACATGTGGACATGGGGGGCATGGCAGCCCTGCGGAACCCACTAAGGCTGGGGTGCTGGGAGCTCAGGGCACCAAGGGGGAATAAATAGGGGTTTGGGCACCAGTCCTGCCCACCTCAGTTGAGGGAGCCCCGGCAGCTCTCGGTGCCGCACAGACACGGGATCTTGTTGTCCTCCAGTGGGAACTTGTAGTCATAAGTGATCTCCTCATCCACACCGATGGGCTGCTTCGAGTAAATCACGATCTTCTTCTGAGACTCGATGGTGATTACCTTGGCGTAGCAGTTGGGCTGCAGGAGGGGGGATGTGAGTGGTGGCTGCCCGTCCCACCCACGCCCTGCCCCACCCAGCCTGGTCCCCAGCGCACCGTGCAGCAGTGGTTGATGAACCTGGCCAGGTTGCCGCACTTGGTGGCATCGATGATGGTATCATGGTCCACACGGAACAGGTAGCTGCTGCCGATGCCCTCCTGCACATAGCGCTTCTCCCGCATGTCCGCCACCATCTGGGAGGGTGAGAGGCACGGCGGTCGGGAACTTCTCCACTCCACTCCCCGTGGATCAGGCCAGCCCCCCAGCCCCTGTAGAGGCTGCCAGCTCTAGAGTCCACGTGAGCATGCTGGGCCTGCAGCTGACCTCTGCCTAAGGCACTGGCAAGAGGACCCCAGAGAACATGGAGCTAGCCTCTCTTTCGAGCGCCTGCCCAGTGGCTGGAGCAGCTTTCAAGGCAACAGCAGTGCTTCAGGAACAGGGCCCTTCCTCCTAAGCAGGCCCCTCTGGGCAGCGGCCAGTCATGCATGTCAGGACCCCTGGCTTTGCGCAAGAAATAGGGCCAGGAGTGTTCTGCCTTCTCTCATGGGTGACCTCACCCCTTTTAGAGCTCCGGTTGCCAATAAGGCAGGCAACTCCTCCCAAATCTCCATCTGCAGCCAAAGGCCACCTCAGTGGAGCTGTTGGGCACCGTGCCTAGATGTGCCGGAGCCTGCAACTCACTGCCCTGAACTCTCATCATCTTGCTCCCATCTCACTGAGCCTTGTGCTCCTAGTGCCAATGGTGGCCTGAGATAGGGACTCAGCTCGTCCCTCCTTCATCCTCCAGTCAGCTCACTGGCCAGCCACCCACAGGCCAAATTCCTGTAACTTGTGCTGCATAGCCCAGGCTACCCTTACCCCAACCTGGATTGTGGCCGTGGCCCCACCCTGGTTAACCAGTGCGCCTCTCACAGCGAAGCCACTTTAACTCCCAAAGCCCTCTGTGGTGCAGCCTCCAGAGTCCTTCTCAGCACGGGTGGGTTCGTGGAGCACCCCTATCCTCCCCACCTGCCCCATGGGCCTTTGGTTTTCTGACACGCTAACTGCCTTGCTCTCCTAAAACCATACTACTGTCAGACCTTAGTATATGTGGACCCCAAATCAGGAGCACACTCTGGACCTGGGGCCTGGAAAGTCCTCATCACCCTCTAGCTCAGTCACCATCTTGGTGTGTGCTCAAGTAGCCCTTGCCAAATCTACTATCAAGTACCACTCTCTTTATCGCTATTTCTTGTCCAATGCTCCTTTACTGCCCAGTTTTTTGTTGTTGTTGCTGTTGTGTGTGTGCTGGTACTGGGGCTTGAACTTGGCCTGGGTGGGAGATGTCCTTAGGTTTTTTTCACTCAAGATCAGCTCTACCACTCAGGATTTGAGTGGCTAGTTGGACTTTTCTGCCTGGCCTGGCTTTGAACCTCCTATCTCAGCCTCTTGAGTAGCTTAAATTACAGGCATGAGCCACAGGTGCCCAAGCTTCTATTCCCACATTTTTAAAGGGGAAGTCTTGATCGTGTTTCCTACTGGAACACTAACATCTGGGTGCTGGATGCCTGTGTCCACTGCTGTAAGGACACGGGTTTCACTAAGTCCTGGAGCTGTTGAGGGTTGAATGGGACTCAGGTGAGCTAGCCTGTCTGCTGCCCTGCCACAGGATGTGGCCTCACCTGGCGAATGTTCTGGCCCACATACTCGATGACCATCTCATCAGCTGCAATGGGCTCCATGGCAAACAGACCCCACTCATGGATCCGGCTCCGGCCAAATCGGAGCTTCTTCTTCCGGAACTGGGGACAGAAGGCAGACAGGATTGCTAGAGACCTCTCGACTTGCTGCCCACCGTGAGGACCCCAGGGTAATTCCCCCTCCCTCAGGAGCGGTTCTCCTTGCCTTTTCCATGGGCGGCCTCCCATGCCCAGGTCCTGCGCCTCACCTTGAGTTGGTTGAGCTTTAGCAGATCACTGTCCATGATGGCCGAGGTGCCGATGGCACTGAGCAGCCGCCGCTGTTCAGAGCGGCGCTCAGAAAGCACACGGTTAGTCCCCTGTGAGAGGAAGGATGGGGAGGTGAGTGACGGGGGAGTGGGAGGGGGAGAGGGAGAGGGAGAGAGACAGAGACAGAGAGAGAGAATGGGTCTGGGGTGAGGGCAGGACCCACCTGAGTGTCCACGCCTTCCAGCTGCCGAGCCGAGACGGGGCACACGTCCAGGTACTTGTCCTTCTCCCTCTTGCTGATGGGGTAGTAGCCCTCGCTGCGTGCCGAGCCGGTCTGGTGCTCTCGGGGGCCATCCTGGGGCCGCCGCTTGCGCTTTGGAGTGTTCAAGTTGGTGAGTGCAGGGTGTTAAGGAAGAGAATGGTTCCTAGGGCCCACTCCTGTCTATCCACCTCAGTCCCAGCCCAAGGAGGTGCTGGTGTGGGCAGATAAGCATGCCTGATGCAAGGGGGCAGCAGGGGGGAGAGGCAGGAAGGCATGAAGAGCATGAAGCTGGCTGGGCAACCAGAGGAGACAGCTCTGGCTAGAGCTGGCACAGTGAGGAGGGAACTGAGCACAGCGCTGGGCAAGCCTGAGAAGGACAAGCCACACCCTTAGTGGGGAGCTCCCCCACCCCCCTGCCCCGGCAGCCTGTGTTTGCTTTCCTGCGGCCTTCCTGGCCACTGGAGGGCTCAGGATATTCGTGTGGTGGACCCAGTGGGTGTCGTTAAGCCAGTCGGCCCCGCTGGTCTGCTGCAGCAGCCGCTCGTAGGTGAGCCGCAGGTAGCTCATGTCTTCCAAGTCCAGGCCAGAGTTCCAAATGTCATAGAGGATGGTCATCTGCTCGAACTCACTGCGGGGCTCGAAGGACGGTGGCGGTGGTGGTGGTGGTGGGGGTGGGGGCAGTGGGGGCCGCCGGCGCCGGGTGTGGGAGCGCAGGCTACGCCGCCGCAAGGCCCCCTCTCCATCACTGCTGCTGCTGCTGCTGCTGCTCTCCGAGGACTCAGACTCGTCCTCCTCCTCCTCCTCGTCCTCCCTCTCCTCTGACTGCTGCTGCAGCTGCGGCTGCTGCTTTGGCTCCTCTGCCTCAGCCACCACCACCTCAGGGGCCTCCAGGACTTCGTCTGCTGGGGAGCTGAAGAGAGCGGCAGGGGCGGGCACGGGCTCGGGAGGCCGCGAAGCCGGCACGGCTGGGGTGGGCTTCACAGCCAGGGCGTAGTTGTGCTCCAGGAGGATGTGGCTGAGCAGGGGGCTGGAGCGCTCCGCCTCATCTGACGTCTCTGTGGCCTCCGAGTCGTCGCCAGGAGGCAAGGTGGCCAGCCCGCGGCGGGCTGGCGTCAGGGCCAGGTCGGCCAGGACGGCCAGGTCTACTTCCGTCCCGGGCTCAGCCTCTTCTTCCTCAGTGGGCCGCCCCCGGCCCCCAGCCCGGCCCCGGCCCCCTCGCGATACCTCCTCAGGCCAACTCTTGACCAGAGACGCATGGTCCAGGGGCAGGTTGCGAATGGTGCGCTCCACACCCCGGGGGACTTTGCGGGACACTGGGCCAGGAGACTTGGCTTGTGGGAGGGCCGCTGGGGGGGGCTCTGGGGCCGGCACCTCCTCTGTGGCAGAGAAGGAAACAGTTTTCCGGCGCTTTTTGGGAGGGGGCAGGAGGGGAATTGGAGAAGAGGGGCGCTCATCAGGGCGGGAGGTGGGGCCCGGGGGCCCTGCTGGGGGCTCTGGGGGAGGCAGGGGCACACTGGGAGGTGGCTCCTCTGTGGGACCTGGGGAAAAAAGCACACCGGGAAAGGGAAGGTTAGCCTGCAGACTCAACCTCATCAGACACGATCATGAGGGACAGGAGACCCGGGCTGCCACAGGCTGCACGCTCTCCCTCGGCGTCTGCCCCTCGAGCTCCTTCAACATGACTGAAAGCGGCACCTGCACACAGCCATCTGGTCGGCAGGGGCCCACTAAACCCCCACTGTGTCAGCTATGGGGACAGCTACTGGGCAAACATGCTGCTGATGTCCTCTCATAGAGCCTGTGTCTACAGGAAAGGACCACTCCGATCAAGTGTGGAGCCCAGCTGGAAGACGGTGAGGAGTGCTCCTCAAGCACCTGCACTCCATAGCTTCTGTTTTGTTTTTAAACCAAGACCAGCAGAAACAGACTCACAGGCAACTAGGCATACAGGCCAAGACCACTTTTGTCCACTGAAAATTCTGTGAAGAGCCAATTAGAAAGATTAAATGAAAATACCCACCACTTTAACCAGTAACAATATTCTCTGGGGAGTAGCGAGGTGAAAAAGACTCAATGCAAGGAGTTATTACTAAATGCCAGCTTTCTGTTTTTGCCAGTCCCGGGCCTTGGACTCAGGGCCTGAGCACTGTCCCTGGCTTCCTTTTGCTCACGGCTAGCACTCTACCACATGAGCCACAGCGCCACTTCTGGCCATTTTCTATATATGTGGTGCTGGGGAATTGAACCCAGGGCTTCATGTATACAAGGCAAGCACTCTTTGCCAGTAGGCCATATTCCCAGCCCTAAATGCCAGCTTTAAAATAGCTTATAAACTAGTCTTCTCCATCCTCCAGGACTGGGGATCTCCCCTAGTCAGGAGGGGCAGACAACGCTGCCCCAAGAGGCCAAGGTGAAAGCAGAGGTCCAAGGGACGAGTGGCAGGTTAGAGATGGGACACACAGCCTCTGAGGGGTGCTGTGGTCTCCCAGCTCACCCCCAGAAGTATGGCATTCTTCTGCTCCTCTGCCCTCTGATGCTCCGGCTCAAGGCCACCACCACTGTCCAGCCTTGCTGACTCTCCAGAAAGCTGTGCTCTCACCTTCCAGTCAGCTTTGGCAGCAGCGCAGTAACAGCCACATTCTGCATGCCCCCAACATAGGTCTAATCCACACTGTACCCCTCTCAATAACATAGCACCCTTAGAGGTGGGAGCTATACTAACCCTCCCGTACACAGAGGGAACTGAGGCACAGAGAAAAACAACCTTCCCAATGCTACACACTTGGCAAGGAGCTAAAACACCTGCATTCAGGTAGTTGGGGAGGAATTCATGCTCTTACCTGCTGCTCTGTTCTGCCCTGGACTGCTATGAACTTGGTGACTTCGCATCTGGTGCTGCCACTCACAACTAAATAGCAGCCAGTCCCAGGGCCCGGCCAGGCAGTCAGTGATCAATCAGTCCAGTCTCAACTAATACCTTCAGCTGAGCAGGCTGCTGTGTGCGAGGGTCTGGATATCACAGGAATCTCAGGCACCAGCAGCCCAAACTTGGAAGCCAGTGAGGCCCCAGGCACCCAGCCCAGGCCCTTCTAATTGCTTGCTAGCAGTCCTCTCGCTTCTTTTCTACCACGCTGGGACTGCCTCTCCCACTGTGCCATCCTTCTAACGGCAAGAATCAATTTCCCTCTGAACTCACCTTCAAATTTCCTTTCGCTCTCTTGCCTGCTCACCCCATTCACTGAGGATACAATTTGGACACCTGTCAATGAAGGAGCCAGGTGCGAATGGTTCACGCCTAGAATCCTAGCTACTTGGGAGATTGAGACCATTGGGATTGCAGTCAAAGGCCAGACTGCATAAAAATGTTCTTGAGGCCTCTTCTCAATGAAGAGCTGCTTGTGGTGATGCACACCTGTTATGCTAGCTATAACATACATAGGTGGAATGTGCCCAGGCAGGAAGTGAGACTCACTCTCAAAAATAACAAGCAGTAAGTGGAAGTGTGGCATGGTGGTGCTAAGGAGCTCCTGCTTAGCAAGCGAAAGGCCTTGAGTTCACATTCCAGTACACCCCCTACCCCCCAAAAATTGTTCTCAATGCCCTTGGATCTACAAAGGCACCAAAAGGTAACTCCCACTGCATGGGATAACTCCTTTCTTCCCAGGGCCATCACTGACAGAGCTAAGATGGTCACCTAACTCAAGCTAGCCCAATCAGAAACTTTCTGGTAATAAGAACCAAGATAGAGCCAGGTGCTGGTGACTCACCCCTGTAATCCTAGTTACTAAGGAGGCTGAGATCTGAGGATTGTGGTTTGAAGCCAGCTCAGTCAGGAAAGTCCATCAGACTGTATCGCCAATTAACTACCAGAATACCAGAAGTACAGCTGTGGCTCAGAGTGATAGAGCAATAGCCTTAAGCAAAAATGCTCAGGGACAGTGCCTAGGCCCTGAGTTTAAGCCCTATAGCCAAGAAATAAAACAAAACAAAATGAAGACAGGAGTGGGTAGATCTGCCACTTAGCTCTAAGGGCTGGGCAGTGACCCTATGCTAGAGAAGCAGAGGAAGCCCAACTGCACAAGGAGAAAATAATGCACCAGACCAGAAGCCAAGGCAAGACCTAAAGATGTCTGGTCCCTGCTTGGGTTCTCTTACCTGGCTATAAGCAGTATTTCCCTTTTTGTGTCTCTCTGTGTGTAAACCAGTCCTGGAGCTTTAACACAGGGCCTGGGTGTTGTTCTTGAGCTTTTTGGCTCAAAATTAGTGCTCTACTACTTGAGCCACAGCTCTACTTCTAGCTTTGTGCTGGTTAACTGGAGATGAGTCTCCTTGACTTTCCTGCTCAGGTTGCCTCTGAACCACGATCCTCAGATTTCAGCCTCCTGAGTGGCTAGGATTGAAGATGGGAGCACTGGCGTCTAGCCCTGTGAATCCCTTTCCATACTTAATCTGGCTAAAATGGGTTCCTGCCACTAGACACTCAGCCTTTACGTGGGTTCCTCCTACCAGAAGCCACACTTTGTCTGGAGCTAAGTGTGGGCTGTCCCCTGCTGCCCTTCTAAGCCTTTACCCAGATTCCTATCACAGGACCACCTAGCTCCTTGCTTTGTTTTCTCATTCTCTAAAGAGCAAGGGACTGTCTTCAATTTTTTTCAAAAACAAAACAAACAAAAAACCCCTCAAAAAACAGTTGTGGCCTCAAACTTGAGATCCTTCTGCCTCAGCCTCCCTAGTACTGTGATTATAGTCATGCACCTGCTTACCCTGTTTATCCTGCCCTGTCTCCAGGACCCTCCCTGGGTCTTCTCCTTTCACAGTACTTCCTCCACTCCACACCCTCATCTTCATGCCACCCTAGAGACAGCAGCTGTCCTCTCTGTAACTCCTCCCAGGCTTGGTTTCTGTAGGACTTCTGTGCTGTGAGCAGGCCCAGTTAGCTTCCCCCCTGGCTTCCCATTCCCCTCTCTATGCCAGACTGGATTCTACTGTAGCTGTCTCACATAATTGATGCTCAGGGCAAAAGCTTCAAGCACAAAAGCCCATAGCTCCCTGCTGCTTAATGCACCCATTCCTCATCACATCTAGAGGCCTAGCCTGGCCCTCCAGGAATGCTACTCCATCAAAATTCCTCCCTCGTCTGGTCTACCCTCTCTCATCTCATCCATGCTGAAAAGCTAAACCTTCTACCAACCTCACATTCTCTCCCTGCTCTCCCTTCAATCCTAGCTAGGAAACCTGAAGCACATTCCTGCATCTCACAAAGCCTCGAACACTTCATCTCTAAAAGGGTTAAGTAAGCCAGGCACCAGTGGCTCATTCCTGTCATCCTAGCTACTCAGGAGGCTAAGATTTCAGTATCATGGTTCGAAGCCCAGCCCAGGCAGGAAAAGTCCAGGAGACTCTTACCTCTAATTAACCACAAAAAATGGGAAGGAGAGCTGTGTGGCTCAAGTGATAGAATACTAACCTTGAACAGAAAAGCTCAGGGACAGCACCTAGACCCTGAGTTCAAGCCCTAGCGCGCGTGCGCGCACACACACACACCCCTGCACTCCTCTTGGTGATCAAAACTCACCATCCCTGCTCTACTTCCAATTCCTCCCTAGCCTCTTTGAGTTGCTTTGCTCGCTTGTCTAAAATGACTCACAGGTTCTAGACCCTCCTCCTCATCTGCACAGTCACTGCTACAGATATTCATCTTCTGGCCTATCCCTCGGGCTAAAATGGGCTATGAGCTAACAGTCGGTTTCTACCTGGAGGTCCTGGGGCATCTGAAATTCAACCCCAACTGAACGCAGCCATTTTCTTCTTAAGACTCAGTGCACCTTTCCTGCTGAGTAATCGAACAACTCACCATCTCCTGTGCTCATCCTACTTCTACCCCATCGTCTCCCTGTAACTACCTTGTTTGGCTCATGCATTCCTTTAAATGTTCTATGTCAATGTATCTCTTCCCTGACCACTCACAAACTTCTCCTATCGGAATGGACTTTCTGAAATGCAGATGTGGCCAGGCCCCTCTCTCCTTCCTGTTCCATAGGAATGCAAGACTACACTGGTGACCTTTTCAGTGCCCTGTGGCCTTCCAGTCCTTCTGCTGTGTTATTCTGGAGGTGCTCCACTTCATCCTGCAGGGTCTGGCCTAGATCAGCAGGCACCACCCCTAGATCTCCCTGTGGCCACTGCCCACCCTGGACAGTCACTTAAGTCCTGCCCACCTGTCCATCTTCCAAAAGCTCTCCCTGCATCACTCTGGCCCCTCTCTAAGTCCTATCTGCACCGCACCTTTCCAAATCACAAATGTGATTGCTGCTTCTTGAAGGGCTTTCTACTGCTCTCAAGATAAGAGACCAGACTCATTCTAGTAAGCCTCCATTCTGCATGGCATGATCCATGCCCTCATCCAGCTGCAGTCACGCACCACTTCTCGCTCTCAATTCCCCAACCTAGCTCTTTTCTACATCTTTCTACTTGCTAGTCCCTGGTCTTATGGCCTTTGTAGCTGCTCAACTTTTCTTCTGTTTCTGCCTAGAATTCAGCGCAACTATGCTTCAGCAGGAAGCGGTTCCTAGTTCCAGATCATATGGGTTCTGAATGCCCCATATTTTTCCTTATCATGGTTTGCTATCATAGACTTGCTTACACACTTATTATTTACTTGGCACATCATTCCCTATGGACCATAGCTTTCTGATGGGAAAAAACAGCACCTCCCAGACACCTTACCCTATCAACAAATATCCTAATATTTATTGTCTGTCTGGACAGATAGTTCCCAGAGCAAGAGTATCTGTGTGAATGTGCTATAAAATAACAGCAAAACATCCAAACTCACACAGGAAAGCAAAGACAGAACTGAGTAAGTTCTGGATTAATGTTGGTATTTGCCAACATATTACATTACATAGTGAGAAAAGCTACCAGGAGGAATTTATTAAGTTGGGAATTTTCTCTTTAATGGTTTCAGGAGGAGACCCTCTTGTTTTACTCTGATAGTAGCTAAATCTCTCATTGAGGGTTAGGCAATGTCTCCAAGAGGAACATGCCATTTTCTTTCTGAGTTTCTCCAACAAAGTCACATGCCCTTGTAAACAACTACTGAGTGTAGGTTCCACTGTCCTCTCAGGCATACACACACATCAAGTTGCCTACCTGTAGGCCTTGCTGGAGATGCCTCCCGCTCAGGGAGAGGCGTGACAGGAGAGCCTGTAGTCCTCTCTGGCTCGGGCTGCTCCACTGGCACTGGGAGGGATGCTGGGGCTTCCTTGGAAGGCGGTGAGGCCGAGGGAACCGTTGTTGGCTGTTCTTCTTCCTCTTCTTCAGAGGAGGACTCAGATGATGAAGAGGATGACGAAGACGAGGTGGAGGAAGATGAGGAGGATGTGGAGCCAGATGAGCTGCTGCTCTCCGAGTCTGATGTGCTACCATTTTCACCATCTGAGTCGGCATACAGAGAACATTTGGAGGACGAATCGCTTTCCTCGTCCTCGCCTGGAAATCCAGAAGGGACAATCAGGCGAGGTGAGAAAACCTTCACTTGGTCAAGCTGTAGGGTCATTCTCTGACTCAGTACTCAGGATATTAGGTTCTAAGCCAGGTGCTGCAAGTTCAAGATGTCAAGGAAAAGAATAAGCAAACCTCTGCCCACAGGTGCCAATCAGCAGTATTCTGGGTTGGGAAGTTAGAGGGAGATCCCTGGATTCCGAATGGAGGAGTGAATGAGTCAGGGAAGGCCTCTTTAAGGAGACATTGACATCAAGAAGGATGGGAGGCCTGCCATGTGAAAAGCCAAAGGCAAGAAGAGACAGAGAGAGACCTAGAGACTGGCATCAAGATGGGACAACAGATTCTCTGAGAAAGGATCCTGGGGTCAAAAGGGAAGCTTAAGCAACAGCCAGGATAGTGGTACATGCCTGCAATCCTGACACTCAGCTCATCTGAAGCATGGCTCAACTGGTAGTTGCTAGCTTTCTAGAAAGCATGAAGCCCTGAGTTCAAACTCCATTACTCCATAAAAAGAAATCTGAACTGGGCACTCACTGGTGGCTCATGCCTGTAATCCTAACTACACAGGAGGCTGAGATCTGAGGGTCACAGTTTAAAGCCAGTCCACTAAACTACTAAAAAAGTTGGAAGCAGACATGTGACTTAAGTGGTAGAGTGCTAGTTTTGAACACAAAAGCTCAGGGACACACCTAGAGTTTAAGCCCCAGACCATCATACACATACACACACAAGCAAAAAAGATTAGGAGTGTGGCTTATTGGTGGAGTGCTTGCCTAGCATGCACGAGGCCCTGGATTTGAGTCCTCAGTGCTACATAAACAAAATAATTTTTTTTTAAAGTGGAGACGTGGCTCAGTATGGTAGAACACTATCTTGAGTGCCCAGGCCTTGAGTTCAAGCCCCACGACTGATAAAATTAAAAAAAATTAAATACAGTAATCTGAGAACTCCACAGTCTTTAAGGAACATAAGATAAAGTAAAACAGAATAGATGGTGGTAGTGGCTGGCAAAGGCTCTGGAGAACGGTGAGATGGAAGTGCACAGGTTAAGCAAGAGCTGAATTATTGATCATCTTGTAGTAAACAGGGAACCAGGCAAAGAGAGTAAAGAATGTCTGCAAATGTTTGGAAAGACAACTCTATCAGTAGTTTGGAAAAATGTATTAGAATGAAGGCAGAAGGATAGAGACAAAAATCAGGAAAGATTACAAGAATCCAAATGAAAAAAGGAAGGACAGCAAGAGCAAAGGAAACAAATGCAAGAAGCACCCAAAGAGGATAGGTAGGGTACAGTCACATTAGCAGGAACCCAGCCTCTGCATAAGTGAGGGCCTCTCAGATCATTCTTGGTGCCATCCAGGCCCTTAGGTGCACACTGTGCCTATCATATAGGAAAGAGTGACTCTTTCAGCTGGGTGCTGGTGGCTCATACCTGTAATCCTAGCTACACAGCAGGCTGAGACCTGAAGATCACAGTTCAAAGCCAGTCCAGGCATGATGTTCTTATCTCCAGTTAACCCACCAAAAGCCAGAAGTGGAGCCGTGGCTCAAAGTGGTAGAGCACTAGCCTTGAGTGAAAGAGCTCAGGTACATGAGCTGGGAATATGGCCTACTGGTAAAGTGCTCGCTTCATGTACATGAAGGCCTGGGCTCAATTCCTCCCCACCACATATATAGAAAAAGCCCGAATTGGGCGCTGTGGCTCAAGAGGTAGAGTGCTAGCCTTGAGCAAAAAGAAGCCAGGGACAGTGCTCAGGCCCTGAGTCTAAGCCCCAGGACTGCCCCACCCCCCAAGAGCTCAGGTACAGTGCTTGGGACCTGAGTTCAAGCCCAATGACCGACCAAAAACTAAAAAGTGACTCTTGCCGCAGGTTTGCCACACTATCACTCTACCACATTACTCTATTTCATTGTCTTCAAGCCCAACAGGATTTATTCGCTTGTTTTCAAGTCTCCATCTCCCTTCCAACAAGCCCTCAAAAACGAGCCATTTGGGGCTGGGAATATGGCCTAGTGGTAGAGTGCTTGCCTTGCATACATGAAGAAGCCCTGGGTTCGATTCCTCAGCACCACATATATAGGAAATGGCCAGAAGTGGTGCTGTGGCTCAAGTGGCAGAGTGCTAGCCTTTAGCAAAAAGAAGCCAGGGACAGTGCTTAGGCCCTGAGTTCCAGCCCCAGGACTGGCCAAAAATAAATAAATAATAAGTAAATGAAATAAATACACACACATACATAAATAAAAATTAAAAGAAAATAAAAAACGAGCCATTTGTCTCGGTTACTATTGTGCCCTAATTAGCTAAAACAGCACCTGCACTGAAGAGGGCCATAATATCTATTTCTAAATGAGTTAGTGGAAAGAAGTCTAAACCATATACGCAAACCAAGATGTGACGAATCCACAGGTCATACACTGGATGAGTGTTTGGGTGACCGGAGCGATTAGGAAGGCACAGTATGGTGGCTAAGCTTTAAAGGAAGAACAGTGAGCAAAGGCAGGAAGGTCCAGTCTAGTAATACCAAAGGGTAGAAAGATAAAACAGACCCTTCTCATCTTTGAGACTTGGTGAAATATGAAGACTTCGCTGCACTATTTGAAAGTAAGAGACATTTCACAAGAGGGAACATTGTGAGCACTACAGCAAAAGCTTCTAAGGGGCCAAGGGTTACTTTCTAGTCCAGACAGGAGTTATATGGGTATGGGAAAGTACAGGTCAGGTGACCAGAATCCCTTCCTACCCAAGCAAGAACTCTCTCCAGCTATCTGCACTCACCATCTGATGCATCTGCCTCCTTCTTTGTGGTGTCCATAGCTTCTTCTCCTTCTTCATCTTCATCATCTTCCTCATCCTCCTCCTCATCCTTAAGGAAAAGAACAAATGGGGACTAATGGAGAAGGAACAGCTGAACTGATTGATCACTGGAGGCTCACACCTATAATGTAACACCTAGCTACTTGGGGAGGCTGAGATCTGATGTTCAAGGTTTGAAGCCAGCTTGGGTTAAAAAAAAAAGTCTGTAAGACCCTTTATTTCCAATTAGCTAGCAAAAAATTAGAAGTGGAGGTGTGTCTCAAATGGTAGAGCACCAGCCTTGAACAAAAAAAGTCAAGTAAGGGTGCAAGGTCCTGAGTTTAAGTCTAAGTACTGGCACAAAAAAAAAAAGGGGGTGGGGTGGGGATAGCTGTGCCATGAGAGACATAGCTGTCTCAGCTCCAACGAGAAACGAAGCCGACTATGGGAGGAGGGACTAAGGATCAAGTTTCTGCTTAGCAAGTGCTAGGTTCAAACCCTAGTACCAAACAAAACAAAAATAAAGCAAACTTCTGGGATGGCATGACTGGCCTCTCACCTTCTCAGAGGAAGACTCCTGGGATGCCTCCTCCCCCTCACTGTCCAGAGCAAAGGACTTCCGGTGCTTGCCTTGGCTTTTGCCTCGCTCTTCATCTCGCTTTGGGGGCTTGGTTGCTGGACGCCCCGACTCTCCGGCTTCCTTCTCTCGTTCAGGGTCTAGAACAAGTATGGGGAGTAAGGCAGTCAGGGAAATTAGCCTCAACCATCAATTTGGTCCTACCCTAAGGAGCTTTACCTATGCTTCTGCCCACCTAACACCCTAACAGGCCAAGCTACAGGCAGCTTAAGTGAAGCTTAGGACAGAAACACAAAACTTTATGTTTACCTAACATCTCTTAACATTTTAGACACATCCTACCCATTTTGTCTTTCATCCTTTTCTAGGTCAGGTACACAAGAGGGAACCAACTTGTCACACCTGACCCAAGAAGAAGAGAACTAAAGCCAATGGGCCACTAGGCAGTCGATGTGATCCAGTAAGTTTCAAGTCACAGAGGCTGTCAAGCAACAGCTGAGACTTGGGTAACCAGGAAGAGAAGCTGCAGGAGTGTGTAGTTGTAGATGGTACATGTGGGTAATGACTTATTTAATCTCCAAGTTCTATGACTCCAAATATGGAAGTTCTTGTTCCTATTTTGTAAGTAGAAAAATCAAGATACAAGACAACTAAAATCAGCAGTAAGAACCACAACTAAAATCCGGGGAGAACCCCATCTCATGGCTCTAACAACTCTTAGGACCACTTTATTTTCCTTTTAATCTGGTACCAACCAAACTCTCCATTTGTACCTTGCCCTCACAACACCCTCATCCCTTTTGTCCCTCTCTGCCTCTTGCTTTTCTATCACAATTACGCAGTCCAGTCCTTTCTCTTGCCTTGTCTCCCACTTACCATCTTCATCTTCTTCAGCTGGAGTGGAGGGCCGGGGCCTCTTTTCCTCACTGGCTTCGGAAATTTCCGATGGCTCTTTCCTCTTTACCTGGAGGATGGAGAAGATTGGGCCCATCTCAAACTCAGTTCCCACTATCACAACTCCAAGGAAAGCCTCCCCCTCCCCTTAATAGAAGTATAGTTCTGGGTACCTTGAATGAAGGCAGCCGCAGGGCGCCTCGCAGACCTGACCCAAAGGCGAAGGCTTCGATGCCTGTGGTACCCCCGCTCTTGGCCCAGTCTACCAGGGAGAGCATGCCTGGCTCTTTGAGCTTCGTCTTCTCCTTATCCTCCTCCTTGGCTTGCTGCTTAGCTGCATTCTGGAATGGCTGCAGGCAGCACGGGGACTGAGTCCAGGACCCAGCCACACAGAAATCCCTCCACTAGCCCCTCCACTGGCCACTGTCATCCTCTACCAGGTCTTTATGGGAAGATTTTCAGGTCTGTTCATTTAGAGCTTTGACTACAGGATACAGCAATCACTTTTCTCACTTCAAAGATGGCCAAAGTAAAGGTAAGCCCAGGAATGCCTAAGGGCCATGTCTATGGAAAGAAAACAACGGAGCCGGGACAAAGCTCTCCCTCTCAGTACTGTGCTTGTCTTCACTGTTGCTTGGCCCAACTTCCCTTGCCCAGCTAGTATGTCCCTAACTATCCATAGCCTCACTCTTCATTTGCCTTGATCTCTTGCATAGTGAACTGTGCGACCTGGAGAGGCCTAAGGTAGACCTCATCCAGCCACGCCCTGGTCTCCAGCTCCAGACAGCAGCCCTCCTCACCTTGGCCTTCTCCTCCTTGCTCTCCCACCACTGGTCAAAGGCTCCAAAGGCCACATTCTCCACCATCTTGCGGTTGAGGTCTCGCTGCATGATGCTCTTCATCTCTTGGACTAGAGTGGCCAACACGCGGCCCACCGTGCCCGCTGATGGTAGGGCTTTGCCCTCTGCCAGCTCTGCTTCCTCCCTGGGAGGCAGCCGGGCCTCTTCTCCCAAGACTGAGGAAGAGGGCAGGGGCTCGGCTGCCATGGGCAACGGCAGGTGGTAGGCCTCTCGTGAGTATGCGCTGCGGCCTTCCTGACCTTGTGTATAAAGAGCGTAGGGCAAACCATAGGCAGCCTCTTGCGGGGGTGGGAAAGGGAGGAAGGCCTCCCCAAAGGCCCCACCCGGAGGCCCGGCTGAGGCAGCAGTCAATCCCTTGCCCTGTCGCAGCTGGTGGAGTCTCGTTAACATCTGGGTCTGCATCTGGAAGGACATGGGCATCCCTCCCCACTGAGCCCCGAGTCGATCCATAAGTTCCAGGGAGTTCACAAAGTCATAGATATGAGGTGGCGGAGGAGGAGGTGGGGGGTATTCAGGGGGTGGTGGCCCATCAGGGCGGGGTGGGAGGAGGTAGGCAGGTTGGTGAGGAGAATAACCAAGGGGAAGGGAAGGCAGGTAGGGAGGAGGAGGTGGTGGTGGAGGGGGCGGAGGGGGCGGCTGCTGGGGGGGTGTTGGGGCTGGAGGGGGTGAGCCACCCCTGTCATCATCAGAGATCTCCATGTCCTCTCCAGAAGAGCAAGGAGAAGCCTGTAAGGGTGGAGAGAAGCACAGAAAGCTGTGTTCCCTGGGCTCATCTCCAGAGTATTTTCCTGTCTAGTTCCCTTCCCTTCCTCTAGGTCCACCCTGCCTCCTAGACCCCAAGCCCCTCTTGGAGCTGACCCAACTCACCTGGCTCTGTCCATTGGCCTTGGGAGATTCTCGAGCTGCCCCTGGTTCCCCACTCCCTGTAGGAGCCACGTCCTCAAAACTAGCTGGGGCTGGAGGGGGTGTGCAGGGCCCATGACTCGACCCTGCAGGCACCTCACTCCCTGAGTCTCTCGCACCAGGGCCTGCAGTGCTGTTCTCTTCCTCCTCCTCCGTGTCAGAGGCCAGGAAAGAAAATTTGGAGCGCTGCTCCTTGAGCAGCATTTCGATGCGAGAGTCCAGGCTGCTGTGCTGTGCGAAGGGCACGCTCTCATTGGTGGTCTCTGGGGCTGGGGAGCCTGAGCGAGCAGGCGAGGCCGGGCGGGGGGAGGTCCCAGCTTCTTCTCTCTCAGGGCTGGTCCCCCCGCCACCACTGCCACCGCCACCGCCACCTCCTCCACCAGGTTCTGGAGGTTCTGGGGGTGGGGCCTCCGAGGCAGGAGGCCGGTAGTCTTGGTCAGCGGGCCGACTGGGCTCAGGGGGCAAGTAGGAGGTGTATGAAGGCGGAAAGCGCTCTGCTGTATTTTCGGCAAAGGGGGCACCAGAGGGCTCCTCTCGAGTTGCTCGACGAGGTGGGTAAGATGCATGGCGCTGATAGCGATTCCAGCTTTCGTAATAGGCTGGGTAGTTGGAGTCAGAAGCACGAAACTGAGAAGATGTAGAAGAGGATGATGACGATGAAGATGAGGACAATGAGGATGAAGAGGAGGAGGAGGCAGAGGAGGAGGAAGAGGAAGAGGAGGAAGCAGCAGTGGCTGTGGTGGTGGCTGAGATGGCTGTGGAGGCAGTCGTGGGAACTGAAGATGTAGAGAAATGGCGGCGAGAAAAGGAATCTTGGTAGCTGTTCTCTGACCGCCGGGGCTTGAAGGAGGTTGAAGTGGTGCTGGAGAAGAAATGCAAGAGAGAGCTGGGCTTGGTTCTAGCTAACCACACCTGACCGTCCCCGTGTTCATGCCCATACGGGCTCTTCCCTACCCCCGAAGCACTACGTGGCCATGCCTGGCTATGCTCTCTGCAGACAGCAGTTTGTTTGCTAAACTGAGACTTGGTAAAGCGATTTCAGACTCTGGGACTCTTCCCTGTGGCAGCTGGCTGCTGCCAGAATTTATTTGTTTTGTTTTTGTTGCCAGTCCTGGGGCGTGGACTCGGGGCCTGAGCACTGTCCCTGGCTTCTTTTTGCTCAAGGCTAGCACTCTACCACTTGAACCACAGTTCCACTTCCGGCTTTTTTCTATACATGAGGTGCTGAAGAATCGAACCCAGGGCTTCATGTATACGAGGCGAGCACTCTACCACTAGGCCATATTCCCAGCCCCTGCTGCCAGAATTTGAAGGCCAGGCGGCCCCCTGGTGCATGTGCTATACCTGCTAGAGTAGGCGGAGTCCTGAGAGTAAGGGGTGCTGCCCCGAGATGTGTAGGGAGTTCCTTGGGAGGACTGAGGGGTGAACTGGCCAAAAGAGGATGGGGTGTCTTGTCGGCTACTGGAAAAGCTTGTGTCCTGGGAGCAGGGGGTGCCATTGCCAGGAGTGCCCACCACAGTGGTGCCTGCTGGGTAGGTAGCTGTGTCAGAAGAGGAACGGCGGCGGGACTCAGTCTGGAGGAACAAGGAGAAAGGAAAAGAGATCAGGAACCATTTAAAAACTTGCTTTGCCACAAACCAATCATCCTAGTTCTGACTTGTGAAAGCATATGGCATTTACCTCAACAGTTCCTTTACCTAACACTGAAGTCTAGAACTTCTCAAAACAGGTCCTAGTCCTGGTAATTAGGCAGGCTATTTAAGTGGCCAACGCTGTGGCAGCCACAGCTTCTCACCGTCTCAGTGGCTGCACCAGAGCCCTGGAACTTCTCGCTCAGGGCCTTGCCTCCAGTCGGTACAGTCTGAGGGGTGTAGGAGCCATTGACAATCAGTTCATAGTACTTCATTCGTTGCTGTCCTATAGGGAGGAAAATGAAAAGAAGCTGAAAACAACTCCTTCCCTTACGTAGCTGTCTGTTCTCCCCTCAGACCTCATGTTTCTTAGAGTTGTGGGTTTGGGATTTCAGTTCTCCTACTTTATTTTTAGGAAATTTTTTCTTATCTCTTACCACTTAATGACTACAAAAAATACTTCTTCTGACATTTTATAGTATACTTGTAACATTCCTGCATATGCTAGTATACTGAATGACCAATAGAAGAGAAGAAAAAAAAAAATCCGTGCCCCTATTTTACAAGCCTAACAAAAAGTGACTAGCTGGGCACCAGTGGCTCCCTTATAATCCTAGCTACTGAGGAGACTGAGATCTGAGGACTGTGGTTTGAAGACACCCTGGACAGGGAAGTCCATGAAACTCATCTCCAATTAAGCGCCAAAAAGCCAAAAGTAGAGTCATGGATCAAATGGTAGAGCACCAGCACTGAGCAGAAAAAGCTAAAGGGCATTGCCTAGGCCCTGAGTTCAAGTCCCATTATCAGCACACACACACTGATCAACACAGTCATAAAACTCATCAGTTAGAAGGGGTAGATAAAGGGGCTGGGGATATAGCCTAGTGGCAAGAGTGCCTGCCTTGGATACACGAGGCCCTAGGTTCGATTCCCCAGCACCACATATACAGAAAACGGCCAGAAGCGGCGCTGTGGCTCAAGTGGCAGAGTGCTAGCCTTGAGCGGGAAGAAGCCAGGGACAGTGCTCAGGCCCTGAGTTCAAGGCCCAGGACTGGCCAAAAAAAAAAAAAAAGAAGGGGTAGATAAAGGAGATAGAGAGGGTAATGTTGATTACATACATTGTACACACCAGCGAAAAAGTCCAATAAAACCCCCTCTATATAACTTATGTACGCTAATAAAAAAAAATCTAGGGGGCTGGGAATATGGCCCAGTGGTAAAGTGCTCACCTCATATACATGAAGCCCTGGGTTCGATTCCTCAGCACCACATATATAGAAAAAAGCCAGAAGTGGCGCTGTGGCTCAAGTGGTAGAGTGCTAGCCTTGAGCAAAAAAAGCCAGACAGTGCTCAGGCCATGAGTCCACGCACCAGGACTGGCAACAACAACAAAAAAATCTGGGGCTGGGACTGCGGCCTACTGGTAGAGCAGTTGCCTCATACATGAAGCCCTGGGTTTGATTCCTCAGTACCACATTTATAGAAAAAGCCAGAAGTGGCACTGTGGCTCAAGTGGCAGAATGCTAACCTTGAGCAAAAAGAAGCCAGGGACAGTGCTTAGGCCCTGAGTTCAAGCCCCGGGACTGGCAAACAAAAAAAGAAAGAAAAGAAAAAATCTGATTGGTATGAAGAATTTAAACCCAGGTTTATCTAATGCTAAGCACCTCCCACCCTAGGTCCTTCACCCTAAAAATGAAAGGCTACAGAAGAGCAGCCTCAAGACAATCTAGCCCACATTGAATTTTATATAATTTGCACAATAGTTTTTTTTTTTTAAATCCTGGGAAGATTTAATAGGTGTTTTTTTTTAAACAAAGTTTTTGGCTTTTCTTTTGAAATTCAAACTTGGGCATCGGTCTTCCTTCCCTCTTGCAAGCTGGCTAGTGCCAAACAGCTGCCCCCTTCAGAGGGCGCTACAACCCCTGCAGTTTGGCATAGAGCCTACTTTTTCCTATTGCTCCTTTTTTTTGTGCTGAAGTGGGGCCATACAGAAGTTTGAAATGGGGTCTTATTAAAGCCATGCTTCCAGCTTCCCTACTGTTCCTTCGGAGCAAATGCAGGACTGTTTCATTTGCTTGTTCTTTTCAGTAGTGCTAGAGAGCAAATCCAGTGCCTTGCATGATAGGTATGCAATCACTACTATGCCTCCAGTCCCCAGCTTATCTAAAACTTCACAAAAGCAGGGCACCTGTGGCTCACACCTGTAATCCTAGCTACTCTGGAGGTTGAGATCTGAGGAGCGCAGTTCAAAGCCAACCCAGCAAGAAAATCTGTGAGGCTCTTATCTTCAATAAACTACTCAGAAAAATCTGGAAGTAGAGCTGTGGCTCAAGTGGTAGAGCATTGGCCCTGAGTTCAAGTAAAGTAGCCAGGTACTGGTGGCTCACACTCGTAATCCTGGCTACTCAGGATGCTGCGATCTGAGGATCATGATTTGAAGCCAGCCTAGGCAGAGAAGTCCCTAAGAGTTTTTTTGTTTTTTTGCTTGTTTTGTTTTTTGCCAGTCCTGGGGCTTGAACTCAGGGCCTGAGCACTGTCCCTGGCTTCTTTTTCACTCAAGGGTAGCACTCTGCCACTTGAGGCACAGTGCCACTTCTGGCTTTTTCTATATATGTGGCAGGGCTTTATGTATACGAAGCAAGCACTCTACCACTAGGCCATATTCCCAGCCCCCCCCCCAAGACTTTTATCTCCAATTAACCATCTAAAAGTTGGAAGTAATCAATCAGTACCTTCAGTGGTAAGGCAAGTGGTAGAGCCTCGACCAGAAATGCTCGAAGATAGCGCCCAGGCCCTGAGTTCAAGCCTCAGGACCAAAAAAAAAAAAAGGAAAAATCTAACCCTGACACCACCACTCCCTTTTTTTTTTTTTTGCCAGTTCTAGGGCTTGAACTCAGGGCCTGGGCACTGTCCCTGAGCCTCTCTGTACTCAAGGCTAGCGCTCTACCACTTGAGCCACAGCACCATTTCCAATTTTTTTCTACTTAAGTGGCATTTAGGAATCAAACCCAGGCTTCATGCACGCTAGGCAAGCACTCTACCACTAAGACACATTCCTAGTCCCCCCATTATTTTTTTAGAAATTGGCATCCAGATTTATTTACTATACTTCATGTGATTTTAGATACAATCACATACTTAACATCATATATGTACCAGAATTGCTCAAGTTTTTGAAATATTCTAAGTTTCAAGACACACCCTGCCCCTCGAGTTTCCGACAAGGACTCATGACCCTGATCACCTGCCTGACCCATGGAGGCACACTTGCCTCCATGTCTGGTCCCTGAAGACCAATGCTGGGCAGCAGACAGGAAAACCCTCACCTTTGATGTCAAGCTGGGCATGGATGATGTTGCCCATGACAGAGGTAAGGTGGAGATTTTTGACCGTTTCCTTGGCACCCCGAGTGCTGGTGAAGAGCACTCGGGCCAGGCCCAGGTGCTTCCGAGTACGGGGGTGAAGAAGGATCTCCACCTCTTCCACCTCGCCATACTTTCGACACATATCCTTCAGGAAGGTTTCCCGCACGTTGTCATTCAGTCTGGCGAAAGTCACTTCCTTCAATGGGATCTGTCCGATATAGAACTCATCCAGCTGTGGAGAGGACAGGAATTGGTCTGGGGTCTCTATACTGACCCTTTGCCCTTTGGAAAATTTTAGCAATATCCATGAAGTCAAGAGAGAGGTCTGGGAGATTGCAGAGCAAGAGAGGGGGTCACAAGGGTTTGACCTTTCTCTCTTGGAATCCTTCTCACCAGAGTGGCACAAACCAGGCACAGAAATGCACAAATGGAAGAATAATTACAAGGAGAAGGAAGTAGCTGTAGAGAAACAATCCACTAGATCACCTTCTGACTGCCATGGGCTAAGCACTAGAAATATAAAGAAGGAACAAAGATTCCCACTGACAAAAGGAGATATACAGACACAGACGCAGTGTAATATGGTGCCAAGAGAAGTATAGAGAAGGAACCAAAAGAAGGACACCTTTGTACACAGGAGAAGCAGGGAAGGATTCACAGAGATGGTATCATTCTGGCTTTGTTTGCTTTGCTACACCAAAACAGGGACTTTTAGGACATGGAAGTACACAGTTTGGCACTTTTAAAAAATCCAAGTGTAGGCACCAGTGGCTCATGCCTGTAATCAGAGCTACTCAGGAGTCTGAGATCTGAAGATCACTATTCAAAGCCAGCCAGGCAGCAAAGTCCTTGACACTATTACCTCCAATTAATCTTCAAAATAGCCAGAAGTGGAACGTTGGCTCAAGTGGTGGCAGTGGTACTTGTTTTTGAGGTTCTTTTTGTTGGGGGGGGGGCAAAGAGGGAGGCAGAGGAAGGGTGAGTAAATGCAACCATACTATTCAGTATATACTATGTAGAAAGTAAACTATTTTGTGGGCAGGGATGTGAGGGGGTAACTGGAGGAAAGCAAAGGAAGGGATGATACTGTCCCAAAAAAACCCACAAAACAAAACTATACTCATTACCTGCCTTAAGAAATGGTAACCTCTCTGTATAATACCTTAATAACATGTAAAAGCTTATGAACAGCATCCTGGCCCTGAGTTCAAGCTCCAAGACCAGCCTACACACACACACACACATACACACACACACAGTGTATGGTGTGAAGGTAACATAGGGATGTGGTGTCAAGGTAGAAGATAAGGTTTGGCCATATCAATAACCACTTGCACAATGCCCCAAAACACACACTGAGCAATGATAGTAAAATAACAATAAAACCAGACACAAATGACTACAGAATAGAGCATAAAATACAAGTGGGAGAACTAGATAAAATAAGTAGAAAGCTCTGCATTGATAAATGAAAAAGGAAAATTTAAGATAAAAAGGATGACTCCCTGGTTTCTGGCCTTGGTAGCTAGGTAGTTGGTGCTGCCCTTTGTCAGTAAAGGGAAAAAGGAGAGGAGAGTAGTACTAAGGGGATAAGAGTAAATTGTATTAAGTTTCTTGAGTCTAAGATGTGTATGGGATCTCCAGGCAGAGCTGTTTGCCTCTACCAGGCATATAAGCTGGAGTTCAAGACTGACATTGGTTGATAAGATATTTGAAAGTCATCAATATCTGGGCTGATATGAAAGAGATTGTCCAAAGAAAGTATAAGCAGTTAAAATTTAAAAACTCATAGCCCCACAAACGACTCAGAAAAGAAGAACCCAAAGAATAACTGAAGGAAACTAAGAACCACCAATTTTCAAGGCTCAGTCCAAGGTCTGATGAGTAGCCTGCTTAGATCGGAAGTGGGAATGCTCTTAGGAAACAAGATGGAGTGTATGACCAGACAAAAAGTGAGGAACAGAGGACTCCTGGAAGGCAGTGCTCTGTCACTCCCCTACCTGGGGATGAACTAGGATGTCCCACTGCCATGCCACGTACTGTCACAAAAGACACAGTAGGAGAAATGGCAGAAGTCAAGACTTTTGCTGCCAAGGAAACATTTGGGACACCACTGCTATACATGAGTACCTCCTGTCTAAAACCTCTCAGTGCCACAGTCTCAGAAATGGTTAGATCTGGCTGTCAGTCTGTCACTGGAGCACTCATCTCATCAGGCTTTGTGAAGACTAAAGTGCCAACATCCTCTATCCCTCCAAGGGCCACCGAGACAAGAGACTAGCAGACACTTACCTTGAACTTAGGGACTGGGAGGGAAAAGTCTCTGTTTTTGGACCTGACATGGCAACGAGGGTCTTGGAGGTCTTCGACTGGTATATACTTAGAGTCCTAGCAAGGAAAGCAGGAAGAGTAAAGATGGCTCAGGATGAAACCAAGTGTCTGGGCCCTAAGCTTTCTGCCCTCCCCATGCAACAGAGCTGGGTTCCCTCCCTGGTTTCTGAGAAGGATGGCACGGGTAAGGTAGCTGCAGGCCGGGGAAAGAAGAGGGGCGCAGGAGAGGCCAGGCACTCACGTTGACGCTGAAGTGGACGCCGTCATAGCGGTACACCTTTTGAGAAGGCCTGCGCAGGGCAGGGTCCAAGGCAGGATCCACGATGAGCTTGTAGTTCCGCCACTGGAAGCTCGGGGCTTTCTGCCCATCTCCCCCACCTTCCTGATCCATCTCTGCTCATTTACACTGAGAGGAAAAGAGGGGTACGCAAAGGGGGTCCAGGACCCTGCCGGACTCCGCTGTCCTCCCCTCATTGGCTGACCCAGGTTTCCAGGTCCTCTCATCACCCCCGTGTCCACGCCTCACCGTGGCCCGCCCCCCCATTCTGCCCCAGGCACCCGGCCTCCCCATGGCGCCCCATCCTCGCCCCACCTCCGGCCCCTGCGCTCGGGGGTCCCCGCTCGTGCCCCTCACCTTCCCGCTCTCCCCGCGCGGCCTCGGCGCAGACCCCTCCCCCGCCTCGGAGGCCCCGCCCCCTCCCGCCTCCTCACCGGCCAGCGGCCCGGGCCGAGCCCGGCTCTCGCTCCCGGCCCCGCGCACTGACTCGCAGCCCAAGATGGGACGCCTCTCCGGGGCGTTGGAAACACCGCGAGACCGATCCCGAACCCCGGCTTCGGCCCGAGTCCGCGCGGGGGGCGGGGGACGCGCGCCGCTGCCCTCTCCTCCCGCCCGGGCGCGTTCTGCGCCCCGCGGCCTCCGCGCACGCGCGCCGCGACCCCACTCACCCGCTCGCGAAGAGCGGCTCCCCTCCCCCACCCCGCGCGGCACCTCAGCGGCGCGAGGCGGCGGCGGCGGCGGCGGTGGCAGCGCGACACCCGGCCCCGCAGCGGTGGCGGCGGCGGCGCCCCCCCACCACCACCTCCCCGGCGCGCGCACCAAACACCACCGCCACCTGCACGAGGCCCAGCGGGCGCGGCGTCCGCATTCGCACTTTCGCCACGGGTGCCCCCGGGAGATCTGCGAAGCCGAGGGTAGTGGCCTTGCCGTGGCCAGCGCCCTATAAGGCTCAAGAGGTTCGGCCCAGGGATTCTGGAGACCGGCCGCATTCCCCGGAGAGTGGGCTTCACCGCTACTATCCAGCTGCTCCTCTCTTGGGCTCCCGGCGAATCGGCGGCGACGAAAGCAGCGACTCGTCCCCGAGGGAAGGGGGCGGAGCGCGGGGAGGTGGCCAGCAGCGCTGGGGATGCTCAAGCGGTGCTTTGGACAGACGCAGATTCGCGAGGCGGGCGGGGCCAGCCCCTTTGCGCTTCTTTCCTGCCTCTTCCTTGTGCAGACAGAAGTCGAGGAGACTGCAGATTCGCCGCCAGCTCGGCTTCAGAGGTGAAGGAAATCATGCCCAGGCAGCCCAGCCCTGTTGGCAGAGTCGGCTACTTTTTTTCCCCCCCCCGAATCTTTCCGGCTAGCACAGCTCAAGGGACAGTCCACTTCCGACCTAGGGGAAAATGGCTACAATGCAAAAGTCCTCTCCGAATCCCTATGAGGATGTTCAAACCAAGGAAAGGGACCCAGACCAGCCTGAGGAGCCGACCTAGCGAATCTGCGGATCCCGCCGTGGGCGGGGCCAAAGCAGCGCGGCGGAGGGGCGGGGCCTGGGCGTGCGGGGCGATGACGTCACGCCGGCGCTTCCTGTTGGACCCACCAAAACCAAGCGGGGCGGGGAGGGGCGCCCGGAGGTGAAAAAAATGCCACCGGGAGTGGTGACTCAGGCAGTTTGCCTGGCCGTGCTGGCCACGTCGGGAGGCGTCCAGCCCATCGGACAGGTGGAGAGACGAGACGCCTGAGGAAGGGGCAGCGTGTTCCCAAGCCCAGTCCACCACCAGTGGTTGTTAGGTAGTCTCGAGTCCCCCAAGTGTGAAAAATAAAGATCCTAAGGCAGGCGGCCCGTGGCTCATGCCAGTAATCCTAGCTACTCAGGAGGTTGAGATCCGAAGATCACGGTTCGAAGCCAGCCTGAGTCAGTGAGGACTCCTTCATAAGCTGGAAATGGTGCTGTGGCTCAAGGAGTAGAGCTCTAACCTTGAGCAAAAAAACAAAAAACACTCAGGGACAGCAATCAGGCCCTGACTTCAAGCCCCCAGGCACCATAAGATGAAATTATAAATGGATATCCTTAGGAATCCAAGCATCCTCACACAAGCTTTTAATTTGGGATCCTAGAGTTGAGATGACCCTAAAGCTGAGTACTTTTTCCACCTTCTTTTCTTCCTCTTTCTCCTTTTTCTTCCTCCTCCTCCCCCCCCCCCCCCATTCTCCTCTTCCTCTTCTTCTTTGGCTTGTACTCAGGGCCTTTCACTTTTGATTGGCTTTTTGCTCATAGCTGGTACTCTACCAGTTGAGCTACACCTCCACTTCTGGACTTGCTGCTTAAGTAGAGATCAGAGACTCACTGATTTGTCCACCAGGGCTAGCTTTGAATTTGAGTCATCCAATCTCAGCCTGAGTAGCTGAGATTATGGACATGAGCCATGGGAGCAAAGCTCTGAGTATCCTTATATCTGGTTTAGACCCAGGTGCTCTGGTGTCTAGAGGAACTGCCCTCCACTGTATGCCTTGAACTACTGCATCTCCACAACATTCCCTCACTGTATGACCTTGAGCGTGCCAATGACCTCCTTGAATTTCTAAAAATGAGTGTAATTTTTGTCACACAAGACATATTGAAGATATCAGAACAGTGCAAGAGAAGTTTTGGAAGCCTGTTTGTTTTTTTTTTTAATTTTAAGTAATAAGGACAAAGATTTGTCCAGGGTCTCCTGCCACAAGAATAAAAGACAGAGGATTAGGGCTGTTTAAAATTACAGAGGAAATGAGGCTGAAAAAAAAATAAATCTACATGAAGGCAGAGGAGATGACATGAGGTTCCTTGAAGCTGAAAGGTACTGATTCCTGTTTTCAATCAGAAAGAGATTCTCCTGTGACAGGATGGTAATCCAAGCTCAGTCTCACTTACTTGTTCACTTGGTCAAGATCATCAGCTCTCCTAGGCTTCATCTTCCCTAGCTCTACAGTGGAAGAAAATAACACAGAATTGTCTCTTGAGGGTGTTTGGATGGTGAAATGAGACTGCCTATGAGACGCTCCTTAGGATACAGTGGTTACTCAAGAAAGAAAGTGAACTGAAATCCTGGTATGGAAAAAGACAGAGACTTTATAGAGATTCAAAAGTTCAAAAGCTTTAGACTTGGGGAGCTGGGAATGTGGCTTAGTGGTACAGTGCTTACTTAGCATGCATGAAGCCGTTGATTTGATTCCTTAGAAAAAGCCAGAAGTAGTGCTGTAGCTCAAGTGGTATAGTGTTAGCCTTGAGTAAAAGAAGCTCAGAGACAGTGCCCAGTTCCTGAGTTCAAGTCCCAGGACTGGCAAAAAAAAAGCTTTAGACTTGCAATAACTGTCTCCAGATCAATAAACTACTGGCCCTTGTTATACCTGGATGCTTCCCCTATCAGGCATACTTACCTCCACCTGGTTCTTGGGAATAAGTAACCTTACCCCAAAGGACTCCCCTCAACCCATTCACAGCCACAAGGATATCTGTGAAACACACTTTTATTATATAAAACAAGGTGGATCAAAAATTCAGTGTCAAGGGTTGGAGGCGTGGCTCCATTGGTAGAGTGCTAGCCAATGAGTGAAAACTTTAGGTACCGAATTCAAGTCCCATCTCAGACCCCTCAAAAAAAAAAAAAAAGGAAAAATTCAGTGTCCAAAGAACTGTGCACTTTCAGAACAGAAGACTGACCTTCTCCCTTAAAACTTCCTCCTTCAACCCTTCCTGAAGACCCTCCCCCCCCCCCCCCACCGCAACACTCAAGGGAGAAGGACCAGATCCCGAGGGATGGACTTAAATCTCCCAAAGCAGGATGCCTCCTTTATGGAAAGAAGCTATCCCAATACTTATTGTAGACACACCCAAAGAAGATAAAGCAAGAACGTGGAGCATATCAAAATGCCAACTGTGCCAGATAGCAGTGGCTCACACCTGCAAGCCTACCTACTCAGGAGGCTGAAAAATCTGAGGATCAAGGTTCAAAGGCAGCTGGGGCAGGAAAGTCCAGGAGACTCTAATCTCCAGTTAACCACTAAGAACCTAGGAGTGGAGCTGTGTCTCAAGTGGCAGAGCACCTATCTTGAGTGAAAAAGCTAAGGTACAGCATCCAGGCCCTGAGTTTAAGCCCTAGTACCAGCACCCCCCCCCAAAAAAAAAATCAACTGTAATACAGATATACAGATCCCACACAGATGGAGCAAGGGTTGACTGCCTAGTGGCAGCTGTGTGGGTATGTCACCTTCTGACCTAGCCATCCTAGAGAAGTAAGTCATTGAGGGTAGGTACCAAGGGTCTCACTAGGGCCACCTTCCTCTCCTCAGCTGCCCCCAGGATCCATGGACTGAGGATTCTACTTGCCCTCTTGTTCCTTCCAGCTAGACAAAACAGAGCTTACAAAACCCATGGGCTGACAGGAAACCATCCCTGGGAAGGTGAGATACCTCCCCCTCCCCCACGGCTGCAGTCATCCAGCCACCTGAGATGGGTCACACAAGGAGTGACTCCAGCCAGGGGCAGAGATGGTCTTTAGGCCCTAGAGCCCTTCCAGACCTTTGGGAGAGAGGCAGATCTCCCAGCAGAGGCTGACGCCAGGCTCACACAGCCTGCAGCTCCCCCTGCAGGCGACTCAGCTCCTCCAGCTCTTGTTTGTGCCGGTCTGTCTTGTGGGCCACCAAAGAACGGTAGAAATGCAGGGCAAAGGCCACAAACACAAGTCCTACTGGCACCATGATGGCTGTGGAAGCCATAGCTGCTTGCCAGCCCGGCCCGTGGGCCCCACCACCACACGTCTGCTGGGGTGAGCAGTTCTTAGGAGACTCAGTCCGTGAAGGGGCTATAGAGGCAGAGGCTGCTGGGAGGTTGGGAGATGGATTGAGGGAAGTGGTCACAGATGGCACCTGAGATGTCGGTACCATGGAAGCTGATGTGCCCAGGGGAGCCCCAATGGGCACAAACTTGACCCAGCCCACCAAGACAACTTCAGCCAGGAAGAGAAAAGTACCCAGGGCAGTGGAGAAGCCCCAGGCCAACTCCACATAGCGGTGGAGTCGCTGATGTGGTGACTGGTGGACAGAGTTGAGGTTGTGGATATTGCTCACGGCTTCAATGTGGGGCAGCAGACATGTGGAGACCATGAGTGCAAAAAGGTGCACAGCCACTAGTATAGTGGTACAGGCGCTAAAGGCCACCAGCAGGCCCGGTGGATATTCATGCTCACTCTCCAGCTGTACCTCCACCATGGCCACCTGTGGGCACAAAAAGGATGGATTGAGTGCTCATAATCCCCTTCACAGTAAGGAGGTGGTTTGCTTGCTAGAACACATCCCATCTATATATGTAGGATCCAGAACAGTGCCTGACAGAAGGAAGGATCTCAATTCTAGTTTGTTGGGGCGAGAGGGGTGGGGTCCTGGGGCTTGGGTGCTATCCCTGGCCTTTTTGCTCGAGGGTAGCACCTTGCCTAAAGTCCTCAATCTTAAAGGGCTTTGTCTTATGCTGGGGCAGCTAGTTATGTTTTTGAGTTTGACTTGATCATCTCATAGAAGTTAAATGGCACAAACTATGAATAGGGTTCACTCTCAGCTCTATAAGCTATGAAATTGTGTGTGTGTGTGTGTGTGTGTGCGCGCGCGCGCGCGCACGCCAATCATGGGGCTTGAAATCAGGGTCTGGGTGCTCCCTGAGCTCTTTTTGCTAGCACTGTGTCACTTTGAGCCACAGTGCCATTTTCATTTTTCTGTTGGTTAATTGGAAATAAGTCTCACAGACTTTCCTGCCAGAGCTAGCTTTGAATTGTGATTCTCAGATCACAGCCTCCTGAGTAGTTAGGCTTGCAGGCATGAGCCACTGTTGCCTGGCTCTTTCCTTCTTCCAAACATAGGATCTTGGTTGAGTTGCCCAGAATGGTTTCAAATTCATCATTTTCCTGCTTCAGCCCCCAGAATAGTTGGGATTTCAGGCATGTCCCACCATGTCCAGTCAGCTGTATAATTTTCACCAAGTGACTTAATTCTCTCTGTACCTCAGTTTCTTGTCTGGAGAATGGGGACTGATACTAGCACCTACCTGCTTCATTTGGGTTGTTGAAAAAGCAAAATAGCATTACCAACAACTCCAGCACATAGCAGAAACAAAGTTCAAGACCAGTGTCTGCAAACTGGTACACCATGAATCAAAGCCAGTTTGCAGGCATATTTTGGTTGGCTCACAGTGTGCTTAAAAAAAAAAAAAAACAACCAAGTAAGTTGCCTGTTTCTAAAACTCAAGAGAATTCATATAAATATCCCTGTTTCCAGATCTTCCTGAACACTTGGCAGATCTGATCACACTAGGCCCACATTCCACCATGGCAGCCATCAGTTCAGAGTTGAATCATAGCTTTTCCCTTGAGACAAGTCATGGGGTCTCTTGATCACATGTCCCTACACAGCCAACTTGGCATTCATCTCACACCTGTCTGGCTTTTGCAACCAAATGAACTAATGATTCTGTTTTAGGCATGCAAACTTGTGGACTTTAAAGATAAACTACTTAAAGTTTAAATTCTGCCACTTGTGGAATCTTGGTCTGTGTACGCACACATGCACATGTGCATGCACTCTAGAACTGGGGTTTGAACTCAGGGCCTGTCACTTTCCTTTGATTTGTATTTTTGCTCAAGGCTGATGCTGTACCACTTAGGCTGCGCCTCCCTTCTGGCTTTTGGAGAAGAGTCTCACAAGTTTTTCTGGCTCCAAACAGCTATCCTCAGATCTCAGCCTTCTGAGAAGCTAGGACTCCAGATGTGAGCCACCAGTGCCTGGCTTCAGACATCGTCTTAACAACCCTGACCCTTAATTTTGTCATCAGTAAGAATGGCTATGGTAGTGGTACCTCTTCACAGAATAATAGATAAATAATGCACATAAAAAGTCCTGAGCATGGGCTAGGGGTTTGGCTTAAGCAGTAGAGCTCCTGCCTGATGATCATAAACCCTGAGTTCGAACCTCAGCAACACGCACACAAACACACACACCTGATACATCTGACAGTTAAATACAATTTGCATAATGTTATTGTAACTTGAGCACCTGAATTTCAAAATCTGGATCTTTCCCCATTCTTGGTTGCTCTGGAGTTATGAGAAGGAAGGTTTAGGAAGGCAGCAGTGGAAGGAAGACCAGGTTGAGTATTTTGGGAAATTGGGCCATGGCTGATGCCAGCAGGTGAAGATCTGGGCCAGGTTTAGTTCTGGTTTCTCCCAGGGCCTGGCCTAGCCTTGCTCCCCTGTGCCGGGCTGGTGCCAGTCTTGCCTCTAGAAACTACACACATCCAGCCTCTTGATCCTGCAGAGAAGGCTCAGGCTCTTTAGCTGTCACCCCAGCAATCTGTACAGAAGATCCTGCAGCAGGAACAGGCTGGACCAAGAGGCTATTGCCTTCCTCAACCAGGTGCAGAGTGGTGGGCCCTCCCTTCCGGCTGTGGTCTGTGCAGATGAAGGAGAGTTGACTCCCTGTCTCCACATGTCCTTATCAGGGAGGATGGACTGCTCTGTGCATTCTCAACAACCCTCTCCCAAAATAGAACACCACAGGCCTAGGATAACCCTTATGGTTACAGACTTTTCCTGTCATTGTTCAAATACAGAGGATGTGTCACAAGCGTGGCAGGGACCAACCCAAGTCACCAAGTGCTGACCCCCACATTCCTACCTCTGAAAGTGCACCCATATAGGAACACTTTCCTAAAAAAAAAAACCTCTTGGGCCTGCTTCTTTCTTTGATGAAGTGGAGAAATGCTAAACTAACCATTTCACTCCAACACGCTCCTCCTGCTGAGCTCCTTGGGCAAAGCCTTAGTTTCTACACCTGCCCAATTAGCACATTAGGCCTCCCTTCGCATGCAAGTGTGGTCCTAACAAACCTGAACCTAGGATTTCTGATGTCAAGAATCACACCTGGGGGCTGGGGATACGGCCTAGTGGCAAGAGTGCCTGCCTCATATACATGAGGCCCTGGGTTCGATTCCCCAGCACCACATATACAGAAAATGGCCAGAAGTGGCGCTGTGGCTCAAGTGGCAGAGTGCTAGCCTTGAGCAAAAAAGAAGCCAGGGACAGTGCTCAGGCCCAGAGTCCAAGCCCCAGGACTGGCCAAAAAAAAAAGAATCACACCTGCTCCTCAAGCAGGAGCTTGGCAGGGTTGTAGAGGACACACCCTCATGATCTCAAAACTTCCCACTGGGTAATAGCAAGGGTGTGGAGGCCCGTCCAGGGCCATCCAGCTGACCACTAGCAGGGAGGAGCCAGGGCTTGGGTTTATTGCTTGAATCCGGGGACCTCCTACCATCCTACTCCAAAGCCACTGCTGAGCCCGCTAGCTGGTAACACCCACCCACACCTTCAGTGTATCAGCCTCCAAATCACTCATCAGCTTCCTCATCAGCTTCCTTCCTCAGCAGCTTCCTGGCCTGCATCATCTCAAAGTTCTCCTGGGTAGTTTGAGCACTTTGTGTCTGCCCAGGGGAGGGCCCTGTCCCTTGTTGGGAGGGACTCTCCTTCAGGTGAGTGACTCCTCCATGCAGTGTACTCTCCCAATCCCCTGGCTCTTTGAGCAGTCCTCCATACACCTCTGAGCTGCCTTCAAACCTCTCAGGAGTACTTAGCAACTAAGTGCTTCTATCAGGAACATGTTCCTTTCGCATCAGTTTGTCCCAGCATCTTATACTTATCCCCACTGATGTGTTTACCGGCTTCTTCCATGAGCCGGCCCTGGGTCCTGTTGATACCCTTTTCCCCCACTATAGGGGCCTCCTTCGGTTCCCTTGGTTCTTCTTCTTCCCTTTACCCCATTAGGAACGCATCCTCCCCTTTCCTCTGTCCCACCTTCCCTGAGGACCCATTTACTTCACCCCTGCCCCCGCGCGAGCTTCAACCCACCCGTGTGCCCTGTCCACCCCTCACCATGGCGAAGCCCGACAGAAGGGCAGACGTGCGGCTGGAGGCCTTGAGCTTGGCCCGGCTGAGGTAGAGGCGGCGCCAGCTGAGCGCCCGCAGCGAGTGCTGACTGGCCCCCATGAGGTCCAGGTAGCCGCGGTGCACGAACTCTCGGTACGTGGCGGAGCCTGCGGGGCTCTCCGCCTCGGGGTTCAGCGGGGCCTGCTCGCCCGCTTCCCCCTCGCCGCCCTTCATCTTGGGGGCCGCGGCGCCGGGCACCGCGTGCCGGGGGGTCACGGCGGGGCCGCGCCGGCGGGAAGCCTCATCACCCGCGGGGCCGGCGGGCGTGGGTGGCGGGCGCCCAGGAAGAAGTGGCCTGGCGGGGGAAGTGCCGGGACTGAGGGCCGAGCGGGATAGCGGAGGCCGAAACAGGAACTGGGGCAGAGGCGGGGCTGGGGCGGCCACATGATGGGGTGGAGTCGGGACAGAGCCCCCGCAGTCCCGGGCGAAGACGGAGATGCCAAGGGACCCCCAGCCACCCCCGCTCTTCCAAGTGTGCGGGCGCTGGAGACCACAGGCGACCCCCGGAGCTCAGCCTAGCACAGGGAATCTCGGTTCTCTCCACAGCACACCTGGGCATTTTCAGGTATCCAGTCTTCCATGTTCCTCCCACAGCAGTGAACGGGGGAGACGAACCCATCCTCCCTTAGGAACCGCCCAGATCCATCCAGAAAGACCCAGAAAAGAGACACGCGAGCACCCAGGCCGGGCCCACACTCCTGCGACGTAGCACAGAAACAAACACAAGAACTCTTTGCCCCGGCTGGAAGATTTTGAGTTTTATAGCAAACCGTATTGTATAGACCCGGGGCCCAGCCCGGCTTGGTCCCTCACCTGCCCCTCGCCGGGCTGCTTCCTCCCCCTCCCCCAAGGCGGCCCCATCCATAGGCCTCTCCTCTCGCCATCCCCAGGACCCCCCCTCCGGCCTTTGGTCCACCCTGTCCCTCCCCCCACCCGCGCACCTCCCTGTTACCTGAGGTATGTGGATAGATTCCCCCCTCCCCTACATGGTACAACCCGGCTTCCCCGGAGGCCAGGGCTGGGGGCAGGACCTGGCCCCAACTCCTCCCTCTGGCTCCAGAGGCCCCGCCCCCACGCTGGAAGAAGGGGCTGGGGTAGAGGGCCAAGAGTCTGTTACTAAGTTCCCATGGCAACTGAGAGGGGCCATTTCCAGCCTTAGCACTGGCATCAGGAGGTGTCCATTGGCTGCTATTTCCATGGCAATCAGGAGTGGCAGTTCCCTGGGCAAATGGGATACAAGTTTCCATGACGATGAGAGAGTGGGAAGAGCCAAGCTGGTCCAGGCCCATCACACTCTGGCTCCCCCAGGTCCGAGGTTCCCCCGGTTCAAGTAACACTTCAGTACAGATGAATGTTCAAGTATTGTGCGGAGAAGCAGGCAAGGGGCTGGGGTACCCCTCACCACTCCCCTGGGCCACGAGTTTAACAGCAAATACACCCGTGGCCCCCACTCCTCGCAATAGCTGCCATTTTCAGTGACGTTCAAGGAGTCAGGGTGGGGGAAGGAAATGAAATCTGGGCAGGGGGAAAGGAGAGGGGTGACCTCCCAAAGGGGATACTATTGCCCCCATAACTGCTCTTATCATTTCCTACCCCACTCAGCCCTGCCTTGCCAGGCTCCTGGAGCCCCCTACCTCTGACACCTGAATCCTAGTCATTGCTCTGGTTTCCCTTTTTTGCTCCACCCCCCCACCCCCCAACTCCAAGTATCTGGTCTTCATTCCCTGCACCCTTGGTGGTCTGCTTTCTGCCCTCCCCCCACCCATCCTCCACCTCCCCCAGTCCCCTGGCTCCCAGTATCTGTATGTAGATACCCTTTCCCATTCTCCCCCCACTTAAGACTTGCACCTAACCCCCCTCCCAACATCCCTTTGGCTCAGCACCCCCCCAGTTCCTCTGACCCACTCCCCCCAAGGGATGGACTATGAAGCAGGTGGAAGAGGGTGGAGATGAGGAGGAGAGACTTCCAGAGATATCAATACAGGGGAAGAGAAGGGGGAAGTTGGCTGGAGTCCCTGGGCAGGAATCTCAAGTCATAAAACTCAGGAATCCCAAATACTAAGGGGGGGGGATAACCTGGCCTCCCAGCAGGGGGTGAAATGAAGGCTGAGGTTCAGTCTCCTGGTGAGTCCTGGGGGAGGGAGGGTGGGGGGCACCCAACTAGCTGTCTTTGAGAAGCAACTTCTCCTCTGGACAGCGGAAGGGGCCTGGGGGCCCAGCAGCTGCCAAACGAGCACAAGCTTCAGGTGAGAGCTGACGGCAGGAGCGCAGGTCAAGGCGGCGTAGACGTGGGCAGCGACGGAACAGTGGGAGGCAGTGATCCGTGAGGCGATGGCAACCTGGGGATGGCATAGTGTATCTGAGACCAGGTAGGTGGGGAGGTGATATAGACAGGAGTCATAAGAGCCAGTAGGACAGCAAGAGGGGCAGGGACAGTGCTTACCAGCAAGATTGAGGTGCACCAAGGTCTCTCGGAGTGGGGATGTGGGAGCTGTGAGGAGGTGGACACTGGGGTCCCCAACATGGGCGCAGTGGCTAAGGTCCAGGGCACTCAGCTGGGGAGCGTGGCGCAGTAGGAGCCGCAGGGAGGCATCAGTCAGCTCTAAGCCTGCCAGGCGCAGCTCTGCCACCCCCTGTAGTCGCCCACGGTTCTCCGTTTGCCCTGGGCAGGTAGAGGAGAGTCAGCACTCTTTGCCCCTCCCACCCCTGCATCAAGGCACCAAATTGCTGTCTTCCACACCCACATTCCTCTCCATCTCTCTTGCACCTGCTCCCACAAGGTGTGAACCTCCCTTTGCTGCCCTCCTAGGGGCTTGCTCTTCTCCTAAATCCCCACAGAACTGACCCCTTGATTGTGTCCAATGCTCTTATCACCTCCCCAGGAAGACCTCCCATGAGCCCTCTGAAACCAGAACATTCCTCACATTCCCACCACATCACCCTGTTCTGCCTTTTTCTCAGCATCTGACATACTATATACATTTTTACTTAGAAACCTTCTGCTCCCCCCATGAGAATGTCAGATCTATGAATATAGGATTTTTTCTTTCTTTCTTTTTTTAATCATCATTGCTCTATCACCAGTAACTGACACAGTCGAGTGCTCAATACATTATCAGCCATTTGTCCTACACAAGAGAACAACTCTGAAGGGACTACCAGCCCTGGTTCCACTCCCCCCTCACTTTCCATTAGTAAAGTCACCATCTGGAGCTCTCCAGTTCCCCTGGTCACCACTCTGCATCCATACCACTCTTTCCTGAACTAAGACTGAACTCACTTCAGTCTCTCTTCTTCCTAGCATCCACAGAGAGCCATTCTCAAACACAAGTGTGATGACCTCCTTCCTTCATTAGAAGCTCTAAAGAGTACTTCAAATTAGTCCAGTCTCCTAGGCAGAACATTCCTATAAGGTCTTATCTCTGGGCTTCTAGCTCCAAACTCTATCCCCACAATTGACAGGCCACCTGGTCACCTATGCATAACCAATTCTCTGGCCTTCAGCTCTGATTTCAGAGGCTTCCTCTTCCCACATCTTTAGGGTGAAGAGACTGTGCTCTCCTCCTCGCATCAGAGCACATGGTTTGCCTTTCTTCATGTTATTAGCTCTCAGAAGCTTGTGTACACTGAGGACCAGATTGCTGCCCCGGCCCCACCCCAGGGTTGCATCAATCTAGCTAGCTTGGGATTTACTTTTCGACCAAGTTTTGCTATGATGATGCTACTGGACTAGACACCACACTTTTAAAGCTCACTTCAATGGGATCATCATCCTTGTTTATAGATGTGAAAACTAAGGCTCAGATGGAAAGCCCTGTGTCTTGATCACATGAGCCAGAGACCAAGGCCTGGTGACTGAGTGTAAACTCAGTTCTATCTACCTTTGAGGCACCTGCTGAGCCTTGAGAGAACCTCCATCACATCAAGACTCAAGGATTTTATGGGGGCTGGGAATATGGCCTAGTGGAAGAGCGCTTGCCTCATATACATGAAGCCCTGGGTTCGATTCCCCAGGACCACATATATAGAAAACGGCCAAAAGTGGCACTGTGGCTCAAGTGGCATAGTGCTAGCCTTGAGCAAAAAGAAGCCAGGGACAGTGCTCAAGCCCTGAGTCCAAGCCCCAGTACTGGCAAAAAAAAAGGGGGGATTTTATGGAATATGCATGGTGTTGCCATTTTTCTTACATGAATGACTAACAGTACAAAAAGGACATTTTAATAAAGAGATTGAGAGGGCTGGGAATATAGCCTAGTGGCAAGAGTGCTTGCCTTGTATACATGAAGCCCTGGGTTCAATTCCCCAGCACCACATATATAGAAAATGGCCAGAAGTGGCGCTGTGGCTCAAGAGGTAGAGTGCTAGCCTTGAGCAAAAAGAAGCCAGGGACAGGGCTCAGACCCAGAGTCCAAGGTCCAGGAATGGCAAAAAAAAAAAAAAAAAGAGAGATTGAGAAACTGTTGGATTAAGCAACAAGGCTGCAATTCCCACCTGCCAATGACTGGCAGTAGCATGATGTTTATTGCCAGTCCTTAATCTCCAGCTCCAACACATGAGCTGTTTACCTCCAATCTACCTCTGTGGGCACTCAACCTGGCACACTATGAAGTCTACTCCTTCTTATCTTGGAGGAGCTAAGAGCCTGCAGGGGGACATTTACAGATGGCCCAAAGCTAAAGGCCATGAGGGGGAAGCCCTGAGAGCTTGTGGGGAGAGGGCCATATATCAGGAAGGGCTTTCTTGTGGTAGTGGCATTTAGCTAGGCCTTCATTGGCTTGAAAATATGAGCAAGGCAGAAGAGAAACACATGAGGCAAAGGAAAAAGTCCAGGACAGGAGACAAAATGCCTTCACTAGCTGCTATGAGAGAGACAAGAGGCTCATGTCTGTAACCCTAGCTACTCAGGAGGCTGAGATCTGAGGATTATGGTTCAAGCCAACCCGGGGCAGGAGAGTTGTGAGACTCTTATCTCTAATTAACCACTAGAAAATTGGAAGTGGTATTGTGGCTCCAGTGGTAGAGCATTAGCCTTGAGCTGAAGAGCTCAAGGACAGCGCCCAGGCCCAGGGCAGGGGGGAGGGGGGGACACATGACATGAGGCCTCTAGGCCTTTATAAGCTGCTGAAAAAGGGAACAGGTGTGTCAGGTACAGGTGACAAAATGCCTTCACAAGCTGCTATGAGAGAGACAAGAGGCTCATGCCCGTAATCCTAACTATTCACAAGTCTAAGATATGAGGATTGTGGTTCAAAAATCAGCCTTGGCAGACAAATACATGAAATTCTTATCTCCAATTAACTAGGAAAAAGCTGGAAGTAGAGGAATGACTCAAGTGTTAGAGTACTAGCCTTGAGCAAAAAAGCTAATAAGCAAGAGCACTGGGCCCTGAGTTCAAGTCTCAGTATCAGCAAAAACTAAAAAATTAGCCTAGAGCACGAAAGCTCAAGGACAGTGCCCAGGATCAGCACAAAAAAACAAAAACATCAGGTACTGGTGGCTCATGCTTATAATCCTAGCTACTCAGGAAGCTAAGATCTGAGGATTCTAGTTCAAACCTAGCTGGGCAAACTTAGTACTTGGAAAATCTGTGAGACTCTTATCTCCAATTAACCACCAAAAACCTGGAAGTGGTGCTGTGGCTCAAAGTGGTAGAGCACTAGCCTTGAGCAAAAGAGCTCAGGGACAGCACCCAGGACCTGAGTTCAAGTCTCACAACTGACACAAAAAAGAAAAAAGTACAATCTGAAATGAGTAGAAATGAGGGGCTGAAATACTTACAGAACTATATGCCATAATCCAACTGCAAAACTCATGGGGGGGGGGGTGGATGGGAACTGGGGAAGGGGGAGAAAAATGAGGGAAGAAGTACCAAGTCTGATAAGAAATGTACTCACTGGGGGCTGAGGATATGGCCTAGTGGCAAGAGTGCTTGCTCCGTATACATGAGGCCCTGGGTTCAATTCCCCAGCACCACATATATAGAAAATGGCCAGAAGTGGTGCTGTGACTCAAGTGGCAGAGTGCTAGCCTTGAGCAAAAAGAAGCCAGGGACAGTGCTCAGGCCCTGAGTCCAAGCCCCAGGACTGGCCAAAAAAAAAAAAAAAAAAAATGTACTCACTGTATAAAACTGTAACCTCTCTGTACATCACTTGGAATAAATAAATAATAATAAAAGAAAATGAAAAAAAAGGGGGGCTGATTTGCCATTGTCTAGCACTTTTCATTGTCTCATGGACTAATCCACTCCGAATGTCCACCTTACCCTCCTGCTGGTTACCTATCTAGCTCAGTCTAAGTCCAGAAATGAACAATGAGTACTCTGTTCTGGCTTAGCCTGTGTGACTTATAACAGTCAACCCCTTATTGAGTCAGCCAGGCCTCTAGTGCCTCATTTAGAAAATGGGAAGAACCTTATTTGTTTCCTACTCCCTCTTCAAAGCTTGTGTGAAAGCCAGCCAGGCAGGGAGAAGGGAGACAGAAAAGCTTTCAGAGTCTAGAAAGTCTCCTCTTAGAAGTCCTTTCTCAGACTATATCTAATTCTTTTTTTTTTTTTTTTTGGTCAGTCATGGGGCTTGAGCTCTTGGGCCTGCACACTGTCTTACTCTTTTGTTCAAGCATAGCACTCTACTACTTTAAGCCACAGTGCCACTTTCAGTTTTCTGGTAGTTAATTGAAGATAAGAGTTATCTAGGCTAGCTTTGAACCGCGATCTTCAGATCTTAGCCGCCTGAGTAGCTAGGATTAGACATGAGCCACCAGTGCCCAGCTTCACCCTTCAATTCTGTGATTGTTTGCTCATTCAATTCATTCCTTCAAGAGGCATTTCTTTCCTTCAAGACCAGGGCGAGGAGATAGTCTTTACTTTGTATATCCCAAAACTCTCGCAGGAGAAAACAGATCTTCATGAGATCACTTCCTATCTACAGTGACAGACCAGGAGAGTCCTGCTCCTAAAGTTGAGCAATCTGAGCACAATGTGTAGATAAAGGAGGGCTTTGAGAAGGAAGTAGCATTTATACTGAGACCTGAAGGTTAAGTTGGTGTTATCCTTCACAAAGCATACATAAGAGACAGTATTGGGAAAAGGACCTGTGACTTGGCAAGAAGGCTAAGGTATAATTCAGGGATACCTAATTCAGTGTGAGCCAGGCCATGCCATACCTCAGGAATTTTATCCAAAGAGCACTTGGAAGCAATGAGGTATCAGGGACAACATGGACAGATGTGCCCTTCTAGATGGCTCTCCTGGGCCCAGTTTGGAAGAGAGATGGAGGCCAGAGAAAATGCTGGCCTGTTCCCAATATTCCCCTTTGCCAATATGGGCCTCTTGTCTCAATAAACTGCTCTCACCATGCCTCCCTGCTCTCCCTGGGAAAACCCCATCCTTTCAAGACTTAGTTCAAAGCACACAGCAGATGAGTGAATTAACACTGGCCAAGATAGTCTTTGCTACTCAAACTAAGGTGTTTTCCCCTTCCTTCAAATATGTCAACACCTAGCATGTCAGAAGACACCTTAGAGGCCCTTGTCCAAACCACTCCACTGACAAAGAGGCCACACCTGGTTTGGTGTCTGGTGGAGGCAGCAGCAGTTCTCGGAGCTGGGAATCTTTAACATCTTCTATCCAGCGGAGGTCCAGGAGCCTTAGGGCTGGCAGTGGGGCTGAGCCCAGGGCAGAGACAGAGAGCCAGGAGCAGCCAGAGAGCACCAACTCCTGCAAGCCTGGGGAGTTAGAAGCAGATGCTAGAAGGACTCTATCCCCACCAGCCCCATAGTACCCTCTTGTGACTAAACACCTGCCTCACCTTGCAGTCGGTTCAGAAGCCACATGAGCTGCTTCTTGGAGACACCTGTCCAGCTGAGGTCCAGGGCCCTGGGTTGGCGGCGAACTACCCCACTGAGCATGGGTGGGGTCAGAGACTTCCTTCGGCTCAAGTCCATCCGAGGCCACAGACGCTTGTCATAGCACCTGTGAGCCACATGGGGGAGACAGAGACCTCAGCCTCAGTTCTCAGGGAGCCCACAAATCCCACATTCCCAACAGTTGACCCCAGTTCTCTACCGGCCCACACAGACAGCCAAGTGGCAAGTAGCTCTTGGCCAACAGCCAAGAGCCCTGGGTTTAGGACACCACTCCATTCTTAACTAACTAACTAAATGTGAGACCCTGGGCAAGTCCATTCCTCTCCCTGGGCCTAGAAGACCTCTTTTATAAAATGAAGATAATGATCCAGACTCTGCCTGCCCCACAGGGCTACTGTAAGATCAAATGAGGTAATTATGGTTTGTAGGCCTTACAGCTCATAAAGCATTTTGCCAAACAACTACACAAACACTGTGCACACTATTTGATGTAGTGCCAAAGGGATGTGAAAGTAGCCCCCAGCCCCCTACCTTTGGGCTTCTGGGCTTCTTAATTTCTTCCTCACTAAGTTATAATGGCTCACGGGTACTTCTCACCTCCTCTACTAGTCTCTGTCATCTGATAGCCGGCTGCCCAATGCTTATCACCCTAACATTTTCTCTCCTTACTGGATTGCTGAGTTCCTCCAAGCAGAATGTAAGCTCATCAAGGGCAGGCTTGGCTTGTGCAGGGTTGCACAAATGGCAAGGCTTTTTCGTGGCACAGGTTTTCAATGAGTCAATCCAGTGGGAACTACTTAGCACTTCTATGGACCAAGCCCTCCTACTTCACTAATACCATTTTGCATCCATTCCCTCTACCTTTATGGAAGGTCTGGTAGGGCCCAGGTATCAAAGCTACAAAGATAGATAAGGTCTGAATAAAGTTAAACATGTTTCCTGAGCCAAGTGCTCTAAGAACCTTACCTAGTCCAGCATGCAATGAATGGGAAAAAGATTTTCGAAACTTTTTTCACCAAAGAACCTTTCCTTACCTACTTTTCTAAGGTAACCTGCTAACATTCTGTGGTATACAGAAGTTCCTCTGGATATGGTTTGAGAACTGTCTAAAGCCAGTCACTGCTGTCCACTTATCCACAGTAGATGAAATTTTCTTTAACTCATCTCCTCTTTACACTTAAAATCAGTATACTTTCACAAAAATATGTTGAGCTTAAAAATAAATACAACAGGTGGCTGTGATCTGAGTATCATGGTTCAAAGCCAGCCTGAGCAGAAGAGTCTGTAAGACACTCATCTCCAATAAACTACTCAGAAAAAGCTGAAGTGGGGCTGTGGCTCAAGTGGTAGAACACTAACCTTGAGTGAAAGAGCTCAGGGACAGTGCCCAGGCCCTGAGTTCAACATACACACACACACACACAGAGCCAGGTATGGTGGCACACATTTGTAATCCCAACTATTAGAGAGCCTAGTCAGGATCACTTGAGCCCGGGAGTTTCAGTCCACCCTGGGCAACACAGCAAAACAAAAAATATGAAATTCTGGGTGAATGTTGCTATGTTGTTGGTTTCTTTTTTGGGGGTGGGTCATGGGGGTTTTAGCTCAAGGTCTAGGCACTGTCCCTGTGGTCTTTTACTCAAGGCTAGTGCTCTACCACTTAGAGCCACAGCTCCACTTCCAGTTTTCTGGTGGTTAATTGGAGTTGAGTCTCACACTTTTCTTCCCTGGCTGGCTCCCTTCTCAGATCTCAGCCTCCTGAGTAGCTAGGATTAAAGGCTGCTCTGTTTTTAAGTTACCACTTCAAAACCATTTTTGTTAAGCAGAGAGATAACTGGTGTTAGAAGACCCAGCAGTGCTCAAAGGAAGAACTTCCTTCCAAAACTAACAGAAAGGGGCTGGGAATGTGGTTTAGCAGTAGAGTGCTTGCCTAGCATGCACAAAGCCCTCGGTTTGATTCCTCAACACCACATAAAGCAGAAAAGGCCAGAAGTGGCGCTGTGGCTCAAGTGGTAGAATGCTAGTCTTGAGCAAAAAGAAAGCCAGGACAGTGCTCTGGCCCTAAGTTCAAGCCCCAGGACTGGCAAATAAATTAATTTATAATAGAAGGATTAAGCCACATTTTTCTGTCACTTAGAAATACTAGGGGAAGGACAGGGTGGCATTTATCTGTATGCCCTATTCTAGTCAGGAAGGATTACTTATGTCCAAGAGTTCTGGTCCAGGGTAGGCAGCTGGACTAGAACTCATATTACCCAGACTCCGACTCCAAAAACCACCTTATCCTGGCCCCACTCCCAATCCATCTTTCTCCAGAGTCCCATGTGCCATCTTAGGGGAATGTCATAAGCATTTGCAGGTTTCAGTTTGAACACAACACCTCTTCCCCCCACCATCCTGTTGTCCCCCCTTCCCTCTCACTGGCATTCTGTCCCTCCTCCTCTTGACTCTCTCCAGTCACCATAAACATGTGCAATACTCTCTAATTCTAAGAATGAAACAAACCAAAAATCTATCCACTGGGTTGAGACCAAGCTTCTGCTTCTTTAGTCTTCCTACTTGGTAAAAGCCTGCTGTCCAAAACCTCTCTATGCCCCAACCTCCAGTCCCAGTTCAGCCACCATCAATTCCTCCATGCACTACTGGACTATCTCCACATGGAAGCAAATCCGTCTCAGGCAGCACTCACAGGTCCAAAATTTGTGTTTCTGCATCATATTCCACAAGAGCCAGGCCAAACCACTGCCCACCTATAGAATTGTAATGTTGTTTGGTGCCATATTCTGGTACATTCTGTACCTATGCTGGAAAAGCCAATCCATATTATTTTTTTTTTTCTTTGCCAGTCATGGGGCTTGAACTCTGAACCTGGGCATTGTCCCTGAGCTTCTTTTGATCAAGGTGAATGGTCTACCACTTGAGCCAGAGCACCACTTGCGGCTTTTTTGAGTAGTTTATTGGAGATAAGAGTCTCTGAGTTTCCTGCCTGGGCCAGCTTCTAATCACGATCCTCAGAGCTCATCCTCCTAAGTAGCTAGGATTACAGTGTAAACCACCAGCATCCACCTCCAATCCATATTCTTGAAAGGCTCAGCTCCAGGACCTTTATTTCCTGCAAGTCTCCCTGACCCTTTCTTGGCTCGAGCCAGACTCATACTAAACCTGGGACTTAACCTCAGAGTGGTAGCCAACAATCACGGAAGTTCTACTGATACTGAAGGTCCAGCATCCACTGGGAGCAAAGCAGTGGTAAGGTAAACATTAAATCAAGACAGAGGAGCATCCTATAGAGATAGTGCCTAGTCTTAGACAGCTGCAGAAGAGCAGCTGTTGTCCCAGCCAGGAGAAGGAAGAAGAGGGCAGAGCTTGTGTCTAGGCCCAAGAGAGATAAAAAGTAGAAATCTCTGTGAAATCCAAGTGGTGGGAATGAAGGGTAATAATTCAGTCATTGTGGTAATGGCAAGGACAATGATTATAGTACTAACAATCAGTGACTATCTACTTGCCCTGTGCTGTTCTTTACATTAAGAATTAACACCACTAAGGGAAGCACTTAGTGACTTCTCTAAGGGCACTGGGAGTTCACTGAGGATGACAAGGATTGGTTCTTAGTAAACTGGCAAAATACTGAGGCAAATGGTGAGAAGCATTCTTTCAGGCCAGGATATGCTCACTTGCTGGAGAGGCAGGAGGAGTGAGTATCTGTATCCAAGTTCTCACTGATTTTCTCATAATGCCAGCCTATCCTCTAGGCAACTCATCAGCCTCTTAGGCCGGCTTGACTCTCCATTCTGATTCCAAAACTCTTTTTGAAGAAGCTCCCCCAGGAAACCAACACACACAGGGCCGGGCCAGCCTGACCTGCTTGCTGCAAGCTCATTGCCTCCAGGGCACCACCCACAGTCAGTTCTCAAGAGTTCTCAGGCTCTGCTGACACCATCAGTGCTCTTCAATGTATCCATCTCTGGGCCTTTACTCCCAACCCCACCTGGCCTTGACACTGTGTTCCATCCAGGCTGTTCCTGGCCGCCTTCTCTGCCCAAGGCCATGAAAGCTTCAGCTCCCTAGTCTTCCTTGTATCTCAACACCTCCTCCACACTCTACTGCCTGCACTCTCCCCTCTCCTCTCTCCTGGCTTTGCAGTTCCAGGAGATGGAAGAAAGCCACCAGACAGGAAAGCCTGCAACTTCCTGTTCTCCCACCTACAACTTCTCTCCAGCTCCACCCTCTACTCCTTTCCACACTCCATCCTGATTTCTCACTTTCATTCATTTGGTAAATGATGTTTTAGTATCTACTGAATGCCAACTGCCATCCTAGAAACCAGGAACATAGGAACAAAAGGATCAAGTCACTGCCTCAGAGCTAATGTTTTTTATAGCATGAGGTCTTAGTCTTCTCTTTCCTACTGCCTTTCTTTGATGGTGGTAGTGGTACTAGGGATGGAATGTAGGGCCTTCTACTTATTAGGCAGGTGTTACAACTCCAGCTCACCAAGGCTTTATTGTAGCAACATCCAACTGCCAACTATTGGTCCTTGATCTCTCTCAGCAACATGCATCACTGAGGGTTCCTCCATCTCTTTTCTCTTGAGGGCACCTCCAATCCTTGATTCTCTCAGCTCTTGGGCTGCGTTTTCTCTAGCTTGGAAATAGTCACATCCTGCTCTCAGCTCTCTCTATTGAGGCTGCTACCCTACAAGTTGGAAACTCTCCAACTTATACCAACTTGTACCTTTTTCTTGATCACCAGACATACAGACCCTGTCCCAATTCCATGTGACTGGCTGCCAGGCCTTGCACAGTACACAGGTCAAATCTGAGCTCTTCACTTTTCCCTGAAATATGCTCCACCATGACTCACAAGCGTGTACATCTGGGCTGGTGGGCCACAAACACAGCTGAGATATACCCTGCTGACCCCATAGCCAAAGCCACCAAATCCAAGCCATTCCCATTCTTAAAAAGTTCTCAACCTGAGGCCCTTCCAATGTTGTTGCTTCTGTGCCTGATTGGCAAGGCTTGATGACCTGCTGCATTGTTGATCCCCACACCTTGATCAGCCCTACGCTCATCCTTTGCATCTAAAGGCAACATTACCATGTAACAAGTACTTTCAGACACTTGCTAAGTGCTTGCATGAATACCTCATTTAATGCCATAAGGTAAGTACAGTCTACCACTACAGACCAAAAACATTCAAAACAACAAATGTATGTGTATGTAATATATATATACATACATATATAGAGAGAGACATTTTTATTGTTACTCTCTAAACTGTAGAGTATAACAACTATTTATCCTGTACTTTTTACTTTTTTTTTTTTTTTTTTTTGCCAATCCTGGGCCTTGGACTCAGGGCCTGAGCACTGTCCCTGGCTTCTTTTTGCTCAAGGCTAGCACTCTGCCACTTGAGTCACAGCGCCACTTCTGGCCGTTTTCTGTACATGTGGTGCTGGGGAATCGAACCCAGGGCTTCATGTATATGAGGCAAGCGCTCTTGCCACTAGGCTATATCCCCAGCCCTTATCCTGTACTTGGTAGTATAAGTAATCTAGAGATGAAGTGTATAGGAGGACATGTGTAGGTTATATGCAAACATCACATCATTTCACATAAAGAACTTGAGTAACCTTGATTTTGGTATGCTGGACTGGAGATACTTACAATTGCACTAACATATACCCCACAACTATGAATGAGAAAAGTGAGTAGAACCACATTAAGTTACAGCCCATGAAACTCACTCACAGGTACTATGCTTGGAAGCCCATGCTGAAACCAGAGATAAAGGCCCAGCCTCTATGATTTCCTTGAAGTCAGGGTCTCTCTTTGAGGCAAAAATCCGGTCATTTTCTTTTAGTTCTGAGTCTCACAATGCCAAGCACACAGCAAACATTTCCCACTGAATACATGAGGGTAGTAGTCCCAGCAACTTCTGTAACTAATTGTTTCTATGTTGCAGATGGACTGGGAGCTCTCCAAGGCCACAGAGCCATGTGCAAAGGATCAAAAGGCTCCACTTTCACTAAGAGTAACAGGTCAATAATGATATCACAGCTAAGACTCTGAAGAGTTTTTTTTTTTTACTACCTAAGTGCTCTGCACAGTTCTCTAAATGAAGCACTCAAAAAAACACTACAACAGGAGAGTTCTTATTATCCTGGATTTACAGATGAGGAAACTAGAGATTTGGGGGACTGATGGGGTAGTGCATGCCTGTAACCTCAGCTATGATGGAGCAATAGGTGGGAGGATACAGTCTGAGGCCAGCCCTGGGGGAAAATAGCTAAAGCCAAAAAAAAAAGGGGGGGGGGGGCTGCTGAGGTCCTGAATCTAGTAGTAGAGTGCCTAGTCATTAACCACAGGCCATTCAGTATAGACAAAAGAAAGGAAAAAAAAGACAGTAGTCAGAAAGCAGGGGGAAGAAGTGGAAAGAGAGAAATGACAAAGTGGGGAAGAGAGAAAGGAAGAGAGGAGAGACTGAGGCCTGGGGAACTTAAGAGACCAGCCAAAGGGGGCTGGGAATATGGCCTAGTGGCAAGAGTGCTTGCCTCCTACACATGAAGCTCTCGGTTCCATTCACCAGCACCACATATATGGAAAACGGCCAGAAGGGGCGCTGTGGCTCAGGTGGCAGAGTGCTAGCCTTGAGCGGGAAGAAGCCAGGGACAGTGCTCAGGCCCTGAGTCCAAGGCCCAGGACTGGCCAAAAAAAAAATTTTTTTCTTAAAACACCCTTTGTTCTATGGTAGAAACTTAAGTGATAAAATAGATACAATATGTGTCCCTGCCCCAACAACTAGTGGGAACATGAAAATGAGTAAATGAATGAAGGTTTGTCATGCTGAAGGGCCCTGTGTGTCCACTATGGGAACAGAGTACTGTGGGAGTTGGATAGCAGGGAGGAGGATAAAGAGAAAGGGAGGAGGAAAGGGAGGGCAGCATCAGAGGACAGAGGTTCAACATGATCAACATTTCTCAGAAGGCCTTGAAGGAAAGGAAAGAGGGAACAGAGGATAGGTTGAGTTAGTGTGGCCATTTTAGAGAGGACAGGGGCTACCCCAGCAAAGGGCTTTCCCATGTGCAAATGGAACCAAGAGTCAGCTGTTCTCAGAAGAAGGATCATGAGGTAGAACACTGTGGTACGGGCCAGAACACTATGCTTGGTACATCCACCCTGTAAACGACAGCCACTAATAAGAAGAGAGATGTAGGAGCCAGTGGATTTAAGTCCAAATTCCAAGTTGTACCATTTCCTTTCTACATGACCTAGGACTTCAGCTTCATCTAGAAAAAGAAGACTAATAATGTCCCTCTTACAGGTGGGGAGGGTTAGAAGAGCTCATGAGCAGAAGGCCAACTGTGCCCATTAACCATGAAAAGTGTCACATTGTGATAAGGACACACTGTACTAGGCCAAGGCCCTGAGAGAACAGACCTACTACAGGCAACAGAAAGCATCAAGCAAGTGGCATGGCACTCACCAGCGGCTCCAGGTCCGGCAGACTCGCATGCACACACACAGCTCTCGGGGCCCAAGGTGCTGGAAGACACGCAGCCAGGCGGCTCGGGGCAGGGGGTGGTCGGATCCAGCAGCCAAAGGCAGTGTGTCAGGCTCAGGGCTTCGAGGCGGAGGTCGCACCACATGCCGCTCCAGCTGTGGAGGCCGGGGTGGTGGGGCAGGGCCCAGAGGCCAGCTGAGCAGGGGCCCCCCACTGCCAGGGCGCACAGCTCGCCGTCCCCCACGGTTCTCCTTCTCGCCAGAGCTGCCCCGGGCAGGCCGACGCCCATTCCGGGTGTCGCCAGGGGCCTCATCCTCACTCAGGGATGTGCCTGATGAGTCTGAGTCTGAGTCTGAGTCCGAGGAAGAAGAAGAGGTGTCAGGCACCCGCTCTAGCAGCTGGCACATCCGCTTGAAACGCTCCAACTTCTCCCTCTGTGGTGATGGGGATGGGACTGCTGGGCCCTCAGCAGAGGCCAAAGGTGGCTTTGGTTTCTGCAAGAGACAGGACAAAGCTGTTCTAGGGCCTTGAACACTTTTCCCACCTTCCACCCACAAGGACTCACCAGGGGATGAATGAACAGCCCAGGGGCCAGTCCTGAGTTCCAAACGGCTCTCAAATAATATGATACCCTAGGGGGTCCTCTCTGGACTTCAGTTTCCTCATGTGGAATATGGAGGTACTCGTTCAAAAATATAAAGCTTTACAAGTTCCCCAATGAATCATGAGCTTCCCAAAGCAGAAAGGGAGAGACAATAGCTAAAGACCACGTGTTGAGTGCTGGCTTGCCTATTAAGTCTATGCAACCTAGGGAAGCCCTTGCTTCACCATCTAAGGCATGGAATGGCTAGACTAGACTATTTCAAGTATCTACAACATGAGGATAACTATGACCATGTGGCCCTGTGTGGAGCATCTTTGGCTCACTGAGTCCTCATTCATTATTCTGATAACTTGGGCCACTCTCTTTAGACATGAAGAAACTGAGGTTCAAAAAGACTAAATGACTTGCCCAAGGCTATAGACTGACAAATGGCTGGGTACTGGTGGTTTGTATCTGTAATCTTAGCTATTCAGGAGGCTGAGATCTGAAGATCATGGTTCAAAGCCAGCCTGGGCAGGAAAATCTGTGAGATGCTTATCTCCAGTTAAGCATCAAGAAGGCCAGAAATGAAGCTGTGTCTCAAGTGGTAGAATGCTAGCCTTGAGCAAAACAACTCAAGGATAGTGCCCAGGCCCTAAATTCAAGCCTCAGGACCAGCACAAAGAAAAAAGAAGTAGGACCTGAATATTACAGCCAGGCAGCTCTTCTATTTAAAGTATGAGTACAAAGTAACATCTGAATTCTGGCTTTTATATATATAATCTTGGGCAAGTCTTTTTGGTTTCCTGAAACAGTGTCTCACTTTGTAGCCTCAGGCTGCCCTTGAACTAGTGGTCCTTCTGCCTTTGCCTCCTGGGTGCTGGGATTACAAGTATGTACCACTATGCCTATCAAGTCTTTTAAACTCTACGTGCCTAATTTCTCTTGAATCTAGATAAACTTTATAGTTTCCAAAGCTCATTTACTTTGTTAGACTCAAATAGTGCTTGTGAAATGGGGTGAGGTGGGGTCAGGATATAACTTCATCTCCACTTTGCAGATGAGGAAACTGAGGCCCAGAGCAACTGACAAGTGCTAAAACCACAGAGTCAACAGTTGGACAGAATTTTGAACTCAGTTCTTTTCCCTTTAAGGCTTGGGAAAATAGGGCAAATGGACTAGATAATATCCTAGGGGCTCTTCAAAGTAAGGGATCCTGTAACCTGGAAACAGCCCACTCTCCCAGCCCAACTCTTCCCAGGGATTCCAGATGCCCACTGGAGGATGGGTGCAGGACAAAATCAGCAGGAATGGACAGCTCTGTCTCCTTGGTGGAGGGTGGGACAAGGAAGGATGGGAGGGGGAGGGAGGAGAGGTCCCCGGCACACCTCCCAGTTCTCGGGAGGGAGCCCAGGGTGGCAAGATGAGAATGCCTGGCTTGGATTCAGAACCCTGGGGGGCAGAAGGCCCGGGCCGCCTGGTTCCGATCCTCGGAGGAGGCAGGCGTCTCCACCCACCTTCTTCAGGTGCCTCTCTCGGCCTCCTTTCACCTACCAGGTCAAGAAGGAGATATGGGGGAAGGAAGAGACCCCATTAGGCCCTCACTGCTCATGAAAATAAGGTCCATGTCTGCCTCTTAAGACTACAAATCCCAGAAGCTCCCATCCTGGGAAGAACTCAGAGCATGCTCACCTTGCAACCAATTTCTTGGCTCACTGAGCATGCTCTCAACTCCTTTCTTTTCCCTCAGGCTCTTTCCAGCCCCTCCCTCCTCCTCTGTAGCAGTTAGTCTGAGCATGCTCTCTCCTCCTCCCTAAAACACCAAAGGCTCCCAAAGCTTCTGGGCTAAGTCAGTTCCCCCTCACTTGTAATTCTCTTTCACAGTAAGCATGCTTTATCTACCTCAGACTACTCTTAAGCTACATCTCCCCAAGATCCCTGGGAAACCCCCAAGGTGTGGCTTCTCATACCTACCCCCTTCCAAAAAACCCCCACCCAAAACAGCCAGAACTACAGCTCCCAGAATTCCTCAGGCTTGTCCTGGAAATATGCCCTACAGCTCACCTTTTTCCTTGGGGTGGGGGGCTCATTCCCTGCCTCCCTCTCTTTCCGTTTGGGGGGCCCAGGCACATCCTCAGGGGGAGGCCCAGAAGGTAAAGGACCCTTGCGCCTGGGTGGGGGCGGAGGAAGTGGTGGTTCCTCAGTCAGCTTCCATCCACTCCCTAGGCTGGCGCCCTCCTCTCCGTTGTCAGCCCTGCGGCGGCCTGGCCCCTCACCTGCATCCTGGGAAAGTAGAGGCTGAGGGTAAGCCATATCCAACTCCCGAGCCCCTACCAACTCCAGAGCCAAGCACCCAACTCAGCCCAGACACTGCCTACCTTGCTGGTGCGGCCTTCCTGGGTACAGCGAGGGCACTCCCAGCAGTTGGGGATCTCTGCATTGATGACACCCTCAGCCTTCCCCATCTACAGGCAAGAGGGTAGAAATGGATGGAGAATGTCCATCAGAAGCAGCACAGCTCACCTCCTTGCTCCCTCCACCCCCTTGCCCTGACCCAGGCTCCAAGATCCCCAGGGCTATTACCTTCAGGCAGCCAGGGTGGACGATCTCATTGCAGATTGTACACTCCATGAGGCTCAAACTAAATTTCTCTTCTTCTCCCTCTACTGTGTCCTCTTTCCCAGCCTCACCACACAAGAGGCACACAGCTGTATGTGGGAGCACGGGCTATTGGGAGAAAGGGGGTATTAGGGATCCCAAAAGCATGAGACAGGGAAGAGACTTCTTTCTGGGGACCCTGGACACTGCTGGGTGTGGTTATGAATCCATGGACTAAGCTGGGTCAAATTCCAAATTTGTTTCATCAGTGACTGACTTAACTTCTGTCTTCATTTCTGCATCTGTAAAATGGGGTTAAGAATCTCCCTACAGGACTATCTTAAGAAAGGAATAATGCATGAGGAGCATTAGATACATAGTTATCACTGTGGTGACTGTTAAAACTGGAGCCAAAGCCAGTATGACCCTGAAATTATAGCTGGCTTGGGGAGGAGAGAGAAAACAGGCAGCAAAGAAGACAAAAAAATATTCAGAGAAGATAGGCAAGAGTTTGTGGTAATTCAAAGGCTGTTCAATGGACAACCCAAGGGACCTTTTGGCAAGACCCCTGGGGAACACTGAAGCCAGCTGCCTAGTCCTAGAGAAAATGGGAACAGTCTTCAGATAATGTGTCTTTGGGGAGGGCAATGGTAACACTGAGTCACATCAGGGATGCTGAAAGTTGTGAGTTAAGATCAAGGAAGATGCAGGAAAATAAGGCAAGGGTTGGGGGATAAAGAAAGAGCAGAGGTGTTGTGGGACGAAGAGCTGAACTAGGAAAAGAGTGCTGGAGGAAGAGGGAGGTGGTGATGTGGGGAGGGAGTGCAGGATGCAGCTGGCTCCTCATGGCTGCTGGGGAGGGCTATTCTCTGGGGCTCAGGGACACTGAAAGGATGAGGAAAGGCAAGGAGGAAACCTATGTTTCTCTGATACCTACTGTGTGCTGGGCCTTGTACTAGCCATATTCATACTCATGACATTGTTTAAGCTTCACAAGTCAGCAAAGGAAGCACTTTGTAGAACAGGTATATGATGTTCAACATGACTTGCTCAAGGTCAAACAAAGGGGGAACCTGACTTCAAATCCAAGACCATTCTGATGGGTTATGAAGTGAGAGAGATGCTAGAATTCAGTGGATCATATTTGTAACCCTAGTTACTAAGGCTGAGATCTGAAGACCACAGTTCAAAGCCACCCCAAGCAGAAAAGTCCATGAGATTCTTTTTGTTTGTTTGTTTTGTTTTTCTTGCCAGTCCTAGGGCTTGGACTCAGGGCCTGAGTACTATCCCTGGCTTCTTTTTGCTCAAGGCTAGCACTCTACCACTTGAGCCACAGTGCCACTTTTGCCACCCCAAGCAGAAAAGTCCATGAGATTCTTTTGTTTGTTTGTTTTGTTTTTCTTGCCAGTCCTAGGGCTTGGACTCAGGGCCTGAGTACTATCCCTGGCTTCTTTTTGCTCAAGGCTAGCACTCTACCACTTGAGCCACAGTGCCACTTTTGGTTTTTTCCTCTTTATGTGGTGCTGAGGAATTGAACCCAGGGCTTCATGCATGCAAGGCGAGCACTCTACCATTAAGCCATATTCCCAGCCCATCCATGAGATTCAATCACCAATTAACCAGCAAAAAGCTGGAAGTGAAGCTATGGTTAAAGTGGTAGAGCATGGGTTTCAAAAGAAAAAGCTCAGTGAAAAGCACTAAGGTCCTGAGTTTAATCTCTAGTACATGCGGGCGTATACACACGCACAAGTGTTCACAAATGTTCCCCCTCACACACACAAAAGTGAGGGAATGAAAAATGAGCTATTCTTGAGGGACCAGGTCTGGGGATCGGTCCTTGGTGCACAAACCTGGGGAGCCATCCATGAGGGCTAAGCTTTCACAGTGGCTGAGTCCCAGAGCCGGGAAGAGTGAAGGCAGAGGCCCACTATTCTATGAACGCTAACATTGTCCCCACTGGAGATATAGTCATCCTTTGCTATATCACAGTTCACTTATTGAGAATTCACTGTATCTCAGGCTAAAAAAAAATGTAGTGATCCCCCACCTATCATGGAAATTATATTCCAGACCTCCTGATAGGTGAAAACTGCAAAGCAGCAATAAGTGAGTTAACCACCGTATAGCAAGAGAGGAATACATAATGGCACTTCTTGGGGGGATTTTCACCTATGGCAATACCTCTGGAATGTAATTCCCGTGATAGGTGAGGGATAACTATAAGGTAAAAAACGAACATTTAAGTAAACCAGTGAGTAAAGACAGAAAGCGAATGCACTGAACAAGTAGCAACTCTCACATATACTCAGGGAAGTATGCCCAGGGCTCCCAAGCGTCCAGCATGGTGGGACAGAACTCACCGCAGTGCACTGCCGAAGCAGGCACGACTGCTTCATGCGCCCGGGCCCCCCAAACTTCTTCATGTCTCGGCAGAAGTGGCAATCCCCGCACTCAGTTCGCACACAGGCCCGGCAGCGACGGCAGCGGGTTCGGCGTCGGCGCGCTCCGGCCCCCGGTCCCCGGCTGCTCGACGACATTGGGGGCGTCAGCAACGCCGAGGGCTGTAGGCAGAAAATCGAAGAGTAAGCTGGGCTTTCTGGCTTGGGAGACTTCGGGCTACTACCCTCTACCCTGGGAATTAGAGCTCTTCTTCCTCAACAGCGGGTCAAGGGGTCACCCTCCGGTGTGTCACTGAGGGTAGGGGAATGCTTCTCTCTCCTCAAGGCCAATTTCCCTCTGATGCTGGTCTTCTCTGGAAGTCCAGATCAGGAACTGGCTTCCTGACCTCTCCTCCCAAACACTTCTTCAGTGTCCCTCCCCAAGTGCAGTGAGGAGGGGAGGGACAAAGACTGGGCTGTACCTCTGAGGTTCCCAAGCCACGCCTCTGAGGTCCTCAAGCCAAAGCTCCTTAGAAAGACCAGCCCCTGCTACTGTGGAATTACCTCAGGAAGGTCCCAACTCCTACCCAAATGTTGAACACCCAGGTTCTCTCCAATCTAAACTTGCTCAGGTTTATATCCAGGTTCCAGGGTGGAAGGAAGCACCTGACTTTCTGATCTCCTTTTCTTTTCTCTTTTCATAAATAACAGTCATCCAATCTCTCCTCCCCTCAATCTAAACACTCTCATGAGATCCAGTGGGACCCTTGGCCCCTCATTCCTAAATGACCCATTCTGCCTTCAGCTTCTCAGGACTCTAGGACCCCAGAAATGCGTCTCAGACCAAGATTTCAACTCATTTCAGAGCAGAATTCTTCTGATCCAAGACATCCTCTAGGATCCCTCAGATCAATCTGGGCTAACTCCCAGACTCACTGGGATTCTAAAACCCAGCCTGACATCTCCATAGAACTCAAGGTGGGCCCAGTCTTAGGTCCCGCCCCCCCCCCCCATCTCCAGTTTACCAGACAGCTTTTCATCCCTAATCATCTGGAATCCCTGGGGCGGCCCTGCCCATGGAAACCAGATCCTCCAAGATCCCACACTCAGACTCAGCAGGCCTGGAGGAGTCCCTTCCTAGCTAGCCTTACCCCAGCTGCCCCCTTTCCAGGGACTTCCAGACCCATCCACGGGAATAAGGGGCCCTCCAGAGCTCCAGGGAAGGGGCCTAGAGGTCGGCGACTGCAGGCAGGGGTGGGGGGTCTGCAAGGGAAGCAGGGTCTGAGAAGGAAGGTCAGTTCCCCAGGGCTGAGGCTGAAGGAAGGAGGGCTGGAGATGAGGAGTTTGGAGCAAAGGGAGGGTGAGGCTGGGGGCGGGGAAGGGAGACAGAGGCTGGGCTGAGGATGAATGGGAGTGGGAGCTGCCCGGGTCTGGGGGTGAGGAGGAGCCGCACGAACCCACCTCACACGTGTCCCGGGAGCCATCTCTCCCTTCTCGGCAGCTCCCGGCGGGTCGGCGGCCATCGGCGGCGGGGGGGCCGGGCGGCGCGGGGCGCGGAACGCTCTGAACGCCGGGGTCCACGGCCCCCCGAGGGCGCTCGGCCCCTCCCTCCGGCGGAGGCCGGGACGGCGGCGAATGGAGACTGGGGGCGCCGGGAGCGAGGCCCTCCCACGGGCTGCGGCGCAGCCCTTCCAGGGGGAGGTCCTGCTCTGGGGGGCTCAGTCCCTCAGCCCCCCCAGACCAACGGGGGCTTTTCGGGCGCAGGATGCTCAGCTTCTGCCCGGGCCCCACTCAGCCCCGGGTCCGAGCTCCCCTCCCCCCACCCCGCCCCGCCTCTCCCCAGCGCCCCCGGCCCTTTAACTGGCCCCTTCCCGACTCCCACTGCCCAGGGGTCCGGTGACTATCCTGGGGCCCCCCCCACCGTTTCCGGGGTTCAAGCCCCGCCCACCGCCGGTTCCCGGGGAGGGGGGGGTCGCTGTAACCTGCCCCCCTCCCCTGGGCCCGCCCCTGGACTGCGGCCCCCTGCCCTACGGCTACGGGGCGAACGGAGGAGGGGGGGGTGAAGGAAGCCTCTCCGGCCCCGCCCCCCCAGCTCGCGCGTGCCCCCGCCCTCCCCCCTTCCCCCAGCGCGCGACCCTCGGGAGATAGGGATTTAAATAAAATTTGAATAAGCCCCCCTCCTCAAGCAGGAGAGTAGAAGGGAAGGTTGGAGGGAAGCAGGGAAATGGGGAGGGGGCAACTGGGGTTTCTCAGCCCCCCTGGTCCCCCGGCCCCGCGTTGCTCCGGCCCGGGGCCCTGGTCGCCTCTCTCATCCCTCCTCAGCTCCTTCCTCCTTCCTCCTCTCTTCCCCCTTCCCTCCCCTCCCCTTCCCTCCCTCTTCCTTCCCTCCTCCTCCTCCTTTTTACTCCCTCCTTCTCCCAGAGGAACCCCGCCCCCACCTCCTCCTTATCCCAACCCTCCACTTTCTAGGACGAGTGTGTGCAGGGCACGACGGGAATTGTAGTCCTACGAACGCCGGTGCTATCGTGGAAACAATAGGACACAGGGACCAGCGGATACTACAAACAAGATGGCGGAAGTCGTGCCACGCCGGGAGCCGAGCATCCCGGGAGTTGTAGTCCAGCAGCACCGACGCTCCTCGTTGAAGAACATAGAAGAGGAGCGGGAGGGATGACTACAAACAAGATGGCCTTCTACCCCAACCCGACCTCCTTCCCAGGCACTCACACGCCCTCCTGTCCACAACCCTCCGCGTGTGTGGTACCTGACGGGAGTCGCAGTCCCTCTGCTGCCTTCCCGCTGCCATTTCTACTCGTCAGGAACAATGGAAAGGTGAAAAGGAACGAGGACTACAAGCAAGATGGCGGAAGGGGGGGGCGTACACCTGACTAGCAGGCGATTTTAGAGGTGCGATGGGAACAGTAGTTTCCTATCCTCTATCGTTTCTTAAGGATGGCGGAACCAGGAGCACAAAGAGACTACCATAAAGATGGCAGGCTACCTAATCTCTTCTGGTCGCTCCATTCAGCCACCTTGAGCACCTCGCCCGCCGGTAATACCAAAATCCCGCACCCCCGGCGCAAAGCCTGCCGGGAGTTGCAGTCTTCCCGGCTCCCCTCGGTTCTCTTCGGTCGAGACAATGGAAGTGAGCGGGGCGGGAGGGCTACAGCGAGGATGGCGGCCGGAGGTAGGGCACAGCAACCTGGGATTTGTAGTTCAGATGCTAAAGTTAATCCCTGCAGAAATGGGGGAGAGGACTACGGTCAAGATGGCAGCCGAGCTCTCGCCGCCTGCATCGGTGCCTACTGGGAGACGTAGTCCCTTCCTGAGCGCTACCGAAAGGACGTTGGCTGTACAAATGTGTGCATCACTGCGGACACGCCAAACTGCTTGCGGACGGAAACGGAAAGTCTCCTTTCCTTTTCTCCTGACCAACCCTTTCTGAGTAGTCTGCAGGGAAATGTAGTCCCAGGCCTTCCCTCGCCAGTGGCGGAGAATTGATGTCACCAGTGGGGGATCGGTGCGGGTGAGGGAGAACCTAGGGGGGAATCTAGGAATGTAGAACGCCCGCCGCCCTTGGGGAATGAGGATTTTATATTCCAAGAGAAGGTTCTTAGAGGAAAGCAACAGTCATCAGTACTGTAGAGATGAGGGAGGCGTGGTACTCGCCAGAAGTACCCTCGCGCTGTGGTCCCTTGGAAAGCCTCACCCCCACGCGTGTGCTCCTCTGGCGATCAATGTCTTACTAGACGTGAGGGCCCAGGGAAACGGCTCAGGAACCATACACAGTCCCTCCCCGCGCCCTAGGAGGTCGCCAGACCTCGGTTTTCTCACCTGGAAAATGGGGATGATGATACCCAGCTCAAAGCCAAGCCGAGGTGGGAGTTGGGAGACTGTTCACCAAAGTGTCCTGCTGTGGCACGGGGAACGTGATAGGAGTGGTTCCTTTTTCGAGGTTTTTTTCTAGCCCAGCTGTCCTAAGAACCCAGGAATCCTTCATGCCGGACAGAGTTCGCTTCTGTAAGAAGAAAACTGCCGGGTAGGCTACCCCCATCTTGAGCCGCCTCCCGCCCATCTTCATCTGGATCCTTCAACGTCCACTACCGATCCTTACTCCCAGGGGGCGCCCGTCCTCCACCTAACCCAGCGCCTTCCCCCGGCTCAAGGGCTCCTCCAGCGCCGCGTGCTGCCCAGCCTCCTGCCCTGCCTACTTGCCAGTCAGCCCCGGCTCCTCCCGCCAACACAGATGAACTGCTTCCCACTCGGTGCCATCTTACCTGCCTTCTTAATTTTCGTCCTGCTCCTGGAAAACCACTCACCACAGACCCCAAGCCTGCCCCGCTGCTACTCCCTACTGGGGTTGGGAGACTTGGTGGGTGTGGCTTTTCTGGCAGGGAAGTTAACGCTGGCCACTGCAAAAGGAAGTCCCAAGTGTGCAGGAACTGGCCTTGGGCTGAACTGAGACTCCTAGTTGGTCTGCTGTCGATTTAGGCTCCACTTCGTCCACAGAGCTTTAACTTTAGCTTGCAGGATGGCTTCAGGGCTTTTTCAAGAACTGTTCTCCAGCCAATCCACCTTTCTTAACCTCTAATCCCAGTTTTCCACCCACTGCTTATCTTTCAAGTCTCTGTTTAAATGTGGCAAATGCGCCTTCCTCAAACCCAGATGAGATCCATTTATTGTTTTTTCTACTTAGAAGGCTTCTGAGGAGCAGAACCCCAAATTCTGCTAGGGTAGAGGTGACTTTTCTTTTTTTCAGTCCTGGGGATAACCCAGGGCCTTGAGCATACATGTTGGACAACTAATCTACCACTGAATTGCATTTCCAGCTCCACTCCTCATGTTTCCAAGAGTGTTCAGACATCTCATTTAATCCTCATAGGAATCCTATGGTGGTATATGCCTGTAATCCCAGCACTTGGGAAGCTGAACCTAGAAAATCACTTTTGTGTCCAGGATTTGGAGACCAGCTTGGGTAACATAAAGACCCATCTCCAAAAACAAAACAAGGCAGACTCTGGCATCTAACACCCATAATTCTAACTACTTAGGAGGCTGAGATCTGAGGTCCAAGATTCAAGGCGGGCAAGAAAAGTCTGAGACACTTTTATTTCCAGTTACCCACCATAAAACTGGAAAAGGAGCTGTGGCTCTAGTACAGCACTAGCCTTGAGCAAAAAAGCCCTGAGTTCAAGCCTCAGGACTGTCTCTGTCCCTCTATCTCTTTGTCTTTGTCTCTCTATCTCTCACACACAAAGAGAATTTAGATCAATCAATTCAGAAGTAGATTCCTAGAGTTAAAGCTGTGGACATTGTAAAAATTTCCTATTTTAAACTGGAGACAGAGGCTTTCATGTAGAATACAAGATACTTTGAAGGCAGAGAAGGGGAGGATCAAGGTTTGAGGCGACCACAAGAAAAGATGTATTGATATTCCCATTTCATCCAGTAAACTGTATGATAGTACACTGCTGTCATTTCAGCTATGAGAGAGGCTTAGGTGAGACGATTGTGTTCAGAAGCAGGGCCCAAGCAAAAGCAAAATCCTATCTGGAAAATAACCTAAAAGCAAAAATGTGTGGCTCAGATGATTGATTGGCTAATAAGCACAAGGCTCTGAGTTCTAATCCCTGAGGGGTAAGGGGAACTTTCCTTTTTGTGCTAGTGCCAGTACTTGAACTCAAGGCCTCCCATTCTCCTACATTTTTAAAAATTATTTTTTGCTTATGTGGTACAGAGGAATTGAACCCAGGACCTCATTCAGCCACTCTCTAGAATCCAAGTCTCTCTGAGGACTTGGATTTATTGTTGCCTAAAGTTCTCTCCTTCACTAGAATGACCTGAGTCACACTTGCTTTTGTTCAGCAAGGATCAGAGGTTAGGGGTTAGTTGCTTCTCAGGACTAGTTGCCTTCCAAGCCTGATTCACTCATTCCTCCCTCCCTTTTTGCTCCTTCCTCTCTTTTTTGCTTTCTTTTCTTTTTGTTTTTTCATCATTATACTTATCTTTTCCCACTGAGATGTATGCTTTTTCTGTATTTTTTAACTTTCTTTTTTTTTTTTTGGCCAGTCCTGGGCCTTGGACTCAGGGCCTGAGTACTGTCCCTGGCTTCTTTTTGCTCAAGGCTAGCACTCTGCCACTTGAGCCACAGCGCCCCTTCTGGCCGTTTTCTGTATATGTGGTGCTGGGGAATCGAACCCAGGGCCTCATGTATACAAGGCAAGCACTCTTGCCACTAGGCCATATCCCCAGCCCCTTTAACTTTCTTTTTGATGCTAGGGATCAATCAGTGTCTTAAATTAAGCATGCTAGGGCAAACATTCGAATACCGAGCCATACATTTTCTGTAGTCCATATTCTAAAAAGTACAGTCGATATACAAGAGCTTTAGAGAATTTTTTATATTCTTTCAACTGGTGGTTCAAGTTTTCATTAAGATACTGTATTTCTACAACTTAGAGATAGCAATAGATTCTCATATGCAAATACAACCTACATCTAATTCATGTTGTGTAGCTCACTCAGGTACACATAAGCCTTTTGTCAAGAGGGGTGGGGAATGAGGGAAGAGGTAACAAACAGTACAAGAAATGTATTCAATGCCTAATGTATGAAATTGTAACCTCTCTGTAATTCAGTTTGATAATAATAAAAAATATATATTAAAAAAAAGACTTTTGTCTTGGTAGCTTGTCTAGCATGCATGAATCCCTGGGTTAGATTCCTCAGTACCACATACACAGAAAAAGCCGGAAGAGGGCTGGGAATATGGCCTAGTGGCAAGAGCGCTTGCCTCCTATACATGAAGCCCTGGGTTCAATTCCCTAGCACCACATATGTAGAAGATGGCCAGAAGTGGGGCTGTGGTTCAAGTGGTAGAGTGCTAGCCTTGAGCAAAAAGAAGCCAGGGACAGTGCCCAGGCCCTGAGTTCAAGCCCCAGGAATGGCAAAAAAAAAAAAAAAAGCAACCTCTGTGAAGATGCTCAAATCCTTTATGTAAAGTGATAATAGTTTTTTGTATTTTTGATTTTCTTTTTCTTTTTTTTTTTTTTTTGCCAGTCCTCTAGCTTGAACTGGGCCTGGACACTACCCCTGAGCTCCTTTTTCTCAGGGCTAACACTCTACTAGGTGTTGTGAGCCACAACTTAAAGTGGTAGTATTTGGATTTAAGCCTTTGTATGTGTTCCATATACTTTTTTTTTTTTGGCCAGTCCTGGGCCTTGGACTCAGGGCCTGAGCACTGTCCCTGGCTTCTTCCCGCTCAAGGCTAGCACTCTGCCACTTGAGCCACAGCGCCGCTTCTGGCCGTTTTCTGTATATGTGGTGCTGGGGAATCGAACCTAGGGCCTCGTGTATCCGAGGCAGGCACTCTTGCCACTAGGCTATATCCCCAGCCCTGTGTTCCATATACTTTAAATCATCTCTAGATTACTGTAATACCTAATCCAATGAAAATGCTATATAGTCATGATATTGTTCAGGGAATCACAAGAAGAAAAGTTTGCCCAAGAGTCCTTACAAATGCAGTTGTTTTGTTTTGAAATTTCCTTTGTGCTTTTTTTCCCCTCAAAGTACTGAGGACTGAACCTAAGCCCTGTACAGTCTAGGCAAACACTACCACTTAAGTCATGACTCCGCTTCTGTTTTGTATTTTGGTCCTCTTCGCCTCTCACTGGAAAATGCATTTTCTTTCTTTTTTTTTTTCCTTGCCAGTCCTGAGGCTTGAACCCTTGGTCTGAGCACTGTCCCTGAGCTTCTTTTGCTCAAGGCTAGCACTCTACCACTTCAGCCACAGCACCAGTTCCAGCCTTTTCTGTTTATGTGGTACTGAGGAATCAAACCCAAGGCTTCATGCATGCTAGGTAAGGACTCTACCACTAAGCCACATTCGCAGCTTGGAAAATGCATTTTCAAAGCAGGTTTTTCAGAACACCACTGGCATTCTATTTGAGTCACACCTCCACTTCCAGCGTTTTGCCTGTTATTTGGAGATAAGAGTCTCTCATATTTTTCTTCCTGGAGTTGGCACAGGAGCTACACCTTGGGATGCCAGGGAATAACTCAGTCTTTGAAGTCAGTTCTGAGTTCAAGTTCTTCATGACTGAGTCTCCAAGTGATCCTAGTAATTCACCAAATATCTCTGAACCTCATCTGAAAAAAGGGATGCAGCTCAGTGGTAGAGTACTGTAAAACTCTGGTAACATGCAACCAACCAAAAAAAGGATCAAACCCTAAATAACTAATCACTAACCTTTTTTTTTTTTGCTTGTTTTGTTTTTTTTTTTGCCAGTCCTGGGGCTTGAACTCAGGGCATGAGCATTGTCCCTGGCTTCTTTTTGCTCAAGGCTAGCACTCTGCCACTTGAGCCATAGCGTCATCTCTGGCCTTTTCTATATATGTGGTGCTGAGGAATTGAACTCTGGGCTTCATTTATACGAGGCAAGCACTCTTGCCAGTAGGCTATGTTCCCAGCCCCTGTGAGATCCAGGCCCAAGGCTAACACTTAGCAAAAAACTGTTCAGTGGATCCCTCAAATGAGATGTTAGAAGCTGGGCACCAGTGATCTCAGTTAGAAGCCAGGCCAGGTAGGAAAGTAGTAAGACTCATCTCCAACTACTCAGAAAAAGCCAGAAGTGAGACACTAGAACGTATAGGCACAGGCAGGAACTTCCTGAACAGAGTCCCAGGGGCACAAGAGAGAGCAGAGAAACTCAATAAATGGGACTATATTAAAATAAAAGGTTTCTACACAGCTAAAGACATTGCTACTAAACTAGAAAGACAACCAACCAATTGGGAAAAGATATTTCCCAGCAATGCAACAAAAGCCTAATATCCACCATATAAAGAGAGCTCAAGAAACTAACCCCTTCCAAACCTAAGAAACCAACCACTAAATGGGCAAAGGAACTAAATAGACACTTTTCAGAAGAAATAAAAATGTCAAAAAAAACAACACATGAAGAAATGCTCACCATCCCTAGCTATAAAGGAAATGCAAATAAAAACAACACTGAGATACCACCTTACCCTGGTAAGAATGGCCTAAACACTGAATTCAGAAGACAACAAATGCTGGTGGGATGTGGAGAAAGAGGCACCCTACTGCACTGCTGGTGGGAATATAAACTTGTACAACCACTCTGGAAAGCAGTCTGGAGGTTCCTCAGAAAACTAAACATAGGGGTCTGGGAATGTGGCTTAGCAATAGAGTGCTTGCCTAGCATGCATGAAGTCCTGGGTTCGATTCCTCAGCACCACATAAACAGAAAAAGCCAGAAGTGGCACTGTGGCTCAAGAGGTAGAATGCCAACCTTGAGCAAAAAGAAGCCAGGGACAGTGCTCAGGCCCTGAGTCCAAGACCCAGGACTGGCAAAAAAACAAACAAACAAAACTAAACATAGACCTTTGCTATAACCCAGCCATACCACTACTCCTAGGCATCTATCCTGAACAACAGGAACCAGGATATGACAAGGACACCTGCACCTCCATGTTCATTGCTTCACTATTCACAATTGCCAAGATATGGAAACAACCCAGATGCCCCACTACAGATGAATGGATTTTTTTAAAAATGTGGTACCTATATACAATGGAATTTTACACTGCCATTAGAAAGGACAAAATAATGAAATTCACCGGAAAATGGATGGAACTAAAACAAATCATGCTGAGTGAGACAAGTCAAAAACAGAGAGACAAACAGCATATGGTCTCTCTGATATGCAGATGTTAGAATTAAAATGCAAAGAGATAGAACAAAGTAAACAGGTCTCCAGGTACCAAAGTACAGTAAAAAGAAAAGAGGACACAAAATGAGTGGAAAGTGTGTGAGAATAGTAATAATAATATAGCAGAGGGGACCATCAGCTACATTGACACTGATGAAAGGGAACTAAGCAATGCACGTGTGGGAAAGGGAATGAAGGACTGAGTGAAAAAGGGAACAAATGTTGCTAAACAAAAGGGAAGTAATGTATATAACATCCGAAATGGAGAAAATGATTTTACTGTTAAAGTTCATAGACTTCATAGGCTATGTAGAGTAGAATGACAATTTTCATCATTGTGAAAGTTAAACTATATACTGTGAATTATATGTAATAACTTAAACCCAATTTTAAAAAAGAAAAGAAAAAGCCAGAAGTGGCTTTGCAGCTTAAGTGGAAGAGCACTAGCCTTGAACACAGAAAGGCTCAGAGACATCACCCAGGCCCTGAGTTCAAGCTCCAGGACCACAAAGAGAGAGAGAAACATGTTACGGACAGGAGCCAGTGGCTCACACCTGTAATCCTAGCTACTCATGGGGCTGAGTATCACAGTTCGAAGGCTAGTCTGGGCAGGAAAGTCCTTAAGATTCTTTCTTTCTTTCTTTTTTTTTTTTGACAGTTGTGGGGCTTGAACTCTGGGCCTGGGCGCTTCAGCTCAAGGCTAGCACTCTACCATTTGAGCCACAGAGCCACTTCCTTGAGACTCTTTTTGTTGTTGTTTCCAGTCCTGGGGCTTGAACTCAGGGCCTAGGCACTGTTCTTGAGCTTCTTTTGCTCAAGGCTAGTACTCTACCACTTGGGCTACAGTGCCACTTCCAGGTTTTTCTGTTTAAGTGGTACTGAGGAAATGAACCTAGGGCTTCATGTATGCTAGGCAAGCACTCTACCACTAAGCCACCTTCCCAGCCCTTCTTGAGAATCTTAATTCCAATTAACCGCTAGAAAACTGGACATGGAACAGTGGCTCTAAGTGATAGAGTTCTAGCCTGAGTGAAAAAGCTCAAGGACAGCACCCAGTCCTGAATTTAAGCCCCATGGCTGACAATAAAAAAAGTTAGTGGTAAGTTTAAGGTTAAGAAGAAAGTTCAGCTGCAAGGCCCTGTGTTCTAGAAGGCAAGAGCCTCTCAGTCTTAATCACCACCATCTCCTAGCCTCTGGAAGGGTGCTATAGAGGCTCATGGAATTGATGAAGTAGGCTGAGCTTCTCATCCTGATAATTGCTGTGTTGAGATATCTTTTCCATGCCCACATTAGCTGCCCCTTTGGTCTGCCATTCCATTTAGATGAAATGTTGGTATGGGCTTTCCTCAAGGCCAGGACTCTTCTCTTTTCTTTTCTCCTTCCCTCCCTCCCTCCCTCCCTCCCTCCCTCCCTTCCTTCCTTCCTTCGTGCCAGACTTTGAAGTCAGGCCCCACTTTACCACGTGAACCTGAGATAAGCAGGCCCTGTGAACAGACCCAGGATAAGCCCATTAGGGACCAGTCGGTCTAGAACTCTAACCACTGGGAATGCTTAACTCTGACCACCCCTAGAATGCCTCGAACCCTGAGCCAATCAGATTTGTACCTGTGTCCTAATCTTGCTTGCTTGAATACCTGATTGTTGTAACTGTTTTTTCCATTTATAAGCCCTGTGCAACCACAGCTCAGGGCTTCCTCCTAACCTCCGCTGTGTCGGTGGGTAGGACGAGACCTGAGTTGCAGCTCGCTTAAATAAAGCCTTGCCTTGCTTTTGCATTTCGGAATGTCTGAGTCTTGGTGGTCTTCTTGGTGGTGGTCTCGCGACTTGGCACAACATTTGGGGTTTCGTCCAGGATGGCCCCAGAGACCCCCGAGACCCCAGACTCCGAAGGTAAGAAAACAGCGCTGTTCATTCTGTGTCTGTGTCTGTGTGATTTGTAGTTTTGTTTTCTGTTTTGGCCGGCTGCCTGAATCTGAACCTGTAGGTAGTGAAGGACCAGCCGGAGTGGACGTGCATGTATGGGCAGTTCTGAAGGACTTGGGGGACGCCTCAAGCCCTCCACAGGGGGCTCAGGCGTCCCACTACCACCCTGAACCTGAAGGATTGGACCGGGAGGCCCTTCTAATGGGTGCCCGTCCAGTTCACTCTTTATTCGGGGTTGTCTGGTCCGCTCCTACACAGGAACGGGAGAGAGAGAGCCTCAAGACTGTGTGGTCTGCCCCCTCACAGGGGCAGGAGAGACACAGTGAGACTGTGTGGTCTGCCCCCTCACAGGGGCAGGAGAGACACAGTGAGACTGTGTGGTCTGCCCCCTCACAGGGGCAGGAGAGACAGTCGAACCTGTAAGCCGCAGCTCCCTAAGTCTGTAAGTGTTGTCTGGTCTTTGTGCCTGTGATTATTTTTGTGTGTTTCTTTCTTGTGCTGTGCCTGACTGACAAATGGATGATGGGGAACATTCCTTCCACTCCCCTGGACTTGACTTTAGCTCACTGGAAAGATGTACAGGTGACAGCTCACAGAGTGTGAGTGTCCGCAAGAAGAACTCTGGGGGACCCCCACCCAGCCTTCCTTTTTTTTTTTTTTTTTTTTTTTTTGGCCAGTCCTGGGGCTTGAACTCAGGGCCTGAGCACTGTCCCTGGCTTCCTTTTTGTTCAAGGCTAGCACTCTGCCACCTGAGCCACAGCACCCCTTCTGGCCGTTTTCTAGATATGTGGTGCTGGAGAATGGAACCCAGGGCTTCATGTATAGGAGGCGAGCTCTCTTGCCACTAGGCCATATTCCCAGCCCCCACCCAGCCTTCTTAAGCAGAAAATTATTTGGTGTGCTAAAATGTTTTACTAAGACTAAATGTTTTACTAAAACTATCAAGCCCTGGAAAATGAGGCTGGAGAATGCTAAAATCATTTGTTAAAGGTTTTTTGTCTTAAAATGTACAGCCAATGCTTATTCTGCGTGCTTTAAGATCTTTTGAATATGTATGTGTGTGCATGTGTGAGTGTGAACATGTTCAAGACTGCAGTATGATGCAAAAATTCAAATGGTCATACATAAAGTTTGGGCATTATTGCATTGTTTTAAGAACAAACGAGTTAAAAAGGATTTCTCAGGGTTCTTTAATTAGCAGTAAAAAAAAAAAGTGGGTATCTTAATAAATTAAGACTTGATTTAACAAAGAGCAAGCTGGCGTGAACTCATTAAGCCCTATGGAGTAGAACAGGCCAATGAAGGCCTCTCTTTTGTCTCTTTTGTTTTCAGGTGAACTTTGGAAACCTTGTGGTAAAAATGAATGATTTGCTAAAACTGCCCCTTGAGAGGTACTAAATGGTTAGAATGTTTATTTGATGTTATTCGATTCCTATGCTATTTTTGTAATTTGGATTTTAAAGGATATAAAACTAAACTAAACATTGTTATAATTTTCTTTTTGCCTTCTTTCCTTACTACCCTGGCCAGTGTTGATGTTATTTTGGCAGCTCACTCCAAAGGGAGGTGACCCCCTTATTTTAGGTAGTTTTGGGCTTGCTCAGGAATACGACCCTTAGAGCACAGTTGAGAAGTTTATGTATTTTGTTGCTTACATTTGGATACTAAACACTATACAGCTAATGGTAAGTCTGTATAGCTGAAAGTTAATTTTCAGTTTGCAGTAATCCTGCAGTCCCTTGGTAAGGTTATAGGTTCCTGGCTAGGTAAGGTCAACACCCCTGAGTCAGCCTGAAGAAGTTACAGAAGATGGATGATCTTCACCCATCAGCCCCCCTTTAAAACCGAGGGACCAGAGTTATTTTCGGATACTACTTTAGGCCCTACTGGCCCATGCCTTACCTCTATATCATCCCCTAGACATGCAAGCCATTGAAATGGACAGAATGGAGCCATGATTGGCTCCCAAGGTACCAAAAAGAAAAAGGGGGAAATGAAGTGCCAGACTTTGTAAAGTCAGGCCCCACTTTACCACGTGAATCCCACTTTACTACGTGAACCTGAGATAAGCAGGCCCTGTGAACAGACCCAGGATAAGCCCATTAGGGCTCAGTCGGTCTAGAACTCTAACCGCTGGGAATGCTTAACTCTGACCACCCCTAGAATGCCTCGAACCCTGAGCCAATCAGATTTGTACCTGTGTCCTAATCTTGCTTGCTTGAACACCTGATTGTTGTAACTTTGTTTTTTGCCTTTATAAGCCCTGTGTAACCACAGCTCGGGGCTTCCTCCTAACCTCCACTGTGTCGGTGGGTAGGACGAGGCCTGAGTTGCAGCTCGCTTAAATAAAGCCTTGCCTTGCTTTTGCATTTCGGAATGTCTGAGTCTCGATGGTCTTCTTGGTGGTGGTCTCGCGACTTGGCACAACACTTCCTTCCTTCCTTTCTTCTTCCTGCCAGTCCTGGGGCTTGAACTTAGGGCCTGAGCACTGTCCCTGGCTTCTTTTTGTTCAAGGCTAGCATTCTGCCACTTGAGCCACAGCACCAGTTCTGGCCTTTTCTCTATATGTGGTGCTGAGGAATCGAACCCAGGGCTTCATGCATGCAAGGCGAGCACTCTACATTAAGCTATATTCCCAGCCCAAGGCCAAGTACTCTTAGTACTATAGGTCCCTAAATGTGTCCTGGCTGAGCCACCATTTGTTCTCCCCTTCTTTCTGTCCATATATGCTGTGATGGTTCAGCTTAATTGAACTGAGAGACCCATTTCTGGGTGCACCTGTGAGGCATTTCCAGCGATGATTAGATCATGAGGGCTCTGAGATAATGGATTAATCCACTGATGGGTTCAAGTCTTATTGGAAGGTAGTGGAGGGAATATGGCCTAGTGGTAGAGTTAATCTTCTCTGCTTCCTAGACATCATGAGGTGAGTAGATTTCCTCCACCATTCCCTTCCACCATCATGTTTCTGCCTTATCAGCTTAAAAGCAGTGGAGCTAGACAACCATGAACTGAAACCAATGAAACTGTGAGTCAAAATAAATGCTCCTTAATATTGTTTTTCTCTCAGGTACTTATCATAGCCACAAAAAGTCTTAACACACTCACTGAACTTGGTGCTGGTCTTCCATACATAATGCAAGGTGGTCAGTAAATAGAAGGGGGCATAGAGGTCTATGAACTCCCCATCCCAACTAGGAGCAAGGGAGACAGAGAAAGCTCACATGAAGGACCCACTCCAAAGTCTTACGTGGATGTATGGTATCAGGTAGAAGAGGAGGAGAAGAGAAAAGGTCTGTTCAGTAGGAAATGAGTAGTCTGTAAAGCTGAAGGAGGGTGTGAAAAAAGCAATACTAAATGACTGTCCAGGGATTGCTAAAGGCTTTGAAATTAAGATTTTATCATGGGGGCATCAGGAAGTGAAGAAAAGTTGTATGGTGAGAAGGGAAACCTTGCTCTTCCTTATCTTGTCATATCTACCAACCACCAATTTCTCTCTCAATGGTCTTGCTTGTTTCTGAAATCTGCCAAGCCTGGTCTAGCCCTGGGAAAGATATGTAATCAAAGATGGGAATATATTTGAGGTTAATGTTGAGAGTAAGGGAAGAATCTAATTCAGATTTTTTTTGTGTTTGTGTTATAGCACTGGGGATTAAACTCAGGGCAATGTGGATACTAGAAAAGCACCTGAACTCCATCTGTCCCCCTAGCTCTATATCTTATTTTTATCTGTTCTGAACAAGCCTCACTTATGTGGTTTCTGGATAATGTTGGAGTTATCGTATGAGGAGTGGATGGGCATCAGGTCTCTTAGGAGCACATGTGTGGCTGAGACAAGTATAGGCACAGAAACACTGGTTAGGACATCAGTACTGTAGCCAAAATTCCATAAAGACACAGGAGGGCCTCACAGCAAGAGCCCAGGCTTTTGGTGGTTGGTATCAAAAGGGCCTACAGGAGGAGCCACCATCCCTGTTTTCATATAATCAAACAGAGAAGTTAAGCAACCTGCCAAGCTAAGGATGAACAAAGGTAGGACTTGAGCCCAAACCTGCTGACTCCTAAATTGTTGGGATCCTTAGTGTATTAGCTTCTAGTGAGACAAGAGATAGAGAGAGAGAAGTAGACTGGTAGGGCAGGTCAGGAAGGGTTGTCAGAGCTTCTCTTCTCACCCAAGACAAATCACCTTGGGCAAATGGATGGGCCTTAGGTAGAGGCTGATTCCTCTAGCTGTGAAAGAGCTCCTGAAAGTCCAGAGGGACAAACTGAAGAAAGACCCCAGAGGCAGGCAGTGGGTGAGGGTTGACCTACCATCTTAGGTGAGGCCCAGCCCCCACCCCTCCACCTGTGAATGTATCAGATTGAGTATCTGCCCCCTCCTTCCCCGCTCTCCTCCTCCTACTCCACTCCATAGCAGAGCCCACGCCTCAGTGCTCCTACTCAATGGGCCTTCTCTAATCCCCTGACATCACCACCTGTCCCACTACCTACTAGCTTGGCAGCCCTTAGCCTGGAAGGTGATGTTTAGTAGCCCCCTCAATTCAGAATCATCTGTATTGACAATCTCCTCCCTCCTTTAGCTCACAGTTCAGATCTGAGACACCCCAGCTCCAGCCCTGAGTCAGGGACAGGGCCTAGGATATGTCCTGATTTTGCTATGTGACTCCAGGTAAGTAGCCATCCTTTTCTAGGCCTTGAATTCCTCAGCTAGCCATATCCCTCCCACTCACACAGATCATACCCAAGATAACACATTGGTTGATCCCTTTTGGCCTTTTCTCAGCTCCCTGTCATTTTGGGAGAGTTATTTTATTTTTTTGCCAATCCTGGGGCTTGAACTCAGGGCCTGAACTCTGTCCCTGCCTTCTTTTTGCTCAAGGCTAGCACTCTACCACTTGAGCCACAGTGCCACTTCTGGCTTTTTCTATAAATGTGGTACTGAGGAATCGAACCCAGGGCTTCATGTATACAAGGCAAGCATTTTATCACTAGGCCATATTTCCAGCCCAAACCTTGGTTTTTATGAGTTCACGTGGTCACTGTTGGCTTCTGGCACTGGACAATGGGTCTCTGAGGAGGAGCTCGGTTGCCTTTCCATTCACCCCAGTACCACACACATTGTATCTGTTGGGCATGTCTCCTTCCTTGTCACCCTCAGTCAAGCAAGGTAAGATGGAACTGTATTCTTATGCCACTAGAGGGTGAGAGTAGGGTTCTAACTGAGCATGCTAAGACTCTAAGGTTGAAAAGAGTATCAGCCCATTGTGGAGAGGTTGATGAAACTCTGGGGAGTATCAGAACTGCATCTCTCTCCATCCTGTCATTCTGCCACAGGCTTTGCTGGTGTGTGTGTGTGTGTATGTGTGTGTGTGTGTGTTCCTGTATTTGTGCTTAGGCAGAACATCTGCCAGTCTATCAGAAGCTGAGATGTGCATATCTGTGCTCGGTGCAGTTCAGTTGCCTCTGCCTGGACTTGCAGTATGCAGTGTGTTCACATGTCCATGTGTGTCTGGTACACATACACACTTGGGGTGTGTGTAGGTCTGGCCTGATATGACACACATGGAAACATGCTTACTAGTATCTGCTTGGCTTGGATTTTGTCTTGTCTTGTCCCATGCTGCCCCAGCTTCTAGAACCCACACAAACACACAGGAGAATCCATGCTTACTTGAATGAATGAACTTCATGGAAGCATATGTATAGGCCTGCTGTGTGCCCATGTGCCAACATGTGTGTGGACGTGTGCATCTCCCTGCATCCAAAGGTGCACCTGCTGTGGGCGGCAGTGCTCTCACACCACCCTTCCCTGACCCTTTTCCAAACTCCTTGGGAGCCAGAGCCCAATGCCTGGGTCCCCATGGGCGGAGCAGGGGGCCGCCTCCTGGGGAGAAACTGGATCCCAGGACGTGCAGAGCAGCAGGGAGCAGGGCGGCCCCTTTGTCCCCCATAATCTCCTCCCCGCCCTTGCACTCTCCCTCCCAGCCACCAGAGTTTAAGGTCAAGTTTGGGGGCTGTAGAGGTCTAGTGCGTCAGGTTAGTGTCCCTTTCCTTATTTTCTGCCTCAGGGGCTTCCACTTGGCCTGGAAGAGACATCCTTCTCTGGGTTGTTCCCACCTTTCTCTGCCTTGTCACCTGGCTGGGTCTACCTCATTCTTTGCCAGGACCCTGTCCACTGCCTGCCCGCCTTCCTTCCCCCAAGGCGTAACTCCTTCCTTCCCTCCTGGGCGGCTCCAGGGCTCAGCCTCAGGTATAAAGCCACTGAGACACCTGAGGGACAGGACAGGTACCTGGAAGGATACAGAGATTGCGGAGGAAGGAGCCAAAGAGAGAGCATGAGCTATCCACTGGGTGAGTGAGGGGATGGGATTCCAGGGCTCAGAGGCCAGCAGAGGAGAAGGCCCTGCTGCCAGCTGCCTCCCTCGTTGCTGGTACTCATGATTCACATGCCTTAGTAACTTCGATGCTGGCTACAGCTCCTTACACATAGAAGGCTTCCTCCATCATTCATTGAACAAATATTTATTGAGTTGCCTATTATGTGCAAACACATCCTTGGTATCTGCAGAGGACTGGTTATAAGACCTCCCACTAGGATACCAAAGTCTTTTACATCCTCCTATATACTTTATCATTTCTAGATGACTTGTAATACCTAATGCAAGGTAAATGCTGTGAAAATGGATATTTTATTGTTTAGGGAATAATTATAACAGTAAAGGTCTGTGCATATTCAATACAGATACAACTTTCTTTATTAATTTTATTTATTTATCCTGGCCAGTCCTGGGGCTTGAACTCAGGGCCTGGACACTGTCCCTGAGCTTCTTTTGCTTAAGGCTAGCTCTCACCTCTTGAGTCACAGCACCACTTCCAGCTTTTTGATGTAGTACTGAAGAATAGAACCCAGGGTTTGATACATGCTAGACAAGCCCCCAGATGCAATTTTCTATCTACAACTGGTTGAATATGTGTACCTAGTGGCTACAGATACAAAGCCCTCAGAAAGCCTATAATGATGGCTCATGCCTACAATCTTAGCCATTAATGGGGTGAAGAGCTGGGTGCTAGTGGCTCACGCCTGTAATCCTAGCTATTCATGAGCCTGAGAACTGAAGATCGAGGTTTGAAGTCAGCAAGGGCAGAAAAGTCCCCATAAGACTCTTATCTCCAATTAACCACCAGAAAACCAGAAGTGGTACTGTGGCCCAAAGTGCTAGTCTTGAGAGCAAAAACCTCAGGGATAGTACCCAGGCCCTGAATTCAAGTTCCATGACTGACAAAAATAAATAAGTAAGGTGGGGTGAAGATCAAGAGACCAGCTGAGGGGCTGGGAATATGGCCTAGTGGCAAGAGTGCTTCACTCGCATACATGAAGCCCTGGGTTCGATTCCCCAGCACCACGTATATAGAAAACGGCCAGAAGTGGTGCTGTGGCTCAAGTGGCAGAGTGCTAGCCTTGAGCAAAAAGAAGCCAGGGACAGTGCTCAGGCCCTGAGTCCATGCCCCAGGACTGGCAACAAAAAACAAAACAAATAAACAAAATTGATGAAACTAATGTGTCAACATTTAAAAAAAAAAGAGACCAGCTGGGACAAAAAGTTCATGAGACCCTAGTTCAACCAATAAAAGCCAGGTGCTGCTGGATTACACCTGTAGTTGTGTCTATTCAGAGGCCAAGATATGAGTATTAAGGTTTGAAGTTAGCTTAGGTAGACAAATCCAAGAGGCTCTTCTCTCCAATTTACCAGCAAAAATCTGGGACTGGAGGTATGGCTTAAGTAGTAGCATTCCAGCCATGAGCAAAAAAAAATGAGCAAGAACATGAGCACAGAGGGAGGAGGTAACAAATAGTACAATAAATATACCCATAGCCTTACATATGAAACAGTAACCCCTCTGTAATTAACAAAAAAAAAAAAAAGAACATGACCCCAAGGGGCTGTAAATGTAATTTAGTAATTTAGTGGTAGAGTGCTTGTCTAGCATGCATGAAGCCCTGAGTTCGATTCCTCAGCACCACATAAACAGAAAAAGCCAGAAGTGGGGCTGTGGCTCAAGTGGTAGAGTGCTAACCTTGAGCAAAAAGACGCTCAGGGACAGTGCCCAGGCCGAGTCCAAGTCCCAGCACTAGAAAAAAAAAAAAAAAAAAAGGAAAAAAGACCCAGCTGGGCACTAGTGGCTTACCTCTGTAATCCTGGCTACTCAAGAAGCTAAGATCCAGAGATTGTGATTCAAAGCCAGCCTGGGCAGGAAAGTCCATGAGACTTGAATAAACTACAAAAAAAGCCAAAAGTAGGGCAGGTATGTAGCTCAGTAGTAAAGTGCTTGCCTAGCAAGTGCAACATCCTGGGCTCAATCCCCTGTACCGCCTCCTCATACCAAAACACAAAACAAAACAAAAAACCCTAAAGTTTCAAAGCCACAAGTGTTGTTGTGGCTCAAGTGGTAGAAGCAAAACCTTCAGGGATAGACCATGCCCCAGGTTCAAGACCTTTGTCATCCTACGGGCCAGCACAAAAAAAAAAAAGAAACCCTGGGACTAGGAATGTGGCTTAGTGGTACAGTGCTCGCCTAGCATGCATGAAACCCTGGGTTTGATTCCTCAGTACCACATAAGCAGAAAAAGTCGGAAGTGGTGCTGTGGCTCAAGGGGTAAGAGTGCTAGACTTGAACAAAAAGAAGCCAGGGACAGTGCTCAAGCCCTGAGTTCAAGCCCCAGGACTGGCAAAACAAAACAAAACAAAACAAATGTATGTCACTCTAGTACAAAGACATGTTAATCCTCTTGGTATTACTTCAATTTTAGTGTAAAAAGCAAGTGCATGGGGAAGGGGAAGAGATGGTGGAAGAGGAGGGGGGTAGCTAGCAAGTATGACAAGAAATGTATTTACTACCATACATATGTAACTGTAATCCCTCTGTACATCACCTTGACAATTAAATTACTTTTTTGGGGGCCAGTCCTGGGGCTTGGACTCAGGGCCTGAGCACTGTCCCTGGCTTCTTTTTGCTCAAGGCTAGCACTCTGCCACTTGAGCCACAGCGCCACTTCTGGCCATTTTCTGTATATGTGGTGCTGGGGAATCGAACCCAGGGCCTCATGTATATGAAGCAGGCACTCTTGCCACTAGGCCATATCCCCAGCCCTAAATTACATTTTTAAAAAAGCAAGGGCAGGCAATTCACAATTGCCAAAATACAGAAACAACCCAGATGCCCCTCCACAGATGAATGGATCCAAAAAATATGGTACCTATATACAATGGAATACTACATAGCGATTAGAAATGGTGAAATATTGGTATTCGCAGGGAAATGGTCAGAACTTGAACAAATAATGTTGAGCGAGACAAGCCTAGAACACAGAAAACAAAGGGGCATGATCTCCCTGATATATGACTGTTAAGGTGGGGGGAGGGGGAGACAGGTATGTGAAACCAAAAACCTCTTGTCAAATGGTAATTCCCACAGGTTTGGGTCAGCGACCCTACAATATGTAATTAAAACCAAACAACTACTCAACATATAAAAGTCAAAAATTGACTTCTCAGTGGATCACAATAGCTCAAAAGCTATGTATGTATGTACGTATAAAACTATTGTCGACATATTGTCTATTGTAGACATTACATTTAAAGCCCTAGGCGAATTTTCTTTGGTGTAGGCCACATGGCTACTGTATATGTTCTTGGTACATTGTGTATTGTATATATGTCTACCTGACCTAGGGAAGGGAAAGAAAAACGGTGTAAGATAGCACAAGAAATGTACATACTGCCCTACTATGTAACTGTACCCCTTTTGCACAACACCTTGTCAAAAAAAATTTGTTTAATAAATAAATTATAAAAAAAAAAAAAGCAAGTGCAGGGGCTGGGTATATGGCTTAGTGGCAAGAGTGCTTGCCTCGTATACACAAAGCCCTGGGTTTGATTCCTCAGCACCACATATACAGAAACGGCCAGAAGTGACCCTGTGGCTCAAGTGGTAGAGTGCTAGCTTTGAGCAAAAATAAGCCAGGGACAGAGTTCAGGCCCTGAGTTCAAGCCCCAGGACTGGCCAAAAAAAAAAAAAAGCAAGTGCAGTTCAAGTGTTTTGTGTTTCTTGATCTGAATGTTGGTTGGGAGGACATATTCACTTTGTGGAACTCATTAAGCTTATGACTTGTGCATTTTCTATCTATTTGTTTTTTTTGTTTTGTTTGCCAGACCTGGGGCTTGAACTCAGGGCCTGAGCACTGTCTATATATATATGGTGCTGAGGAATTGAACCCAGGGCATCATGTATACGAGGCAAGCTTTGTCACTAGGCCATATTCCCAGCCCAGTACATTTCTTTTTTGACAATGCCCTTTCCCTTGCTTGCTCCTAGTTCATTATTTTCAGAAAATAAATTATTTTTTGTAATATTGGGATTTGAACTCAAGGCCTGGGCGCTGTCCCTGAGCCTCTTTGTGCTCAAGACCAGCACTCTAGCACTTGAACCACTTCTGATTTTTTTTTTTTTTTTTTGGCCAGTCCTGGGCCTTGGACTCAGGGCCTGAGCACTGTCCCTGGCTTCTTCCCGCTCAAGGCTAGCACTCTGCCTCTTGAGCCACAGCGCCGCTTCTGGCCGTTTTCTGTATATGTGGTGCTGGGGAATCGAACCTAGGGCCTCGTGTATCCGAGGCAGGCACTCTTGCCACTAGGCTATATCCCCAGCCCACCACTTCTGATTTTGAGTGGTTAATTGGAGATAGGAGTCTAAATGGGGACTTTTCTGCTTGGGCTGACTTCGACCATAATCCTCAGATCTCAGCCTCCTGAGTAACTAGGATTACTGGTGTGAGCCATTGGAACTGGGCTCACTTCCAGCTTTTTGATAGTCAACTGAAGATAAGAGTCTCATGGACTTTACTGCCTGGACTGGCTTTTGAACCATGATCTGCAGATCATAGCCTCCTGAGTAGCTAGGATTTGTGGCATGAGCCACCAGCATCCAGCTGCTGTTGCTGATGCTTCTCCTCCTCCTCTTCCCCTTCTTCTTTCTCCTCCTCCTCCTCTTCCTCCTCCTCTTTCCAGTCTGGGACTTGAACTCAGGGTCTAGGCACTGTCCCTGAGCCAAATTCCTTTGCTCAAGGCTAGCACTCTACCACTTGAGCCACAGCCCAACTTTCGTTTGTTTTTTTTTTCTGTTTATGTGATACTGAGAAATTGAACCCAGGACTTCATGCATGGTAGGCAAGCACTCTAACACCTGGGGCTCGAACTCAGGGCCCAGGCAACTGTCCTTGAGCTTCTTTTGCTCAAGGCTAGTATTCTACCATTTGAGCCACAGTGCCACTTCTGGCTTTTTCTCTTTATGTGGATCCCAGGGCTTCATGCGTGCTGGGCAGGCACTCTACCACTAAGCCACAATACCAGCCCTTTTTTTTTTTTCCAGTCCTAGGGCTTGAACTCAGGGCTTAAGCACTGTCCTTGAGCTTCTTTTGCTGAAGGCTAGCACTCTATCACTCCTGGCCTGAATTTCTGTGTATATGGTACTGAGGAATCAAACACAGGGCTTCGTGCATGCTAGGCCAGCATTCTACCACTAAGCCACATTCCCAGCCTCCTTCTTGTGTTTTTTAATGTAACTAGAGTTTTAACTCAAGGCCTATGCTTGCTAAGAAGCCTGTCTACAACTTGAACCACACCTCCAACCCTTTTAAATTATTTTTCATATAGCGTTTCAAGTTTTTACACTCTCTAGCCAGAGACTGTGATCATCCTACTTCCACCTTCCAAGTGGCTGGGATAACAAACATGCACCACTATTTCCATGTTCTGTGGAGATGGGGGTCCCACTTTTTGTCCAGGCTACCTCAAGATCTCTATTTCCTAAGCAGCTAAGGATTAAGTGTTCCACATTTTTAAAAGAAAATAGAAAAGAAGAGGAAAGTAGTCTTGGCTACATTTTAAGGATAAAGCCAGCAGTATCTACTGTGGGATTGTCTGGTAGAGTAAGAAAGAATGAAGTCTTCAAGAGTATCACAGAGTTTGGGCCTAAGCAACTACAAGAATTCTGGAGGAGGAGAAACGGAAGAGTAGAATACTAGGTATTTTTATTTATTTACTTATTTATTTATTTTGAGTTTTAGATGTTTACTAATGTCTGAGTGAGTCTGGAGTTCAAGGGAAGGTCAAATGGAGTTTTCAACTGGAATTAATCTACCAGGTGATTGTACCCTGACATGGATATAAAGATAACTGCAGGCCCCAAAGGCTGTCATTTTCCTTCTAGTACTAGGGATTGAACCCTGTGTTTGTCATGCTAGTCACATGTTTTACCTTTTGAGCTACACCCCTAGTCCTTTTGTTTGTATTTTGTCTTTGAGATAGGATTTTGCTATATAGTCCAGACTGAACTTGAACTCAAGAGCCTCCTGCTCCTATATCCTGAATAGCTAGGATTATAGATATGGTCTGTGAGGCCAGGTAGGCTGTACCTGGTGAAGGCATTGTTAGGATGAATGAATTATTTGGAAGGTAGGGACAGGGTACTGACCTCTGATTTCTTCTGCCAGCCCCCATCTGTTTCCTGAGCCTGGTGTTGCCACCCCTCAGTCCAGCAGCTCCCATCTCCCCAGCGGAGCCCATCAGTCAAGCTTATAGCCTGGCCCTCTACATGCAGAAGAACACATCAACACTGCTGCAGACCTATGTGAGTGACACTGAGCAGGGGCAGGGACCAGGGGAAGAGAACCCTGGGAAGGGGAAACAGTAAGCCAATGGATTCTTGTAGTTCCAAGGGAACAGAGACACTGTAAACTAGAGACACACTAACTCAGATGTTATTGTTGGCTAGGCGACCTTAGACAAGTCATCCCTTCTCCCATGGTCCCAGCTTCCACATCTGTAAAATGGGATGCGGATCATGCCTTGCTGATCTGTTACTTAGTTCTAAGGAAGGGCTTTACATAGTCATGGTGATTTCCACAGCCATTTCATGTCATGTGCCCCCATAAGCCCTATGTCATAGTGGGCACTCTATTCTTATGGTCTTAGAGACTTTTTTTTTCTTGGTTGGTCGTGAGGCCTGAACTCTGGGCCTGGGCGCTGTCCCTGAGCTCTTCAGCTCAAGGCTAGTTCTCTACCACTTTAGCCGCAGGGCCACTTCCAGTTTTCTGGTGGTTAGTAGGAGATAAGAGTCTCACAGACTTTCCTGCCCAGGCTGGCTTTGAGCCTCAATCCTCAGATCTCAGCCTCCTGAGTAGCTAGGATTACAGGTGTGAGCCACTAGCTTTTGGCTGTGGACACTTAAAATGGTTCTGAGAAGTGGAATTAAAATCAAAGTTACAGATGAGGTCACAAACTCAGATAGTTTGTCTGAGGGAACAGTTGATAGTGCCAGCATCTCAAACTAAATCTGGAACTCCAGGCCACAGTTTTTAGTTGTCATTCTCACCCTACTGTATAGGAGTCCTTGGGTTTAGTCTGACCTATAAATATTTTTTGTTTTGTTTGTGTGTTGCTTATTTCCATTTTAAGTATGAATGTCTGAAATAGACACTGGAATACTACTGGCTACAATTCTATCCTCTACCTTAACCCTGCTTCCCTTGCAAATTACACATCTGCCTAGCTATGGAGCCCTAAAAGTTCCCAACTTTTCCTGTTCTATATTCTAGGCTAACAAGTAGCTATAAAATGTAGTTCTAGTCCCATATCTACCACCTTACCCTGAATAACTTGGGACACCTTGAGTCTCAGTTTCTCTACTATAAGACAGGAATTTAATTTTTAATTTTTGTTGTTGTTGTAGGTCATAGGGCTTGAACTCAGGCCCTGGGCACTGTCCCTGAGCTCTTTTGCTCAAGAATAGTGCCCTATCACATTGAGCCACAGCTCTACTTCTGGTTTTCTGGTTGTTACTTAGAGATAAGAGTCTCAGGCTGGGGATATGGCTTACCAGTGGAGCACTTGCCTTGCATTCATGAAGCCCTGGGTTCTATTCCTCAGTACCATATAAACAGAAGTGAAGTTGTGGCTCAAGTGGTAGAGTGCTAGCCTTGAGCAAAAGAAGCTCAGGACAGTGCCCAGGCTCTGAGTTCAAGTTCCAGGACTGGCAAAAAATAAAGAGTCTTTATTTGTGAAGGTAAAAACTTTGCTAGAGAAGGCTCTTGAATAAATTTAAATCATTAACAATTACTTGTTAATGAATAAAATCAGCAAATAAATACTAGAAATAAAAAAGAACAATCCATAACTATGTTTTTAGCATACTTGGATTGAAAACAAAAGTATAATCATGGAGTTCATTTATATTTATATTTTCTATTTATATATATTTACTTGGTAATGATCAGGGGGTTTTCACACCCTTGTTGTGGGTCAACAACATGATTTCCCATCAGCTTCACAATGATACTGCCATGTGTGAGTTAGGAAACTGTGATTCAATGTTGTATAGCTGATAAAAATTGTACCCCAACAGGGCCCTTTCTCTGGGTTAGGACATCCCAACTCCTGAAGGGTAGTGAATAGTGGCTCCTCCTCTGAAATGTCTATTTCAGTGGGCCCATGTAGACTCAGAGCCCCAGGCACCCTTTTGGTCCTCTGACTTCTGTCTGTCTCTGTCCTTCACATAGCTCCAGTACCAAGGCAGCCCCTTCAGTGACCCTGGCTTCTCAGCCCCTGAGCTCCAGTTGAGCAGTCTACCACCTGCTTCAGTCTCCTTCAAGACCTGGCATGCTCTGGATGATGGGGAGCGGCTGAACCGTGCCCAGGGAGCCTTTCTGGCCTTGACTCAGCACCTCCAGCTCGTGGGAGATGACCAGAGTGACCTGAATCCTGGCAGCCCCATCCTGCTGGCTCAGCTTGGAGCTGCAAGACTCAGGGCTCAAGGCTTGTTAGGGAACATGGCTGCCATCATGGCTGCCCTGGGCCTGCCTATCCCCCCAGAAGAGGATACACTGGGAGTTGTTCCCTTTGGAGCCTCTGCCTTCGAGAGGAAATGTCGAGGCTATGTAGTGACTCGGGAATATGGGCACTGGACAGATAGAGCTGTGAGGGACTTGGCTCTGCTCAAAGCCAAATACCCAGCATAAAGGAACAGGATTTCCTGTGAAAGGCTACAACACTTCTTTCACAATGGACTTATCTGCCTTCTAGGATAAAGAAAACAAAAAGGAGCTGCATCTTATTTATACACAGGGCTGTATGCCTTTTCTTTGGGAATATTTCCTGGAAGCTAATTCAATATTCCTTATTGCCTGGTCCTTCCCGCCCAGGTCCTATGGCCTCCCTTCCAGATCTAGGTGGGCTCTACTTATCCTTTTTGTGGACTACCAATTCAGTGGTACCCAGTTTCCTACTTTCTGCTTATAAAGAGCAGCCTCCTTGTCCAGGGATTTTCCTGAGACTTTCCCTTTCCTGTAATTTTTGGGAACTCCAGGGACTGACTGTCTTCTTGTCTACCTCAATTCCTATGTCAAGATGCTGTCTTTCTGAGCAGCTAGACCTCCCTGCTTCTTGCTGGAGTTCATTTCCTTCTGTAGTCTACCTCTATGTTTGCTGTCCTTTTTTCTGTCTAGAGGAGCTTCACCTCCTGATCAGTGGAAGTCTAATTCTCAGCTGCAGCCTCTGGGACTCAAGTCTGTACCTGTTTCCTTCTGAAAACATATCTCCTTCCTGTTCTGGGCAAATAGATGGATCCTCTGGCCTAAATCTTTCATGAATCTAATTTTTATTTTTTTTTTTGGCCAGTCCTAGGCCCTGAACTCAGGGCCTGAGCACTGTCCCTGGCTTCTTTTTTGCTCAAGGCTAGCACTCTGCCACTTGAGCCACAGTGCCACTTCTGGCCATTTTCTGTATATATGGTGCTGAGGAATCGAACCCAGGGCCTCATGTATACGAGGCAAGCACTCTTGCCACTAGGCCATATTCCCAGCCCATGAATCTAATTTTTTGTGCCAGTACAGGGACTTGAACTCAGAGCCTCATACTCTCCCTTTTCTCCTACAGGCTGACATTTTACCACTTGAACCACACTTCCATTTCCAGTTTTTGCTTGTTAATTGGAGATAAGAGTTTCTCAAATTTGTCTGTCCTGGATTACTTTGAACAGGGAGTGTCAGATTTCAGTCTCCTGAGTAATTGAATTTAGGGCCTCACATTTTCACTTGGCTTTTTCATTCATGGCTGCATTTACTTACTGGTTTCCAACAGTGATCCTCAAATCTCACCATCCTGAGTAGGTAGAATTATAGGCATGAGCTTCCAACACCTGTCAGTGCATCTATTTATATTGTGCCTTTTGAATATGTGTGGAGGACCAGCTTGTACTCCAAAGATCCTCTTCTCTTTAAAACTGTATCTAGCCAGGTGCTGGTGGCTTATGCCTGTAATCCTATCTACATAGGAGACAGATCTGAGGATCACACTTCGAAGCCAGTCCAGGCAGGAGATTCTTGTTTCCAGTTAACCATTAGAACACCAGAAGTGGAACTGTGGCTCAAAATGATAGAGTACTAGCCTTGCACAAATAAAACTCAGGGACAGTGCTCAGGCCCCATGTTCAAGCCCTATGACAGACAAAAAAAAAAAAAAAAAAGCTGTATCTAGCTAATTTTCAGTTTATTTTTAAAATGTTTTATTTACAAAGAAAATTAATTTATTCTCAAATAAAACTTGTTCAGAGTGTCACTTTTTCTTACACAGACCTGGACAGAGGTGCAGGGGCTATGCAGGGGGAACAGGAAGCAGGACATCCAGGGAGACCAACAGGTGGGTGAGGAAGAGGTCAGCATAGCAGATAGGCTGACCCTGGGGAAGGTGGGCTGAAGTTTGGGATGGAGAAGCTTCCCACTACAGGACCAGCAGACACTTTCTCATCCAGAAAAGGACCAAGATGGTCAGAACTCTAGAGACAAAGCACCACTTCCACGTGATGAGATTGAGATGCACACACTATCCACACGGGCTTAGGGGAGGCAGATGAGTAAAGAGACAGAGAAATCCCCCAAGAGACCAGTAATGGAGGACCAAAGGAACCAGAGGAAGGCTCAAGGGAGAAAGGACAGAAAGCTGAAAACGATGGGACAGGTAAGTTCTCTGAATCAACAAGAATCTAGAGAGATGAGGAAGACACAAAACAAATGGATCAGTGAGGACAGTCCAAGGACACAGTGAAGGAAGCAGTGGAGATTCGGACCCGGGAGGAGGCAACAGTGGAAACTGGTCTTGTGTCTGAAATCAGGCAGGAGCCCCAGACACCAGCTGGCCCAGGTCACCCTCCGTGCGGCTCACCCACTCGCCATAGAGGCCACACACGTGGAGCCCTAGCACTTTGGCTGAGAACCCCCCCGGAGCTGTGGGGGTGGTGGCTGCGGCGGCAGCCTCGGTGGTGGAACCGTGGCCCAGCGCGGCCAGCACCGTCTCCACAGCGGCGCCCAGGGCCCGGGCCTGGCGCGCTGCTTCCTCCAAGCGCCTCAACAGGCGCGGCGCGCGCGGGTTCAGTTCCGCCTGGTGGCGGCGCACACCATCCAATAGCACGGGCAGTGTGGCCAGCGCCGCTGCGTCCAGCCGTAGCCGCTCGGGCACCGGCAGCCCGGTGTGGCCTGGTGCAGGGGCGCTCAGGCCTGCCACCGGCAGCCGGGGCGGGGAGAAGCCTGGCAGCCCGAAGGGCTCTCCCTGGTGCTGCACCTGCAGAGACAGGGCCGCAGGTCAGCGGGGCTTCCAGAGTGGGGTTTGTGGGAGCTAGTACGCTCCTTTCCTAAGGCCTGAAACAAACTCTTCATCTTACAAATGATAAATGTCTCCGAACATGGAGGCTGTGTTTGAGATAAAACCGAAAACGAACGCGGGGCATGTGCTTCCTCACCTCTAATACTGAGCTAATGACAGTATCAACTTCATAAAGTAGAGATGAGCATGCAAATATTTTAACACAGGTGGTCACCCCTTGGAAGGACAAACCTAGGTTCAAATCCTGTTTAAAACAGTTTCTGAGCAGGACGCGAGTGGCTCATGCCTGTAATCCTAGCTACTGAGGAGGTTGAGATCTGAGGATTCCAGTTCCAGGCCAGCCTAGGCAGAGAAGTCTCATCTCCAATTAACCATTCAAAAACCATTATAGCTCAAGTGGTGGAGTGCTAGCCTTGAGCACAAAGAGGTTCAGGGACAACGCCCAGGCCCTGAGTTCAAGCCCCACAACTGACAAAAAGTTTCTAGCTTTGTCCTTTCCTGCAAAACCATTTCCATTTCCCAAAACCATTTAATTAAGCTTCACTGTGTGTGTGTGTGTGTGTGTGTGTGTGTGTGTGTGTGTGTGCAAAGGCCTGGAGATCTCGCTGGGCCTCTTCCATGCCCCTGTGCCTCTAAGGCTGGCACTCTACCACTTGAGCCATGCTTTTTTGCTGGTTAAACAGGTAACCAGCAGAAGGTAAGAGTTTCAAGTATTTGCCAAGGCTGGCTTCAAACCAGGATCCTTTGATCAGCTTCCTGAGTAGCTAACATTATAGGCAGGAGTCACTGGAGCCAGAGCCCAGCTTGAACTTCATTCTTTGTCACCTGTACAAGAATGTCCTGCTAGGGGATCTTGGGAATCATAGAAGACAGTGTGGGGACTCAGTCCATTTCACTCCCTCTTCATCCTTCCTAACCTGTACCTGCACTGGACAAAGATTCAATGAATAATTGTCATGTGAATGAATAAGTATATGGCCTTGAGTTCAAACCCTAGTCAGTATTGCCCAAAAAATTAAAAAAAAACAAACAGACTTCCCAATAATACTGTGATAATGATGGGCATTTTGTAAATGAGAAAACTGGTCTAAAGTCAGTGACTTGCCTAGATAACCTATCTAGGATGTGGCAGAGCTGGTATTTGAGCAAAAGTACTAATCCATTATCTACTGATATAATTGTATTATTATATATTATAATCACATGACATATATTATTATAATATATCATACATTATATATGTTATATGATATACAAGTAAACATATTGTTTTACTTCTTTACTTATTTATTTTGGTGCCAGTTTTGGGCTTGAACTCAGGGCCTGGTCGCTGTCCCTAAGCTTTTTTGCTCAAGGGTAGTACTCTACCACTTGTCCCACAGTTCCACTTCTGGCTTTTTGGTGGTTAATTGGAAATAAGAGTCACATGGAGGAAGTGGCGCTGTGGCTCACGTGGTAGAGCACTAGCCTTGAGCTGAGGAGCTCAGGGACAGCACCCAGGCCCAGAGTTCAAGTCCCACAACCTTCAAAAAGAAAAAGAAGAGTCACATGGAGTTTCCTGCCCATCCTGGCTTCAAATCAAGATCCTCAGATCTCAGTTTCCTGAGTAGTTAGGATTACAGGCATGAGCTACTGATGCCCAACCTATTTTTAATGTTGCTATTCTGTCTGATTCAAAACTATCTCCCTCCACTACTCTACTGTAATTTGGACACCAGAGTGTCCTCAGCCCAATCATAGGTATTGGTAGATCCCTCGCCTTGGTAAAATACCTTTGTGGAATATAATTTTTCCCCATATTGAAACTCCTTCTTAGCCTCTCTGAATGTCCCAGGTACAAGAGTTCACAGTTCACCTGCTTTCTTGTATAGCCTATGAAGGTGAGGTGACAAGATCACACTGAGCCTAGAATCTAGGTTTCCTGACTCTCACACCAAGGTTCTCTTTGCTTTCTCCAGCTGCTTCTGATTTCCAGGACCTAGGAAGGATCCTCTAAGCATGGGCAAAATGTCATTTGGATCACTGACAATTTGTTGTGTGGCCAAGAACAAGTTACTGTCCCTCTTAGGAGCCTTGACTTCTAAGCTGGGAAAGAGGTTGAGAAAACAGCTGAGACCTCTGATTTGTACTTCCACATTCCCAGGCCTTTGGCATCTCCCACCCCCATTTCCACTCACATATTCCTGGAGCAGCTGCTCAGCATATTTGGTGAGGAGGCGGGCAAGGCTGTGTGTCTGCTGGATCTTGGCCTCCAAGTGGGGAAGCAATGAATTTGAGGACTCAGCCTTGGGTTCTTCTGGTGGGAAAGGATGGAGGAATGAGGGCAGGAAGCCCACACTATGCTCCTTGACCACCTCTCCCATGCTGGCTCTTCCTTTCTTAATCCAGAGTCTGTGCTCTGGATTCTCTGACATTCAAACCAGGCAGAATCTGTCTGATTCTAACCGGGGGAAAATAGGGCACAAGACCTTTTGTTAAGCTATTGTCTACCTGAAATGTGTTTCCTGTCACTAAATCACTTGTGAAATCCTTTTAAGGCTAAATTCAAACATTGCTTCCTCAATGCAGTTCTTTCTTTCTTTTTCTTTTTTGGCCAGTCTTGGGGCTTGAACTCAGGGCCTGGGCACTGTCCCTGAGGTTCTTTTGCTCAAGGCTAGCACTCTACCACTTGAGCCATAGCACTACTTCCAGTTTTTTTTTTCTTCTTTCTTCTTCTTCTGTTTATGTGGTACTGAGGAATCAAACCAGGGCTTTATGCAGGCTAGGCAAGCACTCTATCACTAAGCCACATTCCCAGCCCCTCAATATAGTTCTTTTACCTCTGTGTATTTGTCTTGACCAGGAATACTTTAAAGGTAAGGCACATATGTCTATAACTCTGTGACTGTTGGTGAGATTCAGCATCGCTGAAGCACACAACCTTACATTGGAATGCTCCTTTAAAGCTATCAGAGAAACTAGGCGTAAGCCAAAAGGTGGCGCCTCAGGGGGAGGACTACATTTCCCGATATGCACAACGCAAGCGCCCAGTACAAACTGGGGAATGTAGTCCCCGCCTCCCAACTCTGCCCTAGTCCCTCCCTACTCCCTCCCCCCCCCCGCCCCCGCCCCCCCCACGTCTCCCCCCGCCAGTTACGACTGGGAATTTTCTCCTCTAGTCGTCACTCACTAGATCCTGTGGCTGAGACCTTCTCTAACTCTACTCCTCCAGCCCCTAATTCTGATTCTTTCCCAATGCTCTGAGAAGACCCCAGGTCCTGTCGGCCCTTCCTCCGTGAGTACCACCGAGGATCTAACCCCGAGTCCAAGCCCCTGAAACTGCAGCCCCAGGCTTCATCTAAATCCTCAAGCCTGCTCTTTTACCCAACTCACCCGCTCCCCGTGACACTGCAGCCCCAGGCTTTCTTTAAACCCTCAAGCCTGCCCTTCTGTCCAACTCACCCGCTCGTTACCTGACACCGGAGCCTGCTCTCCCTCCCCCCCCCTTCCCCGCCCAGACCGCTCCCCTCCCGGGCCAGAGGGGAATGGTGGTGGAGATCTGAACCCCCACCTTCCAACCCTTCTTACTCATACTGCCCTCGGGGACCCAGGGTCGATCGCTTTGCCCCTTACCCAGACTTCCCTCCCTCTGGCTCATGCTGGCCCCTGGCTGATCCCGGCTCCCTCCACACCCCCTTTCGGAGGAGGGGGAGGGAGAAGGGGGAAAAAGGGTAAGGGCGGGGCCCAGACACAGCCAATCATAGCCTAGACCCCAAATATTCCCCCCGCCACACACACTTACTTCCAGGCAAGATTCCTTGGCCCTGAGCTCAGCCACTCTTCTGCCTAGCCTGACTGGGTAGGGGCCAGCCGTGATAGGCAGGTGGCAGCTCAGTGAATAGGTTCTCAGGCCTGTAAGGCAACCCTGTGTCCTATCTGGAGCGGGAGGCAGACATTGATGTGAGCAAGGGCTTGGCACCCAGGCTGCTTTTTCTTCTTCTTCTTCTTTTTTTTTTTTTGGTGTGGGGGAGAGAAGCTACAGGACTGGGGAGAGTGGGAGAAACAAACATCTGGCAGAGCTTAGATGTCTTCCACCTTCCTTGTCTGTCACACTTACCAGGTGGGATATAGGTAGCACCTCACTTCACCTTACCAAGCCCAGCAACAGCCCTCCCCACCAAAACATACACTTGCATGTATTAAGTTTAAAACATCCTGACCCAAATTCTTATATTTGTAAGAACAAGCTTCAGAGATTTGTACATGATGTCACACCCAAATACCACCATTAACATGGTATAGACACTGAAAAAACTTACACACTTAACTTCACAATTGTGTCTCAAGGACCCACTGTTTTATTTGTTTTGTTTTTGTTGCCAGTCCTGGGGCGTGGACTCAGGGCCTGAGAACTGTCCCTGGCTTCTTTTTGCTCAAGGCTAGCACTCTACCACTTGAGCCACAGCACACTTTGGGCCGTTTTCTGTATATGTGGGGAATAGAACCCAGGGCTTCATGTATACGAGGCAAGCACTCTTGCCACTAGACCATATTCCCAGCCCCTCTCAAGGACCCACTCCAACCTGGACTCTGGGATCCCTATTTAGTCTCCCCTGCACACACCACACACACACACACACACTGCCCCTACACATACCAAGAGCGTACAGTAATTTAGGAGGAGACCCTAAACAATAGCAGGTACTGAGTGTAAGAAGTCTTATGATGGGACTGAGAAGGAGGCCTGGGTATCTGAAACTGTTACTATAAACAGACAGCTGAAAGACAATAAAACACATCACTGGCAGAGGGTTTCACAGGTACATCTGAAGCCATACTGTTAGAGACCACAACCACACAATTTACCAACAGTGAATACATACTGAATATTTATTGTGTGCCAGACACTATCGTGTGTGTATATTTGTGAACTTCAATGTTACGGATGAGGAGATAGACATGTGAATCATCCAAAGTCACACCGCTGGCTGTGGCAGATCTGGCATTTTACTTCTGCAGTGTGGTTCCACATATACTGTTATAACTAAACCCTTGGTCATGTTCTCACCAAAAACTCACATTTTTTTTTTGACAGTCCTGGGGCTTGAACTCAGGGCCTGACCACTCTGATCACTGTCCCTGGCTTCTTTTTGCTCAAGGCTAGCACTCTACCACTTGAGCCACAGCGCCACTTCTGGTTTCTTCTATATATGTGGTGCTGAGGAATCGAACCCAGGGCTTCATGTATGGGAGGCAAGCATTCTACCACTAGGTCACATTCCCAGCCCTCACAGACACATTTTTGAAATAAAGAAACAAGCACAGCAGCACAGATTCAGACCTAGTCTTATCTACTAACTGGCCAGTCTCAAATAAAACCAAGACATGTTCATTTTCTTTTTCTTTCTTTCCTTTTTTTTTTTTTTGGCCAGTCCTGGGGCTTGAACTCAGAGCCTGGGCACTGTCTCTGAGTTTCTTTTGCTCAAGCCTAGCACTCTACCACTTGAGACACAGCGCCACTTCCAGGTTTTTCTGTTTGTATGGTACTGAGGAATCAAACCCAGGGCTTCATGCATGCTAGGAAAGCACTCTACTCTAAGCCACATTCCCAGCCCCACATTCATTTTAAGAAAACTTTGAACTGAACTACAATACACATGTGAAAGGCACACACATGGGGAACAACTTGAATTTTCAGATAAATATGAGTAATCCAGATTCAGAAGTAGACATGACTAGCTCTCAGAAATGGCTTCTTTTTTCCTTCCAGTCTCGAGGGCGACTGCTATCCTGACTTTTTCTGGGGGGTGGGGGGTTGGTTTTGGGGCTTGAACTCAGGGCTTGGGCTCTGTCCCTGAGCCTCTTTGTGCTACAGGCTAGCACTCTACCACTTGAGCCACAGAGCCACTTCTGGGTTTTGTGTTTTTAATTGGAGAGAAGAGTCTCATACAGACTTTTCTGCCCCAGCTGGCTTTGAACCACAATCCTCAGATCTCAGCCTCCTGAGTAGCTAGGATTATAAGTGTGAACCATCAGCACCTGGCTTATCCTGACTTCTCACACTATAAATCTGGTAGATCTGCTTCATATAATCATCCGTGTGTACTGTTACATTCTGGATTCTTTTACTCAGGTATGGCTCAGGTTTGGGTTGTGCAGGACATTTGCTGTTCTAGTCACTATGTCTATATCCATGGTTCATGTCTACCAACAGGTTGTAGTTCATTTTCCATTTGTCCTGTTGATGGATTTTTTTTTTGCAGTTTGGATCTACTGGGAATGAAAATTCCAGTACATCTATCTTAGTGCTCATATGTACACATTCTGTTGAGTGTTGACAACCTCAGTGTGGAATTGCTGAATCATTCGGTTGGTATGTGTTGCAGCGAACTAGAAAACTGCCAGCTTTCCAGTGCCTCTACCAAGTTACACCACCCCAGAAATACAAGGGCAGCCCAGTTGTTTTACTTTCTTGTGTACACATGGTATGGTCTGTCTTTACCACTTCGACATTCTGGCTGGGAAGACCCACTTGTATTTGTAGTATCTGGAATGTACTTGGCAGTCGGTTGACTGTTAAGAAAGTTGCGCAGTGGAGAATCGGCCCGCCAGCCAAGGACGGAAGCGCGCACACGGACACAGATTTGCGCGCGCCTGCGCACGTACACAGACACACTGATAGCAAGTCAGGAACGCCCACCAGCAGCGGACGCACACCAGGACACCGACCCTCCGGCACCTCGGCGCCCACGTGGTCTGAACGCACAACCTCTGCCTCGCCACGCTCACCCAGCCGCGGTACCCGCCCCCAACTCTTCCCTCCGCCGCGCGCAGGGGGCGCTGCGGACAGGGCAGCCCGAGGGGGCGGGCCCGGGGAGGGGCGGGGCCCGGCGGGGCTTCCAGGCCTGGACTCTGGCCGCCTGCGCAGCGGAGAGGCTCGCTCCGGCGGGCCGGGGCGGGGCGCCGCGGCAGGAAGCGGGCGGAGACTCGCGGAGGCGTTGGGAGCGAGGGAGGGCGCGGCCAACTCCCGGAGGGACGGCAGGCGGCAAGCGCGGCTTCCCGGCCTGGCGCCGAGCCTGAGCCCGCTGGACCGACGCGGCCCCGCCGCGGGCTCGGTCCCGCTCCAGCCCCGCCAGCATGGCCGGCCGGACTGTACGGGCCGAGACCCGGAGCCGGGCCAAGGATGACATCAAGAAGGTGATGGCGACCATCGAGAAGGTCCGGAGATGGTGAGCTCTGCCCCCGGGCCATGGGCGGGACATGGCGGGGCTATCCCTCCAAGCGCCTGCCCGCCCTCAGCCATGAGGGCGCAAGTGGAAGGTGTATCCACGCCCACTGGCCGTGTCCCGGTCCACAGGATTCTGCCTCCGCTCCCCTGGCTTTTCCCGAGGTCTACAAAGCGTGGCGCCCAGCGGTGCCCATGCCCTCACCTATGCCCCGCCCCCTGGGCTTTGACACTCCTCCCGCCAGCGTGCTCCTCGATCTTCTTCGCTGGGTCCACAGCCAGGCCCACAGTGCTGCCGGGGCCCCAGCCTATCCTCTCTCTAGATGCTCCCCATCTCTGCCCTGGGATTCGCTGGGCTGTCTTTTTCCTTCTTTGCCTCATTAACAAAACAGCCCCTACAGAGATAAACCTGCAAATGCCCCGTTTTGCAGGTGTGTCAGCTGTGTGGAGAGGGGGTATCTCTCCCCTCAGGCCTCTCTCATCCATCCTTCCCTCCCACAGGGAGAAGCGCTGGGTGACTGTGGGTGACACTTCACTTCGTATCTTCAAGTGGGTACCAGTGGTGGACCCCCAAGAAGAGGTGAGCAAGATGCACTCTCAACAAACCTTGCACTGGCACAACCTGGGGCAAATCCTACCTCCCTTGACTTCCACCTTCAGCACCTACTCTGACACCCAGCTGTCACAGCCCAGATATAGGTGGCAATTCATTTCCATCTCCCTTTTTCCTGTCCCCGAAGGGGAAGGACATGATCTAACCACCATATACAATCTCTGTCACTTAAGGCAGCACCATTGGCCTCTCCATGCCTCAGTTTCCTTATTTGAACAAAGGAAGCTTTACAAAAGCTACTTAGAAAACTGGCTCTGATGGTATCCCTCTATCTCCTAGGAGCGACGGAGGGCAGGTGGCGGGACAGACAGATCTCGTGGCCGGGAGAGGCGGGGCAGGGGCACCAGTCCAAGAGGGGGTGGCCCTCTTATTCTGCTGGACCTCAACGGTATGTAGGAATTCTGGAACTGGGGGTTGTGGTAACTGAAAAATGACATTAGGGGGCTCAGGCTAACCATTCCAGCTTTTGCTCCCACAGATGAGAACAGCAACCAGAGTTTCCATTCAGAAGGGTCCCTGCAAAAAGGCACAGAGCCAAGCCCTGGGGGCACTCCCCAGCCCAGCCGCCCTGTGTCACCTGCTGGACCCCCAGAAGGCGTCACCACTGAGGAGGCTCAGCCCCCACAGCTGGGTCAAGAGAGAGGTAGGACCATGTGCCTCCCAGAAACCCTCTCTGAGTTCTGTCCTCTATAATCAAACTATCAGCTTATCTTGTGCCTGTTTTACCAGCTGCCACCAGCTTCCCTGACCCCTGCAGAAGTATCTCTAGCCCTAATCTGTCTCATTTTCCTAGCTTCTTAGGATCTGTAAATAACACATCATCATGGAGATTTTCATGTAAATTTATTTCTTTGCCAGATTACTGTCTTCCCAGAACTTCCATCTCATATTAGCTTCCTCAATGTTGGGCCTATATTGATCTTGTTTAACATGTACCTCTGAATATTATGGGGTACATAGTAAGTGCCCCATAAATATTGTTGTATAAATAAGTAACAGTGATAGTCATAGTAGTGATTAGAAACTAAGGATAAAAACTGTTGATATATATTTGTTAAGGCCCAGATACCCTTCTAAGCAATTCTCCTTTAATCTTAACTACAATCTTAGGGGGGTGGTGATACTACTAGCATCTTATTTATACAAAAAGAAAGTGACTGAGAATCCAGAGGAGTTAACAGGAGACAGTAAGCCAACATCTTGGGCCTGAGTCTTCTTCAGTTCCTGTCTTCCAAGCAGTCAGTCCCCCATCTGGTCAGTATATTTTCAGGCCTTCTTAGCTCTGCCCTTGTCAGCTATCACCTGTGCCTGCTCCAGCCTCCTCTTTGGTCTCCATACACATCCACATGGAGACCAAGACCAACTTTTTCTAAAGTTTTCCATCATTTAGTGATTTCCTGTGACTTCTGACTCCTTAGCTTGACATTTAGAGCCTCCATAAATTGTTGTTCCTTACCAAATATACCATAAAATGGGCCTAAGGGCCAGGTCTACATGTTATCCAGCACATACACATATCTACTGATATAAAATTGGATTAGAGTAGAGATCAGTGGTAGACTTCTTTCCTGGGATGCTTGAGGCTCTTAATTCTACCTCTGACTTCGCTAAATAAATAAATACGATTTATAGCATTTATTGAGCACCTACTACATGCCAGACACTGTGTTAAATGCTTTGCCTGTATTACTTAATCCTTGCTGAAGTTTCACAGTAATTGTTATCTTTGTCCCCATTTTTCAGATGGGTAAACTGAGGTCCAGAGAAATTAAGTACCTTGCCCAAGGTCAGGGTTTGAACTCAGACAGTCGACATATAAAGTCTGCTCACTAAGTATATGTTCCCTTTGCCTAAATAGTGTTCTTCCTCCCTGTTCATTTACCCAATCAAGTCCTACTTATGTTTCAAATCCCATCTGACTTTGTCTGCATCCTGGATGTGAGCCAGGGTCCTGGCTCCCTCCTCTGGCTCCCAGAGTCTCTGCTTACATGATTGGTACCTGCTTGTGTTTGTTTTCTCCTCTGTTTGTGCTACTGGCCCTGAATGGCTTACTCAGAGATGTCTTTTCACTTGCCATTCCAGATCCTGGGGGCACACCTACAGGCAGCACTGATGACCCACCCATGCTCACCAAGGAGGAGCCTGTTCCAGAATTGCTGGAAGCAGAGGTGAGAGAGGCCAAAAGGCCAGACTCCTGGGTTTTGCAGGGAATGAGATTCTGGGGCACTGGGAGACTGAGTCTGAGGTCCAGAGGGAGATACGGACCCAGGACCCAGCTAAAGGCTTAGGGGCCAGATTCTTGGGACTGAAAGAATGTTTTAGAGACAATGTTCTGAGGTCTGGAATAGGGCTGAATGAAGACCAGTAAAAGAGTGAAAAGAGCATGGTGATCCTCCATGTATTAGCCAAAAAAATCCCAGATTGGAAGTATAGCTCAGTGGTAGCATGCATGTTTAGCATGCACAGGCCCTGGGTTCGATCCCCAACATCATACCAAAAACAAACAAGCCAACAACCAAAATTAAAAAAACAACAAAAAACTAAACTAAAATTAGCTTGAGAAAGCCCCTCATAAACCTGATATTTCTCACAAGGACTGCCTTGATGTATTTTCAGAAAGATCCAATTCTTCCCCCAAAGCAGCATTATTAATCATTGTTGTTTTTGGTGCCCTTCTTAATCTGCATCGTGGCCACCTGGCCCTGGCTAGACTCCTGGGTCCGAGGGGAGTGGCATGGAGGCTGGAGAAGGAGAGGCTAGGAGGCTGCACTCCTGGGTTTGGGTGGAGCTCACGCCTGTCCACCCTTCCTCTCCAGGCCCCCGAAGCTTACCCAGTCTTTGAGCCAGTGCCACCTGTCCCCGAGGCAGCCCAGGGTGACACAGAGGATTCGGAGGGCGCCCCCCCACTCAAGCGCATCTGCCCAAATGCCCCTGACCCCTGAGAAGCCAGCCTGCTTGTCCTGAAGCCCAAAGGGCTCCTTTGGCTTTTTACAAATAAAGACCCTTTTGTAATTTTGTGTCATGTCATTTCCCGTCAGGGCTGGGAGGGTCTTTGGAGACAGCTTTGTCTCAGGCTCCATTCCTCAGATGGGGTCACCTAGCTCTGAGAGGGCCTTGATATAGTTACACCATGGTCACATGTGCATGCAGTGGGGGCTTGAGCCAGGACCCTTCCTCTTCAACACTCCCCACCCTGCTCTTACTCCCTACCTTTGACTTTCCTCATCTACCCTTCTCTGGGAATTCCAGGATACCTCTACCTGCTCAGCCTTCCCCTAAGCCCAGCAACTGTCAGTTTGAGAGAGCAAGGCCAATGATGCCCATTTAATTCATAGGAATACAAACCCAAAGGGCACTGGAGACTGGGATGACCAGATCACTTTCCTGCCCTCAGGAAGCTGTGGCTTCAAGCCTTCTTGCTTTTGCCCAACCAACCTCCGCCTGCCACCCCTGACCCTCACATCTGCTGGAGTCCTCCCCACCCCCCTCTCAATCTTCACTTCCTTTTAGAAGTCTCCCATGACACCCAGGCTCAGTCACCATCCCCATTTTTGAAGTCCCCTGTCCAACCAACCTCTGCCTGCCACCCCTGACCCTTACATTTGCTGGAGTCTTCCTTACCCACCACTCAATCTTCACTTCCTTTTTGAAGTCTTCCATGACCCCCAGGCTCAGTCAGCATCCCTGTTTTTGAACTCCCCAAACCTCTTCAACTGCTTTCCCTTTTGGGTCCATTAGTCTGTCTCTGTCTTCTCCACTAGACTGTGAGTACTTTGAGGACAGAAGTGGATTTCTGGGCTTTACCTCATTCAACACTGGGAACAGGGCAGTTACAATAACTGTTTTGTGAATGAATGAACAAATTAATGGTCTGGGGCTATCCAGGAAGGCTTCTTTAAGGAAGTGGTATATGAGCTAGGCTCTGAGATAAGACCCTCAACATGGTAGATCTAAAGTCTGAAGTCCTGGTTCAAATCCTGGTTCTGTTACTCACTACCCATGTGGCTCTACGCAAGTTATTTCTACCCTCTGAGTCTTGGTTTCTTCATCTGAGCAATTGAACAATAAGTAGGCCCCATTGCCCCAGTGCTTTGTGGGAAATTCCAAATCATAAAGCTCTCCTTACTCTATGCCTGCAAGAAGCAGGCTCAAGTATATTAACCCATTTTTAACAAAGAGAATGAGGATCAGACAGGACCAAAGTGAGACACTGAAGAACTATTTAAAAAGTAAGGGTGAGCCAAGTGCTGGTGGCTCACACTCATAATCCTAACAAGAGGCTGAGATCTGAGGGTTCAAAGTCAGCCCAGGGTAGAAAAGCTCATGAGACTTCCAATTAAACACCAGAAAAGTCAGAAGTAAAGCTGTGGTTCAAGTGGGAGAATGCTAGCCTTGAGCAAAAAAACTCAGGGACAGCAACCACGTCCTGAATTCAAGCTCCAGGACCTGCACCAAAAAAAAAGGTAAGGATGTTTCTGGTATAGTCAAGGCCAAGCTGGCCCAAAAGCAGGTATGGAAGGATGTGATTTTTTTTTTTCCTTTTTGCTGTTAACAAGTTACCACAAACTTAATGGCTTAAATCTACAGTTAAAGTTCTACAGCGCAGATGTCCAATTTAGTCTCACAACTAAGGCATGGTATGAGTAGGGCTAGTTGCTCCCACAGGCTGTACAGAAAGTCTTATTTTCTGCCGTTTCCAATGTCTATAGAGGTTGCTTGCAGTCCTTGGCTTGTGGCTCCTCTCTCCTTGGAATCCAGCAATGGAGCATCTTCTAGTCTTCTATTATCAAAACCTCTCTCTCTCTGGGGCTGGGGATATGGCCTAGTGGCAAGAGTGCCTGCCTTGTATACATGAGGCCCTGGGTTCGATTCCCCAGAACCACATATACAGAAAACGGCCAGAAGTGGCGCTGTGGCTTAAGTGGCAGAGTGCTAGCTTTGAGCAAAAAGAAGCCAGGGACAGTGCTCAGGCCCTGAGTCCAAGCCCCAGGACTGGCCAAAAAAAAAAAAAGAAAGAAAGAAAACTTCTCTGGTCCTCTTGAGATGACACTGACTCAACTAGATAGTCCAGGATCCTCTTTTCATTTCAAGATCCTTAATTTAAATCCATCTACAAAATCTCATTGCCATAGTCAGGCGCCAGTGGCTCACACCTGTAATCCTAGCTACTCAAGAGGCTGAGATCTGAGGATATAGTTCAATGCCAGCCCAGGCAGGAAAGTCCAGGAGACTCTTATCTCCAGTTAACCACCATGAAACCTGAAGTGGCACTGTGGCTCAAAGTAGTAGAGTGCAAGCCTTGTGCTGAAGAGCTCAAGGACAGTGACCAGGGCCAGAGTTCAAGCCCCATCACCAGTTAAAAAAATGTGTGTGCTCTGTAAAGTGTAAGGTACCCTACATAGTCAATGGTACAGAGTTAAGACCCAGAATTCAGGTTCTGGGTTTGAATCTCAACAATGCATTCATTTGCTATCTGACCTTGAGAAAATGACTTAACCTCTCTGTTCTCATCTGTGAAATGCATATAATAATATCAGCAGCCTGGTAAGACTATTGTAAGACTATTGTAAAGATTAAATAAGGCAATATGTGGAAAGAGAGAGCCCTTGGCTTAGCAAAGAGTAAGTCAATAAGTGGCAGCTATTTTTCCTATTATTAAGATGTGGGGACAGATGCTGGAGAACTATCTGAAAGTGAGGCTGGGAAGAATTCTGGCCCTGGATGAGCATGCTTGAGAATCTAAAGTTTGAGTCTCCTCTCTCCTGTCCCTCTCCTGAACATAGGCTCCTTCCCCAAGCAAGGTCTGCCCCCACATGTCTGTGGCCGGCCTACCTCTGACCTGCTCTGTAGGTCACATAGTCACGATTTTGATTCATCACTTGCCAGGCTGTTTCCAGCTCCCCCTACATTCACATGTTCTTCTAGAAATTCTTCCACTTGTAGCTCCTGGACCCCACCTCCAATGTCCTCTCTTCTTTCACACTCTGTTTCCTCCCCATTCTTAGTGTCTCTTCTTCCTAGTCCTTAATGTCTGTTGTCCTAGCCTAGTTCTCCATGAATAATCTCCCTGTAGCCTTCCACCAACCCTCAGAGTTAATGTTCTTAATTCCCTGCCTTCAAATGATCTCTCCAGCCTTTAGATTCAGAGAGCCAATTGACTGAAACATATCCATTGGCCTGTCCATAGGCCCTCAGCCACATCTTCCCTCCCAGGCCATTCCCATCATCTCCTTTGCCCATAATTGCTCCCCTTTCCTAAGCCACTGTGTTCTAAGTCTCTCCTAAATGAGTTTCAAGTGGCCCTTTTCCACATGGCTGCATGCTCTACTTTCTTCAGGAACCAAAAGAATTGTAGCACCTTCCTGGCAGTTTTTGTCTTCATTCCTGCCCATCTTCAACTGGACTCTCAAACCTACATCCATCCCTTTACTGACCTATCAATCCTTCCAATGCTTCCCCTTACTGGCATGATAGTGCCCATCTGCTGCTTCCACCCACCACCAGCTGATCTGAGCTGCTTAGACTGACCTTACATGTGCTCTGCAGAGTCACACCTCTCAGGTCTAGGTCATGCTTTCCCCCATGCCAGGAGTGACTTTCTGGTCCCCTTCACCTGGCAAGCATCTTCTAGGTTCTTTCCTTTCTATCCTGTCCCCCCACCTACTCCTGTGTGTTATACAGAACTGGTTTTTGCTTCATAGTGGTCTGTGTTGGCTTTGGTCTTAGCACCAGCCTGCAAGTTCCAAAAGGTGAGGAAATCCTTGAATCAGTGTCACATAGTTACAGTGCACTTCCTGTAAACCCAGAAGATGCATTAAACAAAATAAAAAAGGATGCTAGCTTACTGGGCATGGTGCTAATGCCTGCAATCCATAGACATAGATCAGGAGGATCATAGACTGGGGCCAGCCTGGGAAAAAAAGTTAGAGGACCTTTTACCACATCTCAATCAATACAGCTGGGTGTGGTAGTTTAACACCTATAATCCAGCTATCCAGATGGCCTAAGTAGAAGGATCTTGGTTCAAGGTCAACAGAGCAAAAAGTAGAGGACCAGAGCTGGCAATGTGGCTTAGTGGTAGAGTATTTACCTACCATACATAAAGCCTTGGGTTCTATTCCTCAGCACCACATAAACAGAAAAGTCCAGAAGTGGCACTGTGGCTCAAGTGGGAAAGTGTTAGCCTTGAGCACAGAGAGGCTCAGGGAGAGAGCACAGGCCCTAAATTCAAGCCCTAGGACTGACAACACCCCCAAAAGAAAAGTAGAGAACCCAATCTGAATAATTAAAGCAAAAGGATGTGGATCAAGTGGTATCAAACCTGCTTAGCAAACGTTAAGATCCTGAACTCAAACCATTAAACTGCCAAGAAAAATAATCCCTGCCCTCATGAAACCTGTCCCCATCAAGTTTAAGTTCACTCAGTGTTGGTTTAAGAATGGGATGAATTTCAGGCAATTTTATTACTGCATGACATCCTAGACTGTCTACCATAAACTAAGATGGCTACAATATCCCTATGATAAAATCTTATGAGACCAATATCATATGTCAAACATCAGTCTGTGGCCAATGTCTGTACTTTGGGAAAAAATAAGCAGAAAGAAAGATGAGGAAAAAGCAAGTTGCAGTTTTAGAGAGGTCAAGAGAGGCCTCCTTGGAGAGTTTGCTTGAAGGAATGTTTGAAGGGGTTAAGGGCAAAACCAAATGAATATCTAGGGGAAGAACATTCCAGGCAAGGACAAGCCAGTGCAAAGGGAATATGCCTGAGCTAGAACATGCCTGGCTACCAGATCTGTGTGGCTGGAATAGATAGAGGCAGGGAAGGAGGGATGGGAGTCAGGCAGTCTCACATGTAGGGCAAGCATATACATAATCTTCCATCCAAACTAGGAGATTGGGGAAGTGGAGCTGTGGCTCAAAGTGGTAGAGCACTATTCTTGAGCAAAAGAGCTCAGGGACAGCACCCAGGCCCTGAATTCAAGCCCTACAACCAACAAAACAAAACAAACAAACTAGGAGACTGAGAAAAAAGAGAATAGTATTCATAATTATCTCCAAAGCCAACACAAGCAGAATGTCTGGTCATCCCACTTGAGGTCATTGTTTAGACTTTGACTCCCACTGTGGTTTTGACAAAGGGCTACTGAAAGGCTATGAGCAGAAAAGTGACATGGTCAGACTTAGGATTTTTTCCACCTGACACATTATTATAAAACATTTTAATATTTTATATTAATATCTAACATAAAAACATGAATTTAAGGAATTCAATAGTTAGAAGAATAATATAACTCATATATACCCTCCACCTAGACCCTGTGCTATTATACTGAATTTGCCTCATCACATATCCTCATTCATCAACCTTATTTTTTGGATACGTTCAAAATAAGCTGCAGACAACTAACTTCCCTCCATAGGCATTAGTGTACATATCATTAACTGGAGTACAGTACTTTTTTCCTTCAATGTAAAATATCCATCTGGCAAATGCATTGATATGAACTGCATGACACTGAGGTTTTTTGTTTGTTTTAGCCAGTCCTGAGCCTTGAACTCAGTGCCTGAGCACTGTCCCTGTCTTCTTGCTCAAGGCTAGCACTCTGCCACTTGAGCCACAGCGCCGCTTCTGGCCATTTTCTATATGTGGTGCTGAGGAATCGAACCCAGGGCTTCATGTATACGAGGCAAGCACTCTTGCCACTAGGCCATTTTCCCAGCCCTGATTCACTGAGTTTTAACAAATGTATACATCTAGACAGGTGCCAGTGGCTCATGTCTATAATTCTAGCTACTCAGAAGGCTGAGATCCTACATATCATAGATCGAAACCAGCCTGCACAGGAAAATCTATGCATATATTTGCATAAAGAAAACACTTACAAATACCCCAGAAAGTTGTATTTTGCCCTTTTCTATACCCCAGCTTCCCAAGAGGCAATCACTACTCTAATTTTCTTTTTCTTTTTTTTTTTTTCGGGTCCTGGGGCTTGAATTCAGGGCCTGGATGCTGTCCCTCAGCCTCTTTGTGCTTGTGGCTAGTGCTCTACCACTTGAGCCACAGCAGTACTTCCAGCTTTTGCTGAGTAGTTTATTGTAGATAAGAGTCTCACAGACTTTTTTGCCTGGGCTGGCTTCAAACCAGGATCCTCAGATCTCAGCTTCCTGAGTAGCTAGGATTACATGTGTGAGCCACTGGTACCTGGCTTCTAATTTTGTTTTTAAATCACAGATTCTAATCACCAGTTCTAAAAGTTTCCATAAAGAGTTGCTCAGTCTATACTCCTTTGTACCTATTTGCTTTTACTCAGCAGCAGGGTATTCCATATTATTTGGATGTCACCCACATTGTCTTATGGGCCAGTAGTTTGTTCTTTATTTTTCACTGGAGTCTGTACTCAGGGCTTAACCACACATTTGAACCATGCCCTTAGCCCTTTTTGCTTTAAAGTAGTGTTCAGATAGGGAGATTCTCCTACCTCCATCTCCCAAATAATTGAGATTACAGGTGAGTACCACCACACTGGGCAGTTTGTTACCTTTTATTGTTCCATGATCCTCAGTTTAACTCTGGGTAAAGAATACATGGGCTTCAGTCCCCTCCCTATCTCTAGCTTCCAGTGCAAGCCTCCTAAGCAAAAAGCTCATCCTGGGTTAGTGCACCCAGGAAGATGGACACCTCTCCTCAGGAACTTTCTAGAATGAACAGTCTCAAAAGAATCTGAGAAGACAACTTAGATCAGAGATAGGATCCTAGTATGGTCAAGCTTTGGGTTTGCCCAAGATAGTCCTAGTTTTACCACTACAAGTTCATGTTCCAGTACCACCCTCAGTCCTAAGCAGATGTGGATGGCTGGCCACTCTAGTGGGATCTGGACCCTGTTTCTGGGGCTCTAGCACACAAAAATTTTGCCTCACATTATACAGTTTCCTACCAGTCAGTTTTCCTTAAACTACAAACTGGCTTACTCCCCTACCGTAAAATCTTCCTAATTCCCTATGGCCTTGTCTGGCAACCCAAAGAACATACTGAGCCCATGGCAGTGGTTCTCCAACTACTGCGTGATGCGACCACCTGGAAAACTTTTAAAAATCTAATGGCTAGCCTCAACTCCATTTTAAATTGATGTAGCGAACAACTTGAGTGTTGGGATTTTGTTTTGTTTCTTACCAGTCCTGGGGCTTGGACTCAGGGCCTAAGCACTGTCCCTGGCTGCTTTTTGCTCAAGGCTAGCACTCTGCCCATTCGAGCCACAGCTCCACTTCTGGATTTTTCTATTTATATGGTGCTGAGGAATCGAACCCAGGGCTTCATGCATGCTAGGCAAGCACTCTACCACTAGGCCACTTTCCCAGCCCGAGTGTTGGGATTTTTTGAAAGCAATGCTATGTACTGTGATGGCTGCGAACGACTGGCCTCTGCATGTGATTTGCTTGGTCGACATGGTAATGAATATGCTGCCAACATTTAAAAATCAAATTATCTCATAAAAATCTGGACTACTGGGTGCTCTTGTAACAAGTTGGAAACACTGGAGTCTGCTTCCTGGGATGGTCATTTCCAGGAGTTACAGAATACCAGCCACCCTGAAGGCAAAGCTTCTCCACAGACAGGCCTTCCAGGCACTGGTATCAGGTGCCAGCATCTACCTTCTCACTTCCTGTTCTAGTCTCCCCACTTCCTATCGTATTCTGTAATACTTTACTTCCTGACCTCCAGCCGGGTGGGCTGTTGGTATTCTTTCATACCTGCTTTCACACAGAGTTCTCTCCAGTTCCTTACCATCACAGATGAGCACTGACCCTGTGACCCTGTGGCCTCATTCACCTCTTTCCTGGTCGAGCTCTCGAATAAACTTCCAGCACACTGGACCTGGCTCCCTCTGCTTGAGAAACTCTTCAGTCTTCTCTCATACTGGCCAACACTTACCTTTGGGTTCATTTTATCTCCTCTGGGAAGGCTCTGTGGCTTCCTACTATGTCAAATCCTTGGTAAGTCACTGTACTTTTGGTGGGTTTCTCACCTTCTTTGCTAATAAGGACATGTCTGCCTCCTTTACATCTGTCCATCTAAGTCCAGGGCCCAGTGTTGTGTGGAGTATATCACCTTTGACTAATGATAAATATAAATCATAAGTGCATTAATGATAAATAGCAGAACCAAGCACATCTCCCTTTATCTACTGGCAAAATTCTACTCCTTTTCTGGTTATTTTTCTAATATATTATCCAACTCTATTCTCTTGGAGACCCTAAACATTCTTGAGGTTGGGTATCAATGGAGTGTTGGCTCAAATCCATCTCAGTTTGTGTCCAGCTCATCCTGTGGTTTTTCTCCAGTTCAGATGTTTATTTGGAACAGGCACATCCCACAAATAGCAGAAGCCATATGTTAATTCACTGATCTCTGCAAGGCTGTGAAGGCTGGGTGTTTCTCACTGGTGACCCCAAGACACTACACAGCACAGTCACAGGGCACTGCACAGTAACTGACTTTCCATTTTCTGTAACCTTTTCAGCGTGATATCCTTCTTGCTGGTCCCCTTTTTATTCCTTGTCTATGCTGTAGTAAAGAGTCAGAATTCAGGGGCTGGGGATATAGCCTAGTGGCAAGAGTGCCTGCCTCGGATACACGAGGCCCTAGGTTCGATTCCCCAGCACCACATATACAGAAAACGGCCAGAAGCGGCGCTGTGGCTCAAGTGGCATAGTGCTAGCCTTGAGCGGGAAGAAGCCAGGGACAGTGCTCAGGCCCCGAGTCCAAGGCCCAGGACTGGCCAAAAAACAAAAAAAAGAAAAAAAAAAAAAAGAGTCAGAATTCAAGACAGGAATGAAGGCATGCCTTATTTAAGCTGATTTTATACTGTCATTTTAGGCAAAACACTTCCCTCTGTCTAGATCTTAGTTGCTTCAACCGAAAAATGGAACCAACCTTTCTTTTCCTCATTTGTTGTCATCTGTCTGAATCACAGCACAAACAGTATGAACCTAGTGAATGGCATGGCCTGAGTTGTAGTAAGCCAAGTTTGTTGTGGTGGTGGTTTTTGAGTTTAAGATAGGGTCTCTCAGTCTGTAGCCTGGAGCTCACATCCTTCTGCCTCATTCTTCCTACTGCTGGCTGGGATCACAGATTTGCTTGCTCTACCACACCCAGTCTAAGTTTTTGTTAAGTGTGTATTTGCAAACCATATATATATGGATGGAAGGGCGCCAGAAAGCTTTTTGACTACATGAAAACAGACCCGTATGAGCTGGGATTGGGGTCAGCGGTTGTGTGCTTTCAGTGGCCACCTCTGTACAATATACAGTGGGCATCTTAGGTCCTGCTTCCAGCACCACCTTTTGTGACTGGAGAAAACAAAGGACGGCGCCTGACTGGCCAGGCTTGGGGAGAGCCCAGGCAGCAGGAAGAGTTAAGGTCACCGACACAGCGATCCTGCTAGAGCGGCCAAGGGCGGACTTCCGTCAGAGGCGGGGCTTGGGCGGAGAAGTGGCTCCGGGGGTGGGGCCCATCTGTGGGCTCGCTAGCGGGTACTGACCTCCGGCTGCCACTGGAGGAAATCAGAGCCTCGGTTTCTCCCCTAACACAGCCTGTGCTGGAGAGGGCGCCGCTGCTCTGCTCTCGCCAAAGGCCAGATAACCCTTAGGTGTTCGGGACTATACATTGAGACTCTGGGCATTATCTAATGTAGGCCACCTCAAGGCCTTGGCTTCCTGGTCTGTGATAGGGGCTTGAGGATCCGTGAGCAAGCTGCGTTGGTGTCTTCAACTCATGCCCTGGAATTCACTGTATCGGGGGTTTTGTTGTTGTTGTTGTTGTTGCTGGTGGTGTGTGTGTGTGTGTGTGTGTGTGTGTGTGTCAGTCCTGAGGCTTGAACTCAGGTAGGAGCTGCCCCTGAGATTTTTCCTCAAGGCTAACACTCAACCATATGAATCCCGACTCTACTTCCGGCTTTTTTAGTGATTAACTGGAGATAAGAATGTCAGTTTTTCTTGCCTGGGCTGGCTTTGAATTGCAATCCTCAGATATCAGTCTCCTGAGTAGGTAGGATTACAGGCCTTCAGCCACTGGTGTTGGGCCACACACACCTGTTTCTTTCCTTTTGTGCTGGTACTAGGGCTTGAACTCAGGGTCTCAAACTTTCACTCAGCTTTTTCACTTGCAGCTGGCCTTCTACCACATGAGCCACCCTTAATTGTATCCCTTTTATACAGAAGCCCAGACCAAGGAAGAAGTTGGAATAGCCAAGGCATGCTTCCATCACCTGAAGCAAAGGTCATTCCCTATTTCCTGGATTTCTAGGCTTCAGGAGAACCAAGGACAATCTTTTTTTTCCTTTCCCCAGTGCTGAAGATGAACAGCACTTTGCACTGAGTAGCAACCCTAGGCTGTTTTAGATTTTATAATGTCAGGTGAGTTATGCACATCTATCTGTCAGTACTACTCTCATCCCATTTTACAGATTAGAAAACTGAGGCTGGGTGATCAGGGAGTATGGCCTAGTGGTAGAGTGCTTGCCTTGCATAATGAAGCCCTGGGTTTGATTCCTCAGCACCACATATACAGACATGGCCAGAAGTGGCGCTGTGGCTCAAGTGGTCGAGCGCTAGCCTTGAGCAAAAAGAAGCCAGGGGCAGTGCTTAGGCCCGTAGTACAAACCCTGGGACTGGCAAAAAAAGAAAACTGAGGCTGTAGTGGCAAGAGTGCTCGCCTCATATACATGAGGCCCTGGGTTCAATTCCCCAGCACCACATATACAGAAAATGGCCAGAAGTGGCGCTGTGGCTCAAGTGGTAGAGTGCTAGCCTTGAGCAAAAAGAAGCCAGGGACAGTGCTCAGGCCCTGAGTCCAAGCCCCAGGACTGGCCAAAAAAAAAGAAAACTGAGGCTGGGGATGGTTTCTCCAGTGCCCTTACACATCTCAGTCATTCAGTAGGGAATGTATTAGCTAATACCAAATGAACAATCTGGTAATAACATTGGTACCCACTGGTTCACACAGGTAGGCTAAGTCAATTAATAGTGGTACTGGTTCAGATGTCTCTGATCCCTTTAATACCTTTTTAAAAAAAGTGCTTTATTGCCAGGCACTAGTGACCCAGGCCTAGAGTTCAAGTATCTGTTTTCTCTCATGTTTGTGCAATTCAAACTATGTCTGGGATCCTTAGAAAGCAATTAATAGTCCAAATCTGCTACTAACTTGGGTGAGAATCTCAAACCTAACTCCAAGCAATTAACCTGAATAACAGACCATATAAAACAAAATGACCTGGGTGTGGTAGGGTATGCTTGTAATCACAACAGTAGGGAGCCTGAGACAAAAGGATCTGAAGCACAAGGTCACACTAGGCTACATAATAAGACCCTGTCTCTTTAAAAAAAAGAAAGAAAGAAAGAAAGAAAAAGCTACTACCTGAGCTAGATAATAATCTATGAGTGTTGCAGACGTAATCTCAAAATCAACTTTGTGAAGTAGGTACAAGCATTATTTCTGTTTGCAGATGAGAAAACTGAGGCACTTGTCTCCTAGTTAGTAAATAGTAGAGATAGATCTGAGTCCATATACTCAGCAAGCTTTCAGAGTTCAGATGAAGACAATTTCTTTACCATTTGGAGCAATATTTTAGTGTTCTCTCTATATTTGGGACCCTCCTGAGGTAGTCTATAGATGCTTGGGAAGTGGAATTATAAGACCCCCTTTCTGAAAAGAAGTTTGAGTACTCCAACACCTGGATCTCCCACCCAAGACAGCTTTTTCTTCCTTAGTCCTGCCTTCCTGAGTTAACTGTTTTCCTTACCTGAAGCTGCCATGCTGGGTTACTCTGTGTGTCAGCCCGAGGCTATGGACACTTATATTTCTCTATTCCTTACAACTGCCCAGCAAGGAACTATCACCTCCATTTTACAAACAAGTAAGCTTAGTTTTGGTAGAATAAAGTAGCTTGCCTAACAACACAGCTAGGGTTCCTGTCAAGGTCTAGAGCCTGGAGACCCATCCCTGTGCCCACTGCTCTGTAACTCCTCAGACCTCCCAGAGTTGGGACCACTTATGTGGATGGGTAATGATTGGCTGTGGTACCCAGGGAATCTCTTACCTTCTTTGACTCCATATCCATATCTACCAAAAAAAAAACTCTTTCACCTCAACTTCCTAAAGGTAGCAGGCTCTCCTCCGTGCCCCTAATTTAAAAATAAAACTCAAGAATCACTTTGAAGGTAAATGAAGATATGAGTTTTGCTTTTGTGAAGGGAAGTCACAGGTTTGCTTGAAGGAATTATTTTCTGTCTAGACTACTAGAGCTGCAACTGGGACGAGAGGCTTGGAGTTTGAGAGAAAGAAGATGGGGATTTCAAGCCTATTTGATAAACCAAAAAAAAAAAAAAATCATGGTAACAATACTTCCATTAATCAAGTATACCATCTGTGCCAATCTATGGGCTGGGTAAGAGATGTACCTTGGTGAATGCACACATGCACGTATGTGTACACACACACACACACACACACAGTAGTTTATCCAGTGCCCTACTTCTCTAGATTTTAGAGGGGGAAGATCTTATTTTTTAGAGTATCCATTGGCGCCCTCTATCGACAAAGTTTCTTATCACAAGCTATGAAACAACTTAGTGGAGCCCATAAATGTTAACTAAAACTTTTTTTTTGTTGAAAAATCAGATAAAGGCTGAGTAGAGTAGCTCATACTCTTTAGCTACTTCAGAGGAAGAGATAGGAGGATCAAGGTTCAAGTTAAAACCATGCAAAAAGTTCAAAAGACTCCATCTTAACCATGTAGGTCAGTCATATTATCATGTACTTGTTCAAGCAATGCTAAAAATGTAAATAGGAGATTCTTGGTGCAGGCATGAATGTGAGACCATATCTCAAAATAAGAAGCTGGGTATCAATGGAACTCAGGAGGCTGAGATCTGAGGATCTTGGTTTGGAGCAAGTACAGGAAATCAAATCTGTGACACTCTTATTTCTAAACAACAGAAAGCTGGAACTGGAGGTATGGCTCAAATAAAAGTGCACCAACCATGAACAAAAACCCAGTGAGATTAGGAGGCCCTGAGTTCAAGCTCCAGTACTAGTACACATACAAAAAAAAGTAATCACAGCAAAAAGGGCTAGGGGCATGGCTCATCTAGAAGACCAATCACCCAGAAAGTTCAAGGTCCTAAGTTCAAAACTTTAGTACCTACTACCACAAAAAGGTAAAATACTCATAAAATTTACTCTTTTAGCTATTTTTTGTATAGCCTAGTGGTATTAAATATATTAACACAATTGGGAACTATCAGCACTGTCCATCTTTTCCTAAACTCTTCGCATCTTGCAAAACTGAAACAGCACAGCATACAATCACAATTCTTGCTCCCAAGTTCCTGGCTACCACCATGCCACTGTCTCTACAAATTTGACTGACTATTCTAGGGAACCTCATATAAATAGAACCACTCATTATGATTTGTCCTTTGTGACTGTTTTGTAATGACTTAGTATAATGTTCTCAAGGTTTATTCACATTGTAACATGGGCCAAAACTTCCTTTCAAGGCTAAATAATATTACATGTTCATAAATATCAATTTTTATTTGCTTGTTTATCTGTTAACGGATACTTGGATTACTTCTATCCCTTAAATTGTGAATAATGTTGCTATAACCAGGAATGTTTACATAATTTTATGAAACTTTGCCTTAATTTCTTTTGAGTATATACACTACAGTTAAAATTTCTAGAGCATTTTTTGAGTGTACACTTGCTGGGTTTTTCTGTTTTGTTTTGTGCTAGTCCTGGGGCTGTTCAATATTAGTGCACTACCACTTCGGTCACAGCTCTACTTGTGGCTTTTTGGTCGTTTTCTTCTGTTGTTGTTTTGTTTTTTCCCCCACAGACTTTCTTGGCTTCAAATCATGATCCTCAGAACTTAGTCTCCTGACGATCTAGGATTATTATGTATGAGCCACTAGCATCCGACTTGCTCACTGTTATTTTTTCTATTTTTTTTTTTTTTTTTTTTTTTGCCTGTCCTGGGACTTGAGCTCTGGGCCTGGACACTGTCCCTGGCTTTTTTTTTTAGCCAGTCCTGCGGCTTGGATTCAGGGCCTGAGCACTGTCCCTGGCTTCTTTTTGCTCAAGGCTAGCTCTCTACCACTTGAGCCACAGAGCCATTTCTAGTGTTTTTTGTATATATGGTGCTGAGGAATCAAACCCAGGGCTTCATGCATACTAGGCAAGCACTGTACCACTAAGCCCCATTCCCAGCCTACTCACTGTCTTTAATCTGCATTTTCCTAATGATTAGTAATGTTGAACATCCATAGTGGATGCACCATCTCACATTTCTGCCAAAAGTGCACAAGTGCTTAGAGTTACCCCATATCCTTTCTGTTCCTTGTTATTCTGTTTCTTTTGGAAGTAGCCATCCTGATGGATATGAGGTGGTGTCCTTGTAGTTTTGACTTGCATTCTCCCAGTGATTGTTAAATTATTTTTCATGTGTTTATTGGCTGTTTGGAAGTCTATATAAGTCCTTTGCCATTTTTTAATTGATTTGTTGGAGATTTTCTTGTTGACTGGTTTTAGAAATTCTTTATATTAATGCCTAATCATAAAATCTGGAAATCTTTTGTGATTGTACCTAAAGATTCATATTTTTGTGTGTATGCCAGTATGGGGGCTTAAAATCAAGGTCTCACACCCTTAGTTAGCTTTTTTGCCCAAGGCTGGTACTCTACCACTTGAGCCACAGCTCCACTTCTGGCTTTTTGTGATTAACTGGAGATTAAGAGCCTCATGGATTTCCCTGCCTGGGATGGCTACAAATCACAATCCTTAGATCTCAGCCTCCTAAGTAGCTAGGATTAGAGGTTTGAGCCACTGGTGTCTGGCAGTTTGTGGGTGTGTTTTTGTTTTTGTTTTTTTTTGGCCAGTCCTGGGGCTTGGACTCAGGGCCTGAGCACTGTCCCTGGCTTCTTTTTGCTCAAGGCTAGCACTCTACCACTTGAGCCACAGCGCCACTTCTGGCCGCTTTCTATATATGTGGTGCTGGGGAATTGAACCCAGAGCCTCATATATATGAGGCAAGCACTCTTGCCACTAGGCCATATCCCCAGCCCGGTTTTTTGTTCTTTGTAAGCTTCCCAGATTGAGAGTTATTGGGAAATAAAGTCACAGGTTCAAGTTAGTTCTAATTAGGACACACAAGCACTTCAATGTCTCAGAACAGTGTGTAGAAATTCCTCCTACCTGGTTAGCTTTGGGCTCAGTGCTGTTCAGTGACTGACTGTAGGAACCTTGCTTTCCCAGGACACCAGACTCACAGTTGTCTGATTCTGTTCTGTCCTCCTTGCAGATAGAAACTAGTTCATATATATTCCTGATAGAGTAAAAGTAGAAAACAAAATATCCATGTATTAACACCTTCCTTCTTACAACTATTAGCAAAATAATATTTTTGGTTTGTTTTCTTCAGACAATATTGTGTGCATGTGTATGTACGTTTCGCATGTATGCTGGTCCTGGGGCTTGAACTCGGGCCAAGTACTGTCTTTGAGCTTTTTGCTCAAGGCTAGCAGTCTGCCACTTAAGCTACAGCTCCACTTCTGGCTTTTTGGTGGTTAGAGATGAGTTTCACAGACTGCTGCCTGAGCTGGCTTTGAACCACAGTCCTCAGATCTTAGCCTCCTGAGTAGTTAGCATTACAGGCTTGAGCCACTAGCATCTCGCCAGACAGAAATTCCTTTTTTTTAGTCATGGGGCTTGAATTCAGGGCATGGGTGCTGTCCCTGAGCTCTTTTGCTCACAGCTAACACTTTACCACTCTGAGCCATAGGGCTACTTCCAGTTTTCTGGTGGTTAATTAGAGATAAGAGTCTCACAGACTTTCCTGCCAGCGATGGCTTTGAACCATGATCCCCAGATCTCAGCCTTCTCAGTAATTAGGATTACAGGCATGGCCAGACAGAATTTTCTATATAATCCAGGCGAGTCTTTTTAATTCATGATCCTTGTACGTCAGCCTCCTGAGTGCTGGTATTGTAGATGGCAGAGATTACAGAAGTGGACAACAATGGTGTACTAAAATGTCTTATGGCCATCATATTTCTTGGTACAGTTATCTTTTTGAAGACTTCTTTCAAGAGGCTTTTGGATTGAAAGCTATTCCTACATAGTTCATTAAAGAATAATTATACATTCAAATCATTAGCATTTAAATGATAGCTCATTGAATTAACATCTTTGTCATTGTATTACTACCCCTGATACACTTAAAGATACTCATCCTGATTTTCTTTTCTTTTTGGTGTGTATGCATTCATAGCCATGTGTGCCAGTACTGCCTTTTTTTTTTTTTTTGCCAGTCTTGGGGCTTGAACTCAGGGCCTGAGCACTGTCCCTGGCTTCTTTTTGCTCAAGGCTAGCACTCTACCACTTGAGCCACAGCCCCACTTCTGGCTTTTTCTACATATATGGTGCTGAGGAATTGAACCCAGGGCTTCATGTATACAAGGCAAGCACTCTACCACTAGGCCAACTCCCAGCCCTCCCCCCCCCCTTTTTTGTCAGTCCTGGTGCTTGAACTTGGGGCCTGGGTGCTGTTCCTGAGCTTTTTTGCTCAAGGCTAGCCCTCTACCCCTTTGAGGCACAGCACTACCTCTGTTTTTCTGGTGGTTAACTGGAGAGAACAGTCACACTTTCCTGCTCAGGCTGGCATCAAACAGCAATCCTCAGATCTTGACCTCCTGAATAGCTGGATTACAGGGGGGAGCCACCACCACCCAGCTGTATTCTAATTTTTGTCTCAAGGAACTGAATTATCCAGGCACCAGTGGGCTCATGCTTATAGTCCTAGCTACTAAGGAGGCTGAGATCAGAGGATCAGGGTTCAAAACCATCCCAGGCTTTGACTTTTTTTTTTGGGGGGGGGGGGCTGGTCCTAGGGCTTGAAATCAGGGCCTAGGCTGTCCCTGAGCCTCTGTGCTCACGGCTAGCACTGTAGCCCTTGAGCCACAGCACCATTTACAGCTTTTTCTGAGTAGTTTAGTGGAGATAACACTCTCATGGACTTTTCTGCCTAGGCTGGCTTTGAACCGTGATCCTCAGATCTCAGTCTCCTGAGGAGCTAGGATCACAGGTGTGAGCCACTGGTGTCTGGCTATGACATTCTTTATCTCTAATTAACCATGAAAAATAAACTGTGGCTCAAGTGGTAGAGCACAAGCCTTGAGCAAAAAAGCTAAAGGACAGTGCCCATGCTCTGAATTCATGCCCTGATATCAGCACCAAAAAAAAAAAAATAATAATAATCTATCTTTTAAGGACTCTTTATTATTTAAACAGTAAATGCTACTAGGTAGTATTAATGGAGGGTAAAATACGGTACTTCAAATTGTGATAGAAAAAATTTCCTTCAAGTAAAAGTCATGTTTTCTCTTCTGATGGTCTGCAGCACCACCCATCACAAACAATCTTTTGGAGCTGTATTACCATTACCTCTATCATTTTTTGTGTTTTGTGCATATGTGGGTGTGTATGGCACCAGTCCTGAGGCTAGAACTCAGGGCCTGGGAGCTGTACCTGTGCTTTTTGTGTTTAATGCTAGTGCTCTACCACTTGAGCTATAGGCTCCACTTCCATCCTTTTGGTGGTTAATTGTAGATAAAGGCTCATGGGGATGGTGAGGTGGTGGAGGTGTGGCTCAGCTGGTGGAGCATTAGCCAATAAGCCAAAATGGCAGGTCTGTCACCAGAGGGGGTGTGTGTGTCATAGACTCTCCTTTCTGCCTAGCTGCAAATCTCAATCATCTTAGCCTCCTGAATAGCTAGGATTGCAGGCATGAGCCACCAACATCTGGCAATTTCCTCCATCTAATAGTTGAATAGACTGGATATATTATGCAGCTTTCCAAGGACTGCATTGCAAAGGATTGGAAGCTGAGCTTCATGCTGGTTTTCTACATGCTTTACCAAGGCCTCTTATTATTTTTTATTTAACATTTTTCATCTATTTCTAATTTAAATATTATTTATTACATATGTTATTTTAACACAGACCTTATGTGGCAGCTCCTGCTGTGCTGGAAAATATTATCAAGACTCCCATCTCAACAAAACTAGCCAGGGGAGATGGTCTTTCATCTCAGTTAGAGAGAGGCATCATTAGGAGTATCTCCTTCCAGACTGGTCCAGGTAAAAACAGGAGACTCTGTTTGAAAAATAGATTGCTAGTGGCTCATATCTATAATCCTAGCTATTCAGAAAGCTGAGACCCGAAGGAATGCAGTTCCACGCCAACCAAAGAAAAAAGCTTTCTAAACACAATTTCCAATTAGCCAACAAAAAGCAGGGCTAGAAGTCTGGTTCAAGAGGTAGAGCACCAGCTAGCTCAACAGGGCTCGCACTGGATTTAGTTGATGGTCAATTTCTCTCTCCACATTGAAGGTGTTATTCCCCTAGTTTCTATTATTTCAGTTGAGATAAGAATGTAACAGTTGATTTGAACTTAAGTCCTTCTTGCTAGAAGCTGATGGCTCATGCCTATAATCATAGTATCTCAAGAGGCTGAGATCTGAGGAAATCTGTTGGAAGCCAGCCCCGGCAGAAAAGTCCCCGAGACTCATATCTCCAATGAACCACTCAAAAACTGGAAGTAGTGCTGTGGCTCAAGTGGTAGAGCACTTGGGCACAAAGAGGCTCAAGGACAGTGCCCAGGTCCTGAGTTCAAGACCCACAACCGATAAAAACAAAATAAAAAGCAGGTAGTGGAGCTGTGGCTCAAGTGGTATGTATAGCGTGCCAGTCCTGAGAGAAAAAGCTCAAGGACAAGCTCCCAGGCCGAGTTCAAGCCCCAGGACCAGCATCCAACAACAGCAAAAGCCAAAGCCCCATCTTCTAGCCTGGGGGTTTGCAGGGGAGGGGAGTTGGAGGCGCGCAGGAAATGCTACCCAGATTTTTCTCCTTGCAGGATTCCGGAATGAGGATGACAAGAAGAGCGTTCCAAGAGAGAGGCCTGAAAACAGAACCCCTCAGGCGGCTCCTTCCCCGGAGGGGTCTCCGGACAAATGCCCGGCCCAGTTCCATGGTACCAGATGCCCGAGTTTCTGGGGGAGGAAGCAAGGCCCCGAGGGCGCCCAGGACGGTCCCCCAAGGGAAAGGGAGGTGAAGCGGCTTTCCGGAAACCACGAGGCCTTGTAGGCCTCCCCTTCACCCCAAGCCCGCTCGTGCCCATGGCCGACGGAGCTACCGTGCTCCGCACGCTGTGCAGGACACCGAGGGCAGCATCCCTGCCGGCCCCGACCTAAGGCTCACCAGTGCCCCACCTGTGGGAAAGGCCTGCGAGGAACTCAGACACCAGGAGCCCTGAGAGGCGACCGGCGAGGCTCCGGAGAGCACTGACGTCCTTTCCTCAGCCGCCGCCTCAGGCGCTAGGGCGGTCTCCCCTCCCGCCCGCCCGCCAAGCCTCACCTGGTTATCGCGAGAACAAGAGCAGCGCAGGGCGGTGCGCAGGCCCAGGGCCGAGCCTCGTGCGCTGCCACGTGATGCCGCGCTGCTGGCATGAGGCTTTGGCTCGCGTGGAGACGCCCAGCGGCCCCCCGCGAGCCCGGTGAGTGCGGGGGTTGTAAGTGGGCCGCGCTTCAGCGCAAGAGCCTCCACCGGGTGCCCGTCTCGTCAGTCAGCCTGGGAACCTGCAGGACCCAGAGGCCTCTTTGCCCAGGTACCGGGTACCTGCCTCTTGCAGTGAACCCCCGTGGAAGGACAGGATGGAGACGACTGGCAAAGGAATCATTTCAGTAGTTCCAAGGGCTTTCCCCCAAACTCTCACTTCCTGACTTTCCTGGCATTCTAGGAAATAATGTCTTCTGTTTATGGAGGGCTTACTCTGGGCCAGGCATTGCAACCTATGGGAGTTATCCCATTTCATCCTCACAATCTCACTGTGTCATAGATACTGATCATTTCACATTTTGCAGATGGACAAGCTGTGTCTCCAAGAGGTGAGAGGACTTGCCCAAGGCCTCACAGCCAGTATGTGGCAGAACCAGAATTGCGACCCAGAATTACAGGTCTGCCTGTCTGACTCAACAGCCTGTGCTACTCCCACTTGTCTTGCTGGACATGCTGGATTGAGGCTGTGAATTCATCCGTTTTAGGTAGCATCCATTTTTCTCAGTGGTGAATAACGGTTTAAAAAAAAAATTCTAGAGTATGCTGGCCGCTTGTTGCTCATGCTTGTAATCCTAGCTACTCAGGAGGCTGAGATCTGAGGATCAGGGTTTGAAGCCAGCCCAGGCAGGAAAAACTGTGAGACTCTTTTCTCCAGTTAACCACCAAAAAGCTAGAAGTGGAGGGGTAGCTCAAGTGGCAGAGCGCTAGCTGGCTGGTTGTGCACAAAAGCTCTGGGAGAGCACCCATGCTCCAAGCTCCAGCCCCAGGACACACACACACACACACAATTTTAGGTTCTTCTTGGGAGGGAAGTGACCATTTCTACCTGTGATATAGAAATTAGATTCTTAAGGCTAGTGCTTCTTCCTGTGCCCACAAGTTCCTGGGATAATCACTTGTGGGACCTCTCTAGAATGACATTAGTGATGGAAGCACCACTCCAAAGCCAAATCCTGTATGGATACTCCCTAGAGACCAAGGAAGATGGCCTCTGTACTATTTCCTATACTACTGTCTGCTTAGGAAGTTCAGGCCACAGAGATTTATTAATTAAGGCTTCCAAATTCTTTGCACAGCTAAGGCTTCCAGATTCTCCGATATTCATCTTCAGGATTTAGGAATGAAAAAGTGGAATTATTGAAAATTCCTGAAATCATGTTATTCTGTATTTTTCATAACTTTCTGAGCTTTATACACACACACACACACACACACACACACTCACACACACACACCAGGCACTGGTGGCTCATGCCTGTAATCCTAGCTACTCAGGAGGCTGTGATCTAAGGATCCTGGTTCAAAGACAGCCTAGGAAGGAAAGTAGGTGAGACTTACCTCCAGTTAACCACCAGAAAATCGGAAGTGGAACTATAAAGTGGTAGAACACTATCCTTGAGCAAAAAAACTCAGTGACAGCATCCAGGCCCTCTGAGTTCAAGCCCTATGATGGTCAGAAATACACACACACACACACACACACACACACACACACATACGCAACTAGGCTGTAGCAAATATTTGAAAATTGGAGCTGGACATAAGTAGCTTACACCTGTAATCATAGCTATTCGGGAGTCTATGACCTGAGGATTGAGGTTTAAAGCCAATGTGGGCAGAAAAATCGCTCAAGACTCTTATCTCCATTTAACCAAGCAAAATGCTAGCTAGAGCACCAGCTGTGAGTGAATAAGCTGAGTGAGAGCTTGAGGCCCTAAGTACCAAAACACATACACACACCTCCACCACCAACTACTGGAAAATGGCAGCAAATACTATTGGGTAGTATTTAAATGCCCAACTAGATTAACAGCACTAAGCATAAATTGAAATTGCCAGTATAGTGACTTGCTTATCAGGGTTTTTGTTTTTGTTTTATTTTGTTCTTTTTTGGTGGTACTGGAGTATGAACTCAGGGCTTTATCCTTGCTAAGCAGGTAGTCTACCACTTGAGCCATACCACTAGCCCAAACTTGTTTTCAAAACGTTTTTTCACAGAAAATCAATCATGGGATTTGTATAAAAGAAAACAGTGTAACCATATTCATATTTATCTTATATGTGAATGTTACACTCTGTTAACAGCCGACAGGGCCACACATACAATTTTAACATGTCAAGAACAATTTTAACATGTCAGGAGCTACAAAAGGACTGATTAGATATGACAGCATTTCTCCTGGGCTCCTGTCCCAAGTTCCAGAAATGTCTACCTTAACTTCAGGTTCTATGTCAGCCTTTTCTTGTCCTTCTTTTGACTTGATTGACATCAATGGACTCCTTCAAACTGAGTATTCCTCTATATTAGTAAGCATAAGTTCTCAAATGACAATTATAGTACTTTCCCCCATTTTCGTGTGTGTGTGTGTGTGTGTGTGTGTGTGTGTGTGTTTGCTAGTCTAGGGGCTTGAATTCAGGGCCTCATACTCCCACTTAGTTTTTCTTGCTCAAGGCTGGCATCTACCACTTAACTCACACCTCCACTTCCAGCTTTTTGCTGGCTAATTGGAGTAAGAGTTTCATAGACTTTTTTTTTAACCTAGGCTGTCTTTGAACTGCAATCTTTAGATCTTGGTCTCTTGAGTAACTAGGATTGCCAGTGTGAACCACCAGCACTTGGCCTTCACTGATTGGTTTTTTTTTTTTTACATTCAAGAAAAATGCCCATTTCCCAACAAAGGAATGAAGGGCTGCATAGGCACACTACCCAGGACTCAGGAGGATTGGAAAAGCATGTGTGCTGTCCCACGACCCTCTAGTGTGTCCTTGAGCTGTCCCTAAAGCTTCACAGTGTCACAGACCTTGGAGCCAGACAGTCCAAGGATGGAACCCAGGGCTTGCCAGTTTCTGATGGTGAGACCTTAGGAACCTCAGTTTACCTCTCTGAGTTTTGATTTAATGGATAGGATACTGTCTAGAAAATAATATGCTTGCTTTGTGAAGTGTTATTGTGTGGCTTTGGAGTCAGACAGTCCAAGGCTCAACACCTAGCTCCATTACGTACTACCTCTAACTTGGGACCAGTTCTAACCAGTCCATTTTTCTCTTCTGTAAAATGAGGAGAGTAAGTCCTCATTCTGGTTGTGGTAAGTTTAAATGGGACCACATATGAAAATGCTGGACACAGACCGAGCATGGTATGTTGTAAATGCTAAATGCCTGATGAATGTGGGCCAGTATGGTCATGACCTGCTGTATCTACCTCACAGGGCAGGTGTGAGGATAAAGGGGGGCATGGTGCTGGAGAAGTGCTTTCTAAGTGGTATCTCTTCAGAGATGGAATGGTCAGAAATTGTGGGGAGATATTAATAGATTCCTCAAATAGGGCATCTGAGAATACTTCCATTCATAGGTCACTGAGGAGATGCCACCATGGTGGCATCTGGGAAAAGGCATACAAAGTGCTCTTAGTGATGATCAGTTACAACCAAGTGGGTCAACTCTAGCGTGGTATGACTCATGCTCTTGGGAACAGAGAGAGAGTTGATTTTTAAAAGGAAGCTTTGGAAAAATGGTGTTAAGTGGAACCTACCCACCATATATATATGGGGGGAGGGAGGGGTTGTTTGTTTGTTTGTTTTGTTTGTTTGTTTTTGGTGCTGGTCCTGGAGCTTGAACTCAGGGCCTGGGCACTGTCTCTGAGCTTTTGTGCTCAAGGCTAGTGCTTTACCACAGCTTTACTTCCAGCTTTTTTTGATGTTTAATCAGAGATAAGAATCTTGTGATCTACCTGAGCTGGCTTTGAACCACATTCTTCAGATCTCAGCCTCTTGAGTAGCTAGGATTGCAGGCCTAGCCACCAGTACCCAGCTGTATGTGTTATTGTTAATAGGAATCAAATCATAGAGGACATGACAAAAGGTGGTGAGGGGCTTCTGAGTCTTATCTGAAGCTGTTGCTAGTGACAGGATGAACTTAGGAAGTGTTCCATAAACTGGGAACTCATGTTGTGATGTGTCTGCACATGTCCTGTATTTCATGCATAAGACGTGGGCCAGGCCTGGCTCAAAAAGCCTTCCAGAGGGCTGGGAATATTGCCTAGTGGTAAAGTGCTCACCTTGTATACATGAAGCCCTGGGTTCCATTCCTCAGCACCACATACATAGAAAAAAGCCAGAAGTGGAGCTGTGGTTCAAGTGGTAGAGTGTTAACCTTGAGCAAAAAGAAGCCAGAGACAGTACTCAGGCCCTGAGTTCTAGCCGCAGGACTGGCAAAAACAAAACAAAAAAGGCTTCCAGAGATGACTTCACATGTCCCTGATGACAGCCTCCTGAAGTCAATCCTGGCACAGCTTCCAGTGTGCGGAAGAGGGCTTGACATCTGGGAAAGTTAAAGCCAGTGGCCAAAGTCACAAGTCTCCCATAATGTCAACTCCAAATTAGACAGGCCAACCCTTCTACCTACACAGTCGCCTCAGCCCACCATCATCAAGACGAAACCCACCATCATCATCCAAGGACGAAGAAAATCCTAAAGAAGAAGGTCTGAACGCCCAAGTGTCCTCCTCCTTTTTGCCTTCAACAGTTCTCTTTCCTGACATTACCCTGTTTTTCTGGATACCACTTTTTTGCTGATTTTTTCTGGTTAGTCCTTGAGTCAGGGGCCTCAGGACCGGACCCCACCCCTGGATAAATCTCGGTCTCTTTTTGTCTCTGTCTCTCAGTCTTTCTTTTGAGGGAAGGGGCCTTGGCCCTATTTTGCTTGAGCTATTTTGCTCACAGCTGGAGCTCTACTTCCAGCCTTTTGCTGGTTACTTGGAGATAAGAGGGTCACAGCTTTCCAGGCAGCTTTGAACTGCAGTCCTGAGATCTCAGCCTCCTGAATAGCTAGGCACGAGCTATGAACTATTGGTGCCCAGCTCTCTTGCTCTCTTGCTCTCTCTCTCTCTCTCTCTCTCTCTCTCTCTCTCTCTCTCTCTCTCTCTCTTTCATAATCTTTTTTTTTTTTTTTTGCCAGGCCAAGGGCTTGAACTCAGGGCCTGGGCACTGTCCCAGAGCTGCTTTTGCTCAAGGCTAGCACTCTTACTACTTGAGTCACAGCTCCACTTCTGGATTTTTCTGTGCATGTGGTAGGTACTGAGGAATTGAACCCAGGGCTTCAAGCAAGCTAGGCAAGCACTCTACCACTAAGCCACATTCCCAGCCCATCAAGTGAAGAATCTTTAAACCAACAACTTTAGCTCCTGGCCACCTCTCATCCAGACCAGACTGCCCCTCAGCACTCACTGAGTCAACTACCAGCCTCCTTGACCTTTCCTCTCAAAGCTTTTAGGTTTGCAACTCAGCATCTCTCCCTCAACCCACTTCTCCTGGGTTCCCCCTTATCGTGACCTCTCAGTTTCAAATACCTCTGTCGGGTTGCACAATCCAGGAAGCCTTCTAAGATGAAGCCTCTAGAATTCATTCTTGGGGCCAGGCATAGGTTGCCGGGTATGTTGTCTGAGAGCTGGAGGTGAACTTGGAGAATGGGATTCAACCTTTATTCAAACAACTGTCTACTGAGTTTCCAAAGATGTGTCTGCCCGAGTAGCAGGTGTGGAAGATGCATTCATAAGCAAAACAGGAGCCCTGGCTTTGGGGAGCCACAGGAAGGGCAAATTAAGTGATCCTTCCTCAAGTACACAGTCTTGTAAACTGTAATGTGTGTTGTGAAGAAAAAGTTCAATGGCTACAAAAGTCTAAATTGGGGAGGTGGACAGGGAGGGACATTTTGAGAAAATGAGAATACTGTTCCTGAGCCCTAATTAGAGGCAAGAAAATAATGTAGAAAGGGAAATAATGGGAAAGCAGTTGGTGCATTGGGGAAATGGGAGTTGTCGTTTGCGCCACTGAAGCTGAGCATGCTGAGAGCTAGTTGAGGGCAGTGGCCTTGTGATCCAGGGTAAGGAATTTAGGGTTGGGTTTTTTTCTGGTTTAACTTTTTATTTAGAAATCACGATTACAGAAAAGTTGAAAGAATGGTACAGAAGGGCATCATCCACTTTTCCTTTATTCCAAATTCTCTATTGTTAGTTTGGCCCCATACTCTGACTTTCTCTCTCTACCCTTAATATATATACCTTTTATTCTAAACAATTTGAGAATATGTTGCATACATCATGTTCCTGTACCCCTAACTACAGTGGATATTTCCTCCCATAATACCTTGTCCTTTTCACTAAGGTTAACCTTGATACAATATGGCAGCTAATTTGTTGTCTCTGTAATGTCTTTCCTGTAGCATTTTCTGCTTTAGTACAGGGTCAAGCCTAGGAATGATGTGTTGCATAATGTTATTTCTCCTCAGTGTCTTTTTCTCTGGAGTAGTTAGCCTTTCTCTGTCTTTTATGATGCTGACATTATTGAAGAGTGCAGTCTTCCCCTTTATTTTAATAGAATGATTCTTCTACCCAGCTTGTCTGTTGTTGTTTTTCCATTAATGTATTACATAGGGTTTATTAATTCAGGACTGGATGAATATGTAAGTGACGTTGTATAGCAACTAGAGACACACAATGTCTGTCCTTCTGGTGATTTAAAATTTCATCACCCAGTCAAGGTGTGGTACAATTTCTCTATGGTTTCTATTTTTCCCTTGTAACTAATAAGCAATTTGCGGAGGGATACTTATGTCCATGAAGATATCCCACTACAAGTCAAAGGTAAGTAAAGAGATTTACATCTACTAATGGTTCTTACATAAGTAAGTGATACATCATAATGGTTACAAAATGCAAATTAAGCCTGCACCTGTAATCCTAGCTTGAGATCTGAGGATCCTGGCTCAAAGCCAGCCTAGACAGACAAAGCTGAGAGACTTATCTCCAATTAATCAGCAAAAAGCAAGAAGTGGAAGTGTGGCTCAAGTGGTAGAGCACCAGCTTTGAATGAAAAAGTCAAACAATAGCTCAAGGCTTTGAGTTCAAGCACATACACAACTCTAGCATGCCCTCCACATTTGTTAACACTCTTCTGCTAACATACTTATATCTTTATCAGTAGAGCCCTTGGATTGATATTACGCTCCGATAATTTTATTATAAATTACTGACTTCACTTATTTCTATGTTCAAATTGTCCCAGATTTAGTCAATGGAAACCCCCTAAGACTAGAAGCTGGAGGCCATGGTTCAAGTGGTAGAGTACCTACTCTACCTGCTGAGCAAGTGCAATGCCTTGAGTTCAAACCCCAGTACTAAAAAAAAAAAAAAAAAAAGCAGAAACTAGGAGGCTGTATTTCACCCCAATTTCAATGGAGCAACATGATTCAATTTGCATGGAAGACCCCCCACACACACACACTGTTGTGTGAGGATGCACTGTAGACATTGGAGTGGGGAGCAGAACGACAGACTGGGACTCCTCAGGGTGCTCACCATGTGGATATATATCAGGAGACAGAAATAGGTCTATATCAGCCATATCACCTGGAGCCTGGAATGTCAAGCCAAATGCTGAACACCATGGGGAAACTGCTGACTAGCTCCAATCTCACTTAATAGCTGTATGCAGTGCACCCACCTGCCATTCTGGTAAATAGGTGGACTGCAATCCAGACTGAAGAATACACCTAAGATACTATTTGAATAACTCCATTACCGTAACAAACAAACAAAAAAGAAACAAAGTCTGTCTCCTCTTGTGAGAAAATAAACTCCAAGAAGGAAGGAAACTGTTTTGTTCACAGAGTCCCATTCCTTAGTGTCTGGCACATAGGCATTTAATAAATATTACCATAGGAATCCTCCTCCTGCTCCTCCTCCTTTTCTTCTTCCTCCTCCTTCACCACCAAAAAAATCCAGTTTTGGGCTGGGGATATAGCCTAGTGGCAAGAGTGCCTGCCTCGGATACACGAGGCCCTAGGTTCGATTCCCCAGCACCACGTATACAGAAAACGGCCAGAAGCGGCGCTGTGGCTCAAGTGGCAGAGTGCTAGCCTTGAGCGGGAAGAAGCCAGGGACAGTGCTCAGGCCCTGAGTCCAAGGCCCAGGACTGGCCAAAAAAAAAAAATTAAAAAAAAATGCAGTTTTGTGCTCAGCTTCTTGAAACTGTATCTTCCAAATTCACCACTTCCAACCTGGCAGGTCTCCGTCTCACCCTTTTGTTTTATGTGTGCTAGTACTGGGGCTTGAAATCAGAGCCTGGGAACCCTCCCTGAATTTTTTGTTTTGGTTTTTGCTCAAGGCTAGTACTCCACCACTTGTACCACAGCTCCACTTCCTGCTTTTTAGTGGTTAATTAGAGATAAATAGTCTAATGGACTTTCTTCCCCAGTCTGGCTTCAAACCACCACCCTCAGATATCAGCTTCCTGTGTAGGATTACAGGCTTGAGCTACCTGCACTCAACTCTTAAATTTTTATTTATTTACATTTCTTTCTGTTTATGTGGAACTGAGTAATCAAAGCCAGGGCTTCGTGCATGCTAGGCAAGCACTCTACCACTAAGTCACATTCCCAGCCCTAAATTTTGATTTATTATTATTATTGCCAGTCCTGGGGCTTGAACTCAGGGCCTGAACACTGTCCCTTGCTTCTTTTTGTTCGAGGCTAACACTCTATCACTTGAGCCATAGCCTGGCTTCTGGCTTTTTCCATATATGTGGTGCTGAGGAATCGAACCCAGGACTTCATGTATGGGAGGCAAGCACTCTACCACTAAGCCACATTCCCTGCCCCAAATTTTTATTTTTTTAAATTTATTTATTAATTAAAAGGTTTTTTTTGACAAGGTGTTGTTCAAAAAGAGTACAGTTACATAGTAGGGCAGTGTGTACATTACTTGTGATATCTTACACCAAATTTTTAATTTTCTGAGAATCCCAATATGTCGCCCAACCTGGAGCCCAACTCATAGTCCTCTTGCCTGCTTGGATTACCCATGCCCGACCCATCCTTTATGAACCCCAAGGAAGCATGGCTTCCGTAAAGAAGCAGCCGGTAGGTCTGCGGCATCGCTGGTTGCCTAGCTCCCGGCACAGCTACCGGGCCGCGGAGATTCAGAGAAGGGATGGGACCTTTTTGTCCCGCCTCCAGCAGAGGCTGGCCTGTGGTTGGCTCAGCGCTGTTAGACCACGCCCACCCGCCTGCCGCCGTTCACGATTGGTTGCCGAGGTTCCCAGGAGCCCGGCTTGGACGTAGACGTGCGGCGTGCGCATCCTAGCGATGGTTCTTAATGGAGCAGGGAGCGCAGTACCTCTAGTGATCGGGTGGGCCCGGCACCGGGAGATGTGGACCCAGGTAACCATTCAGTCAGCAGTAGGAACCCGAAGTTCTGGATCCGGATCCAGCAAATTCCTAGAAACCACGACCTCTGGTTTAAGGCTGTTAAGCAGGATGGGACTCTGCAGATGTTGACCTAGGAGCTTGCCGGGACTGACAGGACTGATTCAAGTGCCCAGGCTTCTCTGGGCGTGGCATCAAGCCGAAATAGGTTTGGGGAAGCCCAGATCTAACCTTGGCTCTGGCCCTCACTGGCTGGATGGCCTTGGGCCATCCTATTTCCTGAGCTTGTTTTCTCATCTTGTTGCGAATGGATTGGACTAGATAGATGTTCTCTGTTTCTTTGTAGCTATGAAAGTCTTGATAAAGTGTGTAAAGTTTCTTTGTGAACCTTTGTCATTATATAAATTGTCAGTAATTCAAACTGATATCTTTCTCAGCCTTTGTGCTTTCAGTACCCAGAAGTTCTAGGGAAGGAAGATAAAGTCTAAGCTGGCAATTAAATTCTGGAGTGTCAGCTTCAACTCAGGAGGTGTTGCTGGAGAGGATAATGAGTGGCTTCTGTCCTTGACACTTATCTCCAGTTAACTACCAAAAAGTTGGAAATGGAATTGTGGCTCAAGTGGTAGAGTACCAGTCTTGAGCTGAAAAAGTTAAGAGATAGTGCCCAGGCTCTTAGTTCAAGCCCCAATATCAACAAAATTAATCAGTTAATTAATTTAATTTAACTAAAAGGAAATAGTTGGGGCTGGGAGTATGGTCTAGTGGTAGAGTGCTTGCCTAGCATGCACAAAGCCCTGGGTTCGATTCGTTAGTACCACATAAACAGAAAAGGCTGGAAATGACTCCGTGGCTCAAGAGATAGCCTTGATCAAAAAGAAGCCAGGGGGCTGGAATGTGGCCTAGTGGCAGAGTGCTTGCCTAGCATACATGAAGCCCTGGGTTCAATTCCTCAGCACCACATATATAGAAAAAGCTGAAAGTGGCACTGTGGCTCAAGAGGTAGAGTGCAAGCCTTGAGCAAAAAGAAGCCAGGGACAGTACTCAGGCCCTGAGTTCAAGCCCCAGGACTGGCAAAAAAAAAAAAAAAAAGTAAATACAAGCAAACATTCTAACTTTCCACTTTCATATACTCAGGTTTTTGTTTTTTTTTTTCTTGTTTGTCATGTGGGTGACAGGGTCTGGGCATTGTTCTTGAGCTTGTTTTAATTTTCAAGGCTAGCTCCTTATCACTTTGAGCCACAACACTACTTCTGGTTTTCTGCTAGCTAATTGGATAACAGAGTCTCACAGACTTTCCTGCCTGGGCTGATTTCATTCTCCTAAGTAGCTAGGATTATAGGCATGAGCCACCAGTGCCTAGCTTGCTTAGGGTTTCTATCCTGCATATGTTCAGGGTGAGTTACAAAGTAAAAATAGAGCAATTAAGAAAAAACCACCCTGCTGGGCACAGTGGCTCATGCCTATAATCCTAGCTACTTAGAAGGCTAAGATCTGAGGATCACGGTTCAAAGTTAGCTCGGGCAGGAAAGTCGGTGGGTCTCTTATCTCTAATTAGCCACCAGAAAACTGGAAGTGGTGCTGTGGCTCAAGTGGTAGAGCCCCTGGGCCCAAGCCTGTGTGGATTTGAACTTGCCTCTGCCTGTTTTTCTGTGGCTAGAAATGAGCTGCTGAGGCACATGGCAGTGATGAAGAGGAGGTAGGCCACAGATGGGAGGCCCTTTGGCCAGAGCTGGATTAGGACTCAGTGCCTGTTAACCACTGCTGTTCTAGAATTCAGAATTCAGAATTCAGAATCAGAACCAGGTTTTTGCTCACAAGGTCACACAGATTCAGCTGAGTCCTAGATTAACCTTCACCTGAATCCTGAACAGAGCCTCTAGGTTGAGGAATCTGAAGCACTCCCAGCTTTCAGGACTCAGTAAGGCTTTTTTTTCCATTTTCTGGTACTAGGAAGGCTTTGAGGAGGGGGCTGGAGGGGGGGACTGCTTCCAACAATGGCACCTGGAGCTGGGTACCTGTGACTTGTCTGAGAGACTTCATTCTAATGTGTGTCCTCTGATGTTACCTAATGTCTGCTATGTACCAGGCACTGCTGGGGCAGACAGATACAAAGACCTTACAGTCTACCTGAGGTATAAGACCATGAGTCTACATGGTTTACCCAGATAATAGTTATGTACTGATCACTTGCCATCTACAAGACATTGTGTTTATTAGGTTGTATTAATTATATGCAAGACTTTGATTTCAGCACAGGCATGGGTATCCAGAAGAGGAGCTAGGCATGGTGGTACATGCCTGTGATCCCAGCACTGGCAAGGAAGGATCAAGAGTTCCCGGCTGGCTGCACACTGGTGGCTCACGCCTAAAATTCTAGCTGCTCAAGAGGTGAGATCCGATGATGGCAGTGCAAAGCTAGTCTGGGCAAGAAAGTCCATGAGATTCTTATCTCCACTTAACCATCTGAAAACTGGAAGAGAGCTGTGGCTCAAAGTGGTAAAGTGATGGCTTTGAGCAGAAACTTCAGTGGCAGTGCTCACAGGCCCTCTGATTTGAAGCCACACAGCCAACAACAACAAAAGAGTTGCAGGCCAGTGTGGTGGTGGTGGTTCACACCTGTAGTCCTAGATACTCAGGAGGCTAAGATCTGAGGGCCCCAATTTGAAGCTAGCCTGGACAGAACAATATGGGAGGGTCCTATTATTATATCCCAGTACCCACAAACAGGACCTCTGACTCAGATAAACAGGACAAAGAGTCTTTATTAAGCCTAGGAATCTGCACTCCTCTAGTCACAAAGGAGAGCACAGCACCAAGCCTTTGTTCAGCAGGGTTTTTAAAGGAACAGCCATATGCAGATGCCTATGTGTGACCACAGACAGATTTACAGAAGTAAAGTTATTAGCTAGTGATTACAGATAACAGTCCTCAAGGCTACAAAGTAACTACATCATAACTAATTACTACTAGGCAATAAACAATAAGTTGTCAAGGTTACATCTAAAGCCACATCAAGGCTAATGGATATAAGACTAATGGCTACAAAGTAACATTTCAGCAAGTTTACCTTTCCCGGTTCTCCCATACCTTATCTGGTTTTTGTATTTGAGATTTATTCCTGTTGCCTAAACCACATCTTAGATCCTCTCTGGTCAGTGCCTGCCATAAATCTGATTGTTTCAAGGACTTACTTCTAAAGGCCTATCTCTGGAATTTTCTTGGAATGGCTTGTCTGGAGTTTCCCTCACTAAGACATTCTTTTTTTTTTTTAGCCAGTCCTGGGGCTTGGACTCAGGGCCTGAGCACTGTCCCTGGCTTCTTCTTGCTCAAGGCTAGCACTCTGCCACTTGAGCCACAGCGCCACTTCTGGCCATTTTCTGTATATGTGGTGCTGGGGAATTGAACCCAGGGCCTCATGTATACGAGGCAAGCACTCTTGCCACTAGGCCATATCCCCAGCCCCTCACTAAGACATTCTGTCCTTGATATTTTGTCCTATTTCTGATATTCAATATTTTTGTCCTGCCTCTGATTTCACAATATTTCCAACTAATCTCCAAAAAGTAGGAAGTAGAGCTATGGCTCAATTTTTCGAGCACCAGCCTTGAGCTGAAAATGCCAAAGGACAGCGCCCAGACCCTCAGTTCAAGCTCAAAAAGAAAGAGAAGGGAAGAAAGAAAAAGAAAAGAGAGAGAAAAAAAGAATTCTGTAGTGGAGTCTGAAGCAGGACATGAAGTAGAGGGATGGCAGCCAGACCTTGCAAGCCAGTGCAATGACAGAGATATGTGTGGTGAGGTTGCTATGGTGGCAGTAGGACCAGAAAGACAGGTTGGATTAAAAATAGGAAGACTAAAAGGAGGACTTGGGGCGTGGCTGCAGTGCCAGAGGGCTTGGCTAGCATGTGGAAGGCCCCAGTTCAAACTCCAGTACAGCCCCCTCACCCCCAACACACACAGCGAGTAGGGGACTAGAGAAATGGCTGACAGTCGCAGGTCAGCAAAATGCCAGAGGTTCAGGTGGGTGCAGGGGGCGCATGTGGGCAATCCTAGCTACTCAGTAGGCTTGAGATGAGATCTAAGCATCCCGGTTTGAAGCCAGCCTGGGCAGATAAGTGTGAGATATTTCCAACTAACAAACATGAAAAAGAAGAAGAAAGAAATGGAGGTGTAGCCTGGTAGCCTTGAGCAAAAAAACAAACAAAAAAAGCTAAGCCAGAGTGCAAGGCCCTGAGACACACAGGCACACGACTGGAGTTCCAGTTTAACCAAGGCTCCATCCCCTCAGGCTGGGCACGGCGCCAGCCGAAGTTGGGTTAGTAGTTAGCCAGCACAGGTCACCTGTGTCAAAACAACAACAACAACAACAAGTCCTGCTATCCTGGTTTCAGGCCTGCTATGGATCCGTTCACTCGTACACGCCGCGGGGAAGGGAATGGGGCCAGGAGGGAAAATACCTGGGCACAGGTGAGCGCGCTCGGCCCCGCCCACTTCCCCCGCGGAACTACCGAAGGCGAGCCCGCGGATCGGGAGGGCGGCCGCGGCCGGGGAGGCGCCCCTAGCCGCGTGGCTGTCGCCCCTGGGGGGGGGGGGGCTCGTCCCGAGCCCCAAGCCCGCCCGCCGCCACGGGCCCCGGTCCCCGCCCCGGGAGCGCGCGCTCCGCCCGCCGCCCGCCGCCCGCCGCCCGCCCGGACGCTCTAGGCGCCCGCGTCTCAGTGGGACTAACCCCTTCTGCTCCGCCGCTGCGGTCGTCCCTGTGCCCGCTCCCTGGCAGCCACAGGCCCGGCTTCTGCTTTCCTGTCCCATCTCCACCTCAGTACTGAGCTGCTCGCACAAGTCCTTTAACCCCCCCGGAGCCCCTCGGCTTTCTGCCTGCGAAGCGGTCGTTAGCGACCGCGGGATTGTTGAAAGGATGCCAGGAATGAATACAGACGAAGCGTCTGCCTGCGTACCTGGGCGGGCACGGTGCTGTGTACCTGTAATCCCGGCCTGAGGCAGTCAGATCTCTCAGGCCAGCCTGGACTAATATAGCAAGACCCTATTTGGCCATTTCTGTCTCCACTACTCAGGGTCCTTCTGGCTGCTTCCCCTCAGCTACAGCGTTTAACAATAATAAAGGCCATCAGAGTAGAAGGGGGGGGGGATACGTGGAAGGGGTGTCTGCCCTCCAGATCTTTTGGCCACGTGGCTGCTTCTGCCTGACTCAGACTTTGAACTAGCAGGCTGTTGTACACCCTACATCAGAAACAGCATGGCCTTGCCCAGGATGCCCACTGGGCCTCCCTGTCGAACCCTTCCTTCCCTGCATGCTGTATCAAGCTCGATCCGATGAGCACAGCCTGGCCAGAAGCATCCCACAGAACAAAAGAAAAGTACACTCAGTAGTATGGTGTGGCCTTAGATTTCAAGACTGTTCACACTCTACCGTGTATGACAAAGCATGCATATGTGTGTATACGTGTGCATGCAGACATACATACATCTATGAAACACATGCTAGCCCCCAGGTTATATATTTTGTTTTGTTTTTGGCCAGTCCTGGGCCTTGAACTCAGGGCCTGAGCACTGTCCCTGGCTTCTTTTTTGCTAGCACTCTGCCACTTGAGCCACAGCGCCACTTCTGGCCATTTTCTGTATATGTGGTGCTGAGTAATTGAACCCAGGGCCTCATGTATACGAGGCAAGCACTCTTGCCACTAGGCCATATTCCCAGCCCCCAGGTTATATATTTTTAATAAGATTTCTTTTGTGGATTTTTTTTCTTATCTTGAGGCTTGAACTCAGAGCCTGGGCACTGTCCCTGAGCTTCTTTTGCTCTACCACTTGAGCCATAGTGCCACTGTTATGCCCAAGTGGCGAGAAGACCACTGAGAAGACCACCAAGAGCCAGACGTTCCGAAATGCAAAAGCAAGGCTTTATTCAGGCGAGCTGCAGCCCCGACCTCGTCCTATACACCGACACAGCGGAGGTTAGGAGGAAGGCCCTGAGCAGAGTTTTACAGGGGTATTTAAGGGAAAAAAACCACAAAGTTACATTGGGGTGCGAGTACAAATCTGATTGGCTCGGGGCTAGGGGTTTTCTAAAATTGGTCTGAGGACATTCCAGGGCGGAACGTCCCCAAAACGGTTGGGCCATCCGGGAAATGGGATTTTATGGCACAAACATCTGCACAAACAACTTTGTTCCTGGAATTTGTACAATTTCTGGTTAGTTTCACCATAAACAAGCCATTTCCTGGATTTCATGTATGTGATGGGTTATTCTTAGCTTAACACAAACAACAAGATGGTTGCAGCCTCAAGTAGCCTCAAGATGGAGTGGTCCTAGTTCTTCACCACTTCTGCCTTTTTCTGAGTAGTTAATTAGAGATAAGAATCTCACAGGGCCTAGGAATATGGCCTACTGGTAAAGTGCTTGTCTCATATACATGAAGCCCGGGGTTTGATTCCTCAGCACCACATATGTAGAAAAAGTCAGAAGTGGCGCTGTGGCTCAAGTGGCAGAGTGCTAGCCTTCAGCAAAAGGAAGCCAGGGACAGTGCTCAGGCCCTGAGTTCAAGCCCCAGGTCTGGCAAAAAAACAAAACCAAACAAAAGAGTCTCACGGACCTTCTTACCTGGGCTGGCTTGGCAATACCATCCTCAGATCTAGTCTCCTGAGTAGCTAGGATTACAGGCATGTGCCATTAGCACTGAGTTTGCTAGGCTTTTGTTGTTTTTACTAGATATACCAGTTCGATAGACCTATCAGCTGTATTCATCTAGGACCACCTTGTTCTTGTTTTGTTCTTAGTGGTCATCATCTCTGGAGCACCCTAAGAAGCAGGTACTATATAACCTCTTATGCCATAAGATGCATATTGTGGCTAGTTTTTTTCTTAGAATTTACTACTTTTTTTTGGGGGGGGGTGAGGGGCTGTCTGTCATAGGGCTTGAATTTAGGGCCTAGGCACTGTCCCTGAGCTTTTTCACTAGAGGCTCTACCACTTTGAGTCACAGCACCACTTTCAGTTTTCTGGTGATTAATTGAAGATAAGAGGCTCTTGGACTTTCCTCCCCTGGCTGGCTTTCTACTGTGGTTCTCAGACCTCAGTCTCCTGAGTAGTTAGGATTATAGGCATGGGCCACTGGTACCCAGCAGTTTACCTCTTCTTTAAATGTGACATTCTGGATGAGGGATGTAGCTTAGTGATAAAGCACTTACCTAACACAGAGGAGGTCCTATCCCCAGGACCACAGACACACACACACATAAAAAGCGGCATGCCGTGATGTGTGATTGTAAGAGTAGCTTTAAAAGTATGACTGCAAGCCATGTACTGGAGGTTCAAATATACTCAATCCTAGCTACTCAGGCTGAGATATGAGGATCACAGTTTGAAACTAGCATAGACAGAAACATCCATGAGACTCTTAACTCCAGTTAACCAGCAAAAAGCCAGAAGTGGAGGTCTGGCTCAAGTAACAGAGTGCCAGCCTTAAACTGTCAAGGGACGACAGCCAGAGGCCCCAGCACAAAATGAATGAATGAATGAATAAATAAAATAAAGTACAATATGACTGCAACCTCATGGCAGCCGTACTCGGTCTCCTGCATGTCTAGGGCTTTATCTACCCACTGTCTCTGATGGGTTGGGTCCAGAACTAGGGGGGCAGGGTTGAAGATGTGGTACTTTGTAACAGAAAATACCATTGAGAAAGAACACAAGGAAGAAACTCCCCTGAGGTCTCCTATGACTATATACCAATATTTCCCTAGGCCTCTAGAAACACCACTAAACTCTAAGCTACTTTTAGCAATTGTAGAGTGAACTTTGTTTTGTGGACAAACCCTAGCAAGTTTCATGTTATCATTCATTACTCACCCCAAACTCAGTTTTCCTTTGCTATTTTCTCTCCTATGATACTGATCACTTCACCACTGGGCCCCTGCTATGCAGTATCTGGCCCAGATGCTGTCCCTTAGATATTTCCCTCAAGACTGGCCTCCAGTCACTGGAGTCACACCTCCACTTCTTTTCTGATAGTGGTGTGTGTGTGTGTGTGTGTGTGTGTGTGTGTGTGTGTGTGTTAACTGGAGATAGGAGTCTCATGGACTTTCCTGCCCAGGCTGGTTTCAAACCTCAATCTTCAGATCTCATTTCCCTAAGTAGCTAGGATTACCACCTGTTTTAGATTGTCATTATAACCACCCTCATAGGTGTGAGGCAATTGTGTCATTGTGGTTTTGATTTGTATCTCCCTAATGATTAGCTATGAGGAGTTCTTTTCATTTGCTTTTTGGCCATTTGTGGTGTGTGTGTGTGTGTGTGTGTGTGTGTGTGTTGGTGTGGGAGCTTGAACTCAGGGCCAGGGCTCTGGCTCTTTTTTTTTTTTTTTTTTTTTTGCCAGTCCTGGGCCTTGGACTCAGGGCCTGAGCACTGTCCCTGGCTTCTTTTTTTTTTTTTTTTTGGCCGGTCCTGGGCCTTGGACTCAGGGCCTGAGCACTGTCCCTGGCTTCTTCCTGCTCAAGGCTAGCACTCTGCCACTTGAGCCACAGCGCCGCTTCTGGCCGTTTTCTGTATATGTGGTGCTGGGGAATCGAACCTAGGGCCTCGTGTATCCGAGGCAGGCACTCTTGCCACTAGGCTATATCCCCAGCCCTCTTTTTTTTTTTTTTTCAAATTAAATAAATGCTTTTATTTCTCCCATTTTTAGAAATGTGAACATTCTGTGATAAGCCAGTCTTTACTTCCAAGTGACTTCTTCATTAGGCCTCAATTCCCTTCTATATAACATACTCTTGTTCCGGAAGGCAGTTAGCTTTTCGTCATTCTTTTTGTCTAGATAATATCCAAGTAAAAATCCTGAAAGGACCAATATATGAACCCAATGGTCACGTACAAGCTGAAGGAAATTCACCATGACTGCTGCAGCCCGACTCGGCCCAAGTGCCCACCACAACCCGACGACCAAGGGCAGCCACGGCAGAGTCCGCGACCGGCACAGGCGGAAGCTGCCCCTTAGCTCTTTTGTTCAAGGCTGGTGCTCTACCACTTGAACCACTGAACCACACCTCTACCTCTGACCTTTTAGTGGTTCATTGGACACGTAAGAGTCTCATAGACTTTCTTGCCCGGCTGGCTTCAAATCAGGATCCTCAGATCTCAGATCCTTCTGAGCTGCTAGGATTAGCTTTTTTTTTTTTTTTTAAATGCTTGTGCTTTTGCATCAGTATCTAAGAAACCATTGCCAAATCCATGGTCAGGCAGATTTCCACATTTTCTCCTAACAGTTACATAGTTTAAAATCTTAAACTATTTGTCTTTGATCCATTTGGGGTTAGTTCTGCATTATTTACTTTGTTTGTTTGTTTGGCCAGTCCTGAGCCTTGAACTCAGGGCCTGAGCACTGTCCCTGGTTTCTTTTTGCTCCAGGCTAGCACTCTGCCACTTGAGCCACAGCGTCACTTCTGGCTGTTTTCTATATATGTGGTGCTGAGGAATTGAACCCAGGGCTTCATGTACACGAGGCAAGCACTCTTGCCACTAGGCTATATTCCCGGCACCATTATTTACTTTTATAATTTGTAAATAAGCATTTTCTACTTAGCATATACTGATGATGAGTTCGCTTCTTAGATACATTTCTTTCCATTAAGAAAAGTAAATCAAGTTAAAGAGAATAGCAAATAAGCACCAGAACAGAGGCCCAGATATGGCAAAAATGTCACTTCCCTGCAGATGGCAATGGTGGGCAGGGCTTCATAGGAGGCACTGGTCGGGGAAGGCTCTGCAGAGGAGGTAGGTGCTGGCTGGATTTGAAAAGCCCTAGATCTGGAGTCAGAATGTCTAGGATGTCTAAATCTCAAGATCTTAAAGCAGAACTGGTAGCTCATGCCTTTAAGGAGACTGAGATTAGAGGATTATGACTCAAAGCCAGCCAGGTAGGAAAGTCTTGGAGATCCTTATCTTCAATTAACCACCAAAAAGCTGGAAGGGGAGCTGTGGGTGAAATGGTAGTGCACCAGCCTTGAGTGAAAAAGCTAAGGGACAGTGTCCAGACCCTGAGTTCAAGCCTTAATACTAGTGCGCGCACACACACACACACACGTAAACAGTTGGGTTATGCAGCCATGTCATCACAGCTTTGGATTTTCCAAAGAAGTAGGAAAAGCCTTCTTTTTGTGTGAAGTAACTTTTCTTTGATAGGATCTTCCCATGTTTCCAGAGTGGCCTTGAATTCCTGGGCTCAGGTGATCTTTTGCCTCAAGCTGGGACTGCAGGTGCACCATTGTGCCTGGCTTTTATGTACTGATGTGTAAGTGCAGCAATTAATTCCATTTAAACAGAAAGCAAACAAACAAAAACTGTGTAGGCCTAATTAACCTCTTCTATGAGCCTCCAGGGTGCAGTTTCCCATGTTCTCCCAGCTATAGGTTTCTCTGGTTTGTTCCATTCATTCTCCCTCATATTCCTGGCTGGGGAAACCTTTTCCACATTTTGTAATTCCTTTGTGTCTAACACACATACAATATGCACACAATCAAACTTATTTTCAGACAGAATCTTTTTATGCCCAGGCTGGCTTGGCTCAATCCTCCTACCTCTGCCTCCCAAATGCTGAGATTCCAGGCTTGTACCACCACTTCTGGCTTCCTTTCAAAGTTTTCCTGTATGTGCCAGTACTGGGGCTTGAACTCAGGGCCTTGGCATATAGTCCCTTAGCTTTCTTTTTTCTTTTCTTTTTTTTGGCCAGTCCTGGGGACTTAACTCTGGGCCTGAGCACTGTCCCTGGCTTCTTTTTGCTCAAGGCTATCACTCTGCCACTTGAGCCACAGCACCACTTCTGGCCGTTTTCTGTATATGTGGTGCTGAGGAATCGAACCCAGGGCTTCATGTATACAAGCAAGCACTCTACCACTAAGCCATATTCCCAGCTCCAGTCCCTTAGCTTTCTTCTGCTAAAGACAGGTGCTCTGCCACTTGAGCTACAACTTCACTTCTGGCTTTTGGGCGATTACTTGGAGATAGAGTTTCAAGGACTTCCCTGTCGGGGCCTGGCATGGACCCTTGATTCTGAGCTCAGCCTCCTGGTCCCTAGCTCAGCTAGGGCTGCAGGTGTGGGCCACTGGTGCTCAGCTCCTTCTCAAGACTTCTTGAGGATGGAAAGCTCTATTTTTGGGGTTCATTTCTGAGTTCTCCTCACCCCTGTGCTCACCAACAAACGTGGGCTTCAGCGTGGGTTCTCATTTTTCGTGCCTTGATTTCCTCACCTGTAAATGGGTATGGAAATAAGCCTGCCTCCTGGGATTGTGGGAAAGAGAAAATGGGCAGGACGGTAGATAACACTGGCCTTGTTCCCGGGTGTCTGAAGGTTTCTCCATGTCCTGAGCTGGCGGGCACACTGCACGCCCTCCCTCCTTTACCAGAGACCCCCCCGCCCCAACCTTCTGCGCTTCCACCCTGGGCCTCGGACCCCTCTTCTAAGGGGAATGAGGAGGAAGAGGGGCAGCGGGCACCCCAGAATCCCTGCTGGCCCGGCCGCTCAGCCCCTGATCTTTCTGCCACGGCTTATTTAAGTCCTTTCTAGACTGCAGCAAATCACCGCAGGGTCGGCCCCGCCAGCCCGGGCTCCTACCCCCGAACCCGGCGGGGTGAGTGGGGACAAAGGCCCGCCCCGGGGGCCCGTCCAGATCTGAGAGCCGGGCGTTGGGGCCGGCGGGGCCCCGGCAGGAGGAGGATCCCCGGCCCAAACCCAAAGACCCTCGCCGGCCTCGGGGCCCCCGCCGCCCCGCCCGCCGGAGCCCCGGGTCCGCCACGCCCGGGCTCCCCGGCCCACTCTTTTATTTTTATTTTCCCCTTTTCCCAGGCTGTGGGAAGCGAAGGGTTAAATCCCATAGAGCTGATGCTGACTCCAGGCTAGAGGGGCCCGGGAAGCTGGGGTCACTTCCTGCTCCGTCCCAGTCACCCTGAACTGGTCCCCGGGTCCTCAGCCTGGGATCACCCCGGAGCCGGACCCCGAGCTCGGGGCGTCGGGCCGCCCCCTCCCCCGGGACCGGGCACTCGGGGGTTCCGTCCCCCCGGGGCTGGATCCGCCCTCCGGCTGCCTCCCGGACCCCGAGCCGTGAGTCGGGGACGCCTGGGTCGGCGGGGGGGCCGGCCCGAGGGCCCGGGGCGGCCGCGGGGAACAATGGGCGCGAGGGGCGCCCCCCGGCCCCCGGGGCCCGCCCGCCGCCGCGCAGGGTGGGGGGCCCCGGGCGGGCGGGGGATTCTGGGAGCGGGGGTCCGTGGGGGAGGGGCGCGGCGTTCCGGGAGGGGCCGCGGGGCGGCGGGCGGGCGGGCGGGCGGGCGCCCGGGGATCGGGGCTCCCCGCGGGGCGCCGGGGAGGCCCGGGGTGGGGGCCCGCGGGCCGGGAGCAGCGGGGTCCAGCCCGGGGCGGGCGCCGTGGGAAGCGGGCCGCCCTCCGCCACCGCCCGCCGGGGTCCCCCGGGGCGGCTCCCACTCCTCCCGGCCGGTCCGGGCTGCGCGCCCCAGCCTGCACGCCCTCGGCCTTCCCACCGGCGGGTTCCGTGTGGCCTGGCCATTAACCCTCCGCCCTCGCACTCGGCACCAGCGAGTTTGAATTTCACCGTCCAGCGGCAGAAACTCTCGCCCGTCCCTCCGTCCGAGCAGCCCCGCACCTTCCACCCCGGCCGGCCTCCTCCTCCGAGCGGCTGGACGCAGCTTCCTGCCTCCACCTCCCCAAAGTCACTCACGGGCGGGGGAGGGGAGGCGTCTCAGAGCTCAGGCTGCCTACCCCGATGAAGAAATGGATTTACTTCCTAAAATCGAACTTGGCAGGGGCCCACTGGCTTTCGCTTCACCTTCTTGGCCCTCCAGCTGCCTCCCGGGTCTCCTTGGCACCGTTGTCCCTGTGCCCGTGCGGCCCATCCATCCACATGGGTGCCCAGTGCCCTGCCCTGCTCTGCCCGGGGTGTGTGTGGGGTGTAGGTCATTCCTGAAGTATCCAGCCACTCTGCTATTGGGGCTCGGTCCCTCATCCTGGAGTCTCCCCACTGCTTTCTGGCTGTGACCGCTGACTGTTCTCCAGGGAGTGGGGTGGTCACTGAGAGCTTGGGTTCCTTTGCAGACATTCTTTTGCAATGATTCCTTAAAGACATCGAACCCAACAGCAGGTTTTCCAGGAGCAAAGGGCAAGGAGCTCATTCATTCATCTCATGAAAATGTTTACTGAGCATTTATTATGTGTTCGGTGTTATCCTAGGCATGTGGAACAGCATTTTTTTTTTTTTTCAAAGGAGACTGAAGGTTCCCAGGGTGTTGGTAATGGTGGCTTCAGTGGACAGTCTGGTCTCCATTTCACAGATACAGATTATCAGGCCTTGTCACTGAGTCCAACTCCTCCATTTATAGTCAAGGGAACTCTCCTCCCAGGAATTTCTCCAACCCATTTTCAGGGCCAGAGTTTTGCTCGTCCCCATCCTCAGGCTCCTGCCAGCCGCCTGAGTCTGAGCCTCACATGACTCCCAAGGTCACCTCGTGTTCTCAGAGACAGGGGGCAGACTCACACGCACACAGAACCCTGCACCTGTGGTCCTAGCTCTGTGGCCTCCCAGCCTGGAACCTTGGAGAAGCCCTTCCACTTACTAATCTGTAAAATGGACAGACTGTTTCCTGAGTCTTCTCATGGGGTTGCTCCCGGGAAGACTAGGTGAGAGAAATGAGGACATGCTGGCAGGTACCATGTACCCCACAAGTGTCCTCCACAATTGTCCACCCCTCCTCTCTGCTTCTCTCCCTGGAGGCCTCCGAGGAAGCCCCTCACTTTAAACCTCCCTGCCCCAACCTCTAGCCTGACCTTCTGCATTTGGATGATGATTGAGCAGGGGGGGGGGGTGGGGGGTGGGGGGTGGTGTCCAGTCATTTTGGGGCACTCTTGTTCCCTCTGGGAAATTGGGGTGGGGTTGGGGGTGAGAGGATAGTTACATTCTTTAACCCTTAGTTTCAGCCTCCATTCTCTCTGGGGCTTATAAGGGGAAAGTTTATTGGTCTCAATTAGCAGCCCCATTAAGGAGGAAAATTGGTGTCTTAATGAGCTTCCTCTAATTCACAAAATAACAGGTTTCCCAGCCTCTGGGCATTGGAGGTATGGGGTGAGAACCCGTCTTCATTGTAAGTGCTAAGATATCCTCTAAGCCCCCAGTCTGGGTTCAAAGGGTTATGACGGATGAGTTTTTAATTGCACTCTTAAATTCACTGACTTGCTTAATTGTGATCTTAAGATCTGGAGAAGGAATCAGGCCTGCAGGGTGAAGGGGATCAGTGAAAACCAGTGCCCTGAAAAATGAGGTGCCCCCCCCCGGGGGGGTTTGAGCTCAGGACTTTGTGCTTTCCCTTCACTTTTCCACTCAAGGCTGGCACTCTTACCACTTGAGCCATAGCACTACTTCTGGGTTGATTTTTGTTTGTTTGTTTGTTTTTGCTGGTGAACTGGATATAAGAGTTTCACAGGCTTTTCTGTCCGTGCTGGCTTGGTGCCGGCATCCTCAGATCTTACTTAGCCTCTCGCGTAGCTAGGATTCCAGGTGTGAGCCACCAGCGCTTAAGAAGGAATAAAGACTCCAGCGAGGCTCAGAGGAATAACAAGAATCATCTTCCACTCTGTGCCCATCTCTCTCTTCCCCCAGGGTCCCCGGAGCCTTCGCAGTCCTGAGCTCTGGGATGGAGCCAGAGACCGTGCTGTGGGGCCCCGATCTGGAGGCTCCCGAAGAGAGCCCCGGCGAGGCGCACAGAGGTGAGGGCCAAGAGGAGGGACTGCAGTCCTGAGAGACAGGAGATCCCCGTTCAGGGAGGGGCCCAGGCTCTGGAGGGAAGAGGCAGGGGAGGGAAGAGAGGCCAGACCCCGGGTTCTGAAAGGAGATGGGGGCTGGAGACTCCCTTTCTGTCTGTAGGTGCCGAGAGTGGGAATGAAGAGGAGAGCCCTCAGCGGGAAAGTTCTGGGGAGGAGATCATCCTGGGAGATCCAGCTCCGAATCCAGAATCCAAGGACCCACCTGAGATGCCCCTGGACGGCCCCTCCCAGGACCCCCCAGCCCCCCAGGACTCCCCAGCCCCCTTAGGTTCCTCCAACTCCTTGGACCACCAGACCCCTCGGGACCCCCCAGCCCCAGAGGCAGTCGCTCCCCCATCCGAGTGGACCAAGGCCTGTGAGGCCAGTTGGCAGTGGGGGACGCTCACCACGTGGAACAGCCCCCCGGTGGTCCCCGCCAGCGAGCCCGGCCTGCGAGAGCTGGTGCAGGGCCGGCCCTCCGGGGCGGAGAAGCCCTACATCTGCAACGAGTGCGGCAAGAGCTTCAGCCAGTGGTCCAAGCTGCTGCGGCACCAGCGCATCCACACGGGCGAGCGGCCCAACACGTGCTCCGAGTGCGGCAAGAGCTTCACGCAGAGCTCGCACCTGGTGCAGCACCAGCGCACGCACACGGGCGAGAAGCCCTACAAGTGCCCCGACTGCGGCAAGTGCTTCAGCTGGAGCTCGAACCTGGTGCAGCACCAGCGCACGCACACGGGCGAGAAGCCCTACAAGTGCACCGAGTGCGAGAAGGCGTTCACGCAGAGCACCAACCTCATCAAGCACCAGCGCTCGCACACCGGCGAGAAGCCCTACAAGTGCGGCGAGTGCCGGCGCGCCTTCTACCGCAGCTCCGACCTCATCCAGCACCAGGCCACGCACACGGGCGAGAAGCCCTACAAGTGCCCCGAGTGCGGCAAGCGCTTCGGCCAGAACCACAACCTGCTCAAGCACCAGAAGATCCACGCCGGCGAGAAGCCGTACCGCTGCACCGAGTGCGGCAAGAGCTTCATCCAGAGCTCGGAGCTCACGCAGCACCAGCGCACGCACACGGGCGAGAAGCCCTACGAGTGCCTCGAGTGCGGCAAGAGCTTCGGCCACAGCTCCACGCTCATCAAGCACCAGCGCACGCACCTGCGCGAGGACCCGTTCAAGTGCCCCGTGTGCGGCAAGACCTTCACGCTGAGCGCCACGCTGCTGCGCCACCAGCGCACGCACACGGGCGAGCGGCCCTACAAGTGCCCCGAGTGCGGCAAGAGCTTCAGCGTCAGCTCCAACCTCATCAACCACCAGCGCATCCACCGCGGCGAGCGGCCCTACATCTGCGCCGACTGCGGCAAGAGCTTCATCATGAGCTCCACGCTCATCCGCCACCAGCGCATCCACACCGGCGAGAAGCCCTACAAGTGCTCCGACTGCGGCAAGAGCTTCATCCGCAGCTCGCACCTCATCCAGCACCGGCGCACGCACACCGGCGAGAAGCCCTACAAGTGCCCCGAGTGCGGCAAGAGCTTCAGCCAGAGCTCCAACCTCATCACGCACGTGCGCACGCACATGGACGAGAACCTGTTCGTGTGCTCCGACTGCGGCAAGGCCTTCCTGGAGGCGCACGAGCTCGAGCAGCACCGCGTGATCCACGAGCGCGGCAAGACCCCCGCGCGCAGGGCCCAGGGCGACCCCCTGCTGGGCCTCGGGGACCCCGCCCTGCTCACCCCGCCGCCCGGAGCCAAACCCCACAAGTGTCTGGTGTGCGGCAAGGGCTTCAACGACGAGGGCATCTTCATGCAGCACCAGCGGATCCACATCGGCGAGAACCCCTACAAGAACGCCGACGGCCTCCCCGCGCACCCCGCCCCCAAGCCCCCCCAGCCCCGCACCCCGAGGCTGCCCTTCGGAGGGAATTCCCACCCCGGGGCGGCCGAGGGCCGGGCGGACCCCAACCCGGGACAGCCCTTGAAGGCGCCCGAGGCTCAGGAAGGCCTGGGCCACAGGCTGGGGGGGCTGCTGGCCTCCAGATCCTACATCTGCTCCCACTGCGGCGACAGCTTCCCGGATCGCGCCGCGCTCCTCCAACACCAGCTCGCCCACGGCGGCGTGGCGCGGACCGGCCCCGGGGAAGGGCCCGGGCCCAGCCCCTTCCTCGGCAGAAAGCCCTTTAAATGCCCCGAGTGCAAAAAGAGCTTTGGCCTCAGCTCCGAGCTGCTCCAGCACCAGAAAGTCCACGCGGGCCGGAAGTCCCAGAAGAACCCCGAGGTGGGGAAGAGCTCCTCGGTCCTCCTGGAGCACCTCAGGAGCCCGCTGGGGGCCAGGCCCTACAGCTGCTCCGACTGCGGGGCCTCCTTCCTCGATCGCCTGGCCCTTCTCCGCCACCAGGAAACCCACGCCCAAGACAAGTCCCCCAGGCCCGAGGACCCCCCGCCAGAGCCAGTCAGTCCGTCCTCAGGCCAGGCGGGTGAGGGAGGGGCCCCCGCCCCCGCCCCCGCCGAGAGCAGCGGCCACAGGGAAGGGGGGAGCCCCAAAGCCCCCTTGGGAGAGAAGCCCTATTTGTGCCCCGAGTGTGGCGACGGCTTCACAGAAGTGGCAGCCCTTCTTCTCCACAGGGGCTGTCACCCAGGCATCTCCCTGTGAGATGGGTTTGGAGACCAGGGGCCTCTCTCTAGAGAGAGGAACAGTGGAGTCCCTCCCTCTCCCCCACCCCACCCCACCCCCCAAAAAAAACAAATACAAGTGGGAAAAGGGAGGCAACCCTATCTTATTGTAGAGAAGTGGAAGGGAAAGAACCCTGGGGAAAATAGTACTTTGACATCAGTGATGAGAAATCCTATACAATTGTCCGTGGGAATCACATAAGGCCATAGAGAAAAACTGTTGGGTTAGAAACCCTATAAATATGTAGGAAAAAAAAAGTCCTTTAAGTCTGTAGCAGAAAAACCCTATAAACCATAGTGGACAAAAGCCCTCTTACTTGTAGGAAGAGGTCCTAATATGTCTCTAGATGAACCCCGTAAAATCGTATACCAATCCTATAGGGCCAGGGAGGTGCAGCCGGCATTGACTGAGAGGGGAGCCCCCAGAGTGCAGAAGGTTACACCCTCCCTCCACTTGCTCCAGTTCCTCTCCCATGGAGGTGCAGGGGAGCCCCTCTCTTCCAGCAACCTTGGACACATACTGAAGACAAAGCTGGAGAATAGTGTGGGAATGGGTGGAGCTGGACAAGGAAGAGAAAAAGGAGAAAAGCAATGAGCTTCCAAGCCCACAGAGGAGATAAAACAGCGACCAGGAAAGGGCTAACTCAGCCCGTTACACTGGGGGTTCTTTGGGGGGTAAAAGAGGTTAATCTTAGGTGAATTGTGTGTGGGGAAGAGACCCATGGAATCTGAGAATCCACAAGAGCCCAAAAATTGGGAAGTGAGACAGTTGATGTCAAGCCTTTTTAAAGGCTGAAGTTTGGAATACATTAAAAAGAAACGGAGTGTAGGAATACTGGAAAACCACCCCCCCAAATGGGAGGAATTTCCGTTAGTGTTTGGAGGGACACAGCAAGGTGGAGAAGCTGTTCAGTTGGAACCCAGCAACCTGCAGGCCCGTTTCTTCCCTTCCTCGGGAGCTTGTTAAACTTCAAGTGCAAGCAGACCCCGCCCCGGCTCCCCTAGCCAGGCGGCATCGCCTTTTCCCCAGCACAGCTGGAAATGTCTACTCCGAGAGGCCTCCACCGCGGCGGGGGCCTCCCTCACAATCTCAGGTCTCACCATCAGGTTTTCCTTTTGTTTTTGTTTCCCCCCCCCCCCCCTGCAATCTAACTGCCACCATTCTTGCTTCAGTGGCAGCAAAGTTACTCCAATTTCTGTCCTCCATAGAGAGGGAGAATTGCTGCTAGTCGACCTCCAAAGAATAAATTCCTTCAGAGACTCCAGGCTTGTGACATGCTTGTCCTCCCTGACTTCTCTGGCCAACAAGATGGCAGAATAGAAAGTTTTGATTAACCAGCAACCTGATTTTCAAGCTCAGTCTTTCATGTGGCAAGGCTGCCCACAGGATGAGCCAGCTCTCAGACTGGACCAGAGTCCCCAACGGAAGCCCAGTCACCTTCCCCATCGGGGACTTGGAGCCTGTCTGAGGCAGAAATGACCCAACTCCATTCTGGTCTTGGGAAGGGACACATCCCGTCCCCTTAGCTCCTCTCTCCCTTAGGCTGAATCCTCCAGAGGGAAATGGATGAGGAGAGACGCTGTCCTGCCAGGCCCATCTCTCCTCCCGTCACCCAGTGTGACACACTTCCGAGATTCAGCCAAGCCTGCTCACATGACCAAGGAGAAATGGTCGCCGTGTGCAATGGGGGAAAGTTCTGGAGAGAGAATCTGCAGCAAAGATCCCATCCCCCCAACCCCGGAGTCCCTTCAAGATGGGTCAGCGAGGAGGTGCTGCTCTCTGACCCCGTGCTGACACTAGTGACACCCTGTCCTGGAATAATAGGACCGAGATGCTAGGTGAAGTGCCCTTCAGGAGATGGGTGCCCAGAAAAGGGGTGGCCTAACATTCCTGCAAAGCTGCGGAGGAAAAACCTCTAATTCCATTACCTAAAGGTTCTAAACGTGAAAACCCTTCATTCTTCATCTACTCTGCCCCAAAGGGATGACCTTCAAATTTAATAAGGGTCAAATCTAGAACATGGTGGGAGAACACCTCCCCAAAAGCCCGCTGGGGAGAAGGCAAGGCAGGCAGGCCTTCTATGGTTGTGGGGAGAGGGGAGCCTTGCCAGCAACCACAAAAAGCCACCCCCCCCCTTACCCAAGTGCCAGGTAAGAGCCCACCACTGAGGGAAGGAGCCTGCCTGCGGATCTCTAGATTGACAAATAACAAATGAGGGACAGTCCCTAAGACAAAGAAGGAGAAAGTCTATATAACCCCTCTAAGATGGTAGCAGGAGCTAAGTTGTAGAGACAAACTTAAAGCTAGAAGCAGATTCCCTCAGATGGAAGTCTGAGAATCGGTTCCCAAAAGTGTTCCGGGGAACAGCATTTGGGGTTCAGAGGCCAGTCTGGGGGAAGGTGATGAGTGTAGTGGAGGAGACGGTAGCCTGCTGAGAACTAGAGTATAGCGTATGTAGTAGGATGCTCGCATGTCGTGGGGACAGGTGAGGGCTGAAGGTCTTGACCCCGGTGCCAAATGAGCCATGTGGACAAGGCTGGTGGGAGCTGGGGCTTCCTAGTAGGAGAGTCAGGGACTCTGAGCACAGCCTGTCCTCCTAGCTGCCTTCCTCCCAGAGCCAGCCACATTTTAGGAGGATCAGCACAGGGGAGGTCGCAGTGCCCAGCGTCTGTCCATCAGGCACGGAACCACTGGAAATGAGTCTGGAAGGTTTAATACAGTCAATCCCCCTTCCCCACCTCTGGGCTGGGCCCCAAGTGCTGGAGGGGTATGGGGGGAGTCTCTCAGCCAGTAGTAGGAGCCACTGGTGAAAGTAGAAGCAAAGGGGGACAAACTGATCTCAGCTTAGGGTGAAACTTGAAGCTGTTGTAGATGAGGTCAGATGGGAATTGGGTGTGAATCCTGAATGGGGGAAACTTGAAACCACCACAACCATGAGATGGGAGTTCCCATGACCCTCACCCTGAGGTAAGCAGCTCCTAGACTCCTTTGCTCTTATAACAAGGGAAACCCTGCTCACCTGACTTGTCCCCGGGGGAGTGGAGAGGCCCCATTTTTGAGTGTTATGTGTCGATAAGTGTTGTGTCACTGGTGGTCATGTTGATTAGTTGAAGAGAATAAAGGGAATAAGATTTCCCAGGTGTTCTTTGTCTTCTCCATTCAGCTTCTAACAAGCCCAGCTTGTCCTTTCCCAGAGCCAGTTCATGAGTGACCTCAAAGCTGGATGCAGTTCCAGGCCCAGCCTTTAACCTGCAGCCTCTATGGTCCCTGTCCAGGGCTCAGGGAAGTTCAGCAGCTTTATAGAATTTCCACAAATCCTCATCCTCGTGGTTGGAGGTGCAGCTCAGTTAGAAGAGCACTTTGCCAATGAATAAAAGTGGCACGTACTGAATTCTAGTTCCAGTCTCTTAAAAAAAACAAAACAAAAAACCCAGGGCTGGAAATATGGCCTAGTGGCAAAAGTGCTTGCCTTGTATACATGAAGCCCTAGGTTCGATTTCCCAGCACCACATATATAGAAAATGGCCAGAAGTGGCGCTGTGGCTCAAGTTGGCAGAGTGCTAGCCTTGAGCAAAAAGAAGCCAGGGACAGTGCTCAGGCCCGGAGTTCAAGACCCAGGACTGGCAAAAACAAAACAAAACAAAACAAAACAAAACTACACCCTTGCAGGAGAGGGAGAAAAATCCCATTGGTACCTGGCTCCAACACAAGGGTAGGGGGGATAAAGTGCCCAGCTGTTGGGCCCACGGTGGCCTCACTGGCCCCTGTCACACTCCCACAGTGACCCCTCTTCTGCTCTCGGGTCTAGACCGGGCTCATTCTCTGGTGGATCGAGTCTTGTCCTTTCCCTCTCCATAGATCCTCATCCTGTGGAGAGGCTGAGTCTGGGGAAGGGCTGCCACTTGCCCAAGATACAAGCAAGCCAGTGAGGAAGCCAGACCAGCTAGGCATTCTGCAAACAGGTATTGCACCAGACAAACCTTTCCTCCTCAGGGCTGGGCCTGCCTGGGCCTGGCCCGGGCTCTGCATTGTCTGTGTCATTTGGGGCTGCTCCAATGGGTCCTCAATGCCAAGCCTGCTTCACAGCTGTCTCCTAAACCTGACCGTGGGCTCTGAGTGGCTGCCTGAGACTAGCATTGGCCCTGCCTCTCTTGGGGGTGGGTGTGAGAGGGACTCTGGCTCTAAGTAGGAAGGTATATTCTGAGCCTCTCTGGCCTTGATCCCATCGCAGGCTGTCTCCTTTCCTTTCTCCACCTAGAAAGGGAAGTAGGAAGGTGGGGCTGGCTTGTGGAGGGACTTGCCACTTTATGGAAAGACTAATGAGGATTCTCTACATTCCTAGGACTCCACCCTTGAGGACACTGAGCTACATCAATGCTTGAGTCTTCCCCAGAAAAGAGAGGGAATGCCAGGGAGACTGCAGGCACTGGAGCACAGGGTTCGATTCAGAGGCTTAGTAAAAGGGCTGTGAACCCAGTAATGATGTGGCCATAGCAGAGGGCCAGGGGTAACTCAGAGGGAAGTCACTCAAATGTGTATGTGTGTAGTTATCTCAGGAAACACTGTCTTATGGAGGCCAGAAGTGAGGTGGGGATAGATGGTGCACATAGTCAGGTATGAGCTTAGAGGAGATCAAAGGAGTAAAGCTAGGGAGCAGTAACCAGAGTGGGCTTCTTGTTTTGAGGAGCTTAAGGAAAGGGTGTCATTGAAGGATTGAGAATGCTGTGCTCTTTCCCACGTGTAAACAATGGTGACTTCCCAGGTGTGGAGCTTAAGAACTGGGCTGGAGGAGGAATAGGGGTTTAGGAGCCAGAGGCAAGGTAGAAAGGAGAGGTCTAGTTTAGAGGTGGAAGAATGGGACCAGAAGATGGCAATGGACACGAGAAAAACCAAATTAGTAAGACAGGACCCAATGGCAGCTTTGGAAGTGATCCCAGTCAAATGCTCTTTGGGTCCCTTTCTGGCACTAGGCACTAGGCAGATCCCAGTCACGGATGCCATCTGCTCCCTCAGGAGAGTTCTGGCCTGCTTTTATCCCTGTGGCCCCTGGGGTGGCACTGAGATCACTGGGCTACTAAGAGGTCAAAGCTCCTGTGTGGAGAGAGCTCCTGACAGCCAGCAGGACAGATCCTCCCGCACGGAGGCAGCTCGTGTTAACCAGGCTTATTGTTTCTGCTGCTGTGGTTTCAACGATAGCTCCAGAACAGATTCTGGGAACATTTCCTCCATTCCCTCGGGCTTGACTTTGAGGAGGGATTGACGCCTATTTTAGTATTAGGTGTGGAGGCCACGGATTTTGGGGCACTCCTGCCGACTTGCAGTCAGAGCTACAGGAAGGAGGGCTGGCTGCACCCCGCCCGCTCCTCGCCAGTGCGGGGCACGGATCCCAGCCCGGATGCAGGGGGCCCGGCTCTGTGATGCAACGCCCTGCGTTTTCCCAGCCCCGGCCGGCGTGGCGCTCCTGCCGCGGACATCGGCTCAGTGGCCCGATGACATCCCCCGCCCCGGCCCGAGCTTCCGTAAGCGTCCCCATCGCCGCCAGCCCCTTGCCGGAGGCCACTGCGGCCCGCGCCTCGGTCTCCAGTCCCATTTGGATCAGTGGCTGCGGCCCCGCCGAAACCCCGAGGGCCAGGCAGACGACCACGGACAAAGCAGCCAGTCCGCACGAAGGCGTCACGGCCAAGCCCATGGGATCTTGCGAAGGTGCGACGGCCAATGCCTCCGCGGCCGCCACCAAGGCCATGAGCAGCAGCCCGGTCCCCACTCCATTCTCGCTCGTAGCCGACCCCGGCGCCGGCCCCAGGGATCCCGGAGCTCGGCCTTCGGAGCCGGTAACACGCTGACCACGAATGCGCTCCGCACGCGCCGCGCAGGCCCAATGAAAGAAGTCTCCTCGCGAAGGTGTCCTGCTCCTTGCGCCTCTGGGTTAGGGCGAGTGAAGCCGTTGGGGAGACCACACTTCCCAGGACGCAGCGCGCGGCCTCTGAGCATCCCAAAGGCCAATGACCACCGGGGGGCGTGGCCAGCTGCGCCTCCTCGTAAGAGGCCGACGTGGCCGGCGCCCAGGTGCAGCGAGCTTGTTAACCTGCACCTCAGGTTCACCTGGGAACCTGAGCGCTGCTTGGCCTAAACATTCTCTTAACTGGTGGAGGAGGGGGATCTCAGACATGTGCAACCCCTCACCCCCTAGGTCAGGCATAGCAATGAAAACCTGGGATATCTGGCTGAAGGCTGGATGTTTATTTTCAACAATTAACTGCCTATATAAGACATCTCTACAGTAGAGGCAGTGTCCAAATGGGTCCCTGCACCTGTCAGCAGCCCCTTCCAGGACCCCCCCACCCCCACCCCAGGTGCTGCTATCAGACCATGGAGCTAGCCTGGGAAGGCACACAGGATCCCTAGCACAGGCTCAGTCACATGGTGTTGGGCAAAACTCTTCTACTTGGAATGATCAAAGTTGGCCCAGTGGCTGGGGCTAGTCTTCCCCTCCCCTCCCCCTCCTGGGAAGTTTCACTTGTACTGCAGTTAAGGCCACCAGGATGAAAGCAAAGTGAGGGCCAGGGATCCAGTGGAGCCTTGGAATGCAGGAGGGTAGGGCTAGGTTGGCTTGAGAGAGAAGTAGAGATTGAGGAGTTGGTTAGGAGAAACTTGATCATGGTTCAGCACTCCAAAAAGACAGTGTCCACAGCATCTAAAGAGCTTCCCAGAGGAAGACAGTGACCTCAGGGGTAGCTCCTTTAGCTCTTGGCACAAGAGCAACTCCAGTGTCCAAAGCCCTGTCCAGGACTGGTGGGTAAGTGGGTTTAGAAAGTCCCAGGAACCCAGGGCCTGTCTTAGGCAAGAGGCTGAGGCCTTGGCCCATCCCTGGTCCTTACTCTGTGTAGGCAAGTAGAGAGCCTCCTCCTGGGTGGGAAATCCCTCCTTAGGGGTTGGATGGGTCTGTGGAAAACAGTAGGAGCAGGATTAGGGCCAGATTCTAGCTCAGCTGAGTGTTCTGGGTCCCAGGAAGAGACCCCTGGGCTGCAGCTCTGCCCTTCAGCAAAGGATGGAACTGAGCCTGGCTCATCCCACTCCCATTAGCATGCACCAGTGCCACCAAGCCAACTGAACAGCCAGGGGCTTAGGGCGAAAGGGTATGGAATGGAGGGGTGGCCACTGAACCTGGGGTGGGGAGGGGCTGGGGGAACAGCCCCTCAGATCCATGGGTCTTCCAAAAGTCCCCCAAGTTTCAGGTTCAGCTGATGTAGACACGGTGGAAATCGTGGGCACCAAAGGCTGCGTTGCACTTGGGACACTTCCTCTGGCGGGCCTCATATCGACCCCGCACACACTCGAAGCAGAACACGTGGAAACACTTGGTAAGGACTGCATCCTTCTTGCGGGTGTTACAGCAAGGGCAGGTTAACCGTGCCTGCATAGGTAAAGGGACAAGCTTTGGAATAATTCTGTGTGTGTATATGTGTGCTTGTGCACACACATATGCCAGCTCTGGGGTTTGAACTCTGGACATTGTGCTCTCATTCAGCTTTCTTGCTCATAGCTAGTGCTCTACTACTTGAGCCACACACACATCCAGTTCAGCATTTTGGCAGGTTAAATGAAGATAAGAATCTCATGGACTTTCTGCCTGAACTAGATTCAAGATCATGCAGGTCTTAGTCTCCTGAGGAGCTAGGATTACAAGTATGAACCACCAGCATCCAGCTTGGAATAACTCTTCCCAGACTGTAAACTGACAGCAGGAGGTGGTCCAGGCAAACCCACCACACAATAGATGTAGCCATTCCTCACCATAACCTCAAAGGTGGGAACCAGCACTCTACAGAGTAGGGTACTGACATTCAAACACCAAGGTCTCAAAAACAGAAAGGAGTAGGGTGTCCTCTGAGACTATGAAACTGGAGTTTCACTTTCCTGCCCCACTGGCTTGCTGTGGCAAAATTCCAATCTTGTTTATCTTTTTTTTTTTTTTTTTTCGAGTCCTGGGCCTTGGACTCAGAGCCTGAGCACTGTCCTGGCTTTTTTGCTCACTCTGCCACTTGAGCGAGCCACAGCACCACTTCTGGTCGTTTTCTATATATGTGGTGCTGAGGAACTGAACCCAGGGCTTCAATGTATGCAAGGCAAGCACTCTTGCCACTAGGCCATATTCCCAGCTCCTCTTGTTTACCTTTTTTCTTCCTGTGTTTCCGAGGTGACAGCTGGGTAAGACAGTGACACCAGAAATGTGCTCTCTATCCTCAACTAGGCTGAGCTCTGCTGGGACTATACTCTCACCTGATACCTCCCACCTGACAGGTCAGACCAAGAAGATCTTGTCTTCTTCAACTCCAAACAGATATTACCCAGCTATAAGGATAGCTCAGGACTCCTTTGGCCTGCTTGACCAGCTGACTGTGTCCAGACTTCCCAGCATCCTCCTTTCTGATTGTTCAGGACCTTGCCACCAGCACCTCTGTCCCTCCAAGACCCAACTGCAGGAGTTAACTGACCTTCCTCCTCACTGCAGTGGCTGAGAGCACAGACCTAACCTCCTCCCTCTCCCAGCCCAGGAGCCATTCCCATCAAGACTACCAGTCACAGGGGCTCCTCTCACGGTACAGTTTATTTGCTGCCTTTCACACCATTCTCCTTCCAATCTCTAGGCTTTTTTCCCCTCTGCCTGTCACTTTAGCTTTGAGGTTCCAAAGGGGGAGAAGGACCTCTGACTCTTTATGCCACAGATGACCAGTCATGTGTGGCTTTCCCCTCTGCCTCTGATTTCCCCCTCCCACCAATCCCCGAAGGCCTCTAGGTACCTCGATCTCAGCTGTCATGAGTAGCTCCTGCACTCTTCCTAATGCACAAAGGAATACTTATCATTCACTTCTGAACACAAGTGTCTCCCCAGAACTGCCTTCCTGTCACTAAGCTGCCAATCTATCCCTGAGTTCGACTAATTCTGTCTCCTAAGTACCTCCTGAGCCTATCTACTATCTTGAACTAGCTAAATACTGTTTTTAACCACAGTGACTGCAATAGCCTAAAAATTTCCCAGCTTCTTGCTAGGTGCCAGTGGCTCATGTCTGTAATCCTAGCTACTCAGAAGGCTGGGAACTGAGGATCATAGTTCAAGGCAACCCAGGCAGGGACGTCCGTGAGACACTCAACCACCAAAAAGCTAGAAGTGGAGCTGTGGCTCAAGTAGCAGAATGCTAGACTTCAGGCACAGGGACAGCGTCCAGATTCTGAGTTCAAGCCCCAGGACCAGACATCTTCCCTGCATTCTAACCTCCAGATCAAATCCAGCAACACATCTGTATCTTCCTGTTTAAGTCTTTGGTGAGCCTGGAGTGTAATTCAGTTAGAGCTTGTGCTTAGTAGTATGTATATGGTCTTTGATTCCATGCCCCTGACCCCCGCCCCAACCTAAGGAAAACCAAGACAGAAATATGCTTCAAAATCTCCAAACTCCCCACAGGGAAAGACAAGATGGTCAATCTAACTCCTGACACTCTCCTGGGACTGCCATTGTCTGATCACGCCACTCCCTCCACCAACCCCAGTGGCCAGCTCTGGCCAGCATTTTCTCTTATTGTATGGTTTACACATCTACCTTTAAGCCCTTTCCCTGAATGCACTCATCCCCATTTTCCCTGGATAGCCCTTTCTTCAGATCTATTTAGAGTGACTGCCTCCGACCTCCCGGTATTTAAGGGCTTCCCTAGAATTCCCATGACCCCTGTGGTCTCTGCAACCACATTACTTATCACCAGAATGGGAGAATTAGTTGGTCACCTCCCCAGCTGACTGCCAGTCTCAAGGTCTACATCTTCTACCTCATAGCTGGGTAAACATAGTGCCTGGCACATGGCATGTACCCTGCAAGCCTTGGGCCAACTGTCTAACTCCACAGTGGTTTTTGCTGTCCTACCTTATCTCCAGGTCTCCAAAATACCCACAATTCCTCCCAACTCCTTGCTGTCATCCCTGGGTTGAAGCAACACAACTCAGCCGAAGCCCCACCTTATACTCCTTGATCTCCTCCTGAAGGATTTCATCGGCATCTGCATAAACTTCTACCTTCCTCTGCTTCTCCAGTTTGCGTCGCAGCCGAGAGATGTCCTCCTGGAATAGAGAGAGAGGAAAGGCTCAGTGCAAGGGACTTCATCTTACAGCTAGCTCTGTGCCTGCCAGGTACGATGCTGGCTTGCTTGCTCTCTCCCTGGGGAACATACCTGAGCCCTCTTGAGGTTGAAGCTCTCCTTTTCACGGGCAGCCCGGCTCTCGGCCAGGCAGGGCTGGATCTCCCGTAGCCGGGTCTGCACATGCTCCAGCTGCACCTTCAGATCCTCGGCGAGCTGGGCTGCCTCCACAGCCTGAGGTGGGTGGACAGGAAGGGGAAGCACATTTGTCTAAGTCAGGGGAGCCATGGTTCACTAATGCATCAAAATATTCTGTGTGACAAGTGTACTTTGTAGCCCTGTCTCCCTCCCCCTACTCCACCTACCCAACACTGCTCCTCACTTCATGGTGTGTGTGTGCGTGTGTGTGTGTGTGTGTGTGTGTGTTGGTATTGGGATGTGAATTCAATTGCTCAACTTTTTGCTCAAGGCTGGTGTTCTACCACTTGAGCCATGCCTCCACGCCTCCACTTCTGGCTTTCTGCTGCTAGTTGAAGAGATTGGCATCTAACAGACCTTGCTGCCTGGGCTGACTCTGAACCAATTCTCAAATCTCAGCCTTCTGAGGAGCTAGGATCACAGGCGAGAGCAAATGGATTCCTTTGGTCTCTGGGCTCCCAGTGGGCCATTCTCAGTGTTCTCTTTAGTTCTTCTAATCCACATGCACCATTTCCGTTTCCTTACATGACTATCTGTGATCTATAAACACCATTATTTATGGAATTACTAGCTTGCTATCTACTTCTCAAGACTAGATGTCCTAGCCTTTAAAGAAGGCAGGGACTCCTTTATGAGATCTAGTATGTAGCAGAGACATAGAAAATACTAAATGATTGCCAGGCACTGGTGGCTCATGCCTGTAATCCTAGCTACACAGAAGGTTGAGATTTGCTCAAAGCCAGCCCAGGCAGGAAAGTCCCTGAGACTCTTATCTCCAAGTAACTAACAGAAAACCGTAAGTGGTGCTGTGGCTCAAGTGGTAGAGTGCTAGCCTTGAGTTGAAGAAGTCAGGGGCAGCACCCAGGCCGAGTTCAAGCCCCATGAACCCCACCCCCAGCAAAAAAAAAAAAAAGAAAGAAAATACAAAATGAATTAGACAAGAATATAGCCACACAAAAGAAATGAAAATCAAAGTTAATCTAAGACTACCATAAACTAGATTTTTTAAATATTTTTTTTATCAAATGCCCATCCTGGAGCTTGAACTCAGGAATTGGGCACTGTCTCTGAGCTTTTGTACTCAAGGCTAGCACTTTTACCACTTGAGTCACATCTCCACTTTTGGCTATTTGGTGGCTAACTGCAAATTTTCCTGTATTGGATGGCTTCAAGCAGTGATTACCAGCCTCCTGGCTATCCATATCAGGTTCAGATGGGAGTTACTGGCCCAGGCCACTTCCCACACACACCAACCTCACCTTCCTTTTGTTGAGCTCCAAGGCCTGGCTACGCAGTGTCAGCTCCTTCTCCACACCGCCAAGACTGCCCTGCAAGGCCCGCTCCTTTTCCTCCAGCTTCTGTACAGTCAACAGCTGGGCATCCACCTGAGGACAAGAGCCTCAGTGCTGGGAGCCCTACCTCTCCAGCTCCACCCTCAAGCTCTTCCTTGAGCTGGCTATACCTGGGACTTGAGGCCAAGAACCTGCTCGCCCAACTCATCCTTCTCTTCGCGAAGCAACTTGTGAATCTGGTTGGCCTTTATCCGCTCTGACATCAGCTTAAAGTTGGCATCGTCCTTTTCCCGCAACTGTTGTAGCAGCCGCCCATTTTGTTCCTGCATGTCCTCAAAAGCCTGACCTGTCACATCCATCTCTGACAGCAGAGCCTCCTCCTCCTGCAAGGAGACAAGAGCAAAGTGCTAGTGGACAAGACGCTGGTGGAGAACCTCAGGAAAATGTGGCAAAGAGTAAGTGGATGAAGCCATTTAAGTGTTCCAAGAGCTGGAGGAACCTACTAGAGGCTAGAGAAGGCAGTATGAGAAGGGGGACTACAGGGGGACACACCTGCTTGGTGGCACCCAACTTGCGCTGCAGGTGTTCGATCTGCTCCTCAGCCTGACGGATGCGCCTCAGGGCATCCTCATCAGCAATCTTCTTGCTCTCCCTTCGATCCCTCTCCTCCAGTTCCCGGATACGGCTCCTTAGCTCATCAACCTACAACAGAAGGATCTGTCCCTGAACTAGGCCTGTTCTGGCGGGAAGTCCGCAGCGAGCCCCTCAGCACACTCCATCAGCCCCAGCTGCCCTCACCTCAGCCTTGGCCTTGCGTTCAGCCGCCATGAGCTGCACCTTGTCCCGCTGCTCCTTGGGGGCTGATTTATACATGTCGAGCAGCAGCTTCATCTCCTTCTGGCTCTCTTGGGCCTTCCTGGGGAGGGTATAGGAGGCAGGCTCAGTATGCCAGGTGACAGGCCCCTTGTCAGAGCTAGTGAAGGGACAGCAACAAGGCCTCACTTGAGCTCCGCTCGAAGTCCTCTGAGTAGATCTGATTCTTTTCTCTTGGCTTCTTCTAATTTGGCCTTCTCTCGATCCACCCTTGAGAGAGCTGAGGCTACAGGTGGGGTTCCCACGCCTGGCCCTTCTCGTTCCCGAAGTTCCCTTTTGGGCCTGGCCTCAGGTTCTCGACCCCTGGAAGAGGGGCCTTGGGCCCCAGGAGGTAGGGCCTGAGCATCCTCTTCGGAGGGAATCAGCTCCTCTTTCTTCACTGAGGAGGTAGTGGTGGTGGCACCAGGCACTAAAGCCACCTCCTTCCTGCTGTCAGGAGTACCCACAGGGCCTGGCCCACACTCTTCTTTCCCTGGGGCTGGGGCACTGAGGACAGAGTCATCAGGATGACCCAGGCTGGGGATGGGGTGGGTGGAGCCACTGGCTTGGGCCCGGAGCTGCAAAAACACAAAGGAACAGGGATAAGCCAGTGCTCACTGGGGTCTAGCCAGGGCCTTCCCTAGGCATCCCTTCCTCACCTTGCCAATCTCAGCCTGCACTTCTCGAAGCTTCCGCTTATATCGCTGGGCATCCCCTTTTAGCTGGTGGTTGTGGTTCTGGAGACTGCTAATCAGGTGACGCATCTCCCGATTGATGGGCCCTGGGAAAGGGAAATAAGGTTATCACACTGTCCCTCCTCATTAGGGCCTCAACCCTTCAGTAGGGAAGGGGCTGAACCAGTCAGCATTCCTATTGTGCAGAAAGGTTTCACCCTTCAGTAAATAACGTAGACTTGAAGAAAACTCATCGGAGTTATCGTGACACTGCCTGTTCTCATGTTATTTGTGCTAAGGTAATTTTTCAATACCTCCAAATTTCCTTCCATGGAACAGTTAACTAACATTCACAGAAGTTCCTCAATTTCTTTTGTTTGGTTTTGTTTTTTTGCCAGTCCTGGGGCTTGAACTCAGGGCCTGAGCACTGTCCCTGGCTTCTTTTTGTTCAAGGCTAGCACTCTGCCACTTGAGCCACAGTGCCACTTCCGGCATTTTTCTATATATGTGGTGCTGAAGAATCAAACCCAGGGCTTCATGTATATGAGGCGACCTCAATTCCTTTTGGATACTTAAACAACTGACACCCTCTCCTTTACATATGGTCTGTCTCCCCAGCCCAAACTGCAACACTCTCTCTGGATACTTTTTCTTTTCCTGCAGCATATTTCATGTTACCTTTACCACTAACATACACATTTCATTTCTCCTTTGATGTCTGTCTTTCCTCTATTAGAACCTGCCCCGCAATGGCAGGGATTCTCTATGTTCTGTCCATTGGCACAACCTCAACGCCTAGATAACTGATGGTACTCAATAAATCTTGTGGCTGGGTATCGGTGGCTCATACTTGTAACTCTAGCTACTCAAAAGATGGGAATATAAGGGATATATCATGGCTCAAAGCCAGCCTAGGCAGGAAAGGCTATGAGACTCTCATCTCTAATAAGCCAGCAGAAAATTAACCACTGTGGCACCGTGGCTCAAAGTGGGCATTAGAACAAAGGAGCGCAGAGACAGCATCCAGGCCCCAAATTCAAGCACCATGATTGACAAAACAAAAACAAAAATCTTTTTTTTTTTTTTGGGGGGGGGGGGCCAGTCCTGGGGCTTGGACTCAGGGCCTGAGCACTGTCCCTGGCTTCTTCTTGCTCAAGGCTAGCACTCTGCCACTTGAGCCACAGCGCCACTTCTGGCCATTTTCTGTATATGTGGTGCTGGGGAATCGAACCCAGGGCCTCCTGTATACGAGGCAAGCACTCTTGCCACTAGGCCATATCCCCAGCCCCAAACAAAAATCTTATGAAACAAATGTCTTAGAGACACCAGAAGCCAGAGAAGCCCAGAAAAAACAACTGGTGACAGCTCCTGAGTTCTGAGTAGCTATGCCGGGCCTGCTCCTTCAGCCTCCCTCCCCATCTGCTGCAATCCTAAGTCTGGGTACCCCCTTGGGTATTCTTGTTTGCCACAGGGTACGGAGGCTCTGTGAAAGTAAAGGGCTCAACCTCTTGCATGTGCACAAGCAATGGCCCTGTCAGCAAGGTCCAATACTCCCAAATAAGTGCTGTCTCACCACCTACCTGCCTGCTCGTTGGCAGCCAAGTTCTGTTCAAACTCAATGCGCAGCATCTCATACTCCTTGCGCACCTGGGCCAGCGTGTCTTCTAGCTGGATGACCTCCGTGCGCAGCTTCTTCTGCAGCCCCAGCTCATCACTCTATAGGGTGTGGCGAGTTAGAGACGCATGTACCTCTCAGCCCCACCCCAGGCCTCAGGAAGAAATTTGTGCCCTAGGGATCCTGGGCAAGCATGCAAGGCCTCAGAAATACAGGAATGCCCTAACTCTAAGGGTGTGGCTCTCAATTCATCCCAGGGCCATACCTCCATGTGCTCAATGTGTCTCAAGTGAGAGTTCTTGGTGGCCAACAGCAGTCCCCGGGCCTCGTCCAGCTGGGTCTTCACTTGTAGAGACTCGTTGTAAAGCAGGGAGAACTGGGCCTGAAGCATTCGGTACTCCCCTGTCTCTCGAACCACCTCTTCAGGAAGGCTCCGCAAGGCCACCTGGAGGTGAAGATGCCACAAAGGATTCAAGGGTGCATGAGGACTCAAGAGTAAGTCCTTACCTTGTATCCCCCACATCCTCACAGCCACAGCCTACCTTGAGGCGTTCATTCGTCCGCACAGCCCCCTGAAGCTCTGTCTGCAACTTCTCCAGTTCTGCCATGCGGCTGTTGGCCAATTCTTGGTTTTCCTCCAACTCTGCATTCAACATCTCAAACTAAGGAGTGGGAGGGGCTGTGATAGCAGAGCCAGGAGGGTGATGGTCTCCTCATCACCCACAACCCAAGTGCGGGGCACTGATAAGATTCTGAAGCCCTAAACCAACGGCTTTCTTAAGGCACCCAGGAGAGGTGGGAGAAAAATTCTGCATGTGAGTACTGAATACTAAGGACTAGGGTTCTAAAGACTGAAGAATCCAGGGGCACAGTGCAAGTGGCAAAGCCTAGCAAACCTTGAGTTCAAACATCAGTAACCACAAAAAACAACAACAAAACGGAAGCAGCAGCTGAAGTAAAGGGAAAACAGCATGGGGGCCACAGAATGCCAACAGATGTCTAATATCCTACTTGTTTCTTTTCTGGGCTTTCTCTCTGTGCTGTCATGGAAGTTTTGTCCTGTCATGTCCTCTATAATATGCCTAGTGCTTAGCACTTAGGTGTTTAGGAATTACTTAATAAGTAAATGAAAGAGCTGCAGGAGTGACAGGGATGGGGCTCAGAGGTAGATGGCTGCCCTTTGTGAGAAGAAGATGCTAACAGGGCAAGAAGGATGCTGATGCTCACCTTTTGCATGTTGAGTGTGATCTGACCCCCCTGGAAGCCTGAGGAGCTCCCAGAGACATAGTAGCCAGAGTTGAGCTGTGGAAGGAAGAGACAGATGATGGATGTGAAAGGTAGAAGCTAGGGCCCAAAGCTCCCAGCCCTGGCTCCATCTGCCAAGCCCTGCAGCCATACCTGCTCCAAAGCTTCTGCTAGGTGCTTATTGAGCTTTTGTTCTCGCTTGCGCAGCTTCTCAATGTCCCACTTCAGATCCTCCACTGTTGTCTCCATCTCAAGCACCTTAGTCTCTGATGATGTTACTTTATCCTGGAGCTCAGAGTACTAGACATAATGGAGGAACACACAATGAGATAAGGACTTGTTTCTTGAGATCCTCAAGTAACCATTTAACCCATACCCTGCTGCAGTTCTGATTCCACCCCCAAAAAACCAAGTCCTACCTCCAATGAGATGCGATGGTGCTTCTCCTGAAGCTGAGTGGCCAAGTCCTGCAGCCGCCGGTTCTCACGCCCCAGCTCCCGGGTGTGTGCCCGTGCCACTTCGCTGGGGGGCTCATTATCCCCTGAGAAGGCAAGGCCCAGGTAAGAGCCAAGCCCTGGGCAATGGGGCAAGCACTAACTCATTCTGGAATCTGCTATGTACAGTGTGATCCACCAGCTATCTTGCCAATTTTTCATGACAAAGCCAGGAGTCTTTATCCCCACTGCATAGAGAAGGAAAGCAGCTCAGAAAATAGAATTTTCCTAGAAAGTACAGGCTAGGGAGACAGCACTAAGGCTGGGAAAGGTCTATCACCTAGGCATTTGCTGCTCTGCCTGTGGGTCACTAGCTGCCCCCTAAGTTTACACGACATTCTCCAGAGAGACCTGCAGCTAGAAGCAGGGCACTGGTGGCTCAGGCCTATAATTCTAGCTTCTCAGAAGGCTGAGATCTGAGGATCATGGTCCAAAGCCAGGATGGGCAGGAAAGCCCATGAGACTCATCTTCAATTAACCATCAAAGAGCAGAAAGTGGATCTGTGTCTCAAGTGGTTGAGTGCTGGCCTGAAGCACAAAAGCTCAAGGACAGCACCCAGGCCCTGTCCCAGGACCAGTGCACACACACACACTCCACCCACCTCTCTGGAGTTCAATTCCATAAATGAAAGCTGGAGTTCCCATTTCATAGACTAACCCTTTCTATCATGAGGATGGCTTATTCCTTGGACTTGAGAAATTTGTGGGACTTTTTTTTTTGGGGGGGGGAATGGATGAGCATAAAGATGGAGGTGGATACAGACAACTCTAGTGAAGGGGCACTAGGAACTAACCCCGGCTGTACACTCGCTGACAAAGTTCCTCCACTCGGCGCTGTAGGCGGTCTGAGGCCTCTACTACTCGGGACACTGCTGCCTTGGAAAACTCCATCCGTCCCTGCAGTTGCAGTTCCACTTCTTCGTTGCTGCTGGCACCCAGTGCCACCACAAAAGCCAAGGCCGGCTCACTAAGAGGGGGTCTCAGTTGCATTGGCAAGGCCTCTAGGAGAGATAACCAAATACCCATGAGAATAACAGTAGCAGTAACCACCAGTCAGTACCAAGCTCCAGAATGGGTCCTTCAACACTCCATGGCTCACTTAACAAAATGTGTAGTGGTTATTCCTACCTTGAAAGTGGCACCACTGTTTAAATAATCCTCAAAGCTACAGAATTGCTAAATCCCTTCCTCAGTCTAAACTACCCCACACACATACCACATTCATTCCCATTTAGGGCCCCGATGCCAGACATTGATGACTCACATCTATATTCCTCACTACTGAGATCTGAGGATTGCACTTCAAAGCCGGCTGGAGCAGGAAAGTCCACGAGACTCTTATCTCCAATGAACCACCAGAAAACTTGATGTGGTGTTGTGGCTCAAAGTGGTAGAGCACTAGCTTTGAGAAAACAAGCTCAAGGACAGTGCCTAGGCCCTGAGTTCAAGCCCTATGACGGGGAGTGGAGGGAGGGGATTCCTCCCTGCAAAGGGAGAGATGACAATCCAAAAAGAATTGTACTCATTACATGACTTATGAAATGGTAACCTCTGCCTTAATAAAAGCAATAAGATTGTACTAAAAAAATTCCTCCCTGATGAACAATAATATTTCTGCTTGTCTCTCATTTGATCACATCTAGAACAGTGGTAAGTACATGGCTGATGCTTAGTTATTCCTTTAGCATTATTCAAGTATCAATATCAATAGCACTCTGAATCAAGTTAGACAAGTTAGTCCTTTTACCCACTGTACTTTACTAACCCCAAACATGAAATCAACTTTTCAGAGGTGGCAGCAGGAGTGGGAAATTTAGGAGTTTGTCCTCAAAGGCCTCTTTTCCCCAAGACCTTTCCCAGTACATAAGCTGTCAAGATCCTAAAGTCTGTCCTACCCCTCAGATCCGAAGTCCCTGGCTCTGTGAGTGGGATCACATCACGAGTAGGCCCCTCCTGGGCCCCAGGTGTCTCTGTCCCTGCAGAAATGTCCCTCTGATTCTCATGGCACCGGAGAAGGGCTTCCACAGTTTCATCCAGCTGAAGGGAGAAAAGCATCAGAAAGGTTATGAATCTCTCATTTCCAACATGACATTCTTTTCTCAGAAGGGCTGAGAATTTGCAGTTGAATCAAGAGCAGATCCTGGAAAGCAATGCACCTGGGCCCAGTAGCGATTAACAATGAGGAGAGTAGCATCATCTGTGGCCTGCCGCTTCTCCAATTTTTCAATTCTTTCTCGGAGTTCATCTTCACAAGCTTGACGCTGTTCCAACCGCTCAGCCAGTTTCTTGTTCTTGAACTGCAGAACCTTCAAGTCCATCTCCTCCTAGGGAAAAAAAAACAAAGAGGATGAGGACACTTTCAGGCAAGACTCAGAAACCTAGAGACAAAGGAGAACAACTGGAACACATGGGAGAGAGGATCTAAAGAGTCTCAGACATAAGAGGAGGCTCATATTCTGCTTCTGCCTCTCTACCTTTGTAAATCTGAGGCTTTTGATAGAATTCACACGCCCTCTGGGGTCCTGTTTGTCTACCACGCGTTCCGGGCTTCCTTTGATAGTAAGTGCTGTAAAGTGGACCTTGCTAAGCTTGGAAAACTGGTAGCAAGATTCTGGACAGTTTAGGTGGAGACCAGAGAAATGGCATTCTAGGAAAAGCCCACGAACCGTGGAAGAGATGCCCCCAAGACGAATGGGCTCAATTAGAGTGGTTGTAGTCTTCTCCTCACGGCTCAGCTTCTTCTCTGGGGGCCCTGAGCCCCCGTCGCCGGCGGCGCGTTTGTTGCCGGGCCCAGACATAGTTGCGACGGCGAGGAGTGGCGCAAGGTCCCTCGAGGGGCGTCAGGAGGACGGTGGCGACACTTCCGTCACCTGGAAAAGACAGAGAACACAGACGTAGAAGCGGCCAGTCTTCTGAACCCCTGAACCGCCTCCGCTGTGCACACCTGCGGAATCCAGCCTCCGTGGGCCCCGGGGCCTCACCAACAGCAGACTCAACCTAGCGCCGCCATCTTGGATTTCACCGGACGTCGCCGGCCTCCAAGACCCACGGCGCAGGCGCCGGAGGCGGTACCGGATGTGACGAAACGCCTTCATTTTCTGTTTTTATTGGTCGCGCTGGGTCCCGCCTGTCGGGTAGTGTCATTTCTTCCGGAAAGCGTCTGGTTTCTCTCAGGGATTGGCCAGAGGGTGGTTTCCATAGTAACTGCCACCACACTCCTCTTTCCTGCCCCAGGCACTGAACCAGCCCCGCTAACAACACCTTTCAAGGGGGCATCAAGGTGGGCAGCACTTGCATTTCCTTACGCACGCGCGTATCTTCTCCTTGGAGTGTATCTGAAATTGCTACCGTCCTCCTTCCTTTCCTTTTTCCTTCCCAAGCCTCCCTAGCAACCATCACCACGGAGGGCGGGAAGACGCCCTCACCGCGGATTGGCTGCGTCCACCCCCGGCCGCACTGATTAGCTGCAGGATCGCAGGCGGCCGAGCGTCGGCAATCGCGGCGGCAGGTCCTGTACCCCGACCCTGGCCCGGGGAGTTTATGCTGTCTCTGCACCGAGGACAAGATGATTAGCTCTAAGTCCACCCACGTCCTAGGAACGAGGGCGCGGTCATTGTCTGAACACCTCTCTGAACTGCAGCGGGAACTAGAGAAGGGTCACAGCTCGATGAGTGGACTGGCACAGACCACAACCGAGATACGGACCGATTCGTCCACCGCGGTCTCCGCCTTGGTGGGGATGGAAGACCCTACAGCCAACTTGTTCCCGGTGAGAGCAGGACACAGTGATCCGTTAGTGAATGTTTATAACAGCGCCACCCTTGGCCGGGCGCCCGGTGGCTCACGCCTGTAATCCTAGCTACTCTGGAGGCTAAGATCTGAGGATGGCTGTTCAAAGCCAAACCCGGCAAGCCTGAGATTCCAATTGACTGGAAAAATGACAGAAATGAAGCTGTGGCCCAAGTGGTAGATCGATAGCCTTGAGCAAAAACGCCCGGGGACAGCATGCAGGCCCGCAGTTCAAGCCTAGGACCGGCACCGCCCCCACTCCCACCCCCAAATAAAGCGCCATCTTTCATTACATTTCTCCCACCACTTTGGTAAAATGAGGAAAGGGGTGTGTGTGGATATGTGCCCTAATTGTTAATATGCGATAAATAATACTTAGGGCCTGTGACTCCCCCCACCCCCTCCTGCCCTCAGTGCCCTATAGTCCCAGAAATGAGAAAGTGCCCTATAGCACTCAGCCCCACTGGAACTTCACAACCCAGAGGGGCCAAGTACCGCAATCAATCCGCCTTCTTTCCGCAGCCACCGTTGCCCCAGCCTGGGATCTGCATGTGGTGAGTGTGAAGGACCTTGGGAAAACGCTGCACCTCATACATGCATTATTCCTTTAGTGACTCCCCAACAGTCCTGCCCAGCAGCCAGAGGCACTCCCAATTTCCAGATGAGACTGAGGCTCATAGATGCAATTCTCCAGACTCCTCAGTCTCAAGTGGCAATGTGAGAAGACAAAGACTGAGGGTGTAAATGGCATATCATAGTTGTACACATGAGGATACTGAGGCCTGCAGTAGAGATTTCACCAGGATCATACAACAAAATAGTGGTACAGACAGTAACTTACTTTCTAGCTATAGCCTTTATAGAGAGAATCCTTAGGGCTCATCTAGGCCATGTCCCTCATTTACAAAGAAAATGAAGCCCACAGAGCAAAGTGACTTGCCAAAAGTTTAAAACAATGTGTTATCAAAGAGCCAGACTTTAAAACTTACATCTTGGGCTGGGCTGAAGCTCAGTGGCAAAGTACTTGCCTAGAAAGTGCAACGTCCTGGGTTTGATTCCCAGTACCAAAAAAAGAAAAGACAAAAAAAAAACAACAACAACAAAACAAACAAAAGAACCCCAAACTTAGATCTTCCCATTTCCAGTCTGATGGTCTAAGTAACCAGATAGTCCTGTTTTGAAACTAACGTACTTCAGTGCTTTGTTTCCCCCTTTCATCTGACAGGAAATATCTGGATATTCATTCCATGCAAAGGCTGGAGAAGACAGCCACCCTGGAGGAGATGAGGGAGTATGGGACTAGAAGTGGGGTGGGGGAGAGCAATGAGGGAGGGTAGATATGATGAATGTAGGGTGATGACAGAGCAGTTGTTACTCCTTCCTTTCCCTCCCAAGGGTACTGACTGAGCTCTTGGAGCTTGGCAGTCCTGAACAGAGTCTGCGGGATGCCATCACCCTGGACCTCTTCTCCCATGCACTCATCTTCTGCCGCCAGCAGGGCTTCTCACTAGAGCAGATGTCAGCAGCTTGTGCCATACTCCAAGATCTTCACAAGGCCTGTGTTGGTGAGAGGGACATGGCTACCAGAAAGTTTGAGTTCCAGGATTAGGCTGGCACAAATGACCATGAGCAGAAATAGGGAAATCACCACCTTGAATCTTTATTCCACCATTACTAGTATTATTGCATGCCAGTTATTGCCTTTGAAATTCTGTTTCCTTATAAGTTACACAGCACTAGCTTTATGGGACTGTTCTGAGAAATATGTAAATATATACCATTGTGCTAAATAAAATAGTTTTTGTGTTTTCCTAAAATAGTTTTTGTGTTTGAGGGTGTTTAATAATAGCTGAAATGATATTATTCCCTGGTTTATTTGTCATTCCATTAGAGTATAAGTTTCCAAAGGTAGGACTTTTGTCTTGTTGGGCACCTTAAACAGTACATAGTAAGGGTCAGTTAAGTGAGTTTAAGGGAACAAGCCAGGATTTAAGCCTAGCTCTGTCCACCACTGAAACTCACACTCCATTAAGTTTTAAGAGATGAAGGGATGAAGAGGGAAAAGAACTCATGGCTGCACCTTGCTTTCCCTACCAGCAACCCCTTTGGGCAACGTGGAGGAATGCTACCGCTACTTTACCAGTGTTCTTTTTTGCCATGGAGTCAGGGTCAGTACCCTGGAGTACCCATCACCCTTTCCCAGGGCCTAACCTAATTTCCTGCTCATCATGCTTCTTTGAAGGCCATTACTCTGCTCCTAGATAGCTGGGCTTTAGAGAAAGGGCCAGGCTTCTGGAAGCCATTGACAGTCTAACTCCTAGTCCTTACCACAGCGCCCCCCCTTCAGCATTGACCTTTTTAAGGAGGAACAGCTTCTGGCCCTGGCTGACTACGTGGTCAACACCTACTTCCGCCACTTCAAGCTCTACAAATATGTCTTCACCCCCCAGGTACTGGCAATGGGCTTGCAAGAGGCTATCTCCATCTTTCCCTTTCCCTCAGAGCAGGTGCCTTTCTCTCAGCATCCTCGTTCCTGTCTCTTCCCAGGTGCGGCTGGATCTATCTTTGGATTACTTGGGGCTAGAGCCACCCAAGCCCCAGCCAGAGGGTAAGATGTGTACCAGAGTAGCAGGGAAGGGGCTAGCCCATGGCTGGAGCCAATACCTCTTCCTGTTTCTGGCTCAGTGAAAGAAGAGGACATGGAAGAAGAGCGAGTTATTCCAGAGGGGAAGGAGACAGAGGAAGCAGCAGAGCTAGAGAAAAAGCCAAGTGAGTACCAGGGGAGGTCAGGGTGCCCTGCAACTCAAGAGCCATTGTGAAATGGTGGATTTGCACCACCTCAGTCCTTCAGACATGTAGTTTTTTTTTTTTTTGGCCAGTCCTGGGGCCTGGACTTAGGGCCTGAGCACTGTCCCTGGCTTCTTTTTGCTCAAGGCTAGCACTCTGCCACTTGAGCCACAGCGCCACTTCTGGCCGTTTTCTGTATATGTGGTGCTGGGGAATTGAACCCAGGGCCTCATGTATAAGAGACAAGCACTCTTGCCACTAGGCCATATCCCTAGCCCCCAGACATATAGTTCCTGTCAGTGTCCTCTCTGATTCCTAGTGCAGAGTCCACAATGACAAATACATAAGAGCACCTGCTCCGGGGAAGGGGGTACAGCAAAACAGGTGGCTCTAGGAGAGGATGATTAGAAAACCATCCACAATAATAGCTAGCAGAGATCTGGCAACACTATGTACTCCTATGTGCTGGATGTCAAAACTATTCACTTTTTTTTTTTTTTTTTTTTTGCCAGTCCTAGGCCTTGGACTCGGCCTGAGCACTGTCCCTGGCTTCTTTTTGCTCAAGGCTAGCACTCTGCCACTTGAGCCACAGTGCCACTTCTGGCCATTTTCTATACATGTGGTGCTGGGGAATCGAACCCAGGGCTTCATGTATACAAGGCAAGCACTCTTGCCACTAGGCCATATTCCCAGCCCCAAGACTATTCACTTTACCAAGGCATGCAGAGGATCACTAACCTGCCTACAGCCAAACAGCTAGTCAGGTAGCTGTTAAACTACCAAGACCAGCAGCTGGTCCTACTGGAAGAGGATGCTGCTGCAGTAAGTGATTCTATGCTAATGCCTTCTAAAATGTGATCCCCCCAAAGTCCAACATAGCCATTGTGCCCAACTGTGGCTCACAGAAGGGCCTGGCTGACATTTCCTAAAATGAAGCAATATTTCTTCCTGTGTAACCTGTAAGGTTGTTTTTCCACAGCTAGGGACAAGTGCCTTATCCCCTACTTGTGACTTCTCCACCCTTGCAGGCAAGGTCTGTACGCTCCAAACCTACATCAAGACCCAGCTGAATAAGGAGGTGGGACAGCTCCAACAGCTGATGGAGGAACAGCTTAAGGCTAGTGAGGACAGGCTTAATAGCAAGTTGAGTGCACTGGAGCGACCCAACCAGCTACCACCCAGCAAAGCCAAGGCCAAAACAAAGTGATCCTCAGCATTTTCACCAATAAAAACCTGGGCCAGAGTGCCCCACTCCCACCCAGCCTCCTTCGTGACCAACCTTCTAGGCTTCACTGTGGAAGACAGAAAAGACAGCAAACCCACTAGATAGCACACCTGGACACTCGCTTTCCCTGGCGTGTAGCAGATTTTATTTCAGACGCAGTACCGACAAGGCCAAGCATGGTATTCCCAGTGGCTCCTTTCCACCCCGGCTCTGATTTGCAAGCCGTGGCCTGTGGTGGTAGGTGTACAGGGTAGTTCTCTACAGTAGCATGAACAGTGGGGGGCCTAGCTAGGCAAGGGGGGTCCTGAGGCCAGACCTTGAGAGACCCTCCTTTCAGAGTGTCCTTCTTCCTGAGACTTCTCATGGCTGAGGTTCTAGCCCAACACCAGTGCAGCATCATCTTCCATAACAGCAGTGGAGTCCCCTTCCTCTTCAGCCCCCATGAGGGGAAAGGGCCCAGGGGCCCGGTGTTGGAAGAGGGCGGCCCGGTTCTGCTGCTCGCCCTTCTTCACCCAGTGCCCATACAGCCGGAAGGCACAGTTGTCGATGAGGCGCCGCACTGACCGCAGGGCATAGGGGTCCCTCAGCAGCGCGTTCTTGGTCAGCGGTCGTACACGGTGGGTGCTTAAGGCTACTCGTCCAGCAGCTAGCACTGTCCACACTGCCACCTGAGAAGGGAGGCAGGGTGAGCTTCAGCGGAACAGATGGCCCAAGGATGCTGACAGGGTAGGCAGGTGGAGGCCCTACCGCTCTTCTATCTTACCCGGAACCGCTGGCGAGGTGTGAGGTTCCAGATTTGGCTGCCTTCACAGCGCTCAAAGAAAGGGTGCTGTAGGGCTTGATCTGCTGTCAGGCGCTCCTCAGGATCTACCTGTAGTAGCCTAGAGATCTAGGGGAAATCCCAGAGCATGAGGAACAGATCTTGGATCTTCTCCACAGACCCCTTAAGGCCCCAGGCTCACCAGGTCTTTGACGGTGTTTGAACGATCATCCCACTCAGGTGAACTAAACTGGTATTGGCCCTCCATGATCATACGTAACATCAGGATCTGGCGCCGGTGCCAGAATGGTGGTGAGCCAGCCAAGAGTGTGAAAAAGATCACTCCACAGGCCCAGCTGAGAAAGAGACCAGGCATGCATAACAGGCAAATGTAAAGGATAGATAGTACACACCGAGGAGGGAAAAGAAGGCCAGAAACTCACAGGTCAACTTCCTTGCCATAGCCTGGATGGGTTTCATCCATGGAGCATTTAAGGATCTCTGGTGCCAGGTACCCTGGGGTTCCACACAACTCTGCGGAGAGAGGGCAGAGACTTAAGGGACTCAATAAGCCTCCTCCAGGACCCTTACCACCAGATCTCTTGCTGGAGCCTCAACACTGCTGCCCCAGTGTTACAAACTCGGTTCCTGCTTGTGTTCTGCAAGCCTCTAGCTAGCTACTACTGTTAAACAACCCAAACACTGCCTGTGACTTCCTAGGAAACTCAGGTCCTACCCAGCCATACCATTTGAGTCCTCCAGCTTTCCAATCAAGCCAGCTCCACCACTCATACCACTTCCTTATCTCGTTACACAAATAATACACATGTAAAGCCAATTTTAGTTTTTGCATTACTTTCTGCCCTACAATATGGAAGAACTAAGAGGAAATGTGGGCTTTTCTAAAAAACAAACAAACCACACTACAAAAGGCTTAGTGTAAAACCTTCCCCTAGCTGGGTGCTGGTGGCTCACACTTGTACTCCTAGCTACTCAGGAGGCTCAGATCTGATGAGGGTGGTTCAAAGCCACCTGGGCAGGAAAGTCCATGAGACTCCAATTAACCACCTGAACACCGGAAGTGGTGCTGTGGCTCTAAATGTTAGAGCTTATCCTTGAGCAAAAGGAGCTCAGGGGCATCACCAGGCCCCAAGTTCAAGCCCCACAACTGACAAAAGCAAAACAAACCCTCCCCTGATTTCAATTCCCCATTGTGGTATCAGGATGAAGTTTAGGCTCACAAGTGCTGCGCTTTTTCTATAACTTGATCAAAGACTATGTTTTAGTTTCCTCAACCACTTCAAAGCACCAAATCCTCCATTCTAGTAATTTCCAAACTGTCTCATGGCATACTCCCAGGAGATGATAACAGGCCTAAATTGAGAACACCTTCCTTGGGAAAGGCATTACATTCTTGGGAATTTTATTCCTACACCTAGTATTTATTGAATAGTGAATATGCTCTTACTGAGTTCACTGTCTTCCAGAAAGCAAACAATAACAGAGTAAGATGAGTATCATAAAGGAAGAATATATAAGAACACAAAGCAGAGGGGGACTACAGTCACTTATGCCAAGGAAGACAGTGGAAAAGGCAAAGCAGAGGTGATTCTACAAGGAGGAAAATGTATGTGGAGCCCAGAGAGAAATAAAAAACACAGCATCCATGAGTGCATATATTCAAAGTATGAGCTCAGTTCAGACTGCTTAAGTTCAAATTCTGGCAGAATGACATCGGACTATATATATCTTTAAAAGAAGACACAAATTTTGATCTCCATGTGTTATTGAGAAGACTTACAGAAGCAGAGGTAAAGGCTTAGTGCGATGTCTACCTCAGAGTAAGTGTCCAGTATAGCTGAGCTACTAATAGATCCAGTAAAGCCACTGAGGGCCAGCTAGCATTCCAAAAGCTCTGAGAAGCTGAGCAATAGGCACACCAGTAATTCTAGCTACTGAGGAGGCTAAAATCTGAGGATCTCAGTTCAAAGCCAGCCCAGGCAGGATAGTTCAAAAGACTATCTCCAATTAACTAGCCAAAAAAGAAAGAAATCTGAACTGCAGGTATAATTCAAGCCGTGAACAAAAAAAGGAGACCACCATGCCCTGAGTTCAAGCCCTGGTAGCAGCACAAAATAAAAGCTCAGAGGATTCTCACAGTTGAACTTTGCTCAAGATTTCTCATTTGCGCGGGAACTAATTCTTGCCATAACCTTGTGTGAGGCTGAGTCTTCAGCTCCCAGGTGAGAAGCGATACCAGGTTGTCTAGACATTACCAGGTCCCTCACAGCACTGAAGAGGCACACTGTGGCCTTATATAAACCCCAAACATACTGCTGAGCCCTCCTTCCTCCTGGGACAAGGCCCAGCCGCCCAGGCCTCTCCCTCTGTATGTCCCTTGGGTTCAATCAGTGAACTTTTTCCCTTCTAGCTTCCCTTTGCCAGCTCAGGACCCATCTGACTCGATTCTCCCAGGTCAGGCAGCACACTGAGTTGCACAGAAGGCTTTGAATCCAGAGGGTACTGGCAACTGTTTGGGACCCAGTGCTCAGATGCAGCCAAACAACTTGAGACAGGAGTCTTGATCCCTCCCCAGCTTCTTAGAGCACCAGGGCCCCTCACCTCGAAGCTTCTCTCCAGGTTCCAAATGGCAGGAGAACCCAAAGTCTGAAACCCGGATCTGCATATTGTCATCTAGGAGAATGTTCTCAGGCTTCAGGTCTCGGTGCACAATGTTGTTGGCATGGAGAAAGCTCACTGCTTCCAGCAGAGACCTCATGATGGACCTGGGGGAGGTGCAATCTCCTCTGCTTTGCCCACCCAGACTCTTACCCCCAACTTATCCCAGGGACTATAGGCTCTGCCATTACCTGGTTTCCTTTTCTGAGAGGGCTACCTTCTCCGTGAGATAGTCAAACAGCTCTCCCTTCCGCATCCTAAGGAATAGGAGGGGCACAGGAGAATATACACCCCCACAGAGGTGCTGAGAAGGTAAGCCAGTGCTCACATAAAATATCATGGGAAAGGCCAGTGCTAAGAGATTCCTGTGAGGAGCACTCACAGACAGAGCACTCTGGCTGGGCACCACTGGCTCACGCCTTTAATCCTAGATTCTCTTGAGGCTGAGATCTGAGGATTAAGGTTCAAAGCCAGACAGGGTAGAAAAGTCTATGAGACTGTTATCTCCAGTGAAACACCAAAAAGCCAGAAGTGGAGCTATGGCTCAATGGCAGAACACCAGTACAAAAGAAGCTAATGGACAGTGTGCTCAAGCCCTGAATTCAGGCCACAGGACCAGAACAAAACAAAAACAAAAAAAACAAAAAAACACTCCAAGAGTAAAATGGATGTCAGGGGCAATTTGACTATTGAGTTGGTAGTTGAAATAGCTAAAGTATGGATGATGCTACAATGAAGCTACTCTTGCAAAAAGTGATTCATGACAATAATTCACAGCAGTTTCTTATTATCTGATAATTACTGTATATGAAAAAGTTTCTTAAAGTGGATTTTTGGTTTTATTTTGTTTTTTGCCAGTCCTGGGGCTTGAACTCAGGGCCTGAGCACTGTCCCTGACTTTCTTTTTGCTCAAGTCTAGCACTCTACCACTCGAGCCACAGTGCCACTTCTGGCATTTTCTGTGTATGTGGTGCTGAAGAGTCGAACCCAGGGCTTCATGTATACGAGGTGAGCATTGAAGTGGATATTTGGTTATACGGGCCACCAAGATTTCAGTTGCTACCAAAAAAAAGCGCTTTATTTTGAAATTTTGCTTAGTTTATTTATCTTTAAAATTGAAGTTATAGCTGGGCACTGCCTGGCTTGTGCCTATAATCCTAGCTACTCAGGAGGCTGAGATCTGAGGATCACAGTTTGAAGCCAGCCTGGGCAGGAATGTCTGTAAGACTCTTATCTACAATCAACACAGAAAAAGACTGAAGTGGCACTGTGGCTCAAGTGGCAGGGTGCTACCCCTGAGCAAAAGGAACTCAGGGACAGTGTCCAGGCCCAAAGTTCAATCTCTAATACCAGAAAAAAAAAATTAAAGTTATAATTGCAACTCTGAGCTGGGTGCTTGGTGGCTCATGCCTGTAATCCTAGCATTTCAGGAGGCTGAGATCTGAGGATCACAGTTTGTAGCCAGCCCAGGCAGGAAAGTCCATGAGACTAATCTCCAATTAACCACCAGGAGTAGTGCTGTGGCTTCCAGTGGTAGAGGCTCTAGCCTTGAGTTCAAAAGCTCAGATATGGTGCCAGGCTTTGAGTTTAAGCCCATGACAGACAAAATAATAATAATAATTGCAGCTCTGATTCAGTCCTCAAAACAGTGTAATTGTGTTGCAAAATTGTAAGATGGTATAATAGGACTGCTTCTGAGTCTTGGCAGAGAATCCTTTCTATAAACTAACTGAAGGCACCTTTGGAGAGGGCCATGCCTTGCCAGGGAGGCAGATCTCTCCCTAGAACAGAAAGGGAGGGTTTGAGCAGTGTGTTCTCCAGCCCACTGAGATGTAAGGCCGGGGCCAGACATGGAGGTGGGGAAGAGGGTTTTCTGATGGGGCAGGGAGATACTCACAGGTCAAACACCAGGAACATGAAGCTAGAAGACTCGTAGGAATCGATGAGAGTGACTGGGGAAAGAGGCAGAAAGGCAGAGACAGATGGAAGGAGAGATACACATTCCAGCAGGATTTCCACCCTGAAGCAGCAGTGGGCTATGACTGGGAAGGAGGCAGTAGGGACCCAAAGATGGGCCACACTCTCGGGAGGTGGCCCAAAGTCAGGAGGAAGAGAAGGAAAGGCCTGGAGGCAACACTGGGGACGTGGGCTGGGGGCAGGGCCAGTAGATAGTGGGGCTGTCAGCAAGAACAGGGGATGCAGCCTCACTGATGTGGGGGTGGCCAGCGACCTGGCGAAGGATGTGTGTCTCTCGCCGTGTGGCTTCCCGCACCTCCTCCAGTTGCTCGGGACTCAGTCGCTCAGCGGTCACCTCCATGATCTTCACTGCAAACTCATTACCAGTGGCTCGATGAATGCAACGACGGACCACCGAGCTCACTCCTCTGCCAAAGCCAGATCACAGCACAAGTCAGGGCCTCTGTGGTGCTCACTTTCATACAGATCAGAGCCTCAGCAACCTTGTGCTCTCTGCACCAGATTCTCAGGACTCTGGACAAGCAACCACCAGCAAAATTCACCCAAGGCTATAATAGCTTCACAGTTCAGACACCTGGTTAACCAAACAGAAGCACTGAATCTAGGTTCTTCCACTCCCTCCATAAGTAAACCTAGGCTCCTCCACTCCCTCCATGGGTAATCCTAGGCAAGACCTTTCTACATTGAGCCGCAGACCTTCCCTCTACAGGAAGGAGAAAGAAATCACCTGTCTCCATATTTCACCCATATTTCTCTGATCAACCCATCCAAACCCCAGAGGTCCCCTATAATACTTCAAGTGTAGAAGGAACCATAAAGCTATGGAGTCTTTGGTAGCTGGAAAATCAAAGTTGAGAATTAGATCTTAGTTCTGCCCCAAATTTGCCACAAACTGACCCAATGACATACAGTCTCTAGGCGTCAGTTCTATAACTCTGAAATGCAAGATTAGCTGGAAAAGCATCAATAAGAAAGCTCATTGCAGGGGCTGGGAATACTGCCTAGTGGCAGGAGTGCTTGCCTCATATACATGAAGCCCTGTGTTCAATTCCTCAGCACCACATATATAGAAAAGGCCACATATATAGAAAGTGGCACTGTGGCTCAAGTGGCAGAGTGCTAGCCTTGAGCCAAAAGAGACCAGGGACAGTGCTCAGGCCCTGAGTCCAAGCTCCAGGACTGGAGAAAGAAAGAAAGAAAGAAAGAAAGAAAGAAAGAAAGAAAGAAAGAAAGAAAGAAAGAAAGAAAGAGAGAGAGAGAGAGAGAGAGAGAGAGAGAGAGAGAAAGAGAGAAAGAGAAAGAGAGAAAGAAAGAGAGAAAGAGAGAAAGAAAGGAAGGAAGGAAGGAAGGAAGGGAGAGAAGGAAAGAGAGAAAGAAAGAAGAGAAAGAAAGAAAGAAAGAAAAGAAAAGAAAGAAAGAAAGAAAGAAAGAAAGAAAGAAAGAAAGCCAGCCCATTGGAGTTTCATACCTGTAATCGTAGCGACTCAGGAGGCTGAGATCTAGCTAGCCTAGGCAGGAAAGTCTATGAGCCCATAATCTCCAATTAACTAGCAAAAAGCTAGAAGTGGTAGAACACTAGCCTTGATTGAAAAAAACTGAGGGACAATGCCCAGTCCCTAAAATCAAGCCCTAGTACCCGCCCCCCCGCCCCCCCACGAGTCCATAGCTTTCTTTCTAAAACGGAACAGAAATTTCCTTGCTCAGACCATATGGGCCCACAAGTACCTCAGGCTTAGGTATAAATTGCTCAAGTGTGTGGCAGCCTCAAATCACATTTCTTATGCTCATTCCCTGGCTGCCTTTCATATGGCCTTACTGCTGTGTTTTCTTGGACTCCCAGAGACTTGCTCACATACTTGTTTGTTTAGAATTTTGCCATCCATATCTAACTAAATCAGGGAAGGAGAACTTTTGCTTTCCAGACCAAATGCAGCAACTCATAGGTATGTTCAGTTTTGGTTCCTATCAAGTAGGACAGAACCTTTTAGCTACTAGAATATTCTTCCTCTCCCCCACTTCTTCCCTTCATCTTTCCCTCTTTTCTTCCCTCTACTTTCTTGCCTCCCACTTTAGTTTTTAATTTTTTGCCCAACCCTTCAGGAAACCTGGGTCTGAGGCCCATGCTCTAGTACATTACTCATTGTTAAGGGGTTTAAAGACACCTGAAGTCAGCTGCGAATGTGGCTTAAGGGTAGAGTACTTGCCTACCATGCAGGAAGTCCTGGGTTCGATTCCCCAGTACCACATACACAGAAAAGGCCAGAAGTGGTGCTATGGCTCAAGTGGTAGAGTGCTTGCATGAGCAAACAAAGTTCAGGGACAGTGCCCAGGCCCTGAGTTCAAGCCCCAGGACTGGCAAAAAACAAAACAAAGACACTTGAAGTCATCCAGCTAAGAATCCCTGCTTTAAGGCTACCTCCACTGATTCCATGTTTATTTTCCAACAGGAAGAGAACACTTATTCCTCTGGCATAATAAGCTTTTTATCTTTTTTTTGGGGGGGGGCACTCTTGGGGCTTGGACTTAGGGCCTGAGCACTGTCCCTGGCTTCTTTTGCTCAAGTCTAGCACTCTACCTCTTGAGCCACAGCGCCACTTCTGGCCTTTTCTGTATATGTGGCACTCAGGAGTCAAACCCAGGGCTTCATGCATGCTAGGCAAGCACTCTATCCCTAAGCCACATTCCCATAAGCTCTTTTTTTTTTTTTTTTCCCAGTTCTGGGCCTTGGACTCAGTGTCTGAGCACTGTCCCTGGCTTCTTTTTGTTCAAGGCTAGCACTGTACCACTTGAGCCACAGTGCCACTTCTGGCCGTTTTCTATATATATAGTGCTGAGGAATCGAACCCAGGGCTTCATGTATACGAGGCAAGCACTCTACCACTAGGCCATATTCTCAGCCCCATAAGCTCTTAAGAGCATTAGTTCTTTAGGAAATACACCTCCTACCATGCATCATGACTATCTAGATCTTTGGATTCAAAGCCCAAATTGTCTCTCAGTGCCTTGTTCATGTCCTCAACTGTCAGACTTGGGCTATGGGTACAATTCAATAACAGTATGCTTGCCTAGCATGTATCAACACAATAACAGTATGCTTGCCTAGCATGTATCAACACAATAACAGTATGCTTGCCTAGCATGTATCAACACAATAACAGTATGCTTGCCTAGCATGTATCAACACAATAACAGTATGCTTGCCTAGCATGTATCAACACTGTATAATATAAATAAATAGCTGTGTGCCTCTGGGTCATGCCTGTAATCCTAGCTACTCAAGAACTGAGATCTGGGGCTGGGGATATAGCCTAGTGGCAAGAGTGCCTGCCTCGGATACACGAGGCCCTAGGTTCGATTCCCCAGCACCACATATACAGAAAACGGCCAGAAGCGGCGCTGTGGCTCAAGTGGCAGAGTGCTAGCCTTGAGCGGGAAGAAGCCAGGGACAGTGCTCAGGCCCTGAGTCCAAGGCCCAGGACTGGCCAAAAAAAAAAAAAAAGAACTGAGATCTGAAGATAGCAGTTTGAAGGCAGCCTGAGCTGGAAAGTACTTGAGACTCTGATTTCCAATTAACCACCAAAAAAGCCAGAAATGGGGCTGTGGCTCAAGTGCTAGCTTTGAGCAAAAAAGCCAGAGACAGTAACCAGGCCCTGGTTTCAAGCCCCAGGACAGGACAAAAAATATAAAATAAAATAAACAAAGGTAGGTATTGTAAACCAGACCTGTAATTCCAGTACTAAGGAGGCTAAGGCAGGAGGATTTTGAGTTCCAGCCAGTCTGAGTTACATAGTGAGTACCTGACTCAATCAATCAACCAATCAAATCAATAGTTCCAGCCTAATTTCTTTATCATAAGTGTTTCCTTAGTTCTTATTCTTAGCAAGATGTTCAAGGTAACTATCCTTTATGTGTATTTATGATCCTCAAACTCATACATTTAGAGCCTCAAGCTAAGCAAATGCTCTACACTGATATCCTTGGAATAAATATACTGAGATCTGAACTAAGGGCCTGGGTACTGTCCCTGAGTTTGCTGAGGGCTAGCACTCTACAAATTGAGTCACAGCTCCACTTCCAGATTTTTGGTGGTTAACTGGAGGTAAATTTCTCAGACTTTTGTGTCAGTCTCCTGAGTAGCCAGGATTACAGGTAAGAGCCATGGGTGCCTGACCCTTCTACTTTTGCTGTGAGCCTTTGAATTTACTATTTCCTCTGCTAGGAATATTTCCGGTCTCAGTTTATGGTCAATCTATTCTTTTTTATTTATTTATCTTTTTTTTTTTTTTTTGCCAGTCCTGGGGCTTGAACTCAGGGCCTGAGCACCGTCCCTGGCTTCCTTTTGTTCAAGGCTAGCACTCTACCACTTGAGCCACAGTGCCACTTCTGGCTCTTTCTGTTTATGTGGTGCTGAGCAATCGAACCCAAGGCTTCGTGCATGGTACGCAAGTACTCTACCACTAAGCCACATTCCCAGCCCCAGTCAATCTATTCTTATCCTTCAGTCTCACAACTTATTTCTCTGGAGAAGTGGCTGTATCTCAGTGCTTGCCTAGCATGTGTGAGAGCCTGGAAATATAACACACACACACACAGATGCACACAGACACAGACCATTTCATTTCCTTAAGGAAGATTTCCCAGATCTCCTTATTCATTCATAGTAGACTTCAGTAATCATTCTACTTCCCTAATAATTTTCTCCATAGCACTCACACTGTCTTTCACTTAAAAAAATTCTTTGTCTCTCCTGTTAAGAAAGTGCAAACTCTAGGGCTGGGGATATGGCCTAGTGGTAGAGTGCTCGCCTCGCATACATGAAGCCCTGGGTTCGATTCCTCAGCACCACATATATAGGAAATGGCCAGAAGTGGTGCTATGGCTCAAGTGGCAGAGTGCTAGCCTTGAGCAAAAAGAAGCCAGGGACAGTGCTCAGGCCCTGAGTCCAAGCCCCAGGACTGCCAAAAAAAAAAGAAGTGCAAACTCTAGACAGATAGAAACCGTCTTTGAGCTCTTTTTGCTCAAGGCTAGCGCTCTACCACATGGACCACAGCACCACTTCTGGCTTTTTCAGTGTATGTGGTACTGAGGAATCCAACCCAGTGCTTCATGCATGCTAGGCAAGCACTCTACCATTAGGCCAAACTCCTCAGAAACCCTATTTTTTTTTTTTTTTTGCCAGCTGCCTCTACTGGTAAGGCCTTCTACATGCATGACTTCTATTTCTACATGTTGGACTCCTATTCTTACTTCAAAACCCAGTGCAAAAATCATGGTTCCTAGCAGGAATGATTTTTTGTAACTTCAGAGACCCCTACCTGATACTGGGGGGGAGGGGTATTTAGTCCCAAGATTTGTTCTCAGGGACTGGGCACTTTCCCTAAGCTATTGTGTTCAAGGTGAGCACTCTACCACTTGAGCCACAATCCTACTTCCAGAAATTTTTTGGTGGGTAAAACTGGAGGTAAGAGTCTCATGGACTTTCCTGCCCAGGCTGCTTATGAACCCTGACCTTCAGATTTCAGCCTCCTGAGTAGCTAGGATTACAAGTGTGAGCCGTTCAGATGCCCAGGTAGCTTGATACCCTCTTTCAGATACTTCACTTAGAGAATTGAGCATATATTGTACTCCAGTTCTTGTGTTTAGCTTCAGTCTGGTCCACAGTGGGGTGCTTCAACCACATTTGCTGAATATATAAATGAATGAATTCGTGGGGTGGGGGTGTTGAGGGTTAACTCAGAATATCAATCTGGTTACCAAAGGTTCTCTGCCGACCACTGACCTTTCCCATCTATCCAGCCCTCAGATGGAAGTGTGTGCATCCTGGCTTGGACCCGACCTCTCAGGACCTTCGTTTTCCCGGCTGCGGCTCACCTGCCAATGACGTCCTTCGGATCGTACTTTTGGTAAAACTCCTTGGCCGCGGCCCAGTCGGGCAGCTCATCCTCCGGACCCACGTCCAGCGTCATTCTGAAGGAGGAGGGAGTCTGCGTGGAGGAAACGGAGGGCAGTGAGGGCAGGGAGGCCCACAGGTTCTGAGAGGACGCACATCGCGGCTCCCGGAGGCGCAGTCCCTGCGGCTGGGGCGCCAGGGTCCTGGGGGGTAGGGGCGGGGCAGGGGGAAGGATCGGGGCTGGGAAGACCCCACGGAAGGGCCTAAGGAGCGGGAGAGGGTAGGGAGGGGGGAGGGGGAGGGGAGGGGGGGGAAGGCGGCCAGTAAGAAGGGGGAAATGGCACCAGGGCGAGTGGCTGTTGCGGCGCAGGCGCACTTGGAGATCGCTGCGGGGGGGGGGGGGGGCGGGGGCGCGGAGTCTCGCGCAGACTCACCCGTGGGGGCGGCAGACAAGATAGGGGTCTAGTCCAAGCCCCTCGGCTCCCGGGCCGCGTTTAATCATCGGCTTTCCCCCGCGGGGCTACCTCGGACGACCTAAGGCTCCGCCCTCATCCTAACAGCCAATGGCCAGCGCCATAGAAAGACGGAGGTTCAGAAAGTCTTAGGTTTGGAGACTGGCTGTCCAATCGGGAGCTGGCAGTCCTGGCAGGCGCAGGCGTGAGGCTCAAAGTTCCCGGAGGTCGCCACCACCCGGAGGTCGCTTTGATCGAGCCAACCAGCTACTGCGCAGGGCGGGGCTCGCCATCAATGTCATCAGCGGCCGGGAATGGGACCCGGAAGTCAGGTTTACCCGGAAGTGTCGGCGTCTGGGTCGTCGGGGACGCTGCCCTCCGCTTCCCGGATTTGGGCATCTCCCCAGCCCCCAGTCTCTACCAGCTTTCTTATCTGCATTTGTCTCTCAGTAACGCTAACAGCGTAGTGCAAGTTCTCTCTGTACGTGGGGAGGACTCCAGCTGTTGAAACGCTCTCAGGCAGCTTAGAACCTGAATTTGGTCGCGAGAGCTTCTGGTCCGGCGGCCTGACTGCGGGGTTACACTTCTACCCTCCCGGAAGCTATTTAAGGTTCAAATACAGGCAAAATTAGACTGCGCTGATAGAAGTCAGAATTCTGATTAAAAAGGATCACGTGGTGATGAGGGAAGGAACTAGAGAGGCTTTGGATCAATGATTAGTTCTTTGTTGTTGATTTCACATGCTGGCTTGGGTTGAAGGCAATTTTGTCTTTGTTTTGTATTTGGTTTCCATATTGGTGCTTGAACTCAGGGCCTGAGTACTGTCCTTTAGTTTTTTTGGTTGTTTTTTTTTTTGCTCAAGGCTGGTGCCCTACCACTGAGTCAAAGCTCTGGCTTGTTGGTGGTTGACTGGAGATAAGAATCTTACCGGCTTTTCTATCTAGGCTGGCCTTGAACCCTGATCCTCAGATTTCATCCCGAGAAGCTAGGATTACCGGTTTTATTTTCTTGAAGTGCTGGGAATCAACTTGAGCATGTTAAGCAGACGCTCTACCCAAGCTACATCCCAAGCTTACTACACTCACATCCCTACCACATTGAGAGAGAGACACACAGAGAGACAGAGAGAAGGAAAAGAAGAAGGGAGGAAAAGGAGGAGGAGGGGGGGGGAGGGGGAGGAAAATGAGCACATTATAAAAGCCAGCTTAGCTAGGCTTCTCATGTACCAGCTCTCTGGCCAAGTGATACCTACACCCACCCTCTTTGGATACCAGATGCAGCCCCTCAACTGTGGACCAGAACCATGATCTGAATCAGAGGCCCAAGATAATGTGTGGTTATAATTGTTCTCCAACCCCTTACTGTCTGGGTTCTATCTCGTATCTCCCCTCCCCCCCCCCAATCATTGGACTTGAACTCAGGGCCTGGGCATTATCCCTGAGCCTTTTTTGCTCAAGGATAGTGCCCTACCACTGGGAGCCATAGTGCCACTTCTGGTTTTCTGGGGATAATTGGATGTGAGTCTCATGGACTTTCCTGCCTGGGGTGGCTTTGAACCATGATTCTCAGGATCCTCAAATCTTAGTTTCCTGAGAAGCTAGGATTACAGGAGTAAACCACTGGTGTCCAGCTTGTATTTGCCTATTATTAGCTGAGTGATCTTGATGAATCTGCACCTATAGTCTCAACTATAAAGTATAACAGTACCTAGTACTGGATCGTCATTAGGAAGAAACATAAAGTGAAAAACAGCCTGGCAGTTAATATTCTGAATAGTAGCTACTGCTACTGCTTTTCCTCTCTGGCCTCAAGGTCTCTGTTGATGTATAAATATGCTAGGGTTTTCCCACTAAGGGAACTTTCCCAAAGAAACAAAATCCTTTCTTTCTCTTGGAACTCCTATGTCGGTGAGGCATAGAGGCCAGGTGCAGGCTTAAGCCATCAGTCAGATATCCAGTCTGACTCTCACCAAAAACCCAGGGAAAAGTAAGAAAAAAGCACTTAGACAGGAACATTTCACCACCAAAAAAGGTTTTTTATTATAAAACAACTTCTAATAAAATCAGGCCTGGTCTTCAATCATTTCTCTGGGTGGAGGCCCCTTAGATGGAGTGGGGCAGGGGAGACAGAAGGTAAGGGCACACTGGAAGAACAGAGTAAGTGGACCTCTCCTCAGTCTCAGCGGCTGCCCTTCTATGAGCTCTTTCAAAGGCCTTTGAGACAGGCACCAGCCTTCCAGCCAGGAAGGAGCACAGCTGTCACCAGAACTGAGCAGTGCCGCACTGTCCAACTGGATTCAGGAGGTCTTAGCTGACACTCAACAGAGGCCACCCAGGGTCACTCAGCCTGAGCGATGGTGTAGGAGAGCAGCCACAGTAGCAGGGGACCCAGAACAAGGACAGCAAGCCAGACAGCAAAGCTAGCCAGGATGAGCCTCCGGGCCTTGGCCCCCCAGTGCACTGCCTCCTCGGACCGGCCTGCCTTATGCCGCTCTTCTGCCTGTGGGGGCAGGTTCTTGGTTAGGTTCTTCCCCTCCTTCTGCCCCAAAGTACCCACAGTCCCACCTCAATCCCCCATCCATCACAGCTTAAAATTTCAGCTCTAATATATGGTCTTCCTTTCTAGTCTGTCTCTCATACCTCATCTGTAAGTAAAGGCATTTATTTCTGCCAGGCCTGCTTTCCAAGGTGGCCCTCACTAGGTTACAAGATCACATATTTACTGTGTGCGTGTATACCTGTATACATTGCTGGGGATTGAACCCAGGACCTATATCTCCAGCAAGCATTCTACTACATTAACTGCATCTCCAGCCTTGAGTACCTCCCTTTCCTTTGTACTGCAGCCTGAACTCAGGGCCTTGCATCTACTATTTGAGCTATCCTCCAGCCTTTTGTTTTATTCTTGAGATAGAATCTCATTATCTTAACCCAGACTAGTTTGTTTTTGTGCTGGTCCTAGAGCTTGAACTCAGGACTTGGGCACTATCCTTTAGCTTTTTTGCTCAAAGCTAGCACTCTACTACTTGAGCTAAAGATCTACTTCTGTTTTTGTGTGATTAGAGATAAGAGTCTCACAGAATTTTCTGCCTGGGCTGGCTTCGAACTGAGATTCTTTCAAATCTCAGCCTCCCAAGTAGCTAGAATTATGGGTATGAGCCATGGCTCCCAGCCCACACTAGCTTTAAGCTTGAAATCTTCCTCCCTCTGCATCCCAACTAGTTGGCATTACCTTGAAAAATACTGTTTAATTCTTTTATTCCCCTTTAGCCCCAGGACTGACATTAAAAAAAAATTGTATGTGCAGATGAGATATGCTTAATGGCAGAGCACTTCTTAGAACATGTGAGGATGTGAATTTAATCCCGCGCCCCGCCCCCCCCCCCCCACCAGCTACCTACGCAGGTGAGGCCCTCTCAGTGCTCAGGGCCTTGATCCCTTGCTGGGCTTTTCCTCTTGAGGGTGGCACTCTACCACATCAGCCAGTTCCACTTCTGGAACTTTTTTCCCTGGATAACTGAAGATAAGTCTCTAGAATTTATCTTCCTATGCTGGCCTCAAACCCTGATCCTTAGACCTCAGCCTCCTGAATAGCTAGAATTACAAATGTAAGCCACCAGCATTTAACTCGAGTGGACCCTTCTGAAATAAATTTGACCATGTCTCTCTCCCTTTGCAAAACCCCTAAAATGATTCTTTAGTAATGAAGATAAATATAAAGGTTCCTAAGCATAAAAGTGGCTTTCAGAAATCTGGATCCTCTCTGATTTCATCTTTCCCTACTCCAGTCATACTGAACTAATGGTCCAGGTCTTTGTATGCACCACTTTCTTTACTGACCTTTCACTCCATTCACTCATATTTTAAAGGTTTTTTGTTATTCCCCCTAGAACATCTTCTTAGCTAACTGCTCTACTACCTATGTATATACACACACACCTTCCTCGCTCCCAAGGTACCCTGTGCTTCCTGCTACTGATGAACTACTAATATTACCCATTTCCATAGCCATCTCTTTCATTAGGCTATGAATGGTCCTTTGATGCCAATAATCACAACTTACTCTGGCATGAGGCCCAGAGCCAAGCACCGATAGCTATTTACCTACAGTCTGACCAACAGACAGGTGAGATAAAACCACTGCCTTATTCCCACCCCCTGCTCCCACAGGAACTGTATTCCTCACCTTGATGGCAAACACAAGAGCCATGACTCCCAGGCAAGAGCAGCCACAGATAATGCTAGTGGCTGCCAAACAGCGAAGGCGGAGCCAGCAGCAGTGGATGGGGGATGGAGAATGAGCAGCTTCTGTGTTGCTCATCAAGCTCTCCACTGCCTTCTCCTCGTCCTCCATCACCTGTGGGCGATACCCAAGGCACTTGTAAGCCCAACAATAAGCCCTTTAGCTGGCTTGCTGTAACTCCACCCCTTTTAAAGTACTCTGTCTTGGAAGCTTACCCCAACTCTTAGGAATGTTGCCTTACTAGTGACTCAGACCAGAGGCTCAAAGTTGAAGACATAAGACAGCATCCTAAAATGTAGTCCAGGCTGGCCCTTAACTTCCAATTCTCCTAGCATAGCTTGGGATTGCTGAAATTACAGGTGTGCATCATCACACATGGCTCGTAACTAAATGATTTTAAACTGTTCCAAAGGGCCCTTAAGTTCATTCAATATGCCCCAAATATTGAGAACCTACCAAGATCCTAGGTCTTGCAAACTTTTTCAAAAGAGCCATTTCACATATATGCAGTCCCAAGGATAGAAGTGGGTGGAGGTGGCAGACTAAGCTTCTCCCCTCTTTTAAACAGTTGAAGAACCTGAACATCAAAAAGACCTTACTTCCCCAGCCTGGTACCTCATTTTCTAGGCTGCATCCTCGCTGCCTCCTCTCCCTCATTTTAACCTACTTACAATAAGATTAACAAGAGTCCAAGTGACATCATTCTCCACATAGAAACCTGCATAAGGATGCCCTACTCCTTTCTCATCTTACTGAGATGGCTTTCTTCATAAAACCCTAACTTTATGTTCAATCATTCACCTAAAAGCCTAAACAAAATGGAACTACCTATGATGCCCCAAATACAAGAAACAAAAGATAAAATGGGAAGAGGCCAGACAAGCAGAAAGCAAAGGTATGTGCCACAAAACTGCAGGAGAATAAGTATAAATAATTCAGCTAAAGTAAACATGAAGTCAAGCAGGGGAAAACCCGTAGAAGGGCCCAGAGGGTTGAGGTCAGAAAATGTAAACACGAACAGGGGTTCTTACCTGGCTATAGACCTGGAGGGATTGAGAGTTTCGGTTCCAGCCTCAGGTTTGATTTGGCTTGGGTGGAGAGGAGCAGACTTGGGGCTCCAAGCCCCGCCCCAGGGCTGGGGTTGGGTGGCCAGCCACCATCTGAAGAGCCCCAGGAGCTGGGAAAGGGGTGTGGCTGACTCAAACCAGTTTGGCTAGATGGAGCGCTGTGTAGGGCCCTGGGATGAAGCAAGTAGAGGTAGGCTGCTTGCCTTCTGGAGAAAGGAGTGAAAGGAAGCATCTGAGCCAGAGGGTTAAAAGAAGGGCAGACTGAGGCATCAAAGAGCTCCGAATAACCAAGGGATTAGAAGAGGGAAAAGGATATGTTCACATAATTTAGAGCTGAGATTTTTTGGGAAACACTACCAGGAGGATCAGCTTTGCCAATCTTCCCTCTTCATGAGGTGAGATTTTAGCCTCAGTGGTATATAATCCTGGATTGAAGATCAAGCATTATGGTCTTTGCAAGAGGGAGAGGAGAAAAAAATGATGCCGAAGTTCCCACCCAACCCTCCACCAGACCAGAAAATCAGAAGCCTCCTTACGCGGATGCTTGTACAGAAACTAAGTTTATTATTTTTTTTCTTCTTAAAAAAAAAAAAAAGAAAAAAAACTCATTGTAGAGAAGCCCCTCCCCTTCCCCCTAAGGGCATGGGGCTGTGAAAGATAGCTGGGGAATCAAGTACAAGGGGGTGGGGACAGAGACTATCTTGCCACCCTTAACACTGCCCAGCCATATGGGGAGGGAGGGAGGGGGATTGTGATCAGCCCATTTCCATGACAACCAGTTGCCTACTCCCTACTTTGGTGGAAGGGAGAAGGCCTCTTTGTCTCCCTGGAGGCTTTCCCCCTCAAAAGACTTCAAGTAGTGGTTAAGAGTCAGGCCTGGTCATGGAGGGAGAGCGGCTGTGGTGGAGAGCCTAGGAGAAGGCAGTCCACTCACGTCTTGGCCTTTCGGCCTCTGTGACTAATGGTAGGGCCAGACAAGTGGGGAGGAGCATTGCTTCGTAGGATGCGCTGGTCCCCTTGGTTGGTGCTCCCAGCGAGCCTGCGGGGGCCGGGCCTGCGGCGTGAGGTTTCATCCCCATCTTCTTCCTCACCTGAGGCTTCAGCCTCAGACTCTTCTACTGAACCCTCAGGCCCCAGGGGACTTGGGGGCTGCAGACGACCCCGCTTTGTTAGCCCAGGGCTTCCACCAAGGGGAGCCCCAGACCGTTTGCGAGGCACCTTTTCAGTCTCTAGTGGGGGGACTAGAGACCCTGGACGCAGTCGGGTGGAGCGCAATTTGGGGGTTAACGAGACCACAGGAGGTGCGAGTTCTAACCCGCCTGGCCCGCTATCTGCTAAATCCAGGTCATCCTGAATTACAGCCACCACCATGGACCCTTCACTCTTTCGTCCTCGCACCCCTTCTGCTTCAAGCCGCAGGCGGGCCAGGCGGGTGAGGGGACGGTTTCCATCCTCATCTGAGGAACTACCCTCACTCTCTCCTTGGCCCAGGGGTTGCTGCCGCCTCCCCAATCCACAGCTCTCAGGGACAGAGGCGCTGTCACGGTCCAACACAGGGAGCTGGCTGGGCCGAGGTGATGATGGGTTCTTAGGAGGCCGGCCTCGCTTCCGTTTGGGTGGGGATGTTGAAATGGTGACAGTGGTGACAGTGTTGGTGACCGCAGAGGTGGGATAGGCTAGCAGTGGTGGGAGTGGTGAGAGGGATGATGATAGTGGGAGCGGCTGTGTCCGGCTCTCTAAACTGACATCTCCAGGAGAGGAAGTGGTCCCAGGGACAGGCAATTCCCGGGCTTTAGGGGGACGCCCACGCCGTTTTTTCTCCACAGGTGACAGAATGATGGGCTCCGGTTTGTGAAAGGGCTCAGGCCCTAGGACAGGCTCTGCAACAATGAGGGTTTCAGCTCCGGGGACTGGATCAGCCCCATTGGTTTTTCCCTTGGATGTAGATGAAGATGAAGGAGCCTCATCCACCCCTCTCCCAGCATCTGCTGGAGACCTGTTCTTCTTTGGGGGCCTCCCCCTCCGACGTTTCACAGCAGGAGGAGTGATGGCGAGCAGTGCCCTTTCTCCATTCTCTGGGCTGCCCCCACCAGTGACCCCTAGCTCAATTTGACGACGAGCTATGAAGGGCGGTTGGGTTGGGGTGGGCAGTGAGGATGTGGGAGCAGCTTCGCAGAGCCCGCCAGTGGGAGGTGAGGACTCTGGCCCTGACATGCTGCGGGTGGATGGGCTTCCTGGACTGGTGCTTGTCTCAGAGACCCCAGGTGCTAGAGTGCTTACAGCTGCCCGGTGTCGCCGTCGCCTCACAAGTTCTTTCTCCTCTACTACTGTTACTAGGCGTCCTGGCAGCTTGCGAAGCACTTTTGGGCCTGGAGGTTGCCCTGGCTGGCCAGTCCCCTGACCCCTAATTTCCACATCAGCACTGGTGCGACGCCGAGGGGGCCGGGCAGGTGAAGGATCCTCAGGAGAGGAGGTGACTGAAGAAGCGGTTGATGGAGCTGTGACCTCAGCTGTAACAAGTTCCTGTGGCTTTTCTGGGCTGGAGGGTAGGGCCTGAACTTCTACCAGCTCTTCCGAGTTCCTGTCAGGTGCCAGTGGCTCCGGAAGTGGCTTATCAGATGCTGAGGGTGGGAGCTCCAGCCCATTGCTCTCACTCAGACCTGGGGGCAACTCCTCCCCACCAGGCAGTCCTGTGAGGATGGGTCCCTCAGCAGGATCTGAGACTTCCTGCTCTTGACCATTGGGGATACTGCCAGCCTCCAGGGTTGGACTTGTTGCAGAAGGAATGACAGGAAGGTTCTTCTCTGACACAGGCAGGATCTCAACAGCAACTGGCAGCAGATCCTTCGGGGGTAAAAGAGTAAGTGGGGAACTCCCAGAACTGGTCAAGCCAGCCACATCCAAGGACTCCATAGATGCCAAAGCTTGTGTACCCAGTTCTGGCTCAGGCCTCAAACTCAAAGGGAGGAGACTGGGGGAGGTGACTGGGGGAGAGATGGGAACAGAAGGCAAATCGAGTGGGGCAGGAGAGGAAGGAGTTAGGAGAGAGGTTTGGGCTGGTGGTGGGGTATTTGGTGGTGGAGGGGTACAGGTAGGAGGAGGAATATAGGCAGGAGAAGAACAAGAGGGAGGAATCTGTGCAGGAGGTGGAGGAGAAGGTGAGATGTGGACAGGAAGAGTTACTGGATTTGGGGCTGAAATGGGTATTGGGGCAGGGACTGGCGCAGGAATGGCAGTAGGGGCTAAAGCTGGAGTAGGTCGAGATTTAGGCACTGGCCTGGGAGCTCGCTCCCTGGCAGGGCTGCCACGAGAGGGTGTGGAGGTGCTACGGGTATGATGGGTAGATGTGACAGGAGTGTGGTTTGCCCCTTGATTCTCAGCCCGGGCTCCACGAAGACGCTCACTGACACGAGTCCCCGGCCTCTCAGGAGCCTTGACTTTCTTACTGCGCCGGTGGCTGCCTCCACCAATCCCACAGGACATCTCATCCCCAGCCCCTGGCCCTTCCTCCTGTTCTTGAGGTAGGCGGAACACCTCTTCCTTGGCTTGATCAAGGTCTTTGCGGGCAGCTTCCACTTGTTCCTACCAACAGCAGAACCCAAGGAGGTCAGCAGGAGGCAAGAAAAGTGAAGAAGTGTAGCAATTAACAGCTTCCCACTCAAAGTCTCATTCCCCAGAAATACTCACTTCGGCCTGCTTGAGCTCCTCTCGGCTTACTTCTTCCAATGAGGCTTCCAGGAATTTCATGGCATATCGCTCAATGGGAGTCAGCTACAGGAAAATACAGAGGTGATAAAGGGGCTTGCTACCCCAGGCCCAATCACCCTGTTTATTAATAACACTCAGGAAGGACAGAAAAAAAGTACCCTAAGTCCAGGGGAAAAAAATTAAAGGATGAAGGCAAGTACTAACAGGTCCAACACTGACCTGTTCTACAAGGGCAGCAATTTCCTGCTCAGCTCGGGACATCTCCTCATCCTCAGCCCCAGGCCGACCAGCCTCCTCTCCCTCACCAGCAGGAAACCCATCATTCTCATTAAATTCTGCAAGTTCAGCCACTTGTTCAGCCTTGGCCTGGGTAGCCGCACGAATATCTTCTTCATCTTCTGCCCGACACAAGGCCTGCCATAACATACAGAAAAAAAGCACTTAAAATAACTTTATATCCTATGATTTCATTATGGAAAAGTCCAAGGCAAGGTTTTGATAAAACCAAGTTTGCAACACAAAATAACCTCCTGGGACCCAGAGTTACCAATGCAACACAGGATAGAAAGGATTTCAGTGCACTACCACTTAGGGAAAACATTATTTTCTAGAAATCCCTAAGATAGGTGCCACTGGCTCCTCACTACTCAGCAGGCTACTGATCTGAGACTTTTTCCAATTAACCACTGAAGCCAGAAGTACAGCTGTGACTTAAGTGGTAGAGCACTAGCCTTGGTAAGAGACAGTGCTCAGGCCCCAAGTTCAAGCCTCAGTATTGGGATGTACACACACGTGCACGTGCGCGCGCACGCGCGCACACGCACACACACACTCTACTTCAAAGTCAGCTTTTAAAGCTTCTCATGCCTGTAGCTACTCAGCTAGCTATGCAGAAGGCTGAGATCTGTGGATAACAGTTCAAAGCCAACTTGGGCAAGAAACTGTGAGACATTTATCTCCAACTAATAACCAAAAAAAGCTGTAAGTGAAGTGGTGGTTCAAGTAGTAGAAAGCATTAATTAGCCTTGCTCACAAAAGCTCAAGGACAGTAACCAGGACATGAGTTCAAGTCCCAGGTCCAGCACAAAAAAATAATAGTGGAGGGGAGGTTATGTGATTTAAGTAGTAGAGCATTTGCCTGGCAAGCACAAGGCTCTGAAATAAAACCTCAGTTTACACACACACACAAAAAAAAATCAACTCTGAACTAAAAACTAGGACTTAGAACTCTAAATCCTGGGATTTTTTTTTCCTACTGTCACCTGGACTAATAAGCAATGTACTTCATTCAAACTAGAAAATGTTGTCAGGACCCAGTGGATCATGCCTATAATCCTACTCAGGACGCTGAGATCTGAGGATCAATGTTTTTTTTTTTTTGGCCAGTCCTGGGCCTTGGACTCAGGGCCTGAGCACTGTCCCTGGCTTCTTCCCGCTCAAGGCTAGCACTCTGCCACTTGAGCCACAGCGCCGCTTCTGGCCGTTTTCTGTATATGTGGTGCTGGGGAATCGAACCTAGGGCCTCGTGTATCCGAGGCAGGCACTCTTGCCACTAGGCTATATCCCCAGCCCAGGATCAATGTTTTTGAAGGTAGTCCAGACAGAAAAGTCTGCAAGGAAGGCCCCATTTAGTCAGCAAAATACGGGACTGGAATTGTGATTCCAGTTGTAGACTGCCAGCAGTGTGCAAAAAAAGCTGATTAAGGATGAGGGCTCAGAGTTCAAGGTCTAATACACACACACACACACACACACACAGAAAAACTAGCAAAGGCTGATGACTATAATCTGGAAAGCAGCAGAAACTGTTCTTTCCCCCACAAACAACAGACAAACAAAGAAGACATATAGAAACATGTTAAGCAGCAACTCTAGGTATGTCCGCTCTTTATCACCTGCTCTAGAATATGGGTCTGTTTGCTAGCCATAGTCTCCTCCTCTTCCTCAAGGGCTGAGGGTACAGATGAGCCAGATGGTTCCTCCAGAGGCATATCAAACAGCTCTCGGATGGTCTGCTATTAGATACAATGGAAGGAAAGATGTTAGCCAACAGAATGCTACTCTTATTAGATCTATACTATAAGGCCTAGAAGTATGAAAAGTTCCTCTTGTTCTGTAGAGGGCAAAGCACCAGCTCTTTAGCAAGCAGGTAGCACGCATACAAACACAGCAATTCTCTTCTGCCATATACCTGTTTAAAATAGGCTGTGGTAAAGTTGCCTCCCTCAATGGCCATGTCTCCTAACATTCTCTTCTGATTTGCCTTTTTTAGGATATTCTCTTCCACTGTCCGTTCACTAATAAGCCTAGGAGGAGATGGAGGACAGGTGTAAACAGACAAATATCAATGCCTTCCTATCAAAAACTAAGGAAAGAGCAGTTAATTACCTATAGATATGCACATCTCTAGTCTGACCAATTCGGTGACAACGATCTTGGGCCTGAGCATCCATTGTGGGATTCCAGTCACTGTCATAAAAAACAACAGTGTCCGCTCCTGTCAGGTTCACCCCCACACCCCCACTGCGAGTTGAAAGGATGAAGCAGAATATTCGTTTGTCTGCATTGAACCGTTCCATCAAGGCCTAGAGGGGGAAGAAAAAAAGATGCTATTTAGAGACCTATTTTAAAAATGGTCCAAGTAACCTTGGAGGGCCCCTTCTGAAAACCCAAGGCTTAAGAAAAAGAGCTAAAGCTAAGATGAACTTAAAAAGGGTTAAAGATAATCCTAATTACCTGTCTCTGTTCAACTCTAGTAGACCCATCCAGACGTAAGTAGAGGTGACCATGATAGGTGAGAAACTGCTCTAATACATCCAGCATTCGGGTCATCTGTGTGAAGATGAGCACCCGGTGGCCCTCTGCCTTGAGCTGTCTCAACAGCACTGCCAATGTCTGCAACTTTCCTGAAGAGATATGAAGGGATAAAGGGAACTAATTCTCCATGCTGGAATGGAGAAGAATACTCTTAGTACTGGAAAGCTATAGGTGAAAAGTAATCAAGGCTTTATCAAGGCTTCAGTTAGTCCAATGAATGAAAATATTTATACATTATCTAACCTTATAATTTCCTTCCCTCAGAGTACTTCTATCTGTGATCTAAGTTCTAAGTCTCACTAGGGATACAGGTATCAACAGATCACCACAAAAAAACTGATCCCTTAGTTGTTCATTAGTAAGAGATCTTTAAGAATTACAAAAGTAGGCTGGGGATATGGCCTAGTGGCAAGAGTGCCTGCCTCGGATACACGAGGCCCTAGGTTCGATTCCCCAGCACCACATATACAGAAAACGGCCAGAAGCGGCGCTGTGGCTCAAGTGGCGGAGTGCTAGCCTTGAGCGGGAAGAAGCCAGGGACAGTGCTCAGGCCCTGAGTCCAAGGCCCAGGACTGGCCAAAAAAAAAAAAAAAAAAAAGAATTACAAAAGTCATACCAGCTGAAACCAAAACAGAGTCACAGAATAGACACCTATCGTTGTAGCTCATACACAGAGATCACACATCGTGGGCTGGGAATGTGGCCTAATGGTAGAGTGCTTGCCTTGCACACATGAAGCTCTGGGTTCAATTCCTCAGTACCATATACACAGAAAAGGCTGGAAATGGTGCTATGGCTCAAGAGGTAGAGTGCTAGCCTTGAGCAAAAAGAATCCAGGGACAGTGAGTGCTCAGACCCTTAGTTCAAGCCCCAGGACTGACACACACACACCCACACACACCCACACACACACCCCCCACACACACGGCTGGGAATGTGGCAGAGTGCTTGCCTAGCACGTATGAATCCCTGGGTTCAGTTCCTCAGTACCATATACACAGAAAAAGCTGGAAGTGGTGCTGTGGCTCAAGTGGTAGAGTGCTTATTCGAGTGAAAACAGCTTGGAGACAGTGCCTAGGCCCTGAGTTAAACCCCAGGACAGGGGAAAATAAATAAATAAAATCTCACATCACTGACGACAGACCATGAAAGAGGGGTTTCTTACCTAGTCAACCTCCCATCAAGCACAAATAACCTCTATTTTTTATTACTTGCCAGTCCTGGGGCTTGAACTATGGGCCTGGGCACCATCCCTGGGCTCCTTTATTCAAGGCTAGCACTCTACCACCTGAGCCACAGCTCCACTTCTAGTTTTTTCAGTGATGAATTGGAGATGAAACCCTTTCAGGTGGCTCACGCCTGTAAATCTAGCTACTCAGAATACTGAGATCTGAGGACTGCGATTTGAAGCGGCCTGGGCAGAAAAGTCCCTGTGAGACAAGACTCATCTCCAATTAACCATTCAAAAACCACACGTGGCACTGTGGCTCAAGTGGTAGAACACTAGCCTTGAGCACAAAGAGGCTCAGGGACAGTACCCAGGCCTTGAGTTCAAGCCTCACAACCCCCACCCCCCACCAAAAAAAAGTTTCACAGATTTTCCTGCCTAGGCTGGCTTCAAACCTCAATCCTCATATCTTAGCTTCCTGAGTAGCTAGGATTATAGATATGAGCCACCGGTACCCAGCACAAATAAATTTTATAATATTTTTCAAAAGCCAGTATTTAAATACTTTGTTTTTTGAGATAGGGTCTCCCTATTTTGTCTAGCCTGGTCTCAGACTCTTGAGGTTCCCACCTAGTTTCCTAAATAATTAAGACTACTGGTGCACATCATCATGCCCAGCCCCTTTATTGCAGGGGTAAGGGGCTGGTGGAGTGAAATGAGTGTTGGAAATAGCACACAGGATGTCACATCTATAAGCTAGATGTTCTACCATCAAGCTGAACTCTTGGGTCCAGATTGAACACTTTTATCAAAGACTCAAAAAATTATTTATTGGGGGACTGGGAGTATGGCCTAGTGGCAAGAGTGCTTGCCTCATATACATGAGGCCCTGGGTTCGATTCCTCAGCACCACATATACAGAAAATGGCCAGAAGTGGCGCTGTGGCTCAAGTGGCAGAGTGCTAGCCTTGAGCAAAAAAGAAGCCAGGGACAGTGCTCAGGCCCTGAGTTCACGGCCTAGGACTGGCCAAAAAAAAAAAAAAAAAAAAAAAAAATTATTTATTGGGCTGGGAATATGGCCTAGTGGCAAGAGTGCTTGCCTCGTATACATGAAACCTTGGGTTCAATTCCTCAGCATAGAAAAGGCCAGAAGTAGCGCTGTGGTTCAAGTAGCAGAGTGCTAACCATGAGCAAAAAGAAACCAGGGACAGTGCTCAGGCCCTGAGTTCAAGCCCCAGGACTGGCAAAAAATAAAAATAAAAAAATATTATGACAGAAACTAATCACTAGTGTCCCAACAAGTCACTTTTGGGCAACAGAAACTCAAAGAATACTGTGGACACCAGGCAGAGATCCTTTGCTCCTAGGGGAGGCAGGCCTCATCCTACCCTAGGAAATAAACCATGACTGATCTAAATAAACCACAGTTTGTCTGCCATTCTCCTTAGGGGAATGTGATTGAGGTTCAGTTCTAGCCAATGGACTGTAAAGCAGAGTCAACTTTCTTTCCCAGAAAATCATCTCAGCCAGCACTGGTGGCTCAAGCTTATAATCCTAGCTATTCAGGAGGCTGAGATCTAAGAAGGATTATGGCTTGAAGTCAGCATGGGCAGGAAATTACCAAAAAAGCTGGAATTGGAGTTGTGGCTCCAGTGGTGGAGCACTAACCTTTAGCACAAAAGCTCAAGGACAGGCCCAAGACCTAACCTCAAGTCCTACCCCACAAAAAGGAACAAATAAACATCACTCTAAGAATGGATACTTTATTTTTGTGCCCGTCCTGGGGCTTGAACTCAGGGCCTAGGCACTGTTCATGAGCTTCTTTTTGCTCAAGGCTAGCACTCTACCACTTGAGCCACAGTGCCACTTCTACTACTTCCCGTTTTCTGGTGGTTAATTGGAGATAAGAGTTTCATGGACTTTCCTGGCCAGAGGCCCCTGGAGAGTGCTATTACTTCAACCACTTACTTGCTGCTTAGAGGATCAGTGGGCTTCCCAGAGCTAGTTTAACACCATGAAGAAGTAAGCAGGAGAACAAATAGTAAAGAGCTAGCCGGTGGTTCACGCTTGTAACTCTAGCTACTCAGGAGACTAAGATCTGAGAATCATGATTGAAAGCCAACCCAGGCAGGAAAGTTCACGATACTCTTCTTTCCTATTAAATACCAGAAAATGGGAAGTGGAGCTATGGCTCATGTGGTAGAGTGCTAGCCTTCACAAAAGGGCTCAGAGACAGCACCCAGGACCTGAGTTCAAGCCCCATGAACGACAGAAAATAAAGAAATAAAAATAGGTGATAGCTAAGAGTGGTATGCAGGTTTAAAAAACAAAACAGGGCTAAGAATGTGGCTTAGTGGTAGAGTGCTTGCCTAGCATGCATGAAGCCCTGGGTTCAATTCTTCAGTACCACATAAATAGAAAAAAATGGCGGTATGGCTCAAGTGATAGAGTGCCAGCCTTGAGCTAAAAGGAAGCCAAGGACAGTGTTCAAGCCCCAGAACTGGCAAAAAACACCCAAAAAGGTCCTCGGGTCTATGAAAATATTAAGTTGATAAACCAGCCATATGCGTTTTATCTAATATAAGAGTCCTTATATTCTGTGTGTGGGTGTGCCAGCACTGGGGCTTGAAGTCAGAGCTTAGAAGCTATGCCTTAGCTTTTGTGCTCAAGGCTGGCACTCTATCACTTGAGCCACAGCTCCTACTTCTGCTTTTTAGTTGTTACTTAAGAGTTTTTGGCTTTGGACCAGTGTCTTCAGATCTCAGTCTCTTGAGTAGCTAGGATTATAGGATGAACCACCAGTGGCCAGACAGTTCTTGTTCTTTTTCAATAGAAAATTTACTATCAACTCTGAAGTCCTACACCACCACATATGTTGTCATATAAATGTAAAATCTCTGTGCTATGCTGTCTTAGTTGTTACTACATCCCAAATGTTCATATAAAATGATTGAATAAATGAGTTAGTAGGACATACTTCCAGCTTTCATTAAAGTCAAATTCATGAATCCCTGTACATTTCTCCATAGAGCACATAAGCATAATAAAAAAAAAATTGAGGGGCTGGGAATATGGCCTAGTGGCAAGAATGCTTGCCTCGTATACATGAAGCCCTGGGTTCGATTCCCCAGCACGACATATATAGAAAACGGCCAGAAGTGGTGCTGTGGCTCAAGTGGCAGAGTGCTGGCCTTGAGCATAAAGAAGCCAGGGACAGTCAGTTCTCAGGCCCAGAGTCCAAAGCCCAGGACTGGCAAAAAAAATTAAAAAAAAAAATTGAATGCTTTACAGAAATCCCTACAGCCTGATGTATGAATTCCATATATCAGTCTTTGCAACTAAGAGAGGTCAAGAGTCCTGCCCTACTCACCGCAATCATACTGGATGAGTCTCAAGTCAGGGAACTGGGTACGCATGTTACACACAATACGGTGCAGAGGACGAGCCCGAGGCCAAAGCTCACAGGCCAATTGCTCCTGGAAGGCTGCCTGACGGGGAGCCAGCCAAGGAGGTGGGTGGCAGGCATGTAGGGAAGGGGGAGGTGCCTCCACAGGAGGCATGACAAAGATGAATCTGTGAAAGGAAGAAAAGTGTGAAAGATGGAACTCTGAAACAACCCCCAAAATGGCCCCAAAAGTGAATACCTTCACCAGTCCTGAGCACTACATCTACTCTTGAGACCCCAAGACCCGCTCCCCATTAGCACTTAGCTATGCCAACCTCTCAATGATTTCTGCCAGCTGGTCTAGTCGCTGCTGGGGAAACAGAACAGCCTGGTGGGCAGCCTCAGTATAAGTCCAAAAGGTGGGGTGGCTGGGGCCAGAAGAACGAGGGCTGATGGGGCTGGCAACAGGTCGGGGCAGGGTACAAAAATCCAGGACTTCAGTCCCATATATAGGTGCCAGGGCCCCATGAGCCTCACTAAGTTGGAAAATCCGTTCCAGGCGTTCAGATCGTTGTCGCTTCCGCTTTTCTTCCAGAGAATCCTACAGAAAACAGAAAAAAAAAAAAAAAAATAACCAGGGTACTCAAAAGTTCACCTCAATATCTTTTTTTTTTTGCCAGTACTGGGGCTTGAACTCTGGACCTGAGCACTGTCCCTGGCTTCTTTCTGCTCAAGGCTAGCCCTCTGCCACTTGAACCACAGCACCGCTTCTGGCTGTTTTCTATATTTGTGGTGCTGGGGAATCGAACCCAGGGCTTCATGTATGCAAGGCAAGCACTCTACCACTAGGCCATATTTCTAGCCCCTAGAATCATATATAAAACCTAAGTTTTTTTTTCTTTCTTTTTGCCAGTCCTGGGCCTTGGACTCAGGGCCTGAGCACTGTCCCTGGCTTCCATTTGCTCAAGGCTAGCACTCTGCCACTTGAGCCACAGCACCACTTCTGTCCATTTTCTATATATTTGGTGCTGGGGAATCAAATCCATGACTTCATGTATATGAGGCAAGCACTCTTGCCACTAGGCCATATTCCCAGCCCCTAAAACCTAAGTTCTTATATGCTAATTCAAAAATGAAATAAAATTGGTTGGAGCTGTGGCTTAAGTGGTAGAGTAACTGCTAATCAAACATGAGGCCTTGATTTTTAAGCCTGGTACTTAAAAAGAAAATAGTTGGGGGATAGGTATCCCTGGGAATATGTGAGATGACTAGAGAGGATGAATATAATAAACACACTTTATATGCATGTATGAAGATAGACTTAAACCTACTGAAATTGTCTTAAGAAAGGAATAGGGAGAATAAGGGAATGAGATAGAGGTGATATGGTTGGTTATAACCATGTATGGAACTGTTACAATGAAACCCCTCTTGTACAATACTGTACACATACACACACACACACACCCTTAAAATAAAGAAAAAAACCCAAGTCCTTCCTAGAGGGAAATCAGCAGCACAGTTGCCTAGATAAAAAAAACACAAAACACACACACCAATAAACCAAAATAACGAAAGAGTGATTTTTGTAGTTTTCTAAGCTGCCATTAAGAATATTTTCTTTCACAGTGCTAAGTTCATCTACAAAAGAAAAGGTACCTTCTCTTGTATAGTAACAAAGCACAACACTTAAAATATCCGAAAATATTTTTTTATCCAATAGGTTAACACCCATAGAAGATTTGTGGGAATTAAACTATGTAGCATTCAACTCTACAACATCTAACTTGTTTTCTTTTTGTGGGTCCAAAACAATTACTAGACATTTCCCTCAAATCACTGATCAAGGCAGAAAATGGCTACTCATACATAAAAAAAAAAGCTAAAAACAAAACAAAACAAAACAACCTACCCCATGGATTGATTCTGGAAAAAAAAAGTTATGTCCCACATCTTCAGTTTTCAACTACTTAACACTTCACCTCTTGGCATGGCATGTTGTATACATGAGGAAGGAGTTGTCCAAGAATAGGGAAAACACAATCATACATTTGAAAATGGAGTTGCAGCCAAAATACATTCAGAATCTTTAAAACTTAAAATAGCTAGGTGCTATAATCCTAGTTCAGGAAGCTGAGATCTGAGAATCCCAGATCAAAGTCAATCCAGGCAGGAAAATCCATGCGACTCCAATTAATCAGCAAAAAGCTAGAAGTGGTAGAGTGTCAGCCTTGAGCAAAAAAGATAAGGGACAATGCCCAAGCATTGGTTCAGGTCCTAATACCATCACACACAAAAAACCAAAGAGGGCTGGGAATATGGCCTAGTGGCAAAGTGCTGGCCTCATATACATGAAGCCCTCATTCCTCAGCACCACATAAATAGACAAAGCCAGAAGTGGCGCTGTGGCTCAAGTGGTAGAGTGCTAGCCTTGAGTAAAAGGAAGCCAGGGACAGCACTCAGGCTCTGAGTTCAAGCCCCAGGCCTGGCAAAAAAAAAAAAGAACAAAAAACTCAGAAGTAATTTAAAAGGGGCAAATAATTTAAAAGGGCATAGTTCAGCTGGGTGCTGGAAGCTCACATCTGTAGTCCTAGCTACTCAGGAGGCTGAGATCTGAAGACTGTGTTTTGAAGCCAGCCTGGCAGGAAAGACTAAGACTCTTATCTCTAATCAACTACATAGGAAAATGCTGGAACTCTGCCTTAAGCAGTGCTTGGGACAAAAAGCAGCTCAGAGTCAGTGCCCAGGCCTTGAGTTCAAGTCCCAAGACCAACTAAAAAGGGGTGGGAGGAAATGGTTCACTTCTGTAATTCCTGCTTTCTGGAAAATGGAGATTGGGCAGATTGCATTTCAGACTAGCACAGGCCTAATTAGTGGGATACTATCTCAACAGAAAAAGCTGGGTGTGATGGTACATGCTAGTCATCCAAGCAGAAGGATCAGGCCAGCCCAGGCAAAAAATAAAAGACCCAATGTGAAAAATAAAGTAAGCAGGGCTCTGGGCATGGCTCAAAAAGGACAGCACTTGCCTATCAAGTATAACAGAGCCCCTAGTTCAAACTCCAGTACTAATAAAATTCAGAAGGGCAGGGGCTGGGGATATGGCCTAGTGGCAAGAGCATTTGCCTTGTATACTTGAAGCCCTGGGTTCGATTCCCCAGCACCACATATACACAAAATGGCCAGAAGTGGCGCTGTGACTCCAGTGGCAGAGTGCTAGCCTTGAGCAAAAAGAAGCCAGGGACAGTGCTCAGGCCCTGAGTCCAAGCCCAGGACTGGCAAAAAAAAAAAAGAGAAAACAAAAAAATTCAGAAGGGCAAAGCTGAGAGCGGGTGGTTTATGCCTACAATCCTTAGATACTCTGGAAGCTGAGATCTGAGGATAAGAGTTCAAAGCCAGCCTGGGCATGAAATTTGGTGAGACTCAGATCTCTAAGCAGCAAAAAGCTGAAAGTGGAACTGTGCTTAAAGCAGTAGCCTTGAACAGAAAAAAAGTAAAGTAAAATATAATAAAATAAAAATTAAAAAGAGAAAAGGATGGTTGGTTTACACCTTAATCCTACTCATTTAGGAGGCTGAGACCTAAGGATCAAGGTTCAAAGGCAGCTGGGACAGAAAAGTCCATGAAACTCTTATCTCTAATTAACCATCAAAAAGTTAGATGTGGAGTTGTGGCTCAAGTGAGCAAAGAGTTAAGGGATCAGGCCCCATTATCAGCATATTAAAAATATTTGTTTAAAGGGGCTGGGGATATAGCCTAGTGGCAAGAGTGCCTGCCTCGGATACACGAGGCCCTAGGTTCGATTCCCCAGCACCACATATACAGAAAACGGCCAGAAGCGGCGCTGTGGCTCAAGTGGCAGAGTGCTAGCCTTGAGCGGGAAGAAGCCAGGGACAGTGCTCAGGCCCTGAGTCCAAGGCCCAGGACTGGCCAAAAAAAATTTGTTTAAAAAGGGCACAGGACAAGAATGGATATTTCCTCACAGAAGATATACACAAATGGTCTAAAACCACACAAAAAGATGCTCTACAGTAGCCAACTTGGAAATCCAAGTTAAAACCAAAATGATACTCCATATCAAACTAAGATAGCTATAATTAGAGGCAAAGCTAGCCAGGTGATGCTGGTTTCCACGTGTAATCCTATCTACTGAGGAAGCTGAGATCTAAGGAATGCAGTTCAAAGCCAGTCTAGATAGAAAAGTCCATAAAGTTCTCTCTCAATTAACAAGAAATGGAGGTGTGTGGCTTAAGTCATAAAGTGCCAGCTTTGAGCAGAAAAATAGGTGAGCGCATATGAGCCTCCGAGTACTTCCACCCCCCCCCCAAAAAAAAGAAAAGAACAAAAGGAAAAGAAAGGATGAAGCTGGGCAAGGTAGGACAGGCTTGTATTCCCAACATTAGGGAGTCTGTGGCAAGAGTATTGGATTTGATACCAGCCTGTACTCTTGTAGTAGGTTCAAAGACAGTTACATAGTGAGACTATCTTTAAAGGAAAATAAAACCCCAGGATGAACAAAGTAGTTCCTGCTTCTTGGGAGGCTGACAAGAGGGTATCATCAGATCAGGAATTCGAGACCAGCCTAGCTAGTATCTGTAAACCCTCATCTCATAAAAATAATAAAAAATCAATAAAAGAAAAAATGACAAGTGTTAGTGCTATTTTTGAAAAGTTTGGCAGTTCTTCCATATAACTCAGCAGCTTTTCTCCCTGGTTCTGTCAAAGAAAAATTGAAATATATGTCCACAGATAAACATGTATATAGCTGAGCACTGGTAGCTACTCAGGAAGCTGAGATCTGTGGATTGCAGTTCAAAGCCACTCCAGGCAGGAGAGTATGTAAGATTCTGACCTCCAATTAACCACTAGAAAACCAGAAGTGGTGCTGTGGGCTCAAAGTGGTAGAGCGCCTTGAGCAAAAAGAGCTCAAGGACAGTGTCCATGGCCCTGAGTTCAAACCCAATGACCAATATAAAAAAATTTAAAAATGTATTATCCTATGTAATTTCTTATATAATGGAATAATACTAAAACAACAACAACAAAAAAAAGACAAATGTCAAAAACACACTAACCTGACCTGGTCCAAGTGATTCTCCCTATAATCTATGTTACTCAGGAGAGATCTAAGGATCAAAGTCTGAAGCCGACCCAGGCAGAAAAGTCTGTGGGCCTCCACAATTAACCAACAACAACAAAAAAGGTTCTAGAGGCATAGCTCAGTGGTAGAACACTAAATAGGAGCAACTTAGCCCACCAAGAGTTGCAAGGCCCAGAGTTCAAGCACCATTACATATTTTAAAAAATAATAATAAAAATAAAAAGACATGTAAGCTGGGAGCCAGTGGCTCAGGACTACAGTCCTACCTATTTAAGGAAGCTGAGCTCTAAGGATTGCAGTTTAAAGCTTGTCCAAGCAGGAAAGTCTGTAAGACTTATATTTTCATTTACCTGCCAAAAAAAAAAACAACACTAGAAGCTGAGCTCAAGTGGTAGAGTGCTATCCTTGAGGGAGAAAAAAAAAAAAAAAGCTCAGGGAAAGCATCCATGCCAAGTTTAAACCCCAGGATCACACACACACAAAAAAAGACATGCCAAGAAGCTGGTGAGAAAATAATAATTCCATAAGCAAATAGACACACACAAATGGTTATGTAGGATAAGAGCAATGGAGGGGCTGGGAGGCTTAAGGAATACAATAGTTCTTTCCAGACTCATGAAAAAGTTCTAAAATGGTAATAGTTTTGGTTGCACAATGCAATCAATAAGCTAAACATCACCAAATAGTATATACCTTTTTTTTTTTGGTGGCAGTCCTGACACTTGAACTCAGGACCTAGTGTCATCCCTGAGCTCTTCTGCTCAAAGCTAGCACTTGTTCTACCACTTTGAGCCATAGCTGTACTTCTGGCTGTTTGGTGGATAGGTAGAGGTAAGAGTCTCAAAGAATTTCCTGACCCAGCTGGCTTTGAATTGTGGTCCTTAGATCTCAGTCTCCTGAGTAGCTAGGATTATAGGCATGAACCACCAGTTACTAGCCAGTATATACTTTTTTTGGTAGAGGCAGTGCTGGTTTGGTCAAACCCAAGGCCTTCTGCATGTTAGGGAAAGCACTCTATCAGTTACAATCTCACCTTTGAACAGTACTTTTAATTTTTTTGCAATGCTGGGAGTTGAACCCACAATCCCCAAACACACTATCTAGGCAAAGCAAACATTGTCACTAAGCCATAATCCCAGCCCCGAAGTACAGTCTTTAAAGAAAAAAGTGGTGGCCTGAAAATGTGGCCTTGTGGTAGTGTGCTTGCCTTGTATACTTGCAGTCCTGGGTTCAATTCCTCAGCACCACATATATAGAAAAAGCCAGAAGTGGGGCTGTGGCTCAAGTGGTAGAGTGCTAGCCTTGAGCAAAAAGAAGCCAGGGACAGTGCTCAGGCCCTGAGTTCAAGCCCCAGGACTGGCAAAAAAAGAAAGAAAGAAAGAAAAAAGTGGCAATAAGCTATTATCTACTTGCCAAAGAATGAAAATTCAATACTTTATTTTCAACAAGGCAGGTCCAAACCTGGTTGCATTAGGAAAAGACCAACAGTGGAAAGTGGGGGGGTTAGTGAAAAATAACCAGCAAGGTTTATAAAGACATGAGGTCTGGAAGGTTTCACTGTACATTCCTTATTAGTTTCTGGGTTATTTACTCTAAGATGGTCTGTAAGTTTAACACACATACAGAACTAAAGAGAAAAAAAATGACTATGAGAAATCTCATGAAGAAATAGCATAAAAGTTCCCTTTATTGCCTGTTTATCACTATGGAGGTAAAAGTCAGAGTTGGCTGTCAAAATCCAAGACACAGGAACTATAGGGACTTTTATTCCATGATGACATCCATCTATCAAGTCTACAAACTTGATCATCAGATCATTTTAGCAATTGAGAACAGTCTTGCTGTCTTGGAAAACTGCCTCTTATGGGGAAGAGGAGAAAGCAATGGAGTCAGCATGAGTTTCCTCATTTGTAAAATAAAGTTACAGTCCAACAATTAACTCCTACTGAGCAAGAAGCAAAGAGACCATTGGTAACAAAAAGGACTTGAATACATCAGTGAGAATTATTTTTAAAATCACATGTGAGTAGCTAGGTACATGAACGTACATATCTGTAGTATTAGCCACTCCAAAGGCCAAGGCAGGACAATCACTTGTTGCCCTCCTGAGCAACAGTGAGACCTTGGATCAAGAAGTACATACACAAAAGCACGTTCAATGTATGTATGAAAATGTCATGATGAAACCTCATACAATCTAATATACAATGTAAAATTTACATTTGTACCGTTGTACAATTGTACATACAATGTACAATTTAATATACACCAATAAGATGAAGAACCCATGAAATTGAAAAAAAATTTTTTAATAAAGTATATTTGTGTTGGGTGCTGGTGGCTCATACCTATAATCCTAGCTACTCAGGAGATCTGAGGATCTCAGTTCAAAACTAACCCAGACTGGCAACTTCATGGGACTCTCTTATCTCCAATTAATGGTTCAGAACTTTTAGTGGTAGGCTGAGTGGAAAAGGCCAAAGTGAGAGGCTCTGAACTCAAGCTGTAGTACAAAAAAAAAAAAAAAAAAGGACATTTGTGAGCTGTGGGTAGATTTCACGTAAACTAAGTGTTCGTTTGGGCATGGGTGAGGAGGCCCTGGGTTCAATCTCCTTCAAAAAGAAAAAAACATAGTATTTAAGCTGGGTGCTAGGGGCTCACACCTGCAATCCTAGCTACTTAAGAGGCTAAGCTCTGAAGATCAAGATTTGAAACCAGCCTAGGCAGAAAAGAGTGTGACTCTTAACTCCAATTAACCAGCAAAAAGCCAGAATGGGGAGCTATGGCTAAGTAGTAGAACACCAGCCTTGAGCAAGAAACACTAAGCTAGATTGAGAGGCTCTTCCAAGCCCTAGTATCAGTGCAAAACAAGCCAAAAAAAAAAAAGAAAGCCACATTTAGACTTGGGGTATGTGACCCAAGTGCATGCACAAGGTGCTTGGTTCAATCCTCACTGTGTTGGGATGGAAGGGGACACACTTGGGGAAGGAAATTTGATGCTTTATGTATCTTGAGAAATGCAGGAAATAAACTCTTATAGAAGATGGGATAAACCCACAAACAGGAAAGAACTTGTCCAAACATGATTCAAGTACATGGTACCACTAAGTTTTGTTATTTGCCAAATTAAAACAGACATTATTTTCTTCTATCCATTCTACCAATACTCCAAAGAGACACAACTTCCTTTGAGGAAGTAAAACTTACCAGATAGAAAGGGGAACGAGGTGGTGGTGGGGGCTGCCGCCGAGGCCGGGGGCCACTGAACGAGGTAGCAGAGGGAGGGCTGGGGGGACCAGAGCGAAACATCAGTGTCTCAGGCTCATCCTTGGCAATAGGCAGCCGATTTGCCATGGTGACAGGCAAAGAAGCTGCACCCATAAGGGAAGAAGCCTGTGAAGCTGGGGTCAGTGCCAGGGTCTGAGCTGCAGCTGTACCCAGGGTGGGCACAGGAACAGAGGTGGGGCTCAAGGTCAGTGTTTGCACTGAAGCTGGGGCCAGGAGTGAAGCAGATGACGATGCTGGAGCCAAAGTCAGTGTGTGAGCTGGGGCCAGTCCCATAGGAGAAGCTGGAGCCAGAGGAGGTGCTGGAGTCAGAGACAGTGTCTGTGTTGGGCCGAGTGGTGCTCCTGGTGCCAAAGACAGTGTCTGGGCTGCAGGTGGTACCAGGGATGAAACTGGAGTCAATGACAATGTCTGAGCTGGAAAGGGGCCCTGAGGGTTCCCTGTTGCCAAAGAGTGTGTCTGAGCTGGAGATGAGCCGCTGAAAGTGGATGCTAAGGTTGGGGCTAGGGCCAGTGTCTGTGTAGAAGCCAGGCTTGAGAGAGGCGATGGAACTGGATTTGGTACCATAGTTTGAGTTGATGCTGGAGCCAACACAGGAGTTTGAGGTGACACCAGTGAAGATGAGGCTAAAGAGGTTCCTGGCAATGATGATGGAGCCATAACTGGAAGTGGAGTCTGTGGTGAAGCCAGGACAGGAGCAGAGCCTGGTGATGGAGCCAGGACAGGAAGAGGGGTCAGAGGAGCTGGAGAAGGACCCAGGACTGCTGTCTGTGGAGCCGTCATAGGAGCCAGAGAGTTGGCTAAAGTCTGAGATGCAGAAGGTGCTGGAGCCAGAAGGGAAGCTGGAGCTGGATTTGGTGCTGATGGGAAAGTACTGGCTAGAGCAGAAGCTGGTACCAGTACAGGTGAGCATGCTGGGGCCACAGGTGAGTTCAACCCTGAAACATGTGAAGAGGTGGGAGCCAACAACAGAGGATGACCAGCTGTCTGTGGTGGGGACAGGGTTGGAGCTGCGGCCAAGCCTAGAGTCAAGGCTGACACTGACGGGGAAGGCCCAGCTGATGCCAATGGAAGTGGCCCAGAAGCTGCTGAAACAATAGGGGCCAGTGCCGGAGTTGCACTGGTCAACAGAGCTGAGCCTGATGCTGAAACAGGCAAGGAGGCAGAAATGGGGATGGTTAGGGGAACAGAAGTTGGGGCAGCAAGTGTGGTAGGGACGGGAAGGGAAGATGACACAGGGACTGACACTGTAGAGGACGCAGGAGTAGGAAGGGGAGAGGAATTAGGCATTGGTATCGGCGAAGAAGCTGGCCCAGGCAGTGAGGATGGCACATGAAGAGAAGAGGAAATAGTCATGGGAGCAGTTCCAGGTGCTGAAGCTGTGGAGACAAAAAAGTTGAATTAGCTTCAGAAATTTTCTTTTCCTACACCCTCCTGCTACCTAGTTCTGTATTTTCTCTTACTCCCAAGCTAAATTATTTCCCAGAAAGCTTTTTCTTTTTCTTTTGGCCAGTCCTGGGCCTTGGACTCAGGGCCTGAGCACGGTCCCTGGCTTCTTCTCACTCAAGGCTAGCACTCTGCCACCTGAGCCACAGCGCCCCTTCTGGCCGTTTTCCATATATGTGGTGCTGGGGAATCGAACCGAGAGCTTCATTTGTAGGAGGCAAGCACTCTTGCCACTAGGCCATATTCCCAGCCCCCCAGAAAGCTTTAATTCCCACCACATAGGGTAAAAATTTCAGAATAGGACAGCTTAACATTTTTTCTCCTTCAAGATTCCAACCAGTATATTTTAGGATTAAGTCAGAATTTGAGCAGCCTGTTTCTGAGGCCTACTGCAAGTTAAGAGGGCATGCTTACGGGGATGGTCATCTGCTATGACTAAGGAACCATCAGGGGGACCCATTTCATTCACATTACTAAGCAAAAACTTCTGGCCTCAGCCATATGGACTCACCAGTGATTTCAGGTGAAGGATTGTGGACCAGCTTGAGAAGGGGCCTCACAAGAGTGGGTGTAGGTAGGGGGGCCCGAGCAGTACCCAAAGTAGGTGCGGGTAACCTGCCAGGGCTTAATGTGGGGCGTGGAGTCAACATAGCTGGAAGCCCAGAACCCGGAGGTCGAGGTGCTGGTGCCAAAGGTGGAACAGGAGTCAGTCCATCCCGAGGGGCCTGTCTCACTACAATCTTCACCACGCCTGTATTATTCACCATGGATGATGGCACTGCAAGAGGAAGCTACATTGAGAGGAAGGTAGGAAAGAAACAAGAGACCCAAAGAATGGAAGAAGTCCAGGGGAAAGAAGGGTGGTAACAGATATTGGAGAGTTTGACAAGGGAAAACAATACCAAGGCAAGGCTAGACAGAGATAGCAGCTCAGGGCATGCCTGGAAGGATCAAGGCCAGCAAGGGCTAAATAGGAAGGCCAGGAGCCTCACCCTGGTTAGCAGCAAGCGGAAGGCTGAGGCCAGTGGGGGCAGGGGTGGTGCTGGGGGTCGAAGAAGGCAGCACAGAGACAGGGGTGGGGCCAGGGGTCGGGGCCACGGCCTGGATGAGGGCCACATGGGCAGGCTGGCTGATGAGGTGGTGCTGCCCCCCTGCTGACACCAGGTGCACCACATTCCCTGGGTGAAAGGAAGAGAGAAGAGAGAGAGAAGCACCTATCAGCTAGAGGAGAACAGAGGCAGAGTAAGAGAATAACAGAGAGTAAATTCTGAGTATGACCTTTCCTATTTTTATCAAATGACCCCTTCCAACCATTCTATTCCCCTTTGGCCCTGCCCATTAAAAGCCAGGAAAAGAAACACAAACTCTGATGATTAAAAAGTGCCACAAAAAAATTCAAAATTAAAAAAAAAAAGGACACAGAAAAAGAAGAAATAAGCAGGACAGGGGGTGGGTTTTACCTACTTTGCAGCGGGCGGGGCTGCCCCACAGCAAGCTGGCGCACCTGGGCACCAGTCAAAGTCAGTTTGTTGCCCTGGATTTGGAAGGTGAGAGGTTTGCTTCCCCCGGCACTAGCCACTGGACGTTGTGCCAAAGAGGCCAACTGCCCAATGCTGACCACTTCGCCGGCTAAAACAGAGAAGGCTTTACTGTACACAGGGCTCATCCTGGTCATACTCCTCAGCTCCCCATGCACCACACACCTCTCCCCTAGTCTCCAGTTCCTCTAAAGCTTTCCCACAATTTACAAAGTTCAGTAAGCTAAGACTCCACCCAGTCTTTGTGCTTTTGATATGTTACTCTGCCTATTCTCCAATCCCCCTTGCTTCTAATACAATCTTTACATTCTCTAATATTCTTCTAAAAGACTAAGCAAATCACTACCTCTTTCTCTGACCATAAATCTTTCCCCCTAATTGTTTTTGCAGGTTGGAGAGCTGCCCAGAGGCAATGCTAGGCAAGTGTTCTACACTGAGCTACCTATCCAGTCCTCTAAATACTTTCCTACTGCTAAGCTTAACACACTATTTACTCATCTATGGATTTCTCCCACTAGACTGAATTCGTTGATAGTTCTTACTACCAACTACTTGTAAACCATATATATATATATATATATATATATAATTAGTTGGCTAGGACTTCATATTCTCATGTTCCTTTTTTTCTTTAGCTCCTAGTTGTTAAGTCATCCATATCAAGTCCCTTCCCATAGAGCCCTGGGAACTTACATGGTAAGCGAGCCTGCATTTCAGGAGACAGGATGAGACGCTGTGGTGCAGGAGTTGGAGCTGGCACTGCTGTGGTGGTAGTGGCCGCTGTGGTGATAGAGGTGGTAGTAGCAGCAACGGGAGAGAAGGTGTAGCCTGGAGGTACTGTGAGGGGTTTCAATAGGCTAGAGGAGCCTGGGGGTGGGGCTGGACTCAAACGAACTGGGGCAGGTGGAGTTGGCTTCAGGGACAGGGTTGGTGTGGGAGGCTGTGAAGTGCCACTTGGAACCCCCAGGGGAGATGGCAACACTGTAGACACAAACCAAAAACTCATCATATACATCCTGACTAATGCTGTAGCCTGGTCCCAGAAACCTCCATAATAGCCTTTATAGCCTACCAAACACTGCACCATTACTGCCACATCAGCTCTGCAAACCTTTTAATTTCATTACTTTTCGTCTTTTGTGCCAGTACTAGAACTCAGGACCTGGGTGCTTGTCCCTTAGCTCTTTCACTCAAAGCCAGTGCTCTACCACTTGAGCACAACACTTACTTCTTTTATAGTGGTCAATTGGAAGTAAGAGTCTCTTGGACTGTCCTGCCCCGGCTAGCTTTGAACTGCAATCCTCAGATCTAAGCCTCTTGAATAGCTAGGATTCCAGATGTAAGCCACCTGCGCCAGGTATTTCATTACTTCTTTTCTAGTCTCAATAACTTTCCTGAAGCATGACCATTAACCTTGCCCTTTTTCAACTCACCCTGGGGGAGAGAACCACTGTTAGGCTGCAGAGGAGGCAAAAGAACAGGTCCAGGGGGCCGGGATGCAGGAACAAGTGAGGATGCAGCAGGTGAGGCCGACACCATCAGAGGCGCTGGCAACACTGGAGGCGTTAGGCTATGAGTATTTTGGGTTGAGAGCTCAGGGACTGGAGGAGGTCGGAGTGGGACAGGGCCAAGGGGCATCCGTGGACTGTTTACTACCACCACTGTGCGACCTTCTTGCTTGGGCACTGGCTGTAGCATTCTATGAGAAAAACAAGGGGTGGGTGGAAAGAAAGGGAGAATAAGGAATGTAAAGTAGAAAGTTTGCAAAATCAGAGAGGGAAAAAAGATCCAAAGAAGAAAGGGGCAAAAAAGCATCAAATAGGAGAAACAAATTTTAAAAAATGATGACAAACACAGGGACCCCTCCCAGAATTTGCTTCTAATTATTCTCTTCCCAAGTCTCTCCATAGTACTTTGCACTCATACCACAAACATCCTAACCCCTCCTTCAATTCTTTTCTCCTATTCCTAACCCTTCTACTTTTTCTAGGAACCCATCCATCCCTTAATCCTTAGTACTAGTACCTGTTGACTTTCATCTTCACTGGCTTGGGCCGAGGTGGGGGGTCAGGAGCAGTAGCCACCTCTAGCAATACCCGGCGGGAGAGGCGGTGCCGAGGCAGAAACGTGTCAGACTCATAGCGAGAGACACGACCCTCCAGGCCAATAAGGTCAAACCGGTCCATGTCTATCCGCTACCACAAGGAAAACACAAAGAACAATGGCAATGATTTCTTAGGTAAAACACCAAAAACACAAATAAAAAACAAAAGCCTGATAAAATGGTCATCAAAATTCAAAACTTCTGTATATCAATGGGTATTATCAAGAGTAAAAATACAGCCCTCACAATGGGATAAGGTATTTGCAAATCATATATCTGACTAGGTGTTAACTCCAAAAGTGTAATACAAAGAACTATAACTCAACTACAAAAAAAAACCAAAACCAAAACACCAAGTTTTTAAAAAATCAGCCAAGGGGCTGGGGATATGGCCTAGTGGCAAGAGTGCTTGCCTCATATACATGAGGCCCTGGGTTCAATTCCCCAGCACCACATATACAGAAAACGGCCAGAAGTGGCGCTGTGGCTCAAGTGGCAGAGTGCTAGCCTTGAGCAAAAAGAAGCCAGGGACAGTGCTCAGGCCCTGAGTCCAAGCCCCAGCACTGGCCAAAAAAAATCAGCCAAAAACTTTAGACATGTTTCTAACAAAGATGTAATAAATGCCAATAACCACATGAAAAAGATGGTCAATATTAATCTTTAGGGAAATGTAAACCAAATTGAATAATAAAGCATTTCATAAACATTAATATAGCTACTGAAAAAAAACCAAAAAACAACTCCTAGTAAAGTGCCATGGCACACATCCTTAATTCCAGATACTCAGGAGGTAAAAATTGGGAAGATGAAAACACTGGAAACACACAGGCAAAAAATTGGGAAGCTGGTTTGACAGCATGTACCTATGGTCTCAACTATATATGAGGCTGTAGGTAGATCCCATTTTAGAATGGCCACAGAACAAAAGGTTACACCTAAGCCAAAAACAACCTAAGGCAAACAATGGCAGAATACTTGACTAGCCACATATAATGCAAAGTTCAAATCCAAGCTAAAAAAAAAAAAAAAAATCCTTTGAAAAGGATTTGGAAAAACTAAAACCCCTGTAACACTGTATCCAGAAATTTAAAATATGAAGCTGCTATAAAATATAAACACTGGGGGGCTGGGAATGTGGCATGGTGGTAGAGTGCTTGCCTAGCATGCATGAAGCCCTGGGTTCTATAGCTCAGCACTACATAAACAGAAAAGGCCAGAAGCGGTGCTGTGACTCAAGTGAGAGTGCTAGCAATGAGCAAAAGAAGCTCAGGGACAGTGCCCAGGCCCTGAGTTCAGCCCTAGGACTGGCAAAAAATAAAAACAAGTAAGCACTAAAAGTACCTCCTCCAAAGTGAAAAATAGCTGGGTGCTAGTGGCTCACATCTGTAATCTTAGCTACTCAGGAGGATGAGATCTGAGGATCGTGGTTTGAAACAAGCCCAGGCAAGAAAGCCTGTGAGACTCTTAACCACCAAAAAGACAGGAGTGGAGCTGTGGCTCAACTGGTAGAACGCTAGCCTTGAGCAAAGAAGCTCAGGTACTGTGCTTAGGACTCAAGTTCTAGGACTAGCACCCTCCCCCCCCCCCGGCAAAAAAAGAAGTGAAAAATAGTTATTATATAATAGCATTTTGGAGCATATATTCAAAGAACAGACAAGCAGTAATTGAAACATATATTAGTATATCTATGTTGATAGTGGCATTCTTTCTAACAGTCTAATTAGTCTTGCATGCCTGTAATCTTAGCACTCAGAAAGCTAAGGCAGGAAGATGTCATTTCAGGCCAGCCTAACTATCTGATCGTATATAATCTCAACAAATCAGAGCAACAACAATAACAACAAAAAGGTGCTGTGATGGGGCTGGGGATATGATATGGCCTAGTGGCAAGAGTGCTTGCCTCATATACATGAAGCCCTGGGTTCGATTCCCCAGCACCACATATATAAAAAACAGCCAGAAGTGGCGCTATGGCTCAAGTGGCAGAGTGCTAGCCTTGAGCAAAAAGAAACCAGGGACATTACTCAGGCCCTGAGTCCAAGCTACAGGACTGGCCAAAAAAAAAAAAAGGTGCTGTGGCTCAAGCTCTGAAGAGTGCAGGTCCAGAGTTCAAGCCCCATGACTGACCAAAAAAAAAGTCCTTGGGGGCTGGGGATATAGCCTAGTGGCAAGAGTGCCTGCCTCAGATACACGAGGCCCTAGGTTCGATTCCCCAGCATCACATATACAGAAAACGGCCAGAAGCGGCGCTGTGGCTCAAGTGGCAGAGTGCTAGCCTTGAGCGGGAAGAAGCCAGGGACAGTGCTTAGGCCCTGAGTTCAAGGCCCAGGACTGGCCAAAAAAAAAAAAAAAGTCCTTTTCTGTGGGACTGGGAATGTGGCTTAATGATGGCTTGCCTAGCATGCACGAAGCCCTGGGTTTGATTCCTCACTACCACATAAACAGATTAAGCTGGAAGTGGTACTGTGGCTCAATTGATAGAACACTAGCCTAGAGCAGAGAAAGGCTTCAGGACAGAGCCCAGGAGGCCCTGAGTTCAAGCCCCAGGACCAGCAAAACAACAACAAAAAATCAGAGCACTTGTAGCTCAGGCCTGTACTCTTAACTACTCAGGAGCCTCTCTAATTACAAACCAGTAAAGCCCAAAGTGGAGTTCTGGCTCAAGTGGTAGAGTACTAGCCTTAAGCAAACAAACTCAAGGATAGCACCTAGGTAGACCCTGAGATGAAGCCCTACACCATGCACCAAAAAAAAAGTTAACTCAATTCTCAAACACATTGCAGTATGTACCTTATAATCCCTATTTTGACGGGCAAGGAAACATAAATTTAAAAACTTGCTACAAGTACAAAATGATGAGATGAGGAACAGCACTGAGGATGAATGAAAGGGAAGTAGTAAGGCTGCAAAAGATTAGACTACCTAAAAGTTGGGGTAAGAACTACTAAGCCTGAGAACAGGTACTTACCTGGAGTGGATGGACATCAGTGGCTCTTAGCACCAAAGAGGCGGTGCTGAAACAGATGCCTGGGGTGATGAAGGGAGAGGTAACAGGTCGAGGGTCAAACAGATTTGGATGGTTGCAGACTTTTCGCAGCTGCATCAAAATGTTGATGACACTCATGAAATGGCCTGTGGCTAGTGTCTCCTTAGTTCTGGAGAAAAAAGAAAAACTAATCAGACATCCTGACAGCCACCTGCATTCTTATCCAGGGTCCCAGAGCCCACCCTCAGTTCTCTTACGTGGTCTGTGCCATGAAGTCATCATAGAGACAACGTTGGCGCTTGGAGAGTCGGCAGCGAATAACATGCTCATACTTTTTGGGCATCTGTTTTTCAACATCCACTTTAACGCGGCGCAGCAAAAAAGGCCTCAAAACCTAAAAGCAAATATGAAGGAGGCTGACAGAAGGGTGGACACTAAGCCCTAGCTTATCCCTTGTAGGCAAGTCTTGGCCTGGTGACTGGCCAAGTACTGGCTTAGTTCATCTGTAATCACAAAGTCATGAGGCATACCAAATATGAGCCACATAAGGATGAATAAAATGCAATCCCTTTTCTCAAAGAACTTACTGTCTATTGAAGACTTACACAAAGATAACTGTACCATAACATATAAAGTGGTACAAAGCACTGAAAACAAATCACAAACTATGCAGGAAAGATGACTGAAACTGCATTTTGAGGAGTGACTCAAGTTCCTAAGATTATAAAAAGAAACAAGGCATGGTGAATTATGTGACTACAGTCTCAGACATTCAGAAAGCTGAAACAGTAGATAAACCTCACCTAGAAGGTCAAGGATAATCTGAGCAACACAGCAAGACACAATTTCAAAAAATAAATAAAAGGTCAGGCACTGGTGGTTCATTCCTGTCATCCTAGCTACCCAGGAAGCTGAGATCTGAGGATCAAAGCCACCCAGGGAAGGAAAGTAAAAAAAAAAAGATACAACTCAGTCAGAGCTTGATGTGGTACAAACACCAATAATCCCATGTACACCAGAGGTGGAGGTAGAACTTGAAGTTCAAAGCCAATCTAATAATGTTAGCAAGACCCAGTCGCAAAAACAAAATAAAAGCAGAAGAACTAAGCATACAGCTCAAGTGGTACAATGCTTGCTTAACAAATCCAAGGCCTGAGGTTCAATCCCAAACATAAAGGAGGGAAGGAAGGAAAAAGAGAATGAATCAATTAAAATTTGGTTCCAGGAATCTGGAAATTCAAGGGATTACAAATAAACTAAAGAGTCATTACTACACAGTCAACAATCAACAAGTATGCTTGAAATATATACAGATTAAGAAGAAAAAAACAAGGACCAGAATGCTGAAAGATACTGTTCTTTAAAACCTGAAGAAACTAAAGATATATTTAAAGAGAAGGAAAAAGGGAGAAGGGAGAGGCCACCAAAAATATGAAGCTAAGGAAATCAGATAAATAGAATCAAAGCAGGGAATGATCAGCAATTATTCCACTTGAAGGAAATAAGGGCAAAAACATCCCCACCTGGGCTGGAATGTGGCTTAGTGGTAGAGTGTTTGCATGAAACTCTGGGTTCAATTCTTCAGTACCACATAAACAGAAAAGACCAGAGTGACACTGTGGCTCAAGTGGTAGAGTGCTAGCCTTGAGCAAAAGACACTCGGGAACAATGCCCAGGCCCTGAGTGCAAGTCCCAGGTATGGTAAAAAAGAAAAAAAAAATCCTCAACTAAAGCAAACAGGTAGATGATTAATGTGAGATATCACTAGAACACCAGCTTGACAAGTGAGTTCACCCTAGTATAACATTAAATTTCCCCTTTCTCCAAAGGTTTAAATAGAGATTATTCTTTTTTTTGCCAGTCCTGGGGCTTGAACTCAGGGCCTGAGCACTGTCCCTGGCTTTTTGCTCAAGGCTAGCACTCTGCCACTTGAGCCACAGCGCCACTTCTGGCCTTTTCTATATATGTGGGGCTGAGGAATTGAACCCAGGGCTTCATGTATACGAGGCGAGCACTCTACCACTAGGCCATATTCCCAGCCTAAATAGACATTATTCTTAGGCCCTCATATTCTCAATACCTCAACAAACTATTCCAAGCCCTACCTTATGCAAGCGTTTGACTAGACCTTCATTATATTCTTGGCTGCCTTCAATCATGCCAGTTAGAGGATTAGAGAACCATTCCTTGAACTCTCGGTGAGACTGGAAGACATGGGGCATCAAAAAGTGCATCAAAGACCACAGTTCCATGAGGCTATTCTGCAATGGAGTTCCTGTCAGGAGTAGACGTCTCTGGCTGCAAAGAGATAAAGAGAAACAGAAAGAGGATGATCAGCAAAGTCCCAACTTTAATATCCTTAATAAATGCCTCAACCCAGGAGTTGAACCTTTAGGCCAGACCAAGCCTCCCACAAACCTCCATCTCTACCTGTTAAAGTTGAGCAGAGACTGCCAGCGCTGGGACTTGAAGTTCTTTATGTTCTGAGCCTCATCCAGAATGAGATATCGCCAGTTCTTGCGGCGGAAGGCCTGATGGTCCTGCAGCACCAGCTTGTAAGATGTAATACACACATGGAAGGCATTGGGCTTGGTCCAGCCCTGAGGGTGGTCAAAGAAAGTGGTGAACAGTGGAATTAGAAAGAAATGACAAAGTTTCAGCAAAAAACAAATAAAAAATCAGAAAGAAGCCTATCTGAGGCCTAAAAATGAATTAGGCATCAATGTGGAAAGGTGAATATAAAAAGGATCAAACCTGCCGCTTGAGCTTCCTCTCTTTTTGGGCTCCATAGTAAGTGAGGATTTTAAAGCTGGGACACCAACGTTTCAACTCCATCTCCCAGTTCAACATCACACTGGTGGGAACAATGATTAAATGGGGACCCCAGTTACCTGTTTAACAAAAGAAGGAGACACAATAAGGCTACCTAAACCTTGCAATCCTGGTTCCTGAGGTATGACCTTGATGAACATCTCCTTCTACTGGCCTCTCTGAAGAATACTAACATTTAACACAGTTCTTCCTGTAGAATAAAAGCCAGAGTCAATGAAGCTACAAAAGCAATCAGCAAGGGAGCAAATATTTCATCTTTATTTTGGAATAGTCCTGGGCCTGGCATTCAGGACCTGGATACTGTCTGAGCTCTTGTACTCAAGAATAGCAATCTATCTTTGGAGCCCAGCTCCACTTCTACCTTTTTGGTGTTTAATTCAAGAGTCTCAAAGGCTTTTCTGACAGCTTGGCTTTGAACCACAATTTTCAGATCTTAGTCTCCTGAGCAGCTAGGATTACAGGCAGGAGCCACTGACACTCAGCTATTTCATCTTCTTGCAGGTGAATCACAACTAAACAAGTTTGCCAGGGAATTGTTCAAGAAGAGGCGCCAAGAAGGGCCCCTGCTACTCACCTTTCTCACAGGCCAAGTGTGCAAGCAAGGAGATGGTCTGGATTGTCTTCCCCAGCCCCATCTCATCAGCAAGAATGCCATTGAGCTTCTTCTCATACATAGTAACCAACCAGTCAAGTCCAATGTGTTGGTATTCCCGGAGCTGGCCCCGTAGTAGTAGAGGGATGGGAGTTTTCACCTGACAAGAAAAAAAGAGGTATTACCACATTGAACTGAGGCATCTGTCACTAGAAACAGTAAAGTCAAGATATGAAAAAGCTGAAGCTGAAGCCTAGGGATACCTGGGTAGTGGCCAAGGTGTAACCTTTGGGTTGGAGACTTTCAGCTGCTGCAGCAATATCAGTAATTTCTTTCTTAGGGCCTAGAGTAGTGGTAGGCCCTGGAGTGGGAGGCCCACTACCTCCATCTGCCTCACTCTGTTCTTCATCCCGGGCAAGCAAATACTCCACTCCAAAATCATCATCTTCCTCCTCTTCTTCATCTACTTGGCTCTGTGATTGGGCATCCTCAGACTCATCAGATTCAGATTCTTCTGATTCAGAACTTCTGCTTGTTTCTTCCTCCTCTGAATGCTCATCTTCCTCATCCTCACTCTGCTCCTCATCAGAGTCTAAATCACAAGATCAAGGTTCAGAACCTGCTCCTTAAACACCTGTCCTCCCCGCTTCTCTCAGAACTACACATTCACCTGACTGACTGCTACTATCCTCTTGATCCTCTTGAGCTGCCTCCTCAGCTTCTGTTGCCTCCTCTGGTTCACATTCAGAGCTGTTAGCATCAACCTCTTCATCTTCATCATCCTCATCGCTACTCCCAGAGCCAGGAGCAGAGGCATCAGAGGCATAGGCTCCTGCATACTGTTGTAGTAGCTCTTCCATAGATAGCTCACCTGGTGGGAAAATAAAAGGTGAGCTTTTGATTGCTTTATGGAAGTTTAAGTGGTACCAGTTCATATTACTAGATATTTGTTAGACACACAAGCCAAAATTTAATGAAAAACTGTAGAGATTACTTTCAGCACACCAAATCCAAGCCAGACAACCTAGGCTACAACCATGGGAGGTGGGGCCTTCTTGGAAGAACATTATCTGATCAGCCTCTTTTATTTTATTTTTGCCAGTCCTGGAGCTTGAACTCAAGGACTGGGCACTGTCCCTAAACTTCTTTTTGCTCAAGGCTAGAGCTCAATCACTGGAACCCACAGTGCCCCTCTGGCCTTTTCTATTTATGTGGTACTGAGGAATGAAACCCAGGGCTTCATTCATGCAAGACAAGCACTCTGCCACTAAACCACATTCCTAGCCCTGGTGAGCCTCTTTTAAGATTTAGGACAAAGTGGACTTGGAATGTGGCCTAGTGGTAGAGTGCTTACCTAGCACACATGAAACCTTGGGTTTGATTCCTCAGCACCACATATACAGAAAAAGCCAGAAGTGGCTCTGTGGCTCAAGTGGTAGAGTGATAGCCTTGAGCAAAAAGCCAAGGACAGTGTTCAGGTCCAGAGTTCAAGCCCCAGGACTGGCAAAAAAAAAAAAAAAAAAAAAAAAAGACTTAGGTCAAATACTGCCAGGGTCTTGTTAAAGCGGATCTTCCCCGCACACATATCATCTCTTTATTTAAAACTTCCATCATAAGCACTCATTATTTTGTTCTTAAGAGTTCCTAAGGAACTTCTTCCTTATAAGTGTATCTTTGCCATTAGGGCCAAAGTTCCACTAGGAGGACATAGAGCACCCAGTAAAGCTGGAGGAAAAGAGACAGTATTTATTACCTCTTTATCTCCAACATTCTTTGTTTTTTTTCCAGCCAGTCATAGGGCTTGAACTCAGGGCCTTGGCTCTGTCCCTAAGCCTCTCTATGCTCAGGGCTAGCACTCTACTACTTGAGCCACAGTGCCTTCTGGCTTATTCTGTTTATATGGTAGTGAGGAATCAAACCAGGGCATTCATGCATGCTAGGCAAGCACTCTACCACTAAGCGACATTCGCAACCTCATTTATCCCCAACATTCTCCACAATTGAAATAGTAAGTAAATGCTCAGCAAAATATCTGGTGAGTATCACCTTCTCGAGCCAACTCGCTCAGTTCCATGGCATGATCCACCTCCCCTTCCAACTGCTCCTCAGCTGCTATGGTATCCTCTTCATCTTCCGCTAGCAAAGACAATGAAGGAAGATAAATGGAGAGTGAGATATAGAACACAATCTAAGACAAATAAGTGACAAAGCTCTAAACATTAGGACCAAAGAATCTGAGAGGATCAAGAGAATAGGCCTGACCTTCATCCTCATTGGCAGTAAATTCTTCATCATCTTCCTCTGGATGCCAAGGCTGTTTGTTGCACTGAGTGACTGAGGAAGGTGTGGGCTTTACCTGTCAACAAGGGATAAAAAGTGGATAGCCCTGAACTTAAGAGTAGCAGGAGGAAGACACAATGCTAAAGACATCAGAAAATGCTCTGTCCCGTTGAGTGACAGCTGCCATTGGTACAATTACCAGGGCAAGGATGTAATCAAGGATTTTCTTTCAGCACCAGCTACCAAATCCTAACCCCATTTCCTAGGGGTGGACCTGTGAAAGTGCTAAGTAGTTAAAGCCCCCAAAACCTGGACATATGGGGCTGGGAATATCGCCTAATTGTAGATTACTTGCGTTGTATACATGAATCACTGGGTTCAGTTCCTCAGTACCACATACATAGAAATCCTATGTATCTAATAGAAGATAAACTAAAGAGAAAAATGAAAGTAAAATATTGCCAGGTGCTGGGGCCTTACACCTATAATCCTTGTTATTCAGGAGGCTGAGATTTCAAGATCATAGTTTGAAGACAGGCTGAACAAAGATTACAAGACTCTATCTCCAGTTAGCTAGCAAAATGTTGAACTGCAGGTGTGGTTCAAGTGATAGAGCTTCACACATGAACCAAAAAGCCAAGTAAGAGCTAGGTGCCAGTGGATCACACCTGTAATCCTACCTCTGCTCTTCTCTCTCTCTCTTACCACAGTATCAGAAACTCTGCCAAATTACATGCTGGGAGTTGCCACAAACACATTTCTCCCAGCTATTCCCAAACAATAGAACAACTTTCCTTAAGTATAAGAACTAGAACTAAAATGGGTGTTGGTGGCTCACGCCTATAATCCTAACTACTCAGGAGATCAAGATCTGAGAATCGTGGCTCAAAGCCAGCCTCGGCAGCAAAGTCCATTAGACTCTTACGTCCAATTAACCACTAGGACTAAAAGTGGAACTGTGGCTCAAAGTAGTAGAGTGCTAGCCTTGAGTGAAAAAGCTTAGGGAATTCAATCCCCATAACCAAAAAAGAAAAAAAAGAACTATAACAAAAACAAGTACCAATAAACAGCAAGAAACCTCTTCTATTTTTACTTTATTTCTTTCTAAAATATTACTGTGCCTGGTACACCAGTGGTTCAAGCCTATAATCCTAGAGACTTATGAGTATGAGATCTGAGGATCTCAGGTCAAAGTCAGCCAAGGCAGGAAGTCAGTGAGACTCTTATCTCCAATTAACCACCAATTAATCTCCAATTAAGCTGCAAGAAGTGTGGCACAAGTAGTAGAGTGCCAGCCTTGAGGAAAAAGCCAAGCAAGAGCACAAGGTGCTATGTTCCAATCCAGGAACCGACATAAAAATGAATGAATGACTGGGTGCCAATGGCTCACACTTAGCTACTCAAGAGACTGAGACCTGAAGATGCAGTTCAAAGCCAGCTGAGGCAGGAAAGTCTGTGAGACTCATCTCTAATTAAGTACCAAAGAGCCAGAGGCGGAGCCTGTGGCTGAAGTGACACTATAGTTCAAGTGGTAGAGTGTTAGCCATGTGCAAAAAAGGTCAGGGACAACTACCAGGCCCTGAGTTCAAGCCCCAGGACAAGCAAAGAAAAAAAGGACTGGCTTTCAACTAAGATCTTCAGATCTCAACCTCCTGAATAGGAGTATAGGTGTGAGCCACCAGTGCTGGTACATAAGACTTTTTCTCTATTAGAGCTTATATGGTGTAGGAAATATTACTTTGAGGCATTCTTTTGAAATTAGAACTATTAAAACAATATATTAACTTTTAATAAAATGGCTGAGATACCTTACCCAGTAAACAGGAATATAGCTAGAGACATTAAATGCAACATTCCAAACATGGAATAGCTTTATAATTTGGAGCTGTCTTCACCTCTTATTATATATTTTTATTTTAAGCTTTTAGAGTCTTAGATCTTTTTACTTCACTACTAAACAGGAAATGGGCTGATTGTTCCTCACCTTAATATCTTTTAGCTCCTGGTGAGTTACCACAAATGTTAACAGTGAGTGGAGAACCAAAAATCCACTTAAATTCTGAGCAGTAGTTGGGGTTGCTAAGTGTTTCATTCTTAGACAGCAAAACAAGGATCTCAAATTCATATTATCTAAATTACAGATTGCTGCATATCATAGGTTGATAGAGACAAACCCTTGTATTAACAGTGTTTAGAATATTAAAATGAATATTATGAAAATTAGAAATGTCATATAGTCAAGAAAAATTGCTTTCTTGAAATGTAAAATAAAACCAGTGTTCATTGCCATTAAAAAAAAGAAAAAGAAAATAAAATATATCTCCTTGTTTTTGAAATATACTCCTTTCCAAGTTCCAGAGATGCTTTTATTTATACTTGTAATTTTTATCAGAGATAGGTACAAAATGTTATTTAAAAAAAATCTCTTTCTTTTTGAGTGCTGGTACTGGAGCTTGAACTCAGCCTCATGCTCTCACTTTGGTGCTCTACCACTTGAGTCACACCTCTATCTTCTTTTTCTTGCCAGTCCTGGGGCTTGAACTCAGGGCCTGAGCACTGTCCCTGGCTTCCTTTTTGCTCACTTCTGGCTTTCTTCTGTTCATGTGGTGCTGAGCAATCAAACCCAGGGCTTCATGCATGGTAGGCAAGCTCTCTACCACTAAGCCACATTCCCAGCCCCACACCTCTACTTTATAAATAATCTCTTTGAAGGTATCTGCCAAGGCAATAGCAAGATGATAAGTAGTTATTAATATTAATCCATTAAAGTAGCTAAATATCTAATGCTTTAAATGCATTGAAGTAGCTTAATAACTATTGAGCTATTCTTACATTTCTAGAATAAAGTGATTAGTAGGAAAAAAACAAAAAACCTGCAGTAAAAAACAGCCTGGGACTCAGACTAGTTAGTACTTCTCCCTCTACTCCCACTCTGAACCTTCCTCCCTCCATATCTTCTACCTATACCTCCAACACCTGAGAGGGCTCCTCTTCAACACTTTCTTCAGGTCCATCTTGGGTATCACTATCATGAGATGAGGGGGTTTGAGAGGGGCTGGAAGAGCCTTCCAGCAGCTGAGGTGGGAGGGAACGAAGCAGCTCTTCCAATGGCAGTTCTCCCTCACGTCGAAGCAGCTCAATCTCACGTCTCTGTGTCTCAGCATCATTGCCTTCCTGCTGTTCTTCAACCTCAATAGTCTCCTCATCATCCTCTTCCTCCTCCTCTTGGGGTTGGAAGTCCCCATCTATAGCAGGAGAACAAGGTCACAAAGTCCACGGGCCCTGCAAGCCACAGGGTGGGTTTTTCAGCTCAGGAAAGGGTACATGGGGAAGAGTAACAGGACCAGAGATAACACACACCTTCATCATCCAGCCGAGAAGAAGGGGGTGGAGGACTAGAGGCAGCTGAGGAAGAACCAAGGCAAGGGGAGGAACCAGCTTTGCTGGAAGCTAGTGGCTGGTTGAGGCTCTGAGACAGGAGATCAGAGTACTTTTCAGTTTGCCCCACAATGAAGTCCAGGTGCAGGTCCAAAGCTTTTTTGCGCTTTTCTTCAAGCCGGGACTGCTGCTTAAATTGCACTACCTGCAATAACCATGAAATAAACCAGTCACCAACAAACTCACTTCTTTATCATATACTTTTACCTAACACTGAAGAGGGCTCTCACCAGTCTACAGACTAACCATCCAGGAGAGCTAAAAATAAATAAATAAATGAACAAATCTTAAGATTGTTTTTAAGGAGCTTATCATTTTAGAATACTTCTGAGGAATAGCTGGGGATGATCTGCAAATGCATCTGTAGCTCACTAGTAAAACACTTGCCCTGAATGCATAAGGCTGGGTTTAGTCCCTACTTAAAACACACAAAAAAATTAAGCTTAGCTAGGTTCTTTCAAGTTTGTTTCTATAGCTTCTTAGGTTAAGTAATTGTCAGTATTTTTACAATAAATTCATAGAAAATCTAAGCTACTAGTTTCAAGTGTATATAACACTAAAAATTTGACATAGATAAATCCTAACATGCATATAAGGCTGACAAAATACAATGTGAATGCTAGTTTATGCAATTATTTTCTATAGTGTCATTTTTACTTCAAATACTTTTACAAAGTCAAAATAAAGACCTCAGCAAAACATAGGGTTCCTCATATTTAAAAAAAGTTGGGTGCTGGGCTGGGGATATAGCCTAGTGGCAAGAGTGCCTGCCTCGGATACACGAGGCCCTAGGTTCGATTCCCCAGCACCACATATACAGAAAACGGCCAGAAGCGGCGCTGTGGCTCAAGTGGCAGAGTGCTAGCCTTGAGCGGGAAGAAGCCAGGGACAGTGCTCAGGCCCTGAGTCCAAGGCCCAGGACTGGCCAAAAAAAAAAAAAAAAAGTTGGGTGCTAGTGGCTCATGCCTGTAAATCCTAGCTACTCAGGAGGCTGAGATCTAAGGATCGTGTTTCAAAGCCAAGCCCAGGCAGGAAAGTCCATGAGAGTTTTATTTTCAATAAACCATCAGAAAACCAGAAGTGGAACTGAAGCTCAAAGTGGTAGAGCACTAGCCTTGAGCAGAAAAAGAAAAGCTCAGTGACAGAGCCCAAGGCCTGGGTTCAAGCTCCACAACCAAACAGAGAGAGACAGAGAGAGAGACAGAAGGACAAAGACACAGAGAGAGAGACAGAGAGAGAGGGGTGCACTACTCCTAAAAGTAATCTACAGATTCAAGGAAATACTAATCAAAATTTCAAGGTCATTCTTCACAGAAATAGAAAAAAAATCCAAAAATTTATATAGAAGCATTAAAAGCCACAAATAGCAAAGCAATTCTGGATAAACAGAACAATGCTAGAAGCATCACAATTATCAAACTTCGCTATGTGGCAATAGTAACAGGTTAGTATTCACGTAAAAATAGACCCAAATACCAATGAGACAGAATAGAAGACCCAGAAATAAAATCACAGCTGTAAGATCTAATTTTCAACAAAAGAGCCAAAAAAGATACACTGAAGGAAACAGCCACTACAACAAATGGTGCTAACTAGTTATCATTTGCAAGAAAATGAAAATTGACCCATTTGCTCACTCTGTACAAAACTAACCCCCTACAAAACCAGAGATCCTAAAGTAAGACCTGAAACTTCAAATCTAATGCAAGAAAACAACAAAAACCATGGAAGTTATAGATCCAGATAACAGAACTTTAATTGCCCAGAAAATGAAAACAAGAATTGACAAATGAAGCAGGGTGCTGGTGGCTCACACCAGTAACCCTAGCTACTTCGGAGGCTGAAACCTGAGGATCACAGTTCAACGTTAGTCCCAGCAAGAAAACCAGTGAGACTTTTTTTTTTTTTTGGCCAGTCCTGGGGCTTGGACTCAGGGCCTGAGCACTGTCCCTGGCTTCTTTTTGCTCAAGGCTAGCACTCTGCCGCTTGAGCCACAGCGCCCCTTCTGGCCATTTTCCGTATATGTGGTGCTGGGGAATCGAACCCAGGGCCTCATGTATACGAGGCAAGCGCTCTTGCCACTAGGCCATATCCCCAGCCCCAGTGAGACTATTTTTGTCTTTCATAGGGCTTGAACTTGGGGCCTGGATGCTGTCCCTGAGCTCTTTTGCTTAAGGTTAGCACTCTATCACTGTAAGCTACAATGCCACTTCCAATTTTCTGGTGATTAATTGAAGATAAGAGCCTCACAAACTTTCCTGCTCAGGCTGGCTTTGAGCTGTGATCCTCAGATCTCAGCCTCCTGTATAGCTAGGATTACAGACATGAAGCACTAATGCCTGGATTTTTTTTTCTTTTCTTTTTGCTCAAGGCTAGCACTCTACTACTTGAGCCACAGCACCACTTCCAGCCTTTTCTGTATATGTGGTGCTGGGGAATTGAACCCCGGCTTCATGTATACAAGGTGAGCACTTTACCACCAGGCCATATTCTCAGCCCTCCCCCCACCCCTTTTTTTCCTTCAGTTGTAGGGCTTTAACTCAGGGCATGGGCGCTGTTCCTAGGCTTTTTTTGGTCAAGGCTGGCACTCTATCACTTTGAGCCACAGCTCCATTTCTGGTTTTTAGATGTTTAACTGGAGATCCCGGGATGGCTTTGAACTGCAATCTTCAGTTCTCATTCTCCTGAGTAGCTAGGATTACTGGGATGAGTCACCAGCACCTGGACTCTTATCCCCAGTTTACCACCAAAAAGCCAGAAGTATTGCTGTAGCTCAAGTAGTAGACTGCTAAGCCTTGAACCAACGGCATAGGCATAGTGCTCAAGCCCTCTATTTAAACCCCAGAATGGGAACAATAACAACAACAACAAAAAGAGGCTGGAGGATCAAGATTCAATGCCTCAAGGGGAGAAAAGTATGAAAACTCCATTTTCAATCAACAAAGCGAGGACTAGAGGCATGGCTCCAGCCTTGAGTAAAATAACCAAGTGAGAGCATAAAGCTTTGAATTTAAGCCCAATAGTTACACCAAAAATAAATAGAAAAACAGACTGTATCAAAATAAAAAAGTCAGGCGCCAATGGCTCGTGCCTGTAATCCTAGCTACTCAGGGGGCTGAGATCTGAGGATCATGGTGCAGAGCCAGCCTGGGCAAGAAAGTTCAATTAACCACCAGAAAACCGAAGTGGTGATGTGGCTCAAAGTGGTAGAGCACTAGCCTTGAGCTAAAGAGCTTAGGGACAGCACCCAGACCCAGAGTTCACAACCCATGACCGACCCAAAAAATAAAAAACAAAAATCAAAGTTTCTGCAAAGCAAAAGAAACTATTAACAGAGCTAAGAGACAATCCATGGACGACAAAAAAATCTTCAGAGTTATTTAATAAAGGATTAGTATCCAGAATATACATAGAGCTAAAAACAACACCCAAACCCTAAAAATAACAACACCTGAAGAGCAAAGCAACAAAATAATCCAATTAGTAAATGGGCAAATAAGTGGAACAGATAACTATCAAAATGGTTGGGTACCAGTGGCTCACAACTGTAATTCTAGCTACTCGGGAGGTTGAGACCTGGAGAACTGAAGTTCAAGCCCACCCAAGCAGAAATATTAGAGGCAACATTTTCTAGTAATTAGGAAAACTCTGGACTGAAGCCATGGTTCAAGTAGAGAATATCAGCAGTAGCCAAATAAGCCAACTGAAAATGAAAAGCACAGAACCCGAATGAAGCCCTAATACCAGCACAGAACAAAAATGAATGATATACACACATGCATATAGATGACTAATAGATAAATGAAGAAATGTTCAACATTCTTAGCATAAAAAATATAGAACCAGGCACTGGTGGCTCAAGCCTGTAATCCCAGCTACTCAGATATGAGCTATGAGGATCATGGTTCAAAGACAGCCCAGGAAGGAAAGTCTATGACTCTTATCTCCAATTAACCCCAAGAAAACTGGAAGTGGAGCTGTGGCTTAAAGTGATAGAGTGCTAGTCTTGAGCAAGAGTTCAGGGATAGTGCCCAGGCTCTGAGTTCAAGCCCCACAATTGACAAGGACAGAGTGAAAGAGCAAGAGACACTCAAAACCTAATGTCAGTGGCTCATGCCAGATTCAAGGATCGTGGTTTGAAGCCACCCAGGACAGGTTAAGTCTGTGAGACTTTATCTCCAAATAACCAGCAAAAAGCCAGAAGTAGAGGTATGGCTCAAATGGCAGAGAGACGGCCTTGAACAGAAAAGCACAGTAAAATTCCATCTCACCCATCAGAATGGCAATCATCAAGAACACAAACAAAAGCACTCGCAGCTCAGTCCTATAATCCTACCTATTAAGGAGGCTGTGATCTAAAGATTGTGGTTCAAGGTAGCCTGAACAGGAATGTCTAAGGGACTCATACCTCTGGTTAGTCACTAAAACGTGTATCATGGTATGGATCAAGTGGTAGATTCCTTACTTTGAGCAAAAACTTAGAACCAGAACCCAGGTCCTGATTTCAAGCCTCAGGAGCAGCAAAAAAGAAAAGAAATGCTATTGAGGATTCAGGGGGAAAAAGGAAGCATCACATTTTATTGATGGAAATGTAAACTAGGGCAACCACTGTGGAAATCAACATGGAGATCCCTCAAATGATAAAATTAAATCTCTTCTATGATACTACCATACAACCATGGGCAAATATTCAAAGGAGTATAAATCAATATTACGTTTATTGCAGCACTGTTCACAATAAATGATTCTATCAGCTAAGGTACCCAATAACAGATGAGTGGATAAAGTAGATAAGGTAAATATATACCACGGAATAGTATATGGCCATAAAAAAAAAAAAAGGAAATCTGCAAGAAAATGCAATTGGAAAACACGGAGATAGAACATGTGGACAGCCAAATATCATTTGTGGAAGCTCAACCTGAAACATATCCATGGACATGTAATATGTATAAACCTACATACATAACTTGTATACACACACATACAGGACATGATTCTTTTTTTTTTTTTTTGGCCAGTCCTGGGGCTTGGACTCTGGGCCTGAGCACTGTCCCTGGCTTCTTTTTGCTCAAGGCCAGCACTCTGCCACTTGAGCCACAGCGCCACTTCTGGCCATTTTCTGTATATGTGGTGCTGGGGAATCGAACCCAGGGCCTCATGTATATGAGGCAGGCACTCTTGCCACTAGGCCATATCCGCAGCCCACAGGACATGATTCTAACTACAAAGGAGGATGTAGGAAGATGAAAGGGTGGGGAACTATGGAAGATAAACAATAACAGTCCAAATATCTACCTATTAATAAGCCAGCATAAAGAAACAATTTGCTTAGGCTAGAGGCTAGTGGGTCACTCCTGTAATCCTAGCTACTGAGGAGGCTGAGATCTGCGGATCGAGGTTGGAAATCAACAGGGCAGGAAAGCCCATGAGCCTCTTATCTCCAGTAAAGTACCCAAAGAAAGCTGGAAGTGAGCTGTGGTTTAAATGGCAGAATGCTAACCTTAAGCAAAGTATGCTCTGGGACAGCATCTGGGCCCTGAGTTAGAAGCCCCAGGACTGGCACCAAAAAAAACTAGATTGGTTAGTTTAAAAAAAAAGAAAAAAAGCAGAGCTGGTAATGTGACTTAGTGGTAGAGTGCTTACTTGCCTTGCATGCATGAAGTCCTGGGTTCAATTCCTCAGTGTTAGGTCCTCTCCCTGAGGGCTACATGCAGATGCCCCCACCTCATTAAGTCTCCACCCAGTTACCTGGGTAACCTGCAGACCTGGAGGCAGTTACCTCCCCTTTCCCTGAGGTCACCTCCTAATCCACCTGGCCACACCCCTTGCCCCTGACCTAAATAAAGCAGGGCTGAGTGGGGGTCACTCTCTCTCTCTCCCTTCTCTCCGGCCATGGATCACCTTGGCCACAGGCCAGCAGTTCGGTAATAAACGTTCTCTCCTGCCTGAATACCGCGTGGCGTTCTCCTTTACCGGCTACCTACTTTAAAAACCTAACACTCAGCACCACATAAAGAGAAAAAGCTGGAAGTGGCGCTGTGGCTCAAGTGGTAGAGTTCTAGCCTTGAGCAAAAGAAGCCAGGGACAGTTTCAAACCCTATGACTTCCCCATCCCCCACCCAAAAAAAAAAGCAGGAGAGGTGCTGGACTTTAGACTTTCAAATGCAAGGGCAAGAAAGGCACGCCAAGTATTATGTTCTTCCTAAGCACTCAATACTGGTAAAGTCCCAAGCACTAATAGTTCTATAAGTTGCATATTCATGCCTCAAGAAAAATATTTAATAATTTCTACTAACATACCAACCTACAACCCAATCAAAAGCCATCTCCCTCTCGCAATCTCTAATACTTACCTTCTCCACATTGCTCCAGAACTGCCGGACATCCTTGGCCATGGTGGAAGCAATTCTTCGAAGCTTGGCCTGCTCTTCCCTCCGAGCCCGTTCCTCTTTCTGCCGCTGTTCCTCATGGTGCCTGATGACCATGCGTACCACCTGTGGCAATAAAGACCCAGCAAAAAAAACTTTAATACTCAAGAGGCTGAAATCTCACGATTACAGTTCGATCACACCAAAAAAAAAAAAAAAAATGAAGCCAGAAGTGGAGCTGTGGCTCAAGTGGTAGAGTATAAGCCTTGAGCAAATTAAACGCTGGAACAATGTCTAAGACTGGCACAAAAGAATGGAAAAAGAAAAAGAAAAAAGGGCTGGGGATATGGCCTAGTGGCAAGAGTGCTTGCCTTGTATACATGAGGCCCTGGGTTCAATTCCCCAGCACCACATATACAGAAAACGGCCAGAAGTGGCGCTGTGGCTCAAGTGGCAGAGTGCTAGCCTTGAGCAAAAAGAAGCCAGGGACAGTGCTCAGGCCCTGAGTTCAAGGCCCAGGACTGGCCAAAAGAAAAAGAAGAAAAAAAAACACCAGAAAAATCAACTCTTGGGCTGGGAATGTGGCTTAGTGGTGGAGTGCTGGCCTGGCATGCAGGAAGCCCTGGGTTCAACGCATCACATAAACAGAGAATGCCGGAAGTGGTGCTGTGGCTCAAGTGGTAGAGTGCTAGCCTTGAGCAAAAAGAAGCCAGGGACAGTGCTCAGGCTGTGAGTCCAAGCTCCACGACTGGCAAAAAGAAAAAGAAAAATCAACTCTTATCAACTACCCAACAAAAGGCAAAGAAAATAATCAAGGGAATCCAGACCTGTAATCCTAGCTGAGGCTTGAGATGAGGATCATGGTTTGAAGCCTGCCCCAGCAGAAAAGTCCACCAGACGTTTATCTCCTATAAACTATTCAGAACTATTCAGTGCCAGAGTGGCACTATGGCTCAAGTAGACTGCTAGCCTTGAGTACAAAGAGGCTCAGGGGCAGCACCCACGCCCTGAGTTCAAGTCCCAGTACCAGCAAAGGAAAAAAAACAATCAAGAAGAAAAAAAATCTGGGATGTTTACACTTCCTCTTAGTGCTACAAGTAGCAAAAAGGCCCACACTGTTCTGTTTGGTTCCCTTCCAACTAACCCAACTGTCAATACATACCTTACGAGCCACACCCCGTTTCCATCTTCGCTCCTGAGCAAAGTCAGCAGAAAGCCACTGCATCTCCTCACACAGATAATCCCAGTGGCCTTTTGGCCTCGGGGGCTCTGGCACCTTAGGTAGCCTCTTCAGTGACCAGAATCCCTCCTTCCGGAGCTCAGCAATCCGAGTCTCAATTTCAGCTTCCTAAGAAGGGGCAGCTAGGTCAATGAACAGTTTCTAGAGCTGGGCACCAAGTGGCTCACACCTGTAATCCTAGCTACTCAGGAAGCCGAGATCTGTGGATCACAGTTCAAAGCCAGTCTAAGTAGGAAAGTCTGTGAGACTCCAATTAACCACCAGATAACTGGAAGTGGCGCTGTGGCTCAAAGTGGTAGAGCACAAGGCACTAGAAAAAGCTCACAGACCCACGACCAATAATAACAAAAAAGTTCCTGGACATAAAACCTAAATAACTAAGCATTGAGTGGGATGTTTCATGTCCATATCAATCAATCTCTTCAGATGAAGGAAAAAGTCATTTATTTCTCTGAGAGCACAAAGCTAAGAATAGGAGATGGAAATCAGAATCAGATCTAATAACTCGAGACACCAGATTTCATGCTTTTTCCATTATGTCATACCATCTCTGAAACCCATGGACATGGGCGAGAAACATATCCCAAGAGAAGGTTCCCAGAGAAGCACAGGATGCAAGTATCCTTTTTTTTTTAAACTCTATATACAAGAGCTCTTTATCACAATAGAATTATATTTCCTCAGAGTAATGTTTAAACTGTGTCAAGCTTACAAATTTGTAATAGAGCCTAATTTATACAATAATTTTTGCACTCAAATATTCTTAAGGGTGCGGCTTCTGTAGCTCCATATTTAAACATTTGCCCAACATATGTAAGACCAGGTGTTCAATCCCTAGCACAGAACAAAAAACAACTTACGTCCCCCCCAAAAGTTTGCCAACACTGGTTTTCATTAAAAACCACTTAAGTTCTACATGACAACAGTGATTGGATATAACAGAAAAATAAACACTAATAATTACTAAAGTTTCTGCATTAGGCTGTGATTTTTTTTTTTCCGGGAGGTGTGCAGCTCAAGACTGTACCTCAAGACTGCAGCCCCGCTTATTCTTTTTTTTTTTTTGCCAGTCCTTGAAACTCAGGGCCTGAGCACTGTCCCTGGCTTCTTTTTTTTCTCAAGGCTGGCACTCTGCCACTTGAGCCACAGCGTCACTTCTGGCCATTTTCTGTATATGTGGTGCTGAGGAATTGAACCCAGGGTTTCATGTATTCGAGGCAAGCACTCTTGCCACTAGGCCATATCCCCAGCCCTAGGCTGTGATTTTTTTTAAAAAGCTTTTCAAATTGTTTTATAGCCGAGATGAGTTTTTCAGGAGGGCATGATGGTACATGCTTGTAATCATAGCTACAGGAAACACAAGAAGGCAGATCATGGTTCAAGGGCAGCCCCAGACTAAAAACAAGACCTTAATTAAAAATAACTAAATTAAGAAGAAAAAAAGAAAAAGGCTGGGGGCACAAGTAAAGAGAAAAAGCTCCGACCAGTTGCCAGTGGCTCATGCTTGTAATCCTAACTACTGAGTGAGTAGCTTGAGACCCAAGAATCCCAGTTTACGAAGCTAGGCAGGTCAGGCAGACAAATTGGGCAGACTAATTTCTGATTAACTATCAAAAAGCTAGAAGTTGAGGTAGAATGTGGCTCACGTAGTAGAGCATCAGCCTTGAACCAGAGTGTCAGCCATAGCTAAGCCCTGAGTTCAAGTCCCAGTTCTGGAAAAAAAAAAAAAAAGAGGTAGAACCCAAAATGTAAAGCCCAGTACTATAAACAACAGCAAAAACCTCGTAACAGGGTCAAATTTGCTGGAATACAACTATAATCCCAGCACTAGAGAGGCTGAGACAGAAGGATTACAAGTTTTAGGCCACCTCCAAACTTGTAATCTAGAAGGGGGAGAGCCCTTTGAGATAAATGATAAATCAGGGAAAATTACAGAGATGAGGCAAAGAATTAGCCTGATAGTGGGAGAAAAAAAAACAACAAGAAGTCATGGATAGTAGTGGTTCTCAAATTTAAGCATGCATCAAAATCACCTAGTTTTAAAATATTGCTGGGTATCATACCAGATTTTTAAATGAATAGTACCAAGAATTTGCATTTCTAGCAAGTTCCTGGGTGATGCAGACACCCAAGGACCACCACACTTATCACTGGATAAACTTAACAGGCAGCAGAATAAAAATAAGTAGAAATTAGTAAATCTTAAGAGTACCAAAAATTTACAAAGCATTTTCATGTCCAATTCTTCTTTTAATTTTAACTTCACAATAGGGCTGGGGATAAAGCACTTGCCAAACATGTGCTTTGATTTCAATCCCCAGTAAATCCTGGAGGAAAAAAAATAAGCAGTGCGTGTGCGCGTGTGCGTGTGTGCGTGTGTGTGTGTGTGTGTGTGTGTGTGTGTGTGTGTCTCCCCTGGGGCTTGAACTCAGGGCCTGGGTGGTGTCCCTAAGCTTTTGTGTTCAAGGATAACACTCCACTATATGAGCCATAGTGGAGCCAGCTCCACATTTTTTTGGTGCTTACTGAAGATAAAAATTTCACAGGTGGACTGGGAATATGGCTTAGCAGTAGATTGTTGCCTAGCATGCTTGAAGCCCTGGGTATGATTCCTCAGTACCACATCAACAGAAAAATCCAGGCTTAAGTAGTAGAGCACAAGCCTTGAGCAAAGGAAACTGAGGAACAGTGCTCAGGCCTTGACTTCAAGCCCCAGGACTGGCCAAAAAAAAAGTCTGAGCTGGGGATGTAGCTCAGTGGCAAAGCACTTGCCTAACATGTATGAGGCCCTAGGTTTGACAGAACAAAATAAATAATTAGATTAATAAATAAATGGGAAAAGGAATCTTAGAATTTAGCATATGCTTAAGAGAACATAAGCTAAGAAACAGCCTATATCCTAAGTCCACAAGAAAGAGAGACATGTAAAATACCCATGGGACATGGTTGAGTATTAATGACTCCCAAGAATCCTCACACTTTCCATATACATACATGCTTGGCTTGCTCTGCAATTTCTGCATGGCTCTTTTCCCACTTTGGGCCCTTGTTAACCAAGTCAGCAGCCTGGGGTAAGCTGAGCCCCTCCAGGGGCACTGTGGCACCATCTGAGGAGCCTGAAGGTCCATCCAAAGAGGAATCTTGAGCTATGTGCTGGGGGGAGATGCCACCTGCCCCACTAGAGGCTGGGGAACTAGATGAGGCAGGGGATACAGGATTGCTGCCTGTCATGCCGTCCGACACCATCTAGAAAAGAGGTAATGACAGAAAAAGAAAGATCAACTAGCATGTAATGTTTTATGTATATTATTCTTTTCTAGTCCATTGAACAAAACAAGACCAAAAAAACTCCAGAGTAAGGTTTTAAACTATTTCCGTTTTGTTTTGTTTTGGTCAGTCATGGGGCTTGAACTCAGGTCCTGGGTGCTGTCCCTTTGAGGCAAAATTCCACTTCCGATTTTTAGGGAGATAAGTCTTCCAGGCTTTCCTGCCCAACTTTGAATCACGATCTTTAGACCTCAGCCTCCTGAGCAGCTAGGATTACAGGCATCAGCTACAATTTGTTTTTTGTTTTTTGTTTTTTTGCCAGTCCTGGGCCTTGGACTCAGGGCCTGAGCACTGTCCCTGGCTTCTTCCCGCTCAAGGCTAGCACTCTGCCACTTGAGCCACAGCGCCGCTTCTGGCCGTTTTCTGTATATGTGGTGCTGGGGAATCGAACCTAGGGCCTCGTGTATCCGAGGCAGGCACTCTTGCCGCTAGGCTATATCCCCAGCCCTACAATTTGTTTTTATAAACAAAAACTTGCTGGGCACTAGTGGCTTGTGCCTACATTTCTAGCCACTCAGAAGACTGAGATCTGATCTCAGTGAGAAGCCAGCTGGGAAGGAAAGTCTGTGAGACTCTCCTTTCAAGTTAATCATAGAAAAAGGTGTGGCTCAAGTGGTAGAGTTTTAGCCTTGAACCACAAGAAGCTCAGAAACAGTGCTCAAAACCAGAGTTCAAGTTCTAGGACCAACCAAAAAGAACAAAACAAAACAAGAAAAAACAACCTCTTGCAATGAAGGTTTTTCTTTTTGAGATAAGGTCTCACCATATAGCCTCAAGCTTCCCGCCCCCGCCCCCCACCCGTCCTGGAACTTGAACTTGGGGCCTGGGCTCTGTACCTGAGCTTCATTTTCTATGCTAAAGGCTAGCACACTACCACTTGACCCACAGCACCACTTCCAGCTTTTTCTGAGTAGTTAATTGTAGATAACAGTTTTATTGACTTTCCTACCCAGGCTGGCTTTAAACTGAGATCCTCAGATCTCAGCTTCCTGAGGAGCTAGGACTAGAGGCATGACCCACCTACACGTGCTCAAACTCTCAATCCTACTTCCTTAGCCTCCTGAGTGCTGTGATTACAAGTGTCTATCACTATAGCTATCTTTGAAATTAAGTCTTAACAAGATGCTCAAGATGACAAAGCCAAATTTATACTAGACATTTGACATGCAAGAATTATACACTCAGGGGGCTGGGAATATGGCCTAGTGGCAAGAGTGCTTGCCTCTTATACATGAGGCCCTGGGTTCAATTCCCCAGCACCACATATACAGAAAATGGCCAGAAGTGTTGCTGTGGCTCAAGTGGCAGAGTGCTAGCCTTGAGCAAAAAGAAGCCAGGGACAGTGCTCAGGCCCTGAGTTCAAGCCCCAGGACTGGCAAAACTAAACAAAACAAAGAAACTTTGTTTTCTGATGGTTACTTGGAGATAAGAGTCTCATAGAGCCAAGTGCAGGTGGCTAACACCTGTAATCTTACCTACTTAAGAGGCTGAGATCTGAGGACTGCAATTTAAAGCCAACTCAGGCAGGAAAGTCTGGGAAACTCTTAACTCCAATTAACTATCAGAAAAGTGGAAGTGGAGCTGTGTCTTAAAATAGCAGAGCACTAGCCTTGAGCAAAAGAGCTCAGGGACAGCACAAGGTCCTGAGATTAAGCCTGATGACCAACAACAACAAAAAAATCTACTATAGGCCAGGGGCCTGGCTCAAAGGGTTGCCTTCCTAGCAAGCACAAGGCCCTGAGTTCCAATCCTAGTATCAATAACACACACACACATATACACACACATACACAGAGCCTACTGTAAGCAAACCTAGACCTAAAGTAGGGGAATTTTTTCCCCACGTCATAGATTTCGTTGGTATGAGAAAAAGATTACACAGGGCTGGGGATATAGCCTAGTGGCAAAGAGTGCCTGCCTTGGATACACGAGGCCCTAGGTTCGATTCCCCAGCACCACATATACAGAAAACGGCCAGAAGCGGCGCTGTGGCTCAAGTGGCGGAGTGCTAGCCTTGAGCGGGAAGAAGCCAGGGACAGTGCTCAGGCCCTGAGTCCAAGGCCCAGGACTGGCCAAAAAAAAAAAAAAAAAAAAAAAAAAGAAAAAGATTACACAAAGCTTATACTATTCCCATTGCAAATGAAGTTAAACTACTCTCAGAGCCTACAGTCTCAAAAGCATGCTTTTCAATCTCCATTTACAACCTGGCCTACTTCCATCATTTCTCAGGATTTTTTGTACTCTTGGAGATAAAACAGTACACCCCTGTGAGTATCCAACAGGCTTGACACACTACAGCCCTATTCATCTGAGCACCCAAGATTCTCTAGGCTAGAGACTCAGTTAGGACCTGCCATTTCTGATTCAAAGCCAACAGTGCACAAAACAGAAATAGAGATGGAATCATTCCCACTTTCAAACCTGTGTCTGTAGAATTGGGAGCTGAGGATGAGCAGGGGAGGGGCTGCTCTGCATGGTCCCACTCCCAGGCTCCTTGTTGGATGCCTGAAGAATAGCTGGGTTGTTATTACCACTGCTGCAGGCCGAGGGGCTGACGTCCGGCTGCAGGGCATACTGGGAGCTGGCCTCATTCTGGGCCACCAGCCACCGGGACCCGCCTTCCAGGGCCCGGGGCCCACCAGGGCCTCCCAGCCTCTGTTCAGGTCCACCAGTCTCTGGAGCACCTAAAAGTAGAGTGGAAATGAATTTAAGGAGATTGCAGCTATTTAGCTTGTTTTATGTGGGTTTTTTTTTTTTTTTTTTTGGTGCCTGTCCTGGGGCTAGAACTCAGGGTGTGGATGTTGTCCTTGAACTGTTTTGCTCAAAACTAATGCTCTACCACTTGAAACACAGCTCCACATTTGGCTTTTCTGGTGCTTAACTGGACATAAGAGTCCCGTGAACTTTTCTGCCCAGGCTGACTTTGAACTGCAATCCTCAGATATCGGCCTCTTGAGTAGTTAGGATTATCAGCGAGAGCCAACAACAGCCAGACTTGTTTTGGTTTCAGAAATAGGTTCTCAGGCCAGGAGTTCGCCCTAGTGGTAGAGTGCTTGTCTAGCATGCATGAAACCTTGAGTTCGACTTTCAGTACCACATACACAGAAAAAGCTGGAAGTGGCGCTGTGGCTCAAGTGGTAGAGTGCTAACCTTGAGCAAAAAGAAGCCAGGGACAGTGCTCAGGCTGAGTTCAAGCCTCAGAACTGGCAAAAAAAAAAAAAAAAAAAAGGAATTCTCTTAGCTTGGCGCTGGTGGCTTACACCTAGCTATTGAGGAGGCTGAGATCTGAGGATCACAGTTCAAAGCCAGTCTGGGCAGGAAAGTCTGTGACTCTCATTTCCAGCTAACCACCAAATAACTAGAAGTGGAGCTGTGGCTCAAATGGTAGAGAATTCTCTTAGCTGGGTGCTGGTGGCTAAGAAGATGCCAGTGGCTCATATCTGTTATCCCACTCAGGAAACAGAGATCTGATGACAGTTTCAAAGCCAGCCCAAACAGACAAAAATCCAAGAGACTTATCTCCAATTAACCAGAAGTGGAAATAGGGTTCAAGTAACAGAATGCCAGTCATGAGCGGAAAAAGCCAAACAAGAGCAAAAAGTCCTGAGTTCACATACCTATAACAGTATTAACATGTGTGCATGCATATATATATGTATATATATATATATACACACACACACACACACAAGTTTAAAAAAACAACACAAAAAACAGGAAAACATTATGGTAAACACAGTAGTACTTGTTTAGCTGGATACAGTGGCATGCACCTATAGCTATTTGGGAAGTTTAGGTGAGAGTGCTGAGCCCAGAAGTTCAAGACCAGCTGGGGCAACATAATGAGACCCCATTAAGGATAAAAATAAAACTTACTTCCTAGGTTCTATAGTCCTTTTAAGACAAGTGTGTTGGCACATACCTGTAATACCAGCATTTAACAGGTCAAGAAAAAAGGATTCAGGGGCCGGGGATATGGCCTAGTGGCAAGAGTGCCTGCCTCATATACATGAGGCCCTGGGTTCGATTCCCCAGCACCACATATACGGAAAATGGCTAGAAGTGGCGCTGTGGCTCAACTGGCAGAGTCCCAGCCTTGAGCAAAAAAAAGAAGCCAGGGACAGTGCTCAGGCCCTGAGTCCAAGCCCCAGGACTGGCCAAGAAAAAAGAAAAAAGGACTCAAACTTTGAAGCCAGTGTAAGCTTCACGTGAGCCAGCCTAGGCCACATAGCAAGACTGTCTCAAACAAAAACCAAAACACAAATTTCTTTTTTTTTTTTTGCCAGTCCTGGGGCTTGAGACTCAGGGCCTGAGTACTGTCCCTGGCATCTTTTTGCTCAAGGCTAGCACTTTGCCAACTTGAGCCACAGTGCCACTTCTGGCCTTTTCTATACATGTGGTGCTGAGGAATCGAACCTAGGGCTTCATTTATGCGAGGCAAGCACTTTTGCCACTAGGCCATATTCCCAGCCCCCAAAACACAAATTTCTAAAGTAATAAGATCCTCTTCTCTAACTTGTGAACCGGGTACCTTTCAAAGCATATAAAATGTTTATATGGTTTCTCACACATGCAGAACAAATCTTTGGTTGAAATGGGACTTACATGCCAATATTATCTCTATAAGTTAACAATGAGATTCAAAGAAACTAAACGACTTAAGGTCAAGTACTATCATGCCAAAACACTGGAGAACTTGGTACTTTCCAAGGGGATCAGGTTTTCCTCCATCCATCCACAGTTCGTTTGTTACCAAATTAGCATAAAAAAATCCATCACAGCTGGGCTCCAGTGGCTCAAACATGTAATCCTAGCTAGTCAGGAGGCTGAGATGTGAGGATAAAAGTGTCAAGTCAGCACAGGCAGAAAAACCTATGAGACTTTTGCCAATTAATTACAAAAAAGTTTTAAAACCCTGGAAGTGGAGCTCTCAAGTGGAGAGCACTAGTATTAAACAAAACAGTTCAGGGATTGAACCAACCCAGGCCCTGTGTTTAAGCCCCAGGGATGGCAAAAACAAAAACAAAACAAAATAAAAACCCTCCACAGAAAAAATGATTCACATGCAAATACCCCACAGCTATTGGGAGCAAAAACCCAGAAATATAGACTTATTAGTTCTTATTTTTTTCCACATAAAATGGTATCTAAACACTCCTCACCTGTATGAGCTGAGACCACACCCCCTGTGAAAGTCTGCACTTCCACGGTGCCGCCGTAATTAGAAGAATCACACCTAAAACAAAATGGAAGGAAATCAGTAGTGAGAAATTAATACATAGTAGTGGTCACCAGTAATTCATGCCTATAATCTTGGCTACTCAGGAAGAAGCTGGAGGATCATGGTTCAAAATACACAAGACTATCACCTTAACAATAAAATGCTGGGCAGAAGTGGGTCAAGTGGTAGAGTGCCAGCTGTGAGCAAGAAGACTTCAGTTTAAGTTCAAGCACCCCTATTGAAAAGAAAAAAACACCTCATATTTGCCAATATCCATCTAAGTTTATAATGTGTTCCAGCCTTCTGCGACTTTTAAGTATATCCAAATCAGCTGGCAAAGTAGTAGGAAAAGCTCATGCTTAAAAAAAATAAAAGTAAACCATATTTTGTGAAATGAAAATTCACTATCCTCCCTGGAAATAGGAACAGAGAAGAAATGATGCATACCTACAAGATTAAGTGTAAAAAGACTAAGAGTGGACAAACTTAAACCAGAAATAGCTGTCACGTCCAGAAGCTCAAAAAAGATGCTGGCTACCTAGTAGTAGTAGCCTGCTTTCTTTAACAATTACAATACAAGAATGGAATTCCCAGGAACGCTCCTAGATACAGGAGAATCTACCCAGGATTCATGGCAGGATCCTTTTAATCTTCCACCGGATTCAAAAGACATTTCCTAAAAGCCAAGCACTTCACCAAAGAGATATAAAAGACCAGGCAGATATGAGGAAGGCCTCCCAGCGAAGGACCATGAACCGGAAACAGGCAGGGTTAACCCACACAAGGCCCGGAAGCGTTTTCCAGTGTTTAAGGAAATCCCTTAACCACCGTGCAGCCTTGATTCGCTCACTCTCCACAACGGATTCCCTGGACTCGAGGGAACCAGACTCCCAAGAAGCCTGAACTCTTGACCCCAGCCTTCACCACAGTCTCCCCAACCCGCCGGACAGATGACCCGACGTGACCTCTAACCTCTGCCCAAGGTGCAATCGGTCCTACGAGTCCCGCCCCCTCCTGGACTCCCACCCCACCCAACGTGCGCGCCAGCCTGGGGGAGGGGCCTGCGCGTGCGCGGCTGGAGGCGGAGCGAGCCGGAGGCGCGCACGGCCTGGGGGCTCCAGCCAGCACCCAGACCCACGAGCGTAAGAATCGCCAGACCAGCCAGCCCCTGGTCTACGCTCGCCAGGAGCCCCCCCCCACACGCCACCACACGACCAAAGGCTATGGGGAGAGAGAGATCGTGCCAGGTCCGGTTGCCCAGACTGCACATGATGAGCGTGCGCCCCGATTACGCGTCCCACGCCCCCCTTCCTCTTCCCGCGTGCCCCTGAAGGGGACTGAGGTGGGCGGGCAAGAGCGCACCTGGGTCCGTCCTCAGGGCTCGCTCGCACGGGCACGCGTGCGCAGAAGGGCGCGCGGGGAGTGGAGATGTTGCGGTTCAGCGCCGGCCGGCTAGGCCGCTCAGCCTGTCTCTATGGGCGCGCGCCGACAGCCTCGCGCACCGGCCCCGGGCCCCGGCAGGCGGTGCGCGCGCAGCACCCCGGGAAGGTGGGAGGGAGGCAGCAGCGGGGATGCGCGCGCAGTCGCCCGCCGGGGGAGGGGCACGGTGGGGCGTCCGCCATCTTGTCTCCCTCTTCTTACCTGCGTCCTCGGGGGCGTGCGCACCACCCCCCTCCCGCCGAGGAGGGGGGAGGGCCCCCTCCTGACCAACGCCTTCACGGCCTTTTAAATTCCCCTGGGAGCCGCGGCCATAGCCACCGCCTTGCCTCGACTGTCTCCCCTTGCGGCGCGGAGGTGCAGGCGGTGGACTGAAGAAGGGGGAGACCGTACTCCCAGCGAACTGCCGCCGCTGCTCCCGAGGCCTCACCAAAATGGCCGCCGCCGTCTCGGCCGCCACCACCACCACAACCACCACGGCTCACTACCGCTACCGCCGGCGCGGCCAGTACTCTCGCGAGAGACAGTAACTGGAGGGGGGGCGGGGAGGTTCGCCTGCTAGCGTAGGGCGCTGTCTGGCGCGCGAGGCAAGCTGGGAGGTGTAGTACGCCCCGAGGCTCAGCGCGGTCCCGCACCAACCATCTCAACCCTTGCGGCTGGAGCAGGCTCGAGCTGCATTGCGGATGCCAATGGATACCACCGCCGCTTCCCTTCCGCCGCCGCTTCCCCTTTCTTTTCGTTTTTGGAGATCTCCCAATGAAATGAAGCAAACTAACAACGGAGCCTGGCCCTTCTGACTCCGACGGCAGCCGACTTTTGTAGCGTCGTTTCTTTTTGTAAGGGTGGCTTCCGGATAACTCCCAAACACATCCTCTACTTAGCAAACTTTCTAGAGTTAAGAACCCCTTTGAGGGGCTGGGAATGTGGCTTAGCAGTAGAGTGCCTAGCGTGCCTGAAGCCCTGGGTTTGATTCCTCAGCACCACATACACAGAAAAAGCTGGAAGTGGCGCTGTGTCTAAAGTGGGCAGAGTGCTATCCTTGAGCAAAAAGAAAAATGAAGGCAGGGACAGTGCTCAGGCCCTGAGTTCAAGCCCCAGGACTGGCAAAAAAAAAACAACAAAAAACAAACCCCTTTGAGGCCTGGTACCGGTGTCACATGCCTGTGATCCTAGCTACTCAGAGATCTGAGTTCGAAGCTAGCCCGTTCATGAAAGTCCACTAGGTAACCACCAGAAACCTAGAAGTGGAGCTATGGCTACAAGGTAGAGCGCCAGCCTTGAGAGAAAAATCGGTAAGGAATAGAGCCCAGGTCCTGAATTCAAGCCCCAGGATAGGCCATGGAAAAGAAAAAAAAAGGCAGGGCAGTGGTAGCTCATGCCTGTAATCCTTGCTCAGGAAGCTGAGATCAGAGGATGCTAGTTCCAAGCCAGCCTGGGCAGAAAAGTCCCTGTGAGACTCTTATCTCCCATTAAACACTCAAAAGTCGGAAGTGGTGCTGTGGCTCAAGTGATAGCTTGAGCAAAAAGAGGCTCAAGGACGGTGTTCAGGCCGAGTTCAAGCCTCACAACCAGCAAAAACAAAAATCCCTTTAAGAATTTGATACTCTTCCCGCCCCCCCCCCCCCAAATAGAACAGTAAATACAGCTACCTTCAACTGGACCATTTTGTGTATTATTCCTCTTAACGTTAACAATACTACAAATAGCTCATCCTACCAGTGAATTGTGGCTCTGAGTTTAAACACTTTACAGCCCAAATCCATTTTTTTTTTTTTTGGCCAGTCCTGGGGCTTGAACTCAGAGCCTGAGCATTATCCCTAGCTTCTTTTTGCTAAGGTTAGCACTCTACCACTTGAGCCACAGTGCCACTTCTGGCTTTTTCTATATATGTGGTGCTGTGGAATTGGACCCAGGGCTTCGTGTGTAGGAGGCAAGCACTCTTCCACCAGGCCATATCCCCAGCCTCCCAATTTATTTTTTCAGTCATGGGGCTTGAACTCAGGGCCTGGGCACTGTCTCTGAGCTCTTTTGCTCAAGGCTAGCCAACTACCACTTGGAGCCACAGCAACCCTTCCTGTTTTTTGGTGGTTAATTGGAGATAAGAGTCTCACCAGGGCTGGGAATATGGCCTAGTGGCAAGAGTGCTTGCCTCGCATACATGAAGCCCTGGGTTCAATTCCCCAGCACCACATATATAAGAAACCGGCCAGAAGTGGCGCTGTGGCTCAAGTGGCAGAGTGCTAGCCTTGAGCCAAAAGAAGCCACGGACCAGACCGTGCTCAGGCCCTGAGTCCCAGGCCCAGGACTAGCCAAAAAAACAACTTGAAGAGTCTCACCAGTGCCTGTTTACAAAGAATGTACTTGTCACAAAATTTTACCACTTAAGCTGTGCTCCAGTGGCTCATTCCTGTAATTCTACCTACTCAGGAGGCTGAGGTCTGAAGATCAAAGTCTGTTTTTGTGTAGATTTTTTTTTTTTCTTCCAGAGTTGAGGACTGAACTTGGGGCCTTGCGCTCACCAGGCAGGAGCTCTTCCACTGAGCTAAATCCCCAGCCCCGTCTGTTTTTGTTTGCCAGTCCTGGGGCCTCAGAGTCTGGGCACTCTCCCTGGCTTCCTTTTGCTCAAGGCTAGCACTCTACCACTGGAGCCACAGTGCCACCTCCAGCCTTTTCTGTTTATGTGGTGCTGAGGAATCGAACCCAGGGATTCATGCATGCTAGGCAAATATTTTACCACTAAGCCACATTCCCAGCCCTACAGGTGAAGTTTTGACTGTAAAGTTAATAATGAAGCTGGGCGCTGGTGGATCATAACTGTAATCCTAACCATTCAGGAGACTAATATGTGAGAATTGCAGTTTGAAGTCAGCTGGGATTAAAAAAAAAAATCAGTGAAATTCTCTTCTTCAGTTAACCACCAAAAGCTGGGAATGGAACTGTGATTGATTGATTGATTAATTAATTTATTTTTGCCAGTCCTGGGGCTTGGACTCAGGGCCTGAGCACTGTCCCTGGGCTTCTTTTGCTCAAGGCTAGCACTAGCACTCTACTACTTGAGCCAGCTTTTTCTGTGTATGTAGTACTGAAGAACCACACCCAGGGCTTCATACATGCTAGGAGAGCACTCTACCACTAAGCCACATCCCAGCCCCAGAACCTTGACTCAAGTGGTACAGCAACAGCCTTGAGATAGAAGGAAACTCAAGGGCAGCAGTCCATGCCCTGAGCTCAAGCCCTAGTACTATCACACAAAAAGTGAACCCATTATCTTAAAATAAATAAATAAATAAAAAGCTCCTCTTTCCTTCTGCTTTGAGGAAATAAGACCACCATCCACTTGGATGTTCAAGCTAGAAATGTAGGCAATGCCTTCCACTGGACATCCAGCCACCAAATCTTGTCCATTATGCCAGTTTGTTAATTTTTGCTGCCAGTGCTGGGGCATAAACTTGGAGCTTATGCACTGTACCTGCATGCTTGAACTCTGGGCCTGGGTACTGTCTCTGAGCTCTTCAGCTCAAAGCTAGCGCTCTACCACTTTGAGCCACAGTGTCACTTCCATTTTTCTGGTGGCTTTTTTTTTTTTTTTTTTTGGCCAGTCCTGGGCCTTGGACTCAGGGCCTGAGCACTGTCCCTGGCTTCTTCCCGCTCAAGGCTAGCACTCCACCACTTGAGCCACAGCGCCACTTCTGGCCGTTTTCTGTATATGTGGTGCTGGGGAATCGAACCTAGGGCCTCGTGTATCCGAGGCAGGCACTCTTGCCACTAGGCTATATCCCCAGCCCTCTGGTGGCTTATTTGAGATAAGAGTCTCATAGACTTTCTTGCCTGGGCTGGCTTTCAACTACAATCCTCAGATCTCAGCCCCCTGAATAGTTAGGATTACAGGTATGAGCACCCGCACCTGGCTGTCCCTGAGCTTTATTTACTCATAGCTAGTGCTCTACCACTCAAGCCATAGTACCACTTCCAACTTTGTGGTGGTTAGAGATAAGGGTCTAATGGACTTTACTCCCAGGGCTGGCTTTGAACCCTAATCTTCAGATCCCAGCTTCTTGAGTAGCCAGCATAACTGGTATGAGGCACAGGTACCAGCCTGTTTTGTTGTGGGTATTTTTTTTTTCAGTAAGGATAAAACCCAGAGCCTTACATGTTTTTGCATCCTGCTCTCTCTCTCTCTCTCTCTCTCTCTCTCTCTCTCTCTCTCTCTCTCTCTCTCTCTCTCTCTCTCTCTCTCTCTCGCAGTTTAGGGTTTGAATTCAGGGCCTGGGTGCCATGCCTGAGCTCTTTCGCTCAAGGCCAGCGCTCTACCACTTTGAGCCACAGCTCCACTTCTAGTTTTTTATTGTTAATTGGAGGTAAGTTTCACAGGAACTTTTGTGCCAGGCTGGCTTCAAGCCATGGTCCTGAGATGGATTACAGGCAGGAGCCACTGGCACCAGCTTCTAGCTCTCCATTCTCTCCCCATCCTAAGCCCTGGATGATTTGTAATCAGTGACATTTCCAAGAACTGACTAGTAAAACCCCATTCCCCCTACCATTATCTTCAATAGCTTCCCCAAGATGTGTGTGTGTGTGTGTGTGTGTGTGTGTGTGTGTGCCCCCATGTGCATGCTAGTATTGGACTTCAGCTCAGGCTTTGGGCACTGTTCCTGAGCTTTTGTGCTCAGGGTAGAGTTCTACCCCTTTGAGCCATAGCTCCATTACTGGCATTTTTTTTTTTGTATTTAATTGGAGTCTCATGATGTTCTGCCTGGGCTGCCTTTGCCTTTGAACCATGATCCTCAGATCTCAGCCTCTTGAGTGGCTAATATTACAGGTGTAAGTCACCCTGCCCTAGCAGTACTTTAATTCTTCACTAAGAATAGAAATGAGATATAAACTTACAAATGGATTTTTCAACCCTCCAGGGAGTCTCTGATTATGGACAGGGAGGAGACAGGCAAATGAAAGAGGAATATTCATGTCTTTTCAAAGAATAAGTGTAGATTCTCAGCCGCACCCACACATTTGTGCACTGCCTCCTTTTATGGTTGCTTTCATTCACTACTATGGCCATTTTCAACTGTCAAGTTACAAGGAGGGTGTGTCATTTGGCATGTAGATAGCATTATGGTGGGGTTGCTTGGGTCATTCTGGACCAACTCATTCTGGCTAGCTTACCTGAAGGACATACCCAAATGTTGGCTATTCTCCTCTCAGCCCTTTCATTCTTCTTGGCTTTGGTATCCAAGTCTTGGTTGTAGAACATCCACAAGCCAGTTCCACCAGCTTGACTTGGGCGTTTTCATCGTAACTTGTGTAATTTTCTCGGGATATTAAGGGCACAACCTCAAATGATGATGATGCTAGAAATGTTCCAGGAAGGCTGTACTTAAAGGGCTGCCAGCTCCCAGGGTTCTGTACGCCCTAGGTTTGCAGTGGGAATTTCTGTTTGTGTGCTGTAGGGGTTCTCATAAGAAAAAAGTGTCTCTCAGCCTCCCATTAGTGAGTCCCTGCCAAGTATGGCATGCCTGTAATCTCAGTACTTGGGAGGCTGAGGCAGAAGGATCATGAAATTTGAGCTAGCTTGAGCAATATAGTGAGCAGGAAGAGGAGACAGGGAAAGAGGAAGGGAAGAAAGAGAAAAGAGAAATGAAGTAACAGTGTGCCAGGTACCATTGGCTCGCACCTAGCTCAGGAGGCTGAGATTTGAGGTTTAAAGCCAGCCTTACCTTCAATTAATCACCCCCCCCAAAAAAAAGTCAGCTGTGGTTCAAGTGATATAGGTCATTAGCCTTGAGCAAAAAAGTAAACAGTTCCCAAGACCCTGAATGGAGGCATAGCTCTACTTTTGACCTTTTGGCAGTTATTTGGAAAGAAAAATCTCATAGAATTTCCTGCCTGGGCTGGCTACCAAACATGATCCACAGAGCTGAGCCTCCTGAGTTGGGTCACTGATACCTGGCAAACTCCTGAGTGTATGTGTGTATGTGCGTGAGTGTATGTGCTTGTATGCATGCTTGTGCATGTGTACGTATACACGAGCATGCACACGCCAGTCCTGGGGCTTGAACTAAGGGCCTGGGAGCTATCAATGGGCTTATTTATGTATTTATTTGCCAGTCCTGGGGCTTGCACTCAGGGCCCGAGCACTGTCCCTGGCTTCTTTTTGCTCAAAGCTAGCACTCTGCCACTTGAGCCATAGCGCCACTTCTGGCCATTTTCTATATATGTGGTGCTGGGGAATCGAACCCAGGACTTCATGTATACGAGGCAAGCACTCTTGCCACTAGGCCATACCCCCAGCCCAGCACCCTGATGTTCTTATCTTCACTTAACCAACAAAAATCTGGAAGTGAAGGTATGGCTTAAATGGTAGAATTCCAGTCTTCAGTGGAAAAAGCCAAGTGAGACTGGGAAGACCAGTTAAAAGCCCCAGCAGTGGGCTGGGGATATGGCCTAGTGGCAAGAATGCTTGCCTCATATACATGAGGCCCTGGGTTCGATTCCCCAGCCCCACATATACATAAAATGGCCAGAAGTGGTGCTGTGACTCAAGTGGCAGAGTGCTAGCCTTGAGCAAAAAGAAGCCAGGGACAGTGCTCAGGCCCTGAGTCCAAGCCCCAGGACTGGCCAAAAAATAAAAAATAATAAAATAAATAAATAAATAAAATAAAACTAAAAAAAAAAAAAAAAAGCCCCAGTAGTGATACAAGAAAAACTTTTCACCAGCAGCAGGGGGTGAGGAGACAGGTGCTCTCTTACCAGTCTGTAAAGGACTAGATGGCAGTATCTATCTGAGTTCTGAAAGCATGTACTCTTTGGTTCTGCAACTCCTTTCCTAGAAATTACCCTGCAGATTTAATTGCTCATGTGCACAAAGATGGGGGTATAAACTGCAACCCTCTTAGTTCTATTAAAAGACTAGAAACAATGTAAACATTTGTGGATGGAGCCAGGTTAAATATGTTCTAGCATAGTCTTAAAATGGAGTAATACTCTGCAGAGTTTAAATAGGTAGCTCTCTGTGCACTGAAATGGAACCATCTGGAGGAAGATGGTTACTTCACAAATGCAGTATGGAGGACAATGGCTACTTATGTAGACATTTGTTTAAAAGAACAAAAGAAGGAATCCTAGAGAATAGACCAGAAATGAACAGGTGTCTCTGAGAAAAGAAACTTAGAAGGGTGGGGGTGATCAGGGAATGAAAACTTATTTTTTTTTGCCAGTCCTGGGGCTTGAACTCAGGGCCTGAGCACTGTCCCTAAATTTCTTTTGCTCAAGACTAGCACTCTACCATTTGAGCCGTATCACCACTTGTTGTTTTATTTTTTATTTTTTGCCAGTCCTGGGGCTTGAGCTCAGGACCTGAGCACTGTCCCTGGCTTCCTTTTGCTCAAGACTAGCACTCTACCAGTTGAGCCATATCACCACTTGTTTTTTTCTGTGTATGTGGTAATGAGGAATGGAACCCAGGGCTTCATGTATGCTAGGCAAGCACTCTACCATTAAGCCACATTCGCAGCCCGAACTTTTTAAATTCTTGATGTGGGCAATTTTATGTTCCTTAAACTATTTTTAATTTATATATATATATGCATATATATATATATATAACACAAAACCCTAAACAAAACAACAAACACAAAAAGTGTTCGAACAATCTAGCCCTTTTATAATAAGCTAAGTATGTCTAAGGGACAGAGACAAGAACTGGAAGAATTTGAACATCATAAGGAAATACTATAACTTGGAATATCAAATAAATATCCAGGAATCTACACTAACATCAATGACTGATTAACTGGGAAACAGATAAATCTATAAGAAAGAAATCTGAAATACATATGCAGATAGATACTTTGCTTTCAAAATGGTGGGATTAGTAAACATTTTTCCAAAGAGTGCAAAGCGGGGAGGTGTGTTAATAACTTAGAGTCCCTGAGATCAAGCCACAGTTCTGGCTGAAGAAAGAATAGAAAAAAAGAAAAGAAAGGGGCTGGGAATGTGGCTTAGTGGTTGAGTGTTTTCCTAGCATGCATGAAGCCCTGGGTTTGATTCCTTCATACCACATAAACAGAAAAGCCACGGTGCTGTAGCTCAAGTGGTAGAGTGCTAGCCTTGAGGAAAAAGAAGCTCAAGGATAGTGCCCAGGCCCTGAGTTCAAGCCCCAGGACTGGCAAAAAAAAAAAAAAAAAAAAAGCAAAAACGGAAGCAAAGGTTTGATCTAGATAGGCATGACTCAATTATGACAATGTATACAAATACTGCAATATTCTGTTAATATGCACAGTGCTGGGGGTGGGGCTAGGACCGGTTAGGGGTAATATGAATGCATAGCATGCACAAGTACCAAGTACCCCGAGTTCTACTCCTGGCAAAAAACCAAGCAAATATAAACACATTTCCAAAGTCCCCCACCCGAACAAAAACAACCCAGTGAAACCCCATAAACCTATCAAGATAATTAAAAACAAGGATAGTATGGGAAGCAAGAGAGTTAACATTGTGCTGGTTAACCAATAGTACCAAGTAATACCATGTCATGTTACTTCTGTGAACTTCTATTTTCCATCTTTTTTTTTTTTCTTCACTGAAGACTGAACTCAGGGCTTAATGCTAGGCAAGTACTCTGCCATTTGAGCTACCTCCCTTTTCATTCATCCTGATAACATGGAAATTCATTTCTCCCTTCTTCCCTCCCTCTTTCCTTTTCTTCCATTTTCTTTTTCTTTTTTTTTGCCAGTCCTGGGGCTTGGACTCAGGGCCTGAGCACTGTCCCTGGCTTCTTTTTTGCTCAAGGCTAGCACTCTGCCACTTGAGCCACAGCGCCACTTCTGGCCCTTTTCTGAATATGTGGTGCTGGGGAATTGAACCCAGGGCCTCATGTACATGAGGCAAGCACTCTTGCCACTAGGCCATATCCCCAGCCCCCATTTTATTTTTCTTTACAGTGCTGGGGATACACGTCCTTGTGCATGATAGGCAAGTACTCCACTACACCATTGTTTCTAATTCTTTACAGTAACTTTCAGATTATCAGATGTTCACTGTGTTCTAAGTTCTGTGCTTAGCACGTTCCGTGGAGGTATCACAGCAGAAGCCTGTGGATCACGACTGTCATTTCCCTTGTTTTCCCACCGTGGAAATTGGCTGCACTTGCCCATAGATCATAATGCCCAACTCAAGCCCAGGGTCATCTGATGTCAAAGTCTTTCTATCTGTGCTCTTTCCCAACGTCAGCTCCCTGTTCTGCCCTATAACTTCAAATAGATTCTGCCCACCTCACAGCCAATTGTGAAAGATGTGCTTCCTACACAAACTGCATGTAGGTCAGCATTCTCCATCACGTCTCTCCAAATCTGCTTCTTAAAAAGAGTTTCTGATCAGAAAGACATCACTAGAAATGACACTGTTTTACTTACAGGATTCATAGAGTAATGCTGAGAAATGACTATTAAAACTCCATTTTTAGACAAGCATGGTAGTTCATGCCTGTAAATCCCAGCACTCAGGAGGCTGAAGCAGGATTTGGAGATAGAGACAAGTTTGGGTTACACAGCAAGACTATCACAAAAAAAAAAAAAAAAAAAAAAAAAAACACCCAACCAAACAACAAAAAATAGCATAGCTACCATATGAACTTGTTCAATGCAAAGAAATCCATTTCCTAACATCAGCCTCTTTATGATTTTTGCTTAGCTTTCTCCTAAATGTGAAGTCTTTTCTGGACTGTCATTTTACCTCTGCCCAGAGGATTTGCCCCAAGCATGGATCAGAGCAGACAGGAATCAATAGGGCACAGTGGTTAGGACAAGGAAGGCAGCCCTAAAACATTTTTCCCTGTAACCTCTTCATGCAGCATGTTTGCTGATCTTCTCTCGCTGTAGAATCTAAGTTCCAGAAAGGCTGGGATTTGTTTACCTCGGTGTCCCTGCCACCAGTTCAGTGCCTGGCATGATGGATTAAGTCAATAGTGGTTGAAAGAATAAAAGGCAGTTCAAGCAGGGAAAAGGGAGATTTCTGACTTGGGTGCAGGAGACACGGGCAAAAACAGAAGTGATTCAAAGACCCAATTTAGGGTATGAGGAGAGACCTGGGAAGTCTGGTTATGCACGTATAGAAAGTATTATACTTCAGTAGACATGGGGTGCCCACCTCTTACCCCAGCACTTGCTTGGGAGGCTGAGGAAGGAAAATGGAAGGTTCAAGGTCATAAGTGGAGACTCTCAAAAAAAATTTTTTAGGGGCTGGGAATATGGCCTAGTGGCAAGAGTGCTTGCCTCATATACATGAAGCCCTGGGTTCAATTCCCAGCACCACATAATATAGAAAATGGCCAGAAGTGGCGCTGTGGCTCAAGTGGCAGAGTGCTAGCCTTGAGCAAAAAGAAGCCAGGGACAGTGCTCAGGCCCTGAGTTCAAGGCCCAGGACTGGCAAAAAAAAAAAAAAAATTTAAAGCAATAATGCTCAATGCAAAATGGAAGTAGCAAATTGGTTTCACCTCAATCTCAAGGTACTTCAATCATGCCAGACACTGGTGGCTTGTGTCTGTAATTCCAGTTGTTCAGGAGGAGGTTGAGATCTGAGAATCACAGTTTAGAGCCAGCCTGGGCAGACAAATTAGAAAGACTTATCTCTAATGAAATGGGAGTGTGGCTCAAGCGGGACAGTGCCAGCCATGATTGAAAAAGGTGGACAAAAGTTCGAGGCTCTCTGAGGTCAAATCCCAGTACTGGCAAATCAAAACTAAAAACAACTTAGGCATATAGTTAAAAAAAGGAGGAATCTATCCCTAACAATTAACAGTGGTCACCTCTTGAGAGCTGGGATTATAGGGAATTTTTTATTTGTATTATTTTTTCTGTTGGTCGTGGGGCTTGGACTACAGGCCTGAGCGCTGTCCCTGAGCTCTTTGGCTCAAGGGTAGCACTCTACCACTTTGAGCCACAGCACTACTTCTGGTTTTCTGGTGGTTAATTGGAGATAAGAGTCTCATGGACTTTCCTGCCCAGGCTAGCTTTGAACCATGATCCTCAGATCTCAGCTTCCTGGGTAGCTAGGATTACAGGCATAAGCCACGAGTGCCCAGCTCTTTGTGGTATATATGGGTGCTTGCATTGCTTTAGAGTGACCATGTAGTACTCAGCAAAAACAATTACAGATCTTATCTAATGTAAGCTTACGCTACATATGTGTGGAGGTAAACAAACAGGAAGAGACCTGAAGAACACACATCAAAAACTCAATAATGGCAACCTTTAGGGCTGGGGATATGGCCTAGTGGCAAGAGTGCTCGCCTCGTATACAGGAGGTCCTAGGTTCAATTCCAGCACCACATATACAGAAAATGGCCAGAAGTGGCGCTGTAGCTCAAATGGCAGAGTGCTAGCCTTGAGCAAAAACAAGCCAGAGACAGTGCTCAGGCCCTGAGTCCAAACCCAGGACTGGCCAAAAAAACAAAACAAAACAAAAAATAATGGCAACCTTTAGAAAAGGGAATGGGAGGGGCTGGGGATATGGCCTAGTGGCGAGAGAGCTTGCCTCATATACATGAGGCCCTGGGTTCGATTCCCCAGCACCACATATACAGAAAACGGCCAGAAGTGGCGCTGTGGCTCAAGTGGCAGAGTGCTAGCCTTGAGCAAAAAGGAAGCCAGGGACATTACTCAGGCCCTGAGTCCAAAGGCCCAGGACTGGCCAAAAAAAAAAAAAAAGGAATGGGAGGAGGAAGATGGGTAGATAAAGGGGAAATTTGATGTTCTATTCAGTGTCTTTCTAGATGGCTTGAATCTTATATATTCCTATATTGCAGAGAAGTAATGGGAAAAACCATCAACACCTAATAACCAATCCTAGCACCCAGAAAGAAGTTGGAGCTCCTCCAATGCAGGACAGAGGGAAAGCATTGTCAGGACATGGCCAGTATTGTCCTCATCCCTCCCTTGTGTACCAGGACCCAACCCAACCACACCAGGCGACCCGCACAGACCCAAAGAGGAGCCAGGGGGCCTCATTGTAACACTCATTTTTATATAAATATCCGCAAGTCATGTTACAGAATAAGCCCCGCCGGGGGAAAAAGTCAACGTTATGGTTTGTTAAACTGAGCCCTGCCTTCTAGGTTGGGCCCCAGCCTGGAGGCATCTGCTGCTTTGGGAAGGCTGGGGCTGATGCCGTGAGGCTGCTGAAGAAGCTGCCTGTATTGCCCACCCCAGGGCCAACCCCCTTCTTTGGTGTGTGGTACATGGTGACCTTCTTTGCCCCCTACCCCCCAGCCTGGGACAGGGTTTTGTGGAGCAGGGTCCAGGAGTCCTGGGGGCACTTGGAAATGGGGTAGGGGTGGGGACTGAGCCATTAAGAGGTGGAGTCTGAGGCTTGAAGGTTGAGCCTTTTAGAGCTGGGGACAAAGTTAACAAAACTGGTTGAGGAGAACCTGGGCTGACAGTGTTTGTGTTTCCTTCTAGCCTAGGTCCCTAGGGTCCTTCTCCCTAATTGGTCTGCCTCTGGCTAGACCCCATGTATCCCAGGGACAAGCCTTGGGGCTCCTACTAGTCTCCTCCCAGCTCTTCCCCTGTGACCCCCCTTCCCCCCACAGAGAGGCCAGAGGCTAGGAACACAGCACCAGTCTGAGGATTTAATTAACCAGGAAGGGGTCATTGGGAGGGGCACCCCTGTAAAAATGTACAAAAGGTCTGGGGGCTATGTGGAAGGGGTGATAAATATGTACATGTAACCCCCTTTCCTTTAGCCCCCTTGTCCTCCAGCCCTAGAAGGGCACAAGGACTTGGATGGTAGAAGAGGAGGGGGGCACTTTGGCCTCTGGCTAAGTGAGCCCTTGGGGAGGCAGGCCAAGGGCCTAGCGGACCTTAGAGGGGATATGATGGTGCACCTCAGGAGGTCGTCTGCTAAGACCTCTGAAATGACCCCTCTCATGTACACACACACACACACCTCTCTAGAGGCTTGTGACCTCTACCCTCCCAGTGTCCCCACGGTCCATGTGATACTTGAACTTGTGGGGGTTAGAGTTCTACTCCCAGGCCCATGACCTCAGATGGCTGTGAGGGTCATGATCTTTGCCTTCCAGCACTGGCTCAGAAACCTCAGCCCCAGGGCCTTCTCAAAAGGAAAAGGGGAAAGGAACTTTGCTGGTCCCTCCCCTCCCCTCACCTGTCAGCCCGGGCTGGGCCTGGAGCCCTAGGTGGAGAGCTGGGCCGAGGGGCGGGCACAAGTGGAGGTGGTGCCCCCAAAAGGGCTCCTGGTGGGGTCTTGCTGAGAAGGTGAGGGGTTCCTGGGGCCGCAGCAGGTGGCGGTGGAGGAGCCAAGCGGCTGTATAGCAGTGGATGAGCAGGTTCTAGACCATAGAGGCGGGCAGCAGCCACAGCCCCAGGTCCAGTCAGCTCCTCACCGGCCTCATAGAAGCGAGGTGGCCTGGCCAAGCGTGGGGGCCCTGCCAACCAGGTTGGCTCCAGGAAGCCTGCACAGCGCTCTGGTGGACTAGGGCCCAGAAAGGGGGGTGGCCTGGGCCTCTCGAACAGCAGGTGAAGGCCTTGAGGCCCGGTGGCGGCAGCGGCGGCAGCAGCGGCGGCGGCAGCAGCAGCAGCGGCAGCAGCGGCGGCGGCAGCCTCTTCTTTCCGCTCTTCCTTTACTCGCACCGACTCCTTGGCTGGCCGGGCTCCTTCCTCACCAGCCCGAGCCTTGGGAGTAGCAGGAGAAACTCGGAGCTGGGGCCTTGAGAAAGGAAGGTCCCTAGGGCAGATGGAGGGAGAGAATGAAGGTGCTCCAGAGGAGTTAAAGGTAGGAAGGAGGGCAGCGTGTTGGCCGCGCAGGGAGGCATACCTATCCTTCTCCTCCTTGGTGATGGAGGGCTCTCTCCGCTCCACAGGCCGCTCCTTGTCTGAGCCTGGTGTCCGGGCGGCCTCAGGGGGCCGGACCCAGGCAGGAAACGCCAGAGGACTGCGGTGCAGGCGGCCCCATGGGTCTGGAGGAGAGGCAAAAGCTGGTGGGGCCCCTGGACTTTCTTTCTGGGCAAAGACAGCGCCGGAGTCTAGGCAGAAAGTGAAGTAGAAAGTGACAGGGGCCAGCAGTGAGAGGCTCCAGATCCTGCCTGATAAGTGATGCTCCCCACCCCTGTACAGAACCCTCCATGCATCCCCATCCAGCACTCACTGAATGTGGGGCTGCCCAGGCCTCCAAAGGCCCCGTTGGAGAGGGCAGCCAAGGAGGCGAAGCTTGTGGGACGCCCAAAAGGATCTGCAGGGGGAGGAAAAATGGAAAGCTATCAGAGCATGGGGCACCCAACTGTTGAGCAGGTGCAAAGAAATGGGAGGAAGAGGCGAATCAGTAAGCAGGCCAGGAGTCCTGAGCATTTCCTTAGACCAGGCAAGGCACTGTGATTTGCCTCATACCATGTTGTTTATTAGCCTTGTATCAAGGCGCCAGGAGGCAGATATGAGTACTCCCACTTTCAAATGATAAAACAGGCTCAGAGAGGTGAAATGACTTGTCAAAGGTCATCTAGCTGTGAGCTATACCCACAAACCAGGGCCTTTCTGACATCAGAGATCAAGTTCTTATTCCTAGTCTCTAACATCAGCCACCTGGACCCATTTAACAGATCTTAACTCTGTAGCAAGCTAATGGCCTGAAGATCTCAACTGTCTTCTCTACCTGACATGAAGAGCCCTCCCCAGCCTCACCTAACTTCATGAATGTGTCACCACTGGTAGAACAACTAGCCCACCTCTCATGGGAACTACAGCCAGAAATGCTTCTATGTGCATGCAACTCCTTCTTGTCCACAGCGAAGTCTTGTCCATAGCAAAGTTAGATCTTCCCCCCCAAAAAACCTGCCAAGTTCCACTGAGCCTGCACAGCTAGCTTCCCCCCTTTTCTCTCTTCTACCCCTGGCTATTTCAGAGACAGAATCTGCTATGGCAGAGAGAGGGGGTCACTGCCCTTTGCTACTCATGTTATAGCTAAAGAAATCTCAGCTCAGAGCAGGTTGAGTAATTTGCCAGAGTTCACAAAGCAAATGGAACCAGAATCTACCCCATTCTAGCTGCTTCTTAGGTCTGATGTCCATTTTCCGACTCTAGAACATCTGGGAAATTGGGGATAAGGCCTGGAATGCCCAACATGCCCTTGGCTCTTACCAATGTGCGTGCTAGGGCTCAGGAAGGGTCCGTGGGCCCCGGGAGCTGCCGTGAAAGGGTTGGCTGCAGCATGGACGGCACCTGGGCAGAGAGGTGGGAAACTGATGAGGCTGGGTGGGAGCAAGGTGGACCTTGGGCCATAGATGGGAAATCTCAGACCCTGGGAGGGCTAGCCAGACTCACCAGTCGCAGTGAAGAGGGAGGCCGGGTGGGAGAGTTCCTGCCCAGGGGGCAGGACCCCATAGGGCCCTGGAAGGCAGGGCAGGAGGTCGTTCCGAAAGTCAAGCTTGTGGGAGTCACCCTGTGTGAGACACAGGGAGAGGGGCAAATAGGTGAGTGAAGAGCCAGGGCCAGTACTGTTTTATTTTTTTTGTCTCTTTCTTAGGAAGTACCTACACTTGTTCTCCCACCATGAGTACCCGTCCAAGGGCTGGCTCACACCAAAAAGCTTGACTGCTATCCTCTTCCTCTATTTCTACCTCTCTGATCATCATCCCAGAATTAACCAAAGAACACACTGTGCAGCTATGATGGGACAGGAGAGAATGTTTCTGGCCAAGATTCTACTGAATTCCATTGAATGCAGCTGCCCCAGAGCTCAGGCCATCCTTGACTCTCAGACCCACTTTCCCCAGCCCTCCGGCCCCAGTACCTTCATCTTTTCCTGGTGTCTCAGGATCATGTAAGCCACGCGCACGTGCATGGCACACCACTTCCCTGGTTTCTGCCGCCCCAGATGGATGACCAAAGGGAAAGGGAAGCAAAGAACATTCACTCATCACCCACTCCAGGCCTGGCCCTGAGCCCAGCCTTGCCAAACAACATCCCTACTCACCGAATTCCTACAACTAAGAGATGATCAGCTTCATTTTAAAGTCTAGGAAACTGAGGCTCAGAGAGATAAACCGTTTTGCCCAAGGTCTCATGGCCAGTTATATCTGAGCCCAGGTCTGTGACTTCAAAGACCTTTACTTTCTACTGTGTCACATTTGGCATCTTCCGTGTCTTGGGCCTTTTAATGTTTCCCAAGTAGGAGCCCTCCCACCCTTTAGCCAGAAGGCCCTAACACCAGCCCCCAGCCTCATGCAGCCTGAGGTCCTCAACAAACTCACCCTCAAAGGTGGCCGGAAATGGTCGGGGATCTGGGGATGGCAAAGGAAAGATTGAAGGCAATTCACATGTGTTCACTAACCTTGGTGTTTCCTATCCATAGCATCTACTTACACCTAACACACCTCCCTGACACTCTGACTTCCTACAACCTTTCCAGTGTCAAAATCTCCTCCATCCCACCTCTCTCACTCTAGCCACCTCTCCTCCAATACCTTCCCAGGAAAGTGCTCTGCTGGGAGGGCCAAAGGGTTTCTATGGGCAAGCAGGATAGGTCTTTCGATTAACAGTATATACTGGAGGTTTCAATTTAAGTTACCTTAAAAATTGAGAGAGAGAGAGAGAGAAAAAAAAAGCACCTTTCAAGGAAGTTGGGAAATGCTGGTCTAGGCTAGTCTTTAGGAAACACATCTAGTGCTCATCAATGTTCTCACAGTCTTGAGGTCTAAGGCTGCCACATGTGCTACGTGTGCAAAGAACAAGGCAAGTCTCTGGCTCCCCAACAACTTCACAAAGGGAAAGCTATCTTAATGGTTTTGTGGACAGGGCTTCCTGCTATGTCATTTGGTGGGAAAAAAATTAAATGTGACCTATTCAAGAAGCCCCACAAAATCTACTGTCCTTGGGCTGGGGGATGTAACAGTGGTGGAATGTATGCTAGGCATGGTAAGACTAGGTTTGATCCTCAGTAGCACTAAAAATAAAACCACTGCCTTAATATTACCTTATTCCTGGGACAACATAATGAGCCTATTTCTCATGCCCGGGAAATCCTGTTATTTATAGAAATCCTCTCTCTCTTTTTCTCTCTCTGTAGACACCTCTGATTGTATATTAAAGGGAGGAGTTAGTGGTTTACTCTCCTACTTTCCCCTCAACATAGCTTTTAGCTCCCCCAGGGCCTGCCCTGACCCCCTCACCTGTGTCCCCTTTTGAGGGAGCCCGCTTGGCACTGGCCCCAGTCGTGGTGGCAGCTCAGGGTTCGTGCTCTGGGAAAGGGGAGTGGAGGGATTAGACAGAAGAGCTGGCACCAAGCACTAAAAAAGGGGTCTAGAGCCAAGCTGGAGGATGGGACAGGGAGGGAACATGGTTATACAAAAATGTGGGTCCAGGGAGTGGAGCTGTGGCTCAAGTGTTAGAGCACTAGCCTTGAGCAAAAAGGCTCAGCAACAGTATCTAGGCCCTGAGTTCAAGCTCCAGGATTAGCATGAAAGTCAAAATATCTTATGTTTGGGACACAAAAACAGCACAAAGGGGTAAAAAAAAAACAAAAAACTTAGATCCAGAAAGGAGGGCAGGAAGCTAGACAGGTTTGGAGGAATGGAAGAAAAGCACGTAGATCCAAGATGCTTGAGTCTATAAGGGGTGGGAGGTGGCAGTATGGCTGGGTTGGAGGCTCACCTTGGGCTGGAAGGCCCCCTGAAGGGAGCCAAAGGAGACAGCTGGCGGGAGGCCCGGAGGGAGCCCGGGCACTGCGGGAGGAAAGGCCGTGTACGGCTGTGGAGAGAAGGGGACTAGTCCAAGCAGGGGGTGGAGGTACAGTCCAGGTCTGGTCTGCCCATCAGTCAGTCCTCTGGCCTCCACCCTAACCCTCCTACCCCCCGATACCCCCTTGGAGCTCTCCCAGGCTTAAGGCTCTGGCTTCTGGAGCTGAAGACTGAACCCCAACAGTCGGGGCCACATGCATGCATTGATACATCCATATCCACATACATCACACACACTCACACACACTCACATTATGTCGGAAAAGGCCTTCCATCTTTCCTGGGTATTTCTCAAACTAGGGAAGAGAAGGGTAGAGTAAGCTGCCAGCCAGGGACCCAGCGCCTTGCCCTGAAGCCACGCCCTCCCCCAGGCCTCTGAGCCTCATCACCAGCCCAATGAGGAGCTCACCATGTGGGGGCCATGGGGTGGCAGCAGGCCCGGGGGATAAGGGGTGAAGTGCTGGTGGGTGTGCTGGTGGGTGTGCTGGTGCTGGTGGTTGTGCTGGTGGAACTGGAAGGCCAGGGGCCGGGCTGAGCCCCCTGCTCCCACCACCTCAGGGCCACCCTGGGCATTCAGGTAGCGAGAGTTCAGGTCCTGGCCGATCAGGTCCTGCTCTGTGGGAGGGGAGGGGAGAAGGCTTTTCATATCTTTTGCCACCATGTCAGCCTCCTTGGGCCCCAGTGACTCGCCTTCCCTCTGGCCTTGAGCCACTCACTCCCTCCTCAAGTGCTGCTGTAGGCTGAGGCCCAGAGGCCCTAAAGCCAACTGGGCCAGAGCTCAGAGCCCCCCACCCCCCGGCCAGGACCCCACACTCACCAGAAAGGGCGTTAGCGGCTGAGGCCCCAGGGTGCCCTGGCACCTGCAGCAGGGGTGGGGGTGGGGGCAGGGGTGGGCCAGGGGAGAACAAGGAGGGGTGGTGGGGTGGAGGGGGGGCCCGCAGGCCTGGGGGAGGAAAGCCGTGGGCGGACAGAGGCAAGGGCAGTGAGGGCGTTGGGGGCCGGTGGGTGAGCTGCGCGGACGAGGAGGAGGCAGATGAGGAGGAGGAGGACGAAGAGGATGATGAGGGGGGAGGCTGAGCCACGGGAGGGGCCGGGGCCTTGGGGGGCGGCCGTGAAGAGCTGGGGAGAGAAGTGGGGAGATGAGTGAGGAAGTGGGAGGTGCCAGCTCTGACGGGAGGGGGTCAGAAGCCTGGGTGATAATACTTTGTTTCTCCAACAAAGGAGATGGCAGAACTCCCTCAGATAACCCAGCCTCAGACTGAGGTGCCTCCCACACTTGACAACCCCCTTCTACCTCTGCCATCTCTGGCCATATGACTTTCCCTTTTCTGACTCAATCACAGCACCAAACAGATCATTCATTTTGATGTCTAATTACACCAGGCCACCTGGGTTCCCACCCTAAGACAGTGGAACAACCACATGGGCCTGTCCTGCAAGTCAGGAGATCAAATTCTAGGCACATCTTGCCACAAACACCACGGGAAACCTTGAGCAAGTCACTGCCCCTCTCTGAGCCTTAGTTTTCTCAATTATAACAATGGTGATGAGAGCAGAAAGAACAACAATAATGATAGAATCAACAATTCTTACCCTTTGGTGAGCATTTAGTGTAGCCCAAGTGCTGGCACTGCTTTATAAGCTATGGCAAGTCTCCTGCATTTATACCACTTCTCAAAGTTGCCGCGACCATGTAACCATTTATACTACACCAATTCCTTTTATTACAACTCACTCTCTTTTTTGGCCTCACCCCCAAGCAGTAACATGTAAATTCAAGTTGAGGTACTAGCCATATTTTCCTAAGGCACATAAAAGCTAACCTGTGACTATTTCAGAGCTATCTCATGTGAGACCTGCCATCATCCCAAGTCCTACTTGTGACGAGTACATACACTTTGGGAAGCACTGTATTTACTCAGAATTAGCTAGACAATAGCTTTAGGATGCAAGTACCATTATTATTTCATTTCATAGGAAAGAGAAAACTGAGGCTCAGAGGTTAAATGGCTTGTCAAAAAAAAAATCACATAGCCAGTAAGTGGTTAAAAAAAAAGAATTTGAATCCAGGTTTTACTGACGCCAAAGCCAGCACTCTTTAAGCATCAAGTCAGCATTTCCCAAAGTATATTCCAAAGAGCACTATTCCTAGCAAATTCGCCTTATAAGAAATTCTCACCCGCAAATGAAACTGGGAAATGGCACCAACCAGATTGCCCTGCACGAAGCTGTAGAGCTAAGTCCTATAGTAATCTCTAAAATTTTATTTCACCCAGTGTCTCTCAAACTTTTTAGCCTCAGAATCCTTTTTCATGCCACACCCCATCTCATGCCCACATCCATCAAAAAATGCAAGAGTTGGAGCCAAGATAACCAGGCCCTTCCAGAACAGACCGGCTACCTGGTCACTCACCTGCCAGTGCTGAGATCCAGGCTGCTGCCATAGGGAGAAGTGCGGAGGCCGAATGGCGAGACCCGAAGCTGCAGCTGGGGCTGGGGTGGGGGTGGCAGGCTGGGGGTGGCCGGCAAGGGTGCAGGGGGTGAGACAGGAGGCCGAGGGGCTGGTGGAGGCGGTGGTTCCTTTGGGGGGAAAGGCACTAGCAGCGGGTCGGGCCCTGGGGGCTGTTCCTGGCTCCGCTCCAGGCCCGACACTTTAGGGACCACGGAGAGTTTTGCTTCACAGTTCCCATTGAAGGCGCCATGGGGCCCCGAGGCTGTGAGGGCAGGACAGCAGACATGCTCAGGTGAAGTTCATGCTCACCCAACTTTTCCCGCTTGCCTCCATCCCAGCCCTTGGCACCAACCTTTGCTGGTTGAGACAGTAAAGGATGGGTCGAGGTCATCATCAGAGACCTGGCAAAGAAGGTAGGGAGAAGGTTAATTCTTAGTCAAGCTTGGTCTTCACCTAGGAAGGCCCCTAGCCTCTAGGGCCTGCTAGGTATGGTGGTGATGACAACTCTATTCTATCAGCTTTGTCATATCTACTGGACTTTGGGCTCTAGGGGGGTTAAGCTTGGAGACAGGAGTGGAGCAGCAGAGAGGAAAAAAAAAACACAAAACACCTACTAGCCCAAGATGACTAAATCAAGGCAGAACTTAAGTGACAAAAAGCAGGCAAATCAACGTATCAGACAGGCATTAGTCCCACCTAGCCTAAAGATGTTTGGCTTGCTAGCATTAGCAAAAAACTAAGCTGCTAATACTATGAAATCTGGAGAGTCCTCCTTAAAAACCTAGACTTGAAGTCCTCTTGAGAACGGATCCCTATTTTCATGTGGCATGAAAGTGGCCACTCCCCTTGGACAGAAAATTCTCTGGGTCACCACACTCCATGCCCAGACAACTTATGAAGGAAAACGAGACAAACATCAGTGAGTACAGATTGACTTACTTATAGGGGTAAATGTATATAGCGTTATTTACTAGGGTACATCAACTCAAGATAAGCAAATAAGCCCTAAAAATAAACTGAAATACACCTATATAGGAGACTTCCTACAATGACACTGAAATGGCTTCATGTCCTCACTGCTTGTCTTTGCTCAGATTCCTCATCCATAAAAACCTTAATTATAAGTGGACTAATGTCCAGCAGGAACCATTCTGGATTCCTATGAAGAACTGGTGAAGGCTCTTTAGAAAAGATGCTAGACCAAGATTCACAGCTAGTCATTCCTGGCTCAACCTAATTCATGTTCCTCACTCAAAAAGGAGACTTCTGCTGCATTCAGAGGAGCTTTAAATTGTAGTCTACTTGACAGGCTATGACAATCAATGCCCACCCAACAAGTTCTAGCCCCACTCACCCTCTCATCCAGATCACTTTCCGCATCACACTGGGGAGAGGGAAAAAAGAGAGGTGTCAGGAAAGGAAAGAAAAATAGGGTTCAAGGGGCAAGGACAGGCCAATTCAGGGGGATAGCACTTACTATGTATCCAGCTTCCAGAGAATGGCGAGAGAAGGCCTGAGAAAGACCAGAGTCCAGATGTAAGGGAGGATGACTGGATATCCAGGCAATTAAAGTTTTAACTCCCAGTTCAGTATTCAAGGTCCCTCAATGCTTTTCTAGCTTCTCTCATTCCCAATGTTCTTGCCCTGCTCTAAGTACAACAGGTTCTCAAATCTATGTACCTTTGCTCAAAACAACTTTTCTCCATTTCTCCTCTTAGCAAACTTCTGACTGTACTCTGGGCTCTAAGACATCATAGGGGGCTTTCCCTAACCACAATCCTCTGCCCATCCCCCAGGGCAAATGTGTGGCTTCCTCATGTAGGTTTCTGCAGCACTGCTCCCAAATCCCCACCTTATGTAGCCTCCCAAATTGTGACTCCCACCACCTCCCGGGAAGGAAAGGGACCACATTTAACTTATTTATCATTCAACTAAGTCCTCTGGACGTGTTTTGAATTACCAACATGTTTGAAGGAGATAGTGCCAACCACAAGCAGGTGAATCTGACTGTACAGACCTGAAAAGGGGGTGGGGAGGGCTTTGACTGGTTTTGCCTTTCTTGCATTAAAGACTGGGACCACTGTTTAGAGTAGGCAGTGGTACTGCTGATTGGACATAAGTCAAGACACTGTGCCTGTCAGTTTTAGAGGATGTATATCTGGGAAGAGCTCACCTCTTTCCTTCTCCGCTTATTGGGCCATTTGCGGGCTCGATCCCCAGGGGGCCGGCCAGGCTCCCGTTCAGAGCTGTCCCCTGGCTCCCCAGTGGCCCCACTGGAGCCCCCCCTCTTCCGTTTCCCAGAATGCTTCAGCCGATGTTCCAGTCGCTCTGGGGGCTGAAGAGATGCATCCTTCTGTGGAGGAGGAGGTGGGACTGACGTGGATGGAAAATAAAGCTTCCCACCTCTTTAGGGGTGATCAGGCTTCCAAAGCGCCTCTGGCTGGTGATCCAGCTGGTCCCTGGAGACTAGCTGCTCAACCTCCTCCTACCCTAGGGTGGGGCGAGGCCGCCCAGAGGAGCCGGTCGCTCTGGTTTGGGTGGCAGTACCCCCCCACTCCCCACCCAAGGCACGGTGCCCCTTCTCGGCCCCGCGGACCCCCAGGCCCAGTCCCGCCAGGCCTTACCTGCAAGGCCTCGAGGCTGGCGAAACTGGCGATGGCGAAGCCATCGATCAAGTCCTCCTCCTCCTCCTCCTCTTCCTCCGGCTCCTCCTCGGCCTCTCCGTCGTCGGGGCCCCCTTCCTCCTCCTCCTCCTCCTCTTCCCCACGGCTTCCCGAGCCGGCGGGCCGCTTCCGAGCTCGGGGTCGCGGGGGCCGCGGCCTGGGACGAGGTCGCCGCCGCCTCGGGCCCCCGGGCCGTTCACCCGATGAGGCAGAGGACCAGGGCCTGGCGGGCGGCGGCGGCGACGACGACGACGAAGAGCCGCGCGGGGCGGCCAGCAAGGCCCGGGGCGCGTCGCCGCCTGGTCCGCGGCGGCGCCGCTGTTCCCGGTCTCGGTCCCGGCGCGAGCAGCGCCGCCGCCGTCGCTCCCCCTCGGCCACCCAGCCCGGGCCTGGGGCCGCGGCCGCTGCTGTCTCCATGGCGACGGCCCTCAGCGCCGCATCCGGAGGCGACGGGGCCCGGAGTGGCCTGTCCGCAGGCTGAGGGTCGCAGGCGCGGTGCTGGCGGAGCCTCAGTGACTAGAAGGCCCCGGCTTCCCCTCTAAAGCCGGATCTGCTGGCCCCGAACTCGCCCCAAGGCCAAGGCCCGGAGAGCCGGCGCCGCCCCCGGGGCGACAAGCCCGAGGGCCCCCCCTGTGGGGCCGGCGGGGCCGCGACGGCGAAAACGGGGCGGCCGTCCCTTTAAGGCAAGTCCTCAAGCTGTCCAGCCCCCGGCCCCTTTAAGACGACCCGCCGGTGTCCGGCCGGCCTAGCGCGGTGGCCGCCCCCTGCCAGGGGTCGAGGCAAGTCTCCCCGAGGAAGAGGAAGGGCCACCCCTTTAAAAGGGGCCGAAAGCTCGACCCGAAACGCAGACCTTCCCTTTAAAAGTGTCTCAAGTCCTCCGGCTAAAAGAGGCCACCCCTTTAAGGAGTCCAGGGTCCTTCAAACAGCAGGCCGATCCTTTAAGAGCTCGAGAGCTGGTTTCAAGTCCTTCACAAGCAGCCACTTCCCCTTTAAGCTGAGTTTAAAGGACTTCTTCCGTGGGCGGGAGTAGAGAAAACAAACTCCAATCGTCCCAGTTCTTCCAACAGCAGAGTTCACGATTTGTCAATCTTCGGTTCGACAGCTTCTCCTTTAAGGCTAGCGTTCAAGTCGGCAAAGATCGGTGGCCACCCCTTTAAGATTTAAAGGGGCCTTCTCCGGACCCAGCTTTTCCATCCTCCGCCTCCGTTCGCCATGAAAGGCGCGAGGGGGGGCGGGGCCGTGGGGCCAGCCCTCCAAAGCCCCGGATGTGAGGCAACGGTGACGGGTGTAGCTTCTCTGTCCGCCGACATAAAAGTCTCTTCCTCCTTTCCTCCGTCTTTGCCTAACTTGTGCTTTAGGAGATCCGGAACGACCGTAGGGCCGCGACAAAACTCCAGCGCATCTTCCTGTTGTCTCCTTTGGAGTCTCAGGCCTCCCCTCCGCCAGGACTCCCCTTGCCCCTCCTCCCTCTTCCTCCTCAGCCTACGCCTCCTTCCTCTCTCTGCCTCCTCCCACTCGCCGCCCCCTTGTCTCCCCCTGAACAAGCCTAGCCATTGATAGGTTGGCAAGTGTACGTCAAGGCGAAGGGCGGAGTCAAACTCTGGGGAGTGGGTAACGTGTAGCGGCCCTCAAATCTTGGATTGGGTTACATCAGGTTGGCTCCGCCCTCTCTCGAGTCTTGTGACTCGACTGGTTGGAAGTAGGTGTTTGGGGTGGGTCCCCAGGTAGCCCCGCCTCTTCCTGCTCTTTGCTTATTGGCTTCTTTCTGACGGCGTTGAGGCGAGGAGTTGGGCGAGGAGTTAGTCCTGTGGGGCAGTTGGCCGCTGGGCGGCGCGCGGCTGCGGAAGGTGCGGCTCCACATGCAGTTACTTGGCTTGTCGTCGCTTGGCGTTGTGCGCATGCGCTTGGTGGCCGCACCACCCCACGGGTTTCCTCGGTAGATCGCTCCGCGGTGTCAGATGGCTTCAACGCCCCGCGTTATTTTCTAGTGCCCGAGAGTGTGGGAAGACTGCGTCGGGTTACTGCCGGGCTAGAGTGCTGGACTGAGCTCCCGGAGCCCCTTTTAACTCATGTGGTGATAGCAATTCTCTGCACATACTGCCATTTGCCCCATATTACCAAGGATGGGTAAAGCATCTAGGATCCTGGTTCCAGTCATCTCTGGCCATCATTCCACTGGCTCTACGTGGAAAGATGGCGAGCGCCACTGAGTGACCTGTTTTAACTGTATTTTTTTTGTCTTTTTTGGAACTGGGGATCTAACCCAGGACGTTGCCACTGAGCCCGTGACCTCTGTTTTAATGTGTCATGCTCACCCTAACCCTAGTTCTAGAGCTATGTGTCTACCAGGCTGTTGTGGGCTTTTATGTGTGTGCCCGTGCACCTGCCAATACTGTGGCCAGTGACCCTTAGTTCTTTCCTCAAGGCTAGCACTTTGCCACTTGAGCCACTGCTCCACTTCAGGCTTTCTTGGTGGTTAACTGGTGATAACTTGCCTACCTGGGTTGGCTTCAAATTTCCATCCTCAGCTCTCAGCCACCAGGGTAGCTAGGATTACAGTGAGCCATTAACACTAGGGCTTTGCTTTTACCTTTTGGATCCAAATCTGCATGTTGGGAGGGGTTCATGACTGCTCTGGTCAAGGCTTTAGCTTACTTTCTATCTTTGAGGCTCTGATGTAAATGGCTTGGGGGAATTCTGACTAGGATCCCAGGTCTCAGTCATTCAGCATTTTCGAAGTATCCTTCTACTTAGAATTTGCAAATAAATTGTTATCTTTGGGCCTGGTGCTGGTAGTTGATGCTTACTATCTCCAGCTTCACAGGAGGCTGGTACTCAGTGGCAGCATAAAAGTCTGTCTCCAGGGGCTGGGAATGTGGCTTAGCGGTAGAGTGTTTACCTTGCATGCATGAAGCCCTGGGTTCGATTCCTCAGCACCACATATACAGAAAAAGCCAGAAGTGGCACTGTGGCTCAAGTGGTAGAGTGTTAGCCTTGAGCAAAAAGAAGCCAAGGGACAGTGCTCAGGCCCTGAGTCCAAGCCCCAAGGGGCGGGGGGGGGGGGGGGGGGGAGGTGTCTGTCTCCAAAATAACCAGTAGAAGAAGTGGAGCTGTGGCTCAAAGAAAAGTTCAAGGCCAGCACCCAAGCTCTGGGTTCAAGCCCCACAACCAACAACAATAACAAAAGCCAGTAAAAAGTGGGACTGGAGGCATAGCTCAAGCATCAGGCCTTGAGTTCCAAGCCCAGCCCTGTACTTGGAAGGAAGATCTTCAATGACCAATTCCATTTCCTCTCTGTCCCTCATCTTTTCCTAGCAGCCATTCCCCTTTTCCAGGCAACACAGAAACCTATCAGTATGGTTCAGTTCCAACTTAACTAGAGACACAAAAGATTCAGAAACATATCGAAAACTTTACTTAGAAATACGGAGGAAAAAAATTTAACTGCTTCAGAGGTTTTCCCTTCCAGGATGGATGGACGAACAAACCCCTGGAGTTCCTAGGGTTGATGGGGCTGCTTCCCATCCAACTCTTCCTCCAGGAGCAAGGCATCAAGCTCCTCCAGACGTTGCTGCAGCAGGGCTCCCACATCTCTGCTGGGTGACAGGTTGGGAATAAGGGTCCTACTAGGTGCAGCCCGGATGCCCCGAGATGGCCGGCGGGATCGAGGAAGGCTGCCGTCCCGAAATTCTACAGCCCGCCGGAGCTTCTTTGAACTGGTAAGAATCAGAGTCCCATTGCGTTCTCGAGGCTCCTCAAAGATGGTCTCAAAGGTCCTGGATCAAGCAGTAAGAGAGCAGCTGTTTACCAGCATGGCTCTTGGTTCTTGTTTCCCTCTATCTCCTTCAAAACCTTCCAAATATCTTACCTCCTGGTTGTTGGGGATTGATAATTCTTGTTGGTATAAATTTCTTCCAAGCTAAACTCCTTCTTGTTCAACCTGAGAGCAAAGAGCAGAGGCCGCTGAGAAGCCACAGATCAGCAGGGCTTAAAGGACTAAATTAAAGCCTGATTTGTATTTCAGTTTCTGGGACATGCAAGGACTAGGCATGCTGTCTGAGGCAGACAGGAAGTTCTAAGCACACACTTTGTCCATACCAAATTGAATCCCCTAGCCTGTACTGTGGTCCTAATAGGAGACACACTTCAGGGGATGCTAAGCTTCTGTCTGCTTGGCTAAATCAACTCCCTGCCTGCTGGCCCCCTCACCTGATTGGTCGAGGGAGCCCCATTGGCGTGAGCTGTAGCTGAGGACGGGCTGGTGTCCGGCGTATTCTGAATCGAGAAACCTTTCCCATAGTCTGTAAAGATGTGAGAAGGGGTGAAAAAGAAGCCAAGGCTTAACCCCTTCACTTGTCACCTGCCCATCATCCGTATTCTTACCTTGGTCTCTGGTTCTGAAAGCACCTGGTCCTTTGAGTGTCTTCTTTCCTTCCCCTTGGTTGAACCCAACCTATAAAGAAGGTCAAGCTCAAGGACAAACAGAAATCACTACAATACCCCACCTCCTGCCCACTGGACACTCAGGGAAGGAGGCTGGGCACAGGCTGTGGCCAAGGCTTCCAGGAGGTGCTACCTGGGTTCTGCTGGTTCAGAGAAGGAGGAAGTGGATGCAGTGGACGAGCAAGATGTGGTGAGAGAAGGGGAGGCTCCCACTCCTCCAAGAGGGAAGACCTCTTTCCGGAGACAAGGTCGAGGTGGTGGCTGGGCTCGGGCCATTTCCCCACCACCCACAGTGTGTCGCCGTGGCCGTGGCCAGCTTGGCCGGGGTGGAGCAGGGGGCCAGGTGTAGCTGACTGGGCCAGCAGGCGCCAGATCAGGGCAGGAGTGGCTTCGGCCTAGAGAGAGCTTAGGGGAAGGTGCTGGAGTACTACAGCCCTGAGTTCGCCACTGGTGGATCGGAGGCCGGGGACTGACAGTTGCAATTTCCTTGGTAGCCCTGGCCTGCTCCGCCTCAGAGATGGCAATCTTCAACTCCAGCTTCATGGGGGTCGAAGGTGTTGGGGGTTTGGGGACTTTGTTAGGTGTGAGGAAGATGTCAGCGAAGCTCTCCAGCTTAGAGCGAACAGAACGGAAAAGGGGTGCCAAGCTCCAGGGACTGAGGTGGGGGCGTAAAAGACTGGATGGTGGTGGGGTCGATGGACATTCCAGAACAGGATCTGGGGCTGTGGAAAGGACAGGGTCATAGGTGGGCATTCCTCGATTGCAGGTTTTTAAGCCTCCTCTTATTTATCTCAACCCCTCTGCTATAAATACTCATTGTTGTTTACAAAGGAATGAGCCCACTCCAAACAATGAAGCCCTGCAATGAGGAGTCAAACCATATGCCTATGGAGTCTAAATACCATTTTCCTGCACTATGTTCTGCCCTAGGAGAGGTTACACCCATATCCACCTCTAACCCTAATTTTTCAAAGCGTAGCTAGGATTTCAGATCTTAAGTTGCCTCCCTCTCCCCGAGTCCTCACCTGGCAGCGGGTTCTCTGGAGGGTCTGCAGGTAGGGTGGATGGTTGCAGTGGAGGCTGTGAGTCTCCGGGTGTAGATGATAGCTGGTGAGCCATTGTCATGGGCTCAGTGCTGGGATGGAAGGGCGATGGAAGAACTGGGGGCGCTTCAGAGTCCAGATCTTTGCTAGGCCAGCACCTCCCCTGTCCCTTAGGGCTTCTGGAGGTGCTACAAAGAAGGATGCCATACATAAATCCCAGCAGATCCCAATGCCTCAGCTCTAGCCACCTGGAGGATGGCTTTGATCATCCCTTCCCCCACTTTCTCACCTTTGTGCGGAGATGAGATTGGGGCTGTCACTGGCGCAGCTCTGGATATACATAGGGAAGTTGTGAGAAGGCAAGGAAGCCCTCTTTGGCCTCCTTAGCTCTATACCTGCTTGGGTACATACCAAAGACCTTTTCGTGTAGTTTTATTTTGGCTAGAATCGGGGCTTGAACTCAGGGTCTGGGCACTATGCCTTAGCTTTTCTGCTTAAGGTTAGTGCTCTGCCACTTGAGCCAAAGCTCCACTTCTAGCTTTTTGCTGGTTAGCTGAAGATAAATGAATCTCTTGGGTTTTCCTGCCCTGGCTTTAAACCCTAATGCTCAGATCTCAGTCTCCTGAGTAGCTAGGATTACAAGTATGAACCGCCTGCACCCAGCTTCTTTTTATATATTCTTTGCTTTAATGTATCTGCCACCTAAAATGCTATTGTCCTTGCCCTGAGAGAAGGCCAACCCAGATGCACAACTCCTACTTGTCTTCCCTCCTCACTAGCATGCTTGCCCCAGCTGAACCTGACATCCTCAGCTCAGTTATCATACCTCAGTCTGGAGTCTGGGACTAGAAATGTCTTCCAACAACACTACCAGGGTGGGTTGGGGGCCTTGGCCCACCTTTTGTGAAGAGCTCTCCTCTGGGCCAGGGGTTGTCTGTGATTGCAGCCTTAGAGAAGAGGACCTGTGGATTCGGCTCAAGGGCTCTCGACACAAATTCAATGAGTCAAGAGGCCTACAAAAGGAACAGGAAAATTAGTGGGCTCAGCTGTGTTCCCAGCTTACTCCCTATCTTCGCCATGCTCACCTGGCCTGTGAGGACCACTTGACTTGGGGTGGAGAGGCAAGTGACTGGCTGCACACAGAATCCTGATGTTTGCTGTGTTGCGGTGGGATAGATGTAGCCCTTTGGGGGACCAAAGGGTGCTAGGAAAAAAAGAAATGTTGGGATGAGGTTCAATTGCACAAGTCTCCCTGTGCCTAACAGTGCTCTTAGATACTTAGGTGACAGAGATTGTAGCTGGAATTCACTCAGATCCCTAAAGAAGAGGTGAGATGATTTGAATTAGAGGCCAGATTACTATGAGCATCCTAAGCTACAGGTGTGGGCTGTAGGTGATCTTTCCCAGGTTGTTTGGAGAAATGAAAAAAAAAAAAAGATGGTAACTTTGGGTGGGTCTCTGTCCTATTTTGAATCTCAGTTTTTCTCATCTGAACAGTGAGACCAAAGATATCAGAATGCTTCACAAGTGAAAAAATGTAGACTTCTGTGTGTGCCTGTACTGGGGCTTGAACTCAGGGCCTGGGCACTGTTCCTTTTACTCCTTCCTCTAAAGGCTAGTGCTCTACCACTTAAGCCACAACTCCACTTCCAGCTTCTTGCTGGCTGACTAGAGATAAGAGTTTCAACTGGGGATACGGCCTAGTGGCGAGAGAGCTTGCCTCGTATACATGAGGCCCTGGGTTCGATTCCCCAGCACCACATATACAGAAAACGGCCAGAAGTGGCGCTGTGGCTCAAGTGGCAGAGTGCTAGCCTTGAGCAAAAAGGAAGCCAGGGACAGTGCTCAGGCCCTGAGTCCAAGGCCCAGGACTGGCCAAAATAAATAAATAAAGAGTTTCAAAAAGTTTCCAGGCTGGCCTTAAACCTTGATCCTCATCTCAGCTTCCTGAGTTCCTAGGATTTAAGGTGTGAGCACCAGCACCCAACAAGAAGTATTTCTTACATTTTGGAATTGTACAAGGGGCTGGGGATATAACCTAGCGGTAGAGTGCTTGTCTTGCATGCATGGAGCCCTGGGTGCAATTCCTCGGCACCACATAAACAGAAAAAGCCAGAAGTGGCACTGTGGCTCAGGTGGCAGAGTGCTAGCCTTGAGCAAAAAGAAGCCAGGGACAGTGCTCAGGCCCTGAGTCCAAGCCCCCCCCCCAAAAAACAACAAAAAACAAAACAAAAAAACCCAGAACTGTACAAAATGTAGATCTAGCATGATAAGGAGGTGGATCACTGGAGACATTGCCTTATTCTAGGGTTTAGTTAGTGGGAGCCACACAGGACCCTAGCATTAAGGAAGCTGCCTGGATGATGGACGTGTCAGTATACTCAGAATCTGGCCTTTGGTCTTGAACAGGGGTGCTTGGGGAGAGTGGATTTTTCAGTTCAGGGGGCTCACCATGTGGGTAGCCATGATATCTTCCAGCACCACGGCCAGGACCCGCCGAGATGCCTTTTCCAGGGGCGAAGGGGCCCCTAGGGGCTGTTGCAGCCTCGGTCTTTTCGGGCTTCTGGCTCCCCATAATGCTCCAGTCAGGGGCTGACGGCACAGACTCGTCTGCTTAGACGGGCTGGAGGGTAAAAGAGCTCATTGGCTTTGTAGCTTCTCAGTACAGCAGCCAGGATCCCCTTCACCCGGGCTCAAAACAGGCGGGCGGGGTGCGCTCTCACCTGGAATCCCCAGGCAAGTCCATGGGGGAGGCGGCGGATCCAGGGGGTCCCCGGGGGATCCCAGGCTGCGGTCTGGGGCAAGGGGGGAGCAGGGGAGCGGGGAGTGAGGGTCGGTCCCTCCCGCGGGGCTCCACCCTTCATGGTCCGCCCGCGGCTCCGGGTAGCCCACGGACTCGAGCCCTGGGGCGCGTAAGGGCGCCCCCGTCTGGCCGCCTGGAGCGGGTGTCCTCCCGCTGCCCCCGGCTCGATCAGCGGATCACTGGGGCACTGCCTGGCACCTGCCGCGAAACTCTGTACTGCGGAGGCCCGAGCCTCCCCAGAGCCTTTGTCCCAGAAGGTTCCGCCCTTGAGACTCCCCAGGATCCGCCGGGATCCCAGTCCTGGAAGGTTCCGTTTCCGCCGGCTCCCTCTTCGATCCTCCTCCCCTCTCAGCCAGTGGCCGAAGACGCCACACACCACGCTCGGACAGTCCTCCCGCCCACCAGATCCCCTAGACCGGATCCCTGAGGAAAGAGTCCGACAGAACACTTCTTCCCATCAGAGGCCGCGCGAGGCTCCTCCTCCCCGGCGAGCCTCGGCCCACCGAAGTTGCACTCAGCCCCACGCGGGCATCGCGGGACTCAGGGAGCTAGAGACCCTCCCTCCCTCCCATCGCGGGAGGTCCCGCCCACCCCCGCCCCCGCCCGGCTCCATCCCAGCCCGGCCTCCTCCCGGAGGGGCCCGGGACCAGATGGTTGCGGCGCTTCCTTTCCCCACCCGCCTCCTGCCCTCTCCCCGACAGCCGGTGCCCTCCCCCGCGCCCCGCTCACCGCCGCCTCCCGCGGACCCCGGGTCCCTCGCTGCGCCCACCGCCGGCTCCTTTAAAAGCAGCCTTACCCAACGCTGTCCAACCGGCGGGCGCCTTCTTCTGCGAGTCGCCGGGCACCGCCCAATCGCCGGCCCCGGTCTTCCGGAGTCGGGCGAAAGTCAGTGAAGCCGCCCAGCGGCCATCATGCTTCAGGGCACGGCGCCCAACTAGCCGACGCCGCCATGGCAGTTGAGGGCAAATAGCCCGGGTCGAACGTTGGTGGCCAAATACTACGACCTGGTTTCCGGAGTTACCGGGACCGCCACCGTGAAGCCAGAGTTGTTCCACCTTCTCCCTTGGTTCTCGGGCAGCTACGCGTCGGCCCGGGGTAACGACTTCTGAAATTCCCGGGATCCCAGAGCGGCCACCCCCGGCGCCGTCTAGGGTTCCTCAGCCCGGGACGGCGGAACACCCAAGGTCAAAGACTTAGGCTGCCGGGGTGAGAGGCGGAAGGGCCGGGAGCGCCGCCGGGCATCAGCCTCTCCACGGTCGCCTCAAAACGCGGGAGGAGCCGGCCCGGCGGCAGTGACCGCGCTCCGCCGCTCACGGCCCCGAACAGTCAGGACTCGGGAGTCGCGGAGCCCTGGGGCCCCGCGGCCTCCCGCAGTATGCTCCGCCGCCACACCCACCTGCTTTCTGGGCTGTACCCAGGCAAGAGCTCGGGGCTTTGTGCTGTCCTGGCGGGATCTTTACCACTTGAACAACGCCTCCCCCCCCCCCCCCCGCCGCCTACCCCCGGGCACTTTTTCCTGATTATTATTTTTTTTAGTTTGGGTAGCCAGGACCGCCGTTCCTTCCATGTAAACTGGGCTCCTAGGTGGGTACCTACACACCGCACCTCCCGCATATTTGTTGAGATGAGGATTTATTATTTTTTTGCCCCAGCTGGCCTCAAAGTGAGATCCTTCCAATCGCTGCCTCACAATCTTTACTTTCTGAGTAGCTGGGATTATAGGTATGTATCACCACACCTGGAGGTCTTTTTTTTTTCTTCTTCTCTTTTTTTTCAGGGCCTCATGCTTGCTAGGCAAGTGATCTACCACTTGCCATACCTCCAGGCTCTCTGTGTAAAAACAGTACAGCCTAAAGCCTAGCGTTTTAGGTCAAGATCAGGGTGTGGAGGTACCTCTTAGTCCAGAATAACTCTTTCTCAGGAATTTTGAAAATCTGTGAGACAAATAAGCAGAGAGCCCATTCAGTAAGAGTCTGGAAAGTGAAGATTCCCCAACTCTGTCCTTAAGGACTCATGAGGTAGAAGTGAAGTTGTAAACGTTAGAAGAATGGAAAAGAAATAGGCCGGACTCCATCTTTAACAGGCGAGGACTGTTTATTGTGGAACCTCGAGTTTGGAGGTTGTGCTGCTGACTGGGTTTTGGGGTGGGCTTATATAGGGCTTGACAAAGAAACAGAAAACAGAAAATGGGTGATGTCTTTGACCAGCCAAGTGGGGTGAGAGGCTGTTGTCCCTTGGGGACCAAGAGTGGTATCCCTGTCTGGACCTGGATTGGAACTGCCTTGGACAGGCATGTGATCAAACTTGTCAGGAATCAATCCTTCAGTAAACACCACAATGTCTCTGTATTAGGAAACCAGCTGGGTCTTCTGGAATTGTGTGTGTGTGTGTGTGTGTGTGTGTGTGTGGTGCTGGGAATTTATCCCAAGACTATACATTGAGCTCAACCAGCCTCAAATACATACCCCAGGCATCAAGCATTTTTTTTCCCTGCTGTGAAATAGATCTTGGCCTATTTTATTTTATTATGGTGCTGGGACTGGAACCCAGGGCCTCATGCATGCTAGGCAAAAGGGTTTTGTTTCCTGGTTGCAGCTGATCTCTGGCAGCTCCTGCAGTGGTAATGGGTCCCCACCTTGAGTGCTGCCCTGATGGTGGCCAGCAGCAACCCATCATAATCTCCTCTTGTGCTTTGAGATGGAGCAGCTCTGTGAAATACTTACCAAGGAGCAGTTTTCCTTGGCATTCTAGAGTGAAGGTTTCAGAAAGTTCCACTAGAGTGGCACCTCAGCAACATCAGTACCCTGTCCCAAAAGTTCTGGATCTCAGCCCCCTGGAGGGTGGAGGCTTTGCCTATATCTGTCTGAGAGGTAACGGCTTCTCTTTACTGTTGATATTTCTATCATTTTTAGGGTTCTCTTTACTTCATGGTTTTTATAGTGGACAAATTTGCCCCACCCTGAACACATGTTCAAGTCCTTCTCCTCACCATCAGTTCCTCTAACTGTGACCTCATTTGGACATAAAGACTTGGCAGATGTATGTGGGGTGCCAGTGGCTCATGCCTGTAATCCTAAGTATTCAGACAGCTGAGATCTGAGGGTTGCAGTCCAAAGTCAGCCTGGAAAAGAAAGTCTGTGAGACTCTTATCTCCAATTAACTACCAAAAAGCTAGAAGTGGACCTGTGGCACAAGTGACAGAGTTCTAGCCATGAATAAAAAAGCTCAGGGACATGTCTGGGCCAAGTTAAAGCCCCATGACCAGAAAAAAAAAGGGGGGGGGAAGTTTTGGTGTTTGGATGGAAACAAAAGCACTAGAATGAGTTTTCTAATAGCACTTTTAGGAAACTGATTAGTGTGTTTTTGTCTCAAATAAAGTTGGCATTGGAAATTTAGTCCTTACCTGTATAAACTTTTTTTTTTTTGGGGGGGGTGCCAGCCCTGGGTCTTGAAGTCAGGGTATGGGTGTTGTCACTGAGCTTTTGTGCCCAAGGCAGTGCCCTACCACTTTGAGCCACAGCTCCTCTTCTGGCTTTTTGGTGGTTAATTGGAGATAAGAGTTTCACAGACTTTTCTGTCCAGGCTAACTTTGACCTGTAATCCTCAGACCTCAGCCTCGTGAGTACCTAGAACTTACAAGAGTGAGCCACTGGCACCTGCCCATATGTTTTAAAGTGAAATATTAAATTTAGATTTTGTTATAAGCCAGCTCTCACCTACAAAAATGTCCAAAAGTGTTCTGAAAATGATGGAGAACATTTTTATATTAAGCAGGAAGGACTGTTACTGTGTTGGACAACTAATATGCCTGGATTCTTGCACAAATACCAGTAGGTCCCTCGATGCCTTAATCAAAAACACCTACTGGGCTGGGACTATGGTTTAGCAGTAGCATGCTTGACTTACATGCATGAAGCCCTGGGTTCGATTTCTCAGTACCACATAAACAGAAAAAGCCAGAAGTGGTTCTGTGGCTCAAGTGGTAGAGTGCTAGCCTTGAGCAAAAAGAAGCCAGGGACAGTGCTCAGGCCCTGAGTTCAAGCTCCAGGACAGGCAAAAAACAAAACAAAACAATCACCTGCTTCTGTGAATTCACAAAATAACCTCTAGGGGGCAGCACGACCCTTGTTAAGAGCAAGTGGTTTAGTGTAAAGGACAAGGAGCACTAGGTTCAGCCTCTGGGTGGAGGATCCACCACCACAGGCTGAGAGATAAAAGGTTATTCAGGACCTGGTAGAGGCCAGTGCAGTTTAAGGAAAAAAGAGAGCAGGCAAAAGTAGAGCCTGCTTGATATGCTTGACTTCAAATTTGTGTGTATTCTGGGTTTGAATGCAAAGACTGGGTGCTATTCCTTAGCTTTTTTGCTCAAGCCTAGTGCTCTACCACTTGGGCCATAGCTCCACTCCCCCGCCCCTGCCCTCTCTCCCCCACCTGGCTTTGTATCATGATCTGAAATCTTAGCCTCCAGAGTAGCTAGGATTATAGGCAAGAGCCACAGGCTGGGGACTCAAGAGATTTTTTTTTTTTTTTTTTTTTTTTGCCAGTCCTGGGCCTTGGACTCAGGGCCTGAGCACTGTCCCTGGCTTCTTTTTGCTCAAGGCTAGCACTCTGCCACTTGAGCCACAGAGCTACTTCTGGCCGTTTTCTATATATGTGGTGCTTAGGAATGGAAGGAACCCAGGGCTTCGTGTATGTGAGGCAAGCACTCTTGCCACTAGGCCATATTCCCAGCCTCAAGAGAGTTAAGAAGCAAATCAAGATAATACAAAGGATGGATGCCTTGTACAAAGGTATAAATAAATAAATAAAGGCTCTTTGTTTCAATTTCTGTTCTTCCTCTTAACGAGTATTATATGATTCTTGAAACTCACAAAATCCCTTTGAGATTGTTTCTGTAAACCATCATAACCATCTGCTTACAAAAGGAAACAAAGAAGATGAAACACCTTGTTGGGCATGGTGTTTGCTTCCAGAAAATACTAAGGTTAAATCTCTTCCCCAAAGGGCAACAAGGACAGTAAACACCATCCAAAGCAAATGCTCCTCTAAGAAAGTCACAAAAAATAATCTAGGGTGATTTCTGCTCACTCAGGCTTAAATCCTTCCTTCTTTCAGAGACAAGCTAAGTTCAAAGGAGGACACTGATCACTAGCAGTTACTAACTCTACTTTGTCCTTCTCTGATTCTATTTGTGCCGTTTAAATTTTTCCTCTTAAGTTTCTGTGTACTGCAATTGCCTTAGATTCCAGGAAGGACAAGGGTGATCCAATAAATAACTTTATAAGGAGAGAGAGAAACTACCAGAGGCTACAGCAAGGGGATTCTCAAAACAAACCCACAATTACATATAATGGTAAGACTGCACCCAGGAGCAGGAGCAGTCATTTCATTGGAACCAGATTGCTCCTTTCAAGTAATGACAGCCGTAATAACTTTTCCTAGACCTTCTGCAGAAACAGAAGAGAGACCACTAGCCTAACCAAGATTATCTGCTGTGCATACTTCAGACCCCTTCTTGGTTTCCCTTTAAAACTTAAAATATACCTGACTTACGTAACTAACTCCTCTGTACATCTCTTTTATATTTTTTATTTTATTTTATTTTTTGGCCAGTCCTGGGCCTTGGACTCAGGGCCTGAGCACTGTCCCTGGCTTCTTCCCGCTCAAGGCTAGCACTCTGCCACTTGAGCCACAGTGCCACTTTTTTTTTTTTTTTTTGTCTTTTCTTTTTTGGTACTGGGGATCGAACCCAGGATGTTGAACTTGCTAGGAAAGCGCTTTGCCCCTGAGCTACATCCCAGCTCTGTACATCACTTTTTATAATAATGAATTGTTTCCAAATTAATTTGTCAACGTGATGTGCAGAGGGATTATAGTTTCATACATAAGGCAATAAGTACATTTCTTATCCAACTTGCTACCCTCCCTCATTTTTCTCCCACCTTTCCCCCTCCCCACTTCCCTCCCCCACTCCTCCGAGTTGTACAGTTGGTTTATAGCATATTGTCTTTTTGTCTCTCCATTTTGATGTTCCCTTTTCTTTCCCTAGTTCCAAACCTATATAAAATACCCAGGGTACCAAAACCAGTTAAAGAACATTTTAAAAAGAACTTAAAAGATGCCTGGCTCCTGCCTGTAATCCTAGCTACTCAGGAGGCTGAGATCGCAGTTCAAAGCCAGCCCAGGCAGGAGAGTCCATGAGACTCTTAGCTCCAATAAACTCCAAAATGCCGGAGTGGAGCTGTGGCCCTAGTGATGGAGCTCCTGCCTTGAGTAAAATTGCTCAGGGACAGCGCCACGGCCCCGAGTTCAAGCCCCAGGATTGGCACCAAAAATAAAACAAACAAAAAAAGGACTTAAAAGTCCCTGTAAGCGGGGTTGAGGATATGGCCTAGTTGCCTCGTATACTTGAAGCCCTGGGTTCGATTCCCCAGCACCACATATATAGAAAATGGCCAGAAGTGGCGCTGTGGCTAAAGTGGTAGAGTGCTAGCCTTGAGCAAAGAGAAGCCAGGGACAGTGCTCAGGCCCTGAGTTCAAGGCCCAGGACTGGCCAAAAAAAAAAAAAAAAAAAAGGTCCCTGGAAGGTGTGTGGGGAGGGGAGAGGAGGTTCACTCCTTCGATTTTCCCTCGCCGGCCGCATAGATTCAATCTTTCTTGGGTTCACTTAGGGAACCAGTGGCCGAGTGTAGTCGGTTTGGCACTCGCACAGAGTTGGGGCCTTTCGCACTAAAAACTCCAGCTACCAATCTGCAAGGGAGCTATGGAAAACAGCGGGGAGTCGGGATCTCGCCGCAGTCTCCCGACACCGAGGGTCCGGCTTCCGGCCCTGACGCGTCCGCTGGCTTCGTTCAAACCGGCCGCTGTGGCCACCAGCCAATCAGAACGCTCGATGCTCAGCCTTTGCCCAATAGATGACTGCAATGGAGAGGGCGGGGGGACAGCGGGCGTCAGAACGCCAGCAGCGCCATTTCACTTTGGGGCAAAGAGGTTAGGAAGCCGGCATGGCGCTCTGGTCAATAAAATCGATAGCTGGAAGCAGCCGGTGTTCCAGGCAAAGGCGGTGCAGTAGCAGCGCCGCCATTTTCCCTGAAGGCATCTTCCGGTGCCTTTCCCCCAAGTTCGGCCAAGTTTCCTGAATAACAACGACAGGTTTCCGTTAGCCCCGCGGGCGGGCGGCTCCGACTCCCTCCGGGCTTCTCCCGCCACGTTCAGCCCCAGTCCGGCCGAGGCTCCCGAAACTCGGGGTCCTCCGCGCCCGAGGGCCGAGGCCGGGACGGGGCTGGCCGTGGGGCCAGCTTCTCGGATCCGATGGCCCCGCCGTCGGCTCCGCTCCCCGCGCGGGGGCCAGGAGAGACCGGGCCTAGTCGGAGAAGGGGAAGGAGGCCGAGGGCCTTGAAGTTCGCGGACGTGGCCGTGTACTTCTCCCCCGAGGAGTGGGGGTGTCTGCGGCCCACGCAGAGGGCCCTGTACCGGGACGTGATGCGCGAGACTTACGGCCTCCTGGGCGCGCTCGGTGAGGCCCGGCCCAATCCGCTTCCGCGGGCCCGCGGGGACGAGGAGCCGGAGGGCGGGGGGTGGAGGGGGGCCGGGACGGCCAGGCCGCGGTCTGGTGGTTAGGGGAGGGGCAGGGGCTCGGCAGGTGCACTTGTCTGTGGGTGTCGTCTACCCAGGGTGATCTCGAGGCCCGCCCTCTGACTAGTTCTCCTTCCCCAGGGTGTGCAGGTCCCAAGCCATCCCTCATCTCCTGGTTGGAGCGAAATACCGAGAATTGGGAACCGGCTGCTCTAGATCCACAGGAGTACCGGAAAGGGGTAACAGTCCAGAGAAGTGAGTGGAAAACAAAAGAAAAGCCCCTGGAGAGCCTGCAGCTCTCCGTGAACGATCTAACTCAGGCCAGAGTTCGGTCTGGCCAGGGCCACCCTGCCCATTTCAGATATTGTTCCTGGCGGTGTAGGGTCGATCCACGTGCAGATTCCCACGTCAGTCTGCAAAACTAACCACCTGCAATACTCCACTGTATAAATGAACTAGTGAAGAGATAGCTTCCTCTCCTGTCTCCTTCCCCAAACCCCTGTTCTAGCCTCTTTTGAATTTGTGTCCTGGTTGAGAGACCCTAAATTTCTGTTTCTGGTCTTGGGTTGAAGGGTGCTCGGAGGCATCAGTCTTCTTTTGCTATTATGGCAGCAGCACCTTAATAGAATCAAGCAAGGCTTCCATCACAGAAGCAGATGCGACTGTGGGCTGTACTTTCTCTGCCAGGTTTTCTAATGTCAGGGATATCTCAAAGGTTCAGATCTAATAATTTTACACAATACGATATATATTACTACCTAAGTACACAAATAACATGCAATTTGTATATATTACACTACATATTTATTGTGCCATACTAAGGATTGAATTCAGGGCTTTCTGCTTCCAATTGGCTTTTTCACTTAGCTGGTGCTCCACTACTTGAATTATGCCTCCAGTTCCAACTTTCTGCTGGTTAACTGGAGAATAAGAGCACCAAGGATTCATCTGTTTGGGCTGGCTTCCAACAGTGAACCTCAGATTTCAACCTCCCGAGTAGCTAGGATTATAAGTGTGAGCCACTGGCACCTGTCCCATTTCAGGCTTTCTAACACTGGCATGGCACTTCATTTTACAGGTAGGATACACACACTGTGTACTAAGGCACTGGGGAGGCTGAAGCAGGAGGATCCAGCCTGGGACTACATAGTGCAACTCAAGTCTTAAAGACAAAAAGAAAAAAAGAGATCAGGCCTCTAATCCTAGCTACCTGGGAGGCAGAAGCAGGATCATCTTGGTCTGAGGCTGGTGGGAAAAAGTATGAAACCCCATTAAAAACAAACTAAAGCAAAAGAAGACTGCAGGTCTAGTTCAACTGACAGAACACTTAAGGGTAAGGCCCTGAGTCCAAACTCCAGCACTGTAAAAATAAAGTTGGAGTGAAGTTGGAGCTCAGTAGTAGAGCATGTAGAGCATTTGTCTAATGTGGTAAATTGTTTTTTTTTGTGTGTGTGTGTTTTTTTTTTTTTTTGCCAGTCCTGGGGCTTGAACTCAGGGCCTGAGCACTGTCTCTGGCTTCTTTTTGCTTAAGGCCAGCACTCTACCACTTGAGCTACGTTTTTCCTACGTCTGGTTTTTCCTATATATGTGGTGCTGGGGAATCGAACCCAGGGCTTCATGTTTGCAAGGCAAGCACTCTACCACTGGGCATATTCCCAGCTCTAATGTAAATTTTTTACAACTCCAAAATAAGTACATGTGCTGACATAAAAAGACCTTTAGTGTATAAGCAGAAATAATGAAAGTGCAGTAAAATATGTATAAAGTGTATACATGCTATCTTCCATGTAAGAAGATGTAGGAACAGTGTATTTGTGTTGCATCAAAAAAACAGAAGAAAGTAAGCATGGTTTCTACGGGGTAAATGGGGAGGATGGTGGAATTATGATTTCCTTCTGTTCCTGTTCCTATGTCTTCATAAACACTGAGCTACATCCACACAAAGAATGTTGTTTATCTCCTCTGAGCTGGCTCAGTACCCTCCTCATTTCCATAATAGTGTCTCACACTTAGCTGTTTCTGGCAGTAACATTTGAAGACAGGTTGAGTGTGTGGGTTTTCTAGCCTGTAACATTGTAATATGCAGTAGAAGTCAGGTATTTGTTAAAACTAACTTTTCTTTATGTCCCTATAGAAACCAGAAGGAAGAATGGGGAGAAGGAAGCATTCCCTCCTAAGGAGGCACCCCGGAAGGGGAAACGAGGGCGGAGGCCCAGCAAACCTCGACTGATCCCCAGGCAGACTTCTGGGGGCCCCATTTGTCCTGACTGTGGCTGCACTTTCCCGGATAACCACGCCCTGGAGAGCCACAAGTGTGCCCAGAACTTGAAGAAGCCGTACCCTTGCCCCGATTGTGGGCGCCGCTTTTCCTACCCATCCCTGCTGGTCAGTCACCGGCGGGCTCACTCTGGTGAATGCCCCTACGTTTGTGACCAGTGTGGCAAACGTTTCTCCCAGCGGAAAAACCTCTCCCAACACCAGGTCATCCATACCGGGGAGAAACCCTACCACTGCCCTGACTGTGGCCGCTGCTTCCGCAGGAGCCGCTCCCTGGCCAACCACCGGACCACGCACACGGGCGAGAAGCCGCACCCGTGCCCCAGCTGCGGCCGCCGCTTTGCCTACCCGTCCCTTTTAGCCATCCACCAGCGCACGCACACGGGTGAGAAGCCCTACACCTGCGCGGAGTGCAGCCGCCGCTTCCGCCAGCGCACGGCCCTGGTCATCCACCAGCGCATCCACACGGGCGAGAAGCCCTACCCGTGCCCGGACTGCGAGCGCCGCTTCTCCTCGTCCTCGCGCCTGGTCAGCCACCGGCGCGTGCACTCGGGCGAGCGGCCCTACGCCTGCGAGCACTGCCAGGCGCGCTTCTCGCAGCGCAGCACGCTGCTGCAGCACCAGCTCCTGCACACCGGGGAGAAGCCCTACCCCTGCCCGGACTGCGGCCGCGCCTTCCGCCGCAGCGGCTCCCTGGCCATCCACCGCAGCACGCACACAGAGGAGAAGCTGCACGCCTGCGAGGACTGCGGCCGCCGCTTCGCCTACCCCTCGCTGCTGTCCAGCCACCGGCGCGTGCACTCGGGCGAGCGGCCCTACGCCTGCGACCTGTGCGCCAAGCGCTTCGCCCAGTGGAGCCACCTGGCCCAGCACCAGCTGCTGCACACCGGGGAGAAGCCTTTCCCCTGCCTCCAGTGCGGGCGGTGCTTCCGCCAGAGGTGGTCTCTGGCCGTTCACAAGTGTAGCCCCAAGGTTCCAAACCGGAGTCCCAAATCTGCCGTGGGGGGCCCCAGCCAGAAAGGCAGCGCCCTTTAGGATGGAAAGGATCGGCTCGCTCACTTCATTTTCACAGAGGAGTACAGGGAAAGGCAGGCAGAACTCTAGGCCATACTGGACAGAGTCGGAACTAAAACCCAGGTCTCCTGGCCCACACATCTGAACTGTAGTCTATTCCACCCCACCGGCTGCCTTACCAAACCTACAACAGTCCCACTAGGAGATGGGACATTATTGGGTTCATGGGTTCATTTCTGAAGTAATTTGCGTGACTGGTCCTGGGTTAAAAGTCTCCCCCCCCCCATCTATTTTAGGGCTGCTTTTCTAGTTTGCATACAGTTACTATCTGACCCCTTGCATGCAGTCAGGAGTGGAACCTGCCCCTACTGTCTCCATACTAAACTGAAAAACTTGGTCTAGCCCACTTTCTATAATACTCCTGCCAAGTGATCTATTGCTTGCTTGTACGTACACCTTCTTTTAACAGGGAGCTCACTACCTCACAAGGCAGGTCATTTCACTGTGGGATAGTGCTGATCTTTAGAAGGTCAAGTACCATGTTCTGCTCTGTACACCTGGCCTATCTGATGTTTAATACTTCCATCTACATGGCAGCTCTTAAAATAATCACAACTACTTTGCTCCTAGGTTTCCAGGTTAAATTGCAATAATTCAGTCTTTTTCTTTTGGGGAATGGAGTTGTACTGGGTTACCTTGGATGGTCTCTTAACTCCTGAACTCAATCTATCCTCCTGCCTCAGCCTCCTGGATAGCTGGGACTGCAGGCTTGTGTCACTATGCTACGTTAATCACTCTGTAAAGATGGTTTCAAACTGGGTGCTGGTGGCTCATGCCTGTAATCCTAGCTACTCAGGAGGCTGAGATCTGAGGATTATGGTTTGAAGCCAGACTGGAAAGGAAAGCCTTTAAGACTCTTTATCTCCAACTAACCACCAGTAAAACCGGAAATAGAGCTGTGGCTCAAGTAGAGCACTAGCCTTGAGTACAAAAGCTCAGGGACAGTGTCCAGGTTCTGAGTTCAAGCCTCAGGACTGACTGGTTTGGTACACACACACACACACACACACACACACACACACACACAGATGGTTTCAGTTCCATGCTTCATTTGCCTCTGAATAGGCCTTGTTTTTTAATGTTGCTTTAATATCATATAAAAGTAGAAAGACAGCACACCCTGTGTACTATGTACCTCCTTGGTCTGCACTGGCTTTAGCAGCTCCAGGCTGCACTGGTTTGGGGACAACTGCACTGGACCAGGGGGACTCACAGACATCTAATGGCCCTGACTTTTAAAATGTGATAAAGCTAAATCTTCTCTACCTTGTTTGTGGAAAACTGGCTCATGTTGGGTACGAGACATAAGCACAGGAAACTCTGGGAGAAGTTTGGTGTTCTGGAAAAGTAGGGGACCTGTGGTCTAGAGGTAATAATGGGATTGCCTTACTACATCTGGTGAACTTGGATGAATTCCAGGTAGCTAGTGGCTGGAAAATTCTTGACAAATGGGTCTTAGTCTTTCCTGATACTTATCAAGTGAGAATGAGAACAGAACCTCCCATGAGGCCTCAGTCAGCATTTTATTTTCCTCCATAAAGTGAGGTCATTCAGGAAGGGTAGAGAGATAGGGTCTCCCTCCCCTCCCTCCTTGACCTCCAGCAATCTCATTCTGTGATATGCCTCCTCAACAAAGCTTTATGATTCAATGTGAACAAAGCCTACCCCTTTATCTTGGGCAGCTGCACCAACCTGGAATTCCCACCAGCTGGAATGGTTCATCCTTCTACTCTCATTTGCTTCTGCTGCAGCAATCCTGCTCTCCGCCTCAGAGAGGGAGACCAGCTAGAGAACATGGCCTTTTGTAATGGCCTCTGTTCAGGTGTTCAGCAGGTTGCCATTGGAACTGTTTTGTTTCGACTTGGATGATAGCTGCTTTCCCTGAAGGGGTAATCCACATTGGGTGTCATTAAAATGTCTGATGAATGAATTCGGTTTCCTGTGTAAAGTACTACTTATAAAATGTAAATCTAGTTTCCTTGACTGAGATTCCAGCCCTTCAGATTAGGGAAACGCCCTGTCCTAACATAGACCTACTGGGATGTAAACCAATACCTTTTGAATTAGCCTTCTGTGTTGGAATTTACCAGATACCACCAGACTAGTCCACAGAACTCCTTATGTAGGAATTTTGTAACTTCCTCTGGGCATGGACTGTACTTCACAACACCTGGTAACCAATTTCTATCCTGTGGTCTGTGGAGAACAAAGATGAGATTCATTTCCTAGGCTCCCTATGTCACCCAGTCAGGGCCCGTCCCAGACACAACCCACATCCAGTTATCAGTGAAAGCGCAACATCCTTTCAGCAAAATCTTTCTGTTTAAGATAGTTTAAATTTATTTTCCTCTTCTTGCAAGCAAAAGGACCCATACACAGCTTTAGGGTTTTTTGCTTGTTTTGTTTTGTGCCAGCCTGGGCCTTGGACTCAGGGCCTGAGCACTGTCCCTGGCTTCTTTTTGCTCAAGGTTAGCACTCTACTGCTTGAGCCACAGCGCCACTTCTGGATGTTTTCTATATATGTGGTGCTGGAGAACCAAACCCAGGGCTTCATGTATGGGAGGCAAGCACTCTTGCCACTAGGCCATATTCCTAGCCCCTTGCTTATCTAGGTTTATCTCCCATCAGTCATCATATCATTCTGTTAAAGGGCCACTGTTCTTTTCCTGATCTCCAGCCTTAGTTCCTCCAGTATTATTTTTTGCCAGTCCTGGGACTTGAATACAGGGCCTGAGCACTGTCCCTGAGTTTCTTTTGGCTCAAGGCCACAAACTAGGCCACATTCCTAGTCCCCCAGTATTTCTTAGGTCTCCAAGATATCCTTAACAGTGAGTACTTCCTAGTTCACTAAGACCACAAGTACTGCAAGAACAAAAAAGGGGGGGGGGGGCTGGGGATATAGCCTAGTGGCAAGAGTGCCTGCCTCGGATACACGAGGCCCTAGGTTCGATTCCCCAGCACCACATATACAGAAAACGGCCAGAAGCGGCGCTGTGGCTCAAGTGGCGGAGTGCTAGCCTTGAGCGGGAAGAAGCCAGGGACAGTGCTCACGCCCTGAGTCCAAGGCCCAGGACTGGCCAAAAAAAAAAAAAAAGGGGGGGGGGCTTGGAATATGGCTTAGCCATATAGTGCTTGCTAGCATGCATGAAGCCCTGGGTTCGATTTCTCAGCACCACAGATAAGGCCGGAAGTGGCACTGTGGCTCAAGTGGTAGAATGCTAGCCTTGACCAACAGGAAATCATGGACAGTGCTCAAGCCCTCAGTGCAAGCCCCAGGACTGGCAAAAATAAATAAAAAAAGGTAGAGGGCTCACCAGTATTTGCCTAGCATGTGTATAAACCTAGCATGTGTATAAAGCCCTGGAACCATCTTCAAAAAATTAAAAGACAAGTAGCGGCTGGGAATATGGTCTAGTGGCAAGAGTGCTTGCCTCCTACACATGAAGCTCTCGGTTCGATTCCCCAGCGCCACATATATGGAAAATGGCCAGAAGGGGCGCTGTGGCTCAAGTGGCAGAGTGCTAGCCTTGAGCAAAAAGAAGCCAGGGACAGTGCTCAGGCCCTGAGTCCAAGGTCCAGGACTGACAAAAAAAAAAAAAAAAAAAAAAAGACAAGTAGCAAATATTTCCATCTCCACATTTGTACAAACTGTAATTCTGTAGATTATATCAAAGGAATTAACATGTCAAACTAAGAATTTGCATTATTCTACTTGCTCTGTGTGTGTGTGTGTGTGTGTGTGTGTGTGTGTGTATGTGTGCTGATAGTAGGGCTTGAACTTAGGGTCTCTCTCTTCATTAGCTTTTTTATTCAAGGTTGGTGCTCTACCACCTGAACCACACACCTTTTGCTGGTTATCCAAAGGTAAGAGCCTCACGAACTTTTCCTGCCAGGGCGGGCTTCAAATTGTGATTTTCAGATCTCAGTCTCCCAAGCAGGATTACAGGCATGAGCCACCTGCGCCTGGCTTAGGAGTTACCATTTAACATCATTTATGCATCTAGTGAGTGCCTCTTGATCAGTCACCCCTTCCCAATGACCGATTTCAGAGCAGAATACAATGTCTGAATAAAAACATAGACACTTCCATTACACAAATATTTTAATCAATGAAATGTGAGTTGCACATATGTGTTATGTATGTGTATATTATATACATATATGTGTGTGTATGTGTGTATATATATATATTATATACCCATCCCAAGGATCACTGGAAGTCAGGTGACAGTGCCCTATTCAATTTACTCACTAGGAAGGCCTAGCCACCTGGGACTGTAAGAAGTCTCATGGAAGAAGGGAGCCGAGTGAATCCGTCAGCCTTTATCCCAGTCTGCAAAGCCCTGGCATCCCCTCCGCTCCCGCCGCTCCCTGGCCAGTTGCACCTACATCCTCAGCCTTTTAAACCGACCGCTCAGAACGGCCAATCACAGCGCTCCTTCTTCCGAGGCTCTGTCCAATTAACGCCCGTCATCTCGCCGTCGGTTGAATTGTGGGAGCCAACCTCCCTTCTGAGTCTCCCCTAGGAAACCTAAGGGCAGGGGGCAAGGCGAGGGATGTTGACGCCAGAGAGGTGCCATGTTGGTTAAGGGCAAGACTTTGAGGGGGCGGGGCTGCAGAAGCCCTTCCCGGTACCGGGATGGGATGCCGGTGGCCTAGGGCCCTCCGAGCGCTGGGTGAAGGCCAGGTTCTCCAGTAATCTGTGTGAAGATTTGTGTTCCCAGACGCCAGGGGTTTGGCAGTGGGTCACCGAGGAAGCAGACTCGAATCCTCCCTTCCCCTTGGGTCTTCAGAGCTAAGCTCGATGTTTTCCCCCTTTGAAGGACTTTCAGGCCCCAAATCTGCCTTTATCTCGAGTGGAAGTAGAGGTGGGAAATCTGGACTCCATACACCTAGGATCCAGAAGGTGAGAGCCAGTAGCTGTCAACGGGCAGGGAAAGGGAGCAGGTACATTATTGCAAACCCAGTTCTCATCCTGCCCCCAACCAAAAGCCTCTCTCCACCTGAACTAGATTCTTACCTCACTGCAAAACGGCCCAAGAGAAAAACTATGTTGAACCAGTCACTCATACTGGACAACCCTAGTTTAATGCAAACTAAACTTCCAGTGTCCTGGAAAGTCAAGGAATTGAGGTATGATAAAATGAAGTGGCAGGGCTGGGAATGTGGCCTACTGGTAGAGTGCTTGATTAGCATGCATGAAGCCCTGGGTTCAATTCCTCAGCACCACATACACAGAAAAAGCCAGAAGTGGCGCTGTGGCTCAAGTGGTAGAATGCTAGCCTTGAGCAAAAAGAAGTCAGGGACAGTGCTCAGGTCCTAAGTTCAAGCCCCAGGACTGACACCGCCCCCCCGCAAAAAAAAAAAAATAAAGTGACAGAGAACAATTCATCAGACCTTTTTTTATTATTATTAACAAAACAATTTTAATGTAAAAGTAAAGAGTTTGGAAACTGTATTATTCTAAAAGAAAAAAAAGTCATTCGGGCTCATTGACTAAATTTTCATTTCCCTAAAACTTTCCCAAATAGGAAACTAAAGTGATAAGGAGAAGAAATTGATTAGGCAGATAGTAACACTAGAGATTCCTTCAAACCTTCAAGTCATCTACCACTGTTACTCTCATAATCTCCTCTAATTCTACGTAAGTTATGCCTGATAAACTTCATCTATAAATCCCATGTGTTATCAGGTTACTCGGCTTTTATGTCTCATATAGAATTCTGATACAGGAGGGTCGTGACGCCTTTGCCTCTAGGCCACAACAATGTTTCCTCACTAGAACCTTCTGGCCTCATCTCTCTTCCTTATTTTTAAGAAAATAAGCTTAAAATATCACACTGCCAACCTTTAATTATGTTGAAGAAATTCCTCTTGGAAGGGCACTCTGACACAAGGTAATTAAGCTGTCCAGCAAAACAAGCTGCCTATAATTTGGCATCCATTATTATTATGTATTATAGTCACTTAAGATACTTTAAGAAAACCCTTCAAATACTGAGATGTTTATTGCATTTTTAAAGTATCCACTATCTTCAATATTTGTTTAAAATTCCTCCTAGATTCCTTTACAGCACACAACATCAAAACTGAGATAATCTTTTCACAATATTACACTTGAAAATACCATGTAGGAACAATTATTTTAGGAAATAGAAGGTTTAAGGCAAGACATTCATTTGGAAAAGTTAATCTCTCCAACATCCATACTGACACGATTCTTTTCCACCTCTTCAGTGCCTTGGGATATGCAGCATACATTCAGCAACAGGGCACACATATGACCTTAAGGACATATGCTGAGGTCGGAGTGCCCCACTGAAATATGGAAATATTTTTATATAAGGCGTGGCCCAGAGGGACCCGGCATGGGTGGGGTTATTTCATTCCATATCCAATCTGGTATACAGGAACCTCCCTATCTATCACAGTCCCATTTCCCCCAGGTAACCTCTTTTCAAACAAATACAACCCCCCTGGAAAGGTGCTAAGGTTGGTTTCTGTCCACATTGGGAAAATGGTCCCCAGGGCGCATTCCCTGTCACTGCTTCAGGGACGGAGGTCTAGAGGCTATGTCTTCATTACAAATGTTGTTTGTTGTGGAAAAACTGTTCTGTCCCAAAGAATTTTCTCTTTCATCAAATTTTTTGGATCGTGAGAGCTGAGCTTTTTCATGTGCATTCTCTCCTCTGAGTTTTTTTCACTGGAAACAACAATAATACCAGGATGCCACAAATGTGAAGGCAGTAACACCAGGAGCTGTAAAACATAAATGATGGTTTTATAGAAAGAGGGACAAATGGCACAACTGTGTAACTTATTGCTCTTTGTGTTACTACCCACATTATGACATCATAAAATAATTTAAGTTGTGGTGGTTCGATGAAATAATGTCTGAAGTTATTTCTCATAGCTTGCGCTGATAATGTCATTAACACCCCTGTTAGAAAAGTGAGATAGTATCCTGGATATATCCCATGCCAAATAGCAGAGAGAATGAATGTCGGGATGGTTGGACTGAGGGATGCCCTTTCATAACACACCCTTTTAAGCCAAAGAGCTGTCTGGACATTCCAATTATCAAGAAACATCTTGAAACTTGTTGACATCTCTATTTGCTGAATTCTCAAAATTGAAAACTAGAACCCAACGAGCCTCTCCATTTCTGTCATAGCCTCTGAAACCAAAACCTGCAGCATTATTAATGGCATCAGCTAAAGTCCATGCGAAATAGTACTTAGGTCTGGTAGCCAAAAGAGAGACATATAGATAGGTAACTTTGGTTGGCCATGAAGCTGTGGCTTGAAAATGCTCATCAATGTTGTACTCCACGGGTAACAAGTTGGAGTTGGTCAAGTGAAATAATAAAGAAAGTCCACAGACTATGAGCTTCTGAACAACTGCCGGATTTGGAGAGGGCTCTGTTCTTTCATGCTGCACCTCTTCTTTTCCATTTTCACCTGATTGTGGCATGTGGAATGGCTTGCCTTCAATGAAAGTAATGTAGTCTTTGTAAGCGCACAGTGGGCCTGCCAGGATGCCCATGAAGTTGCAGGTGTAACTTATATACTCCAGAAGGCTGGGCATGCGCCTTGCAGCTAAACCCCTCTGTGATGGAGTCAGTTCTTCATCTTTTCGAACCATTCCATCATGAACTTCATAAGCCAAACTAGTGATCTTCTGGGTAATAATCATCATGGGGCCTGAAAAGTCAGCAGAATATTGTCCATAATCAAAGATGTAGACTCTAGTAATTTGGCACATGGTGAGATATCCCAAAGCAAACACAAAACAGCATCTGGTCGATGGGCAGCTGCACAGCGTTGCTGAGGGGCTGCAGCAGGGTGGAGCCCGTGGTGCTGGCCATGGCCAGGCCTCGGAACTGCGCCCGCCTGCTCACTCGCCCGCCCACCGCTCACGCTGTGCCAGGTGACGCAGAGGATGGGGATGCAGCGGCGCGCCCGCCCCTGGGTCCTCATCAGACCTTCTAAATAAATTTTTCTTGTCCATTCCTAGGGCTTGAACTCAGGGCCTGCACACTGGCCTCTACGTCACCTACTCCTCCCTGCTGCTCATGTCCACTCTGTTCATGCTGACCACTGGTCCTTCCCTTGCAGCCAGTGTGGCCAAAACTGCAAGCACATGCACTGAAGGCATATTAGTGTGTTCATGGCTCTGGTGGGGAGTGCCTGAGAGCCACAGGCTGCCCCAGCGTTTCCAGAACACTCCCCAGTTATATTCCAGGAGTGTGGGTGACAGAGCTTACCCAAGTTGATCGGTTTTCTCTGGAAAGGAAAAGTCAGGATTATAAATTAGGGAGATGAGGCAGTAAACATTTCAGGAAAAAGTTCTGTTCAGGAAGCATGGAGGAAGCAGGGCTTAGTTCAACTGCTCTGATAATGGTAAAGCCATATATAATCAGACTAATTGTATTCGTAAACTGCTAAGAGTACTAAAACTCAGGACTAAAACCTGGTTTTATATTTTTAAAAACTGAGTCTGTATTTGGCTTTCACTCACAAAGCTCCTTATTTTAAGGTTAACTGGCTTTTCTCTCTGGAGAACATATCCCTTTGAGGACTCTGTTTTCTAGCCTCAGAAATTAGGTCACCTAGATGCCAGCCTAAGGACAAAGACCACACCCATCCTGGATTTCTCCCAATAGAGGACTCATTGTGAGCCCATCCCACAGAAGTAGCTCACCCCAGGAGACTTGGGGGTGACTATAGGGATAATGGCCTCAGGTAGGAAACCCTTCTGCCCGCTGCTTACTCTGCACAGAATACACAGTAGTATTAAATGGACATGTCAGGACTGGTTTCTCTATTGTTTGAGAGAAAGGTTAGCACGTCTTCTTTTTCCCTCCTTGGTCTCTGGATTTTGCAACTGTTGAATAAAGATGAGTTCTTGGGCCAAAACAATACAATGCTAAGGAACTCCGCCCCCCCCCCCCCCCAAGTCCTGTGGCTTTAACTCAGGGCTTGAGCATGGTCCTTGAGTTCTTTTTGCTCAAGGCTAGCACTCTACCACTTGAGCCAGAGTACCACTTCCAGCCTTTTTCTCTTTATATGGTATCAAGGAATCAAACCCAGGGCTTCACGCATGCTAGGCAAGGACTATACCTAGGACTATACTAGGCCATGTTCCCAGCCCTTCCAGCCCTGGGGAGCTTTCTTTAAGAGTAAATTATTTGTGATTAGAGTTGACATCAAGGCATACAGTCTTTTTTTTTTTTTTTTTTTTTTGCCAGTCCTGAGCCTTGGACTCAGGGCCTGAGCATGGTCCCGTCCCTGGCTTCTTTTTGCTCAAGGCTAGCACTCTGCCACTTGAACCACAGCGCCACTTCTGGCCATTTTCTATATATGTGGTGCTGGGGAATTGAACCCAGAGCTTCATGTATATGAGGCAAGCACTCTTGCCACTAGGCCATATTCCCAGCACCTTTCTCTTCTCCCCCCCCCCCCCCGCCCCCTAAATACCATGACTTGAACTCCAGGCTTCAAGATCACTTAGCTTTCTTGCTCATAGCTGGTGAGCCACTTGAACCACACCCCCAGTCTGGCTTTTTTGCTGATTGGAGATGTTGTCTCAGAGTAGATGTGAAAATTATTAGATGTGAAAAGCCTGTGCCTGGCTTCAGGGCTTCAGTCTAATTTCTATTGCAATGCTTCACTGAGTCAATAATCGAAAGGGTGGCCTTCCTGATCTATTTAGATATTGGCACCCTACTTTTGAGGATACTTGGAGGAATAAAAACATACAGGTGGGACTAAGACTGGTGCTGACTCAAAACTGAACAAATAGCTGCCTCTCTGAACCCCTTAGTTCAAAGAAAGGGAATTGAGTGCTATTTTTATTTCACCACATATCCTTTCCTGAATTGGCAGACCTGAATTCCAAACCAACTTAGCCTCCACGTGCTGTGTGGCTGTCACCCTATGATTCAACATTACTGTTCCTTACAGTATTGTTCAAGATAAAATATGATAGGCATAGAGTCACCTAGTTTGTCTTTGTAGTTTGAAAACAGCTATGTTCTCAACATAGCTGTTCTTCAAACATTCAAGGGCTGAAATACAGTCCGGGGGGGATCGGTGGCTCAAGCCAATGCAATCCTAACTATATAGGAGGCTGAGGATCAAGGTTTGAAGTTAAGCCAAGGAAGGGAGGTTTGTGAGACTCTTATCTCCAATTAACCACCAACAAAAGCCAAAAATTGAGCTGTGGCTCAAGTGATAAAGCTGTAGCCTTGAGTGAAAAAGCAAAGGGAGAGTGCCCGACTCTTGAGTTCAAGCCCCAGTCTCGTGGTTTCGCTTTTCGCGGCTGCCAGTCCGTACCCTAGCTTTACCCTGGGCAGCTGCACCTGCTCCTGCAGGCTTGAGCTGGGACCCGATCCCAGACCCCGATGCCCGTCGGCAGGCGGGAGTCGGTGGAAGTCGCAGCTCCCAACTACCAGGCGCGAGGACCTCCTCGGGATTCAGCACGAAGAACCGGTTTCAAACGCAATCCCCGCCCCCGCTGTGGCCGGGAGCCAATCAGCGCAGTGTCTTCCGTGGTCCCAGCCAATCCTCGGGCGTAGTGCCCCGACCTGGGGAGAGCCGCGTGAAGCTGCGAGCTCGTCCATCTTTCTTGAAGGCAAGGAGGTTTCTTAGACCTCCCTTTTCCACCGAAAGAAAAGAAAAAGGGGGGGAAAAAGAATCTCCTGTAGCAGCCATTGAATTTAAGGGCACCCGGGACGCTGAGACCAAAGAAGCCATATTTGATATTCTCCAACACGAGCCCCTGAGCTGCAACCAGTGGCGATTGAAGCCAGGTGGTCGCCATATTTTCGGAAGGCGCCTCCCGCGCCCTTCCACGGGGGGGTGGGGGGTCTCCGTCCTCAGGGCCATGAACACATCACGGGATTTTACCGGTCCCCGTCAGATCGCCCGCGTCCCTGGCCGCCAGTCCTGGACTTCGGTTCGCCTCGGCGGCAGCGTTCCCACGGCGAGGCTGGGCGGAGCCTGGCTCCCGGCAGCCCTTCCCGAGGACGGCGACCGCTGAGGCCGCGGGCAGGGGGCGGTGGTCCCGGGGACCCGGCGGCCGCCGCTCGGGGCCCCGAGCCCCGATGGCGCCGCCTCCAGCCCCGCTCCTGGCGCTGGGACCCGGGCAGCTGCAGCCGGGTGGCAGGAAGTCCGGGGCCGTGAGCTTCGCGGACGTGGCCGTGTACTTCTCCCCCGAGGAGTGGGGGTGTCTGCGCCCCGCACAGAGGGCCCTGTACCGGGACGTGATGCGGGAGACCTACGGCCACCTGGGCGCGCTCGGTGAGGCCCCGGGTCAGAGCCCCCTCCTCCCTCACCCGGGTTCACGGGGCACGAGTGGATCGTGAGCCCTAATCCCGCACCATTCCACCAACAGCACGAGCCGCCTTCCCATGCCCAGGGCTTCAGGTACCCCTCGGGAGGCCTCCCACCCCGCACCTGCTTCCTTCACGCCAGAGCGTTGCAGACCCTGTTCAGGTTGAGCATGCCTTCTGAGGAGGTGCCCTAGCCCCGGCAGGGGGATGCACACGTCCCCCTTTCAAGCCATCACTGTGATCCCTATTTTCCCCCAGGACTCCCTGGTCCCAAACCAGCCCTCATTTCTTGGATGGAAGGGGAGAGTGAGGCTTGGAACCCCGCCGCTCAGGATCCTGAGGAGGGGGAAAACCTGGGAGGAGCTCTGCGAGGTGAGGGGCTGTCCCAAGGGTTCCCCACCCCCAAACTTGGTTGTCTTGAGTTTCCTGTTGAGCAGTTTTCTTTCAGGATCCCTAGTTCTTAGCATCCCTGAAGAATACCAGAGAGCCAAACAACATTGGAAGCTAGAAGACCAAAGAAATAAAGCCAAACTAGAACAAAGTTTTCAGAACTTGGGACACTAGTCACATGTTGAGACCAGAGTAGATCAAGAGCCAAAAGCTAAAATTTAAGGTTTCCAGGTGTCTCTGAAAGAAAACATCACTCACTCTTCCAAAAATTCAAAATGTCCCCTTAGAGCTAGCTAGGCCATTGATGGCTCATGTCTGTAATCCTAGCTTCTCAGGAAGCTGAGACCTGAGGATCCCAATTCAAAGCCAGACTCATTTCGTGAGACTTTTTCTTTGGGGAGGGGGGGTGGAGGTCCTGTCCAGGGTTGAACTCTGGGGCCTGGGCACTGTCCCTGAGCTCCTATTTGTTCAAGGCGAACACTTGCTAACACTTGAGCCACAGCACCACTTCCCGGGGTTTTTTTTGTAGTTACAGAGAGATAAGAGTCTCATGGGCTTTCCTGCCCTGACTGGTTTCAAACTGGGATCTCAGCCTCTTGAGTAGCTAGAATTACAGTAGTGAGCCACTGGTGCCTGGCTTCATGAGACTCTTTTTTTTTTTGGGGGGGGGGGCAGTCCTGGGCCTTGGACCCAGGGCCTGAGCACTGTCCCTGGCTTCTTTTTCCTCAAGGCTAGCACTCTGCCACTTGAGCCACAGTACCACTTCTGGCCGTTTTCTATATATGTGGTGCTTGGGAATCGAACCCAGGGCTTCATGTATGGGAGGCAAGCACTCTTGCCACTAGGCCATATTCCCAGCTCACAAGACTCAATCTCCAATTAACCACCAAAAAGGCAAAAGTGGAGCTATGGCTCATGTGTACCAGCCTGAGTGAAAAAACTATGGGACAGTGCCCAGGTCCTGACTTCAAGCCCTAGTACAAAATACACACACAGAGAATAGAAGTGACTTCAGGTCTGCCCTTTCCATTCTTCAAGCCAGGCAAAATAGCAAAAAGGAAATACCCAAATGTTGGCAATTTGGCTCTTCTCTCTTCACCAGCACTACAGGGAATCTAAAGCAATTAGGTTTCCTTGTCTGTCTTACCCTGCCCACACTCAAAAGAAGCCATGCTAGTAACTGCTATTAAGCTGAACAAACGTTCATCTACTTATTTAATCCCCCAAATCCTCCAGGAAATTAAATGTCATTTTCCTCCTTTGACCCATGAGGAAAGAGAAACTGTTTCCCTCTGCCAAAGGCTGCATGTTAATCATTGGGGAGGGAGGTACTTTGCTGACTCCTGTGTCATCAAAGCACCCTATTTTCCAATGCATAGTGGTTTTGTTTTTGCAGGTCCCAGGGCTTGAACTCTGTACTTGTGTGAGGTCCCTGAGCTTCTTTTACTCAAGGCTAGCACTCTACCCCTTGGGCCTCAGCATTACCTCCGGCTTTTTATGAGTAGTCGGTTTTTTTTTCTTCTTCTTCTTTTTTTTTTTTTTTGCCAGTCCAGGGCCTTGAACTCAGGGCCTGAGCACTGTCCCTGGCTTCTTTTTGCTGGAGGCTAGCACTCTACCACTTGAGCCACAGTGCCACCTCTGGCTTTTTCTATATATGTGGTGCTGAGGAATTGAACCCAGGGCTTCATATATGCGAGGCAGGCATTCTACCACTAGGCCACATTCCCAGCCCCTGAGTAGTTTTTTTGATTGGAGATAAAGTCTCATGGATTTTCCTGGCCTTGACTAGCTTCAAACCACAATCCTCAGATCTCAGCCTCCTGAGCAGCTAGGAATACAGGCGAGAGCCACCAGCGCCCGGCCCATAAGAATGTCTAAAAGTATAATGTCTTCTCATTTCCCAGAAGATGCTCCAAACCAGAAGCAAGAAGAGCCCAAGGAAAGGTCAGAAGCCAAGGGACCTGGGAAGAGGAAGCCTAAACGGCTGGTTAAACACAAACCTGACTCGACTGCCAGGAAGGCCTCAGCCAGAGCACAGCCTGGGAAAGATGCCCGAGACCAGGCATCAGGTGCGCAAACCCCCGTGGTAGCGCCGGGGGTCGACGCTCAGCCCTGCCCGCGGCGCCATGTGTGTACTGACTGTGGCCGCCGCTTTACCTACCCTTCGCTGCTGGTCAGCCATCGACGCATGCACTCGGGCGAGCGGCCTTTCCCCTGCCCGGAGTGCGGCATGAGCTTCAAGAGGAAGTTCGCTGTGGAGGCACACCAGTGGATCCACCGCTCCTGCTCCGGAGGCCGCCGGGGTCGTAGGCCAGGAATCCGGGCTGTGCCTCGGGCCCCCGTCCGTGGGGATCGAGATCCCCCTGTGCTTTTCCGGCACTATCCGGACATCTTCGAAGAGTGTAGCTGAGCCTGGGGCAGGCTGGAGCCAAGCCGGGCTTTGGCATCTGAGATTCACTGAGCCCAGAAGGTGGCTCCCCGAGACAGGGACTCGGGAACTAAAGTTCATTCCTTGGGGATCCCTCAGGTATCCCTCAAGTTTCCACATTTGTAAAAAGAAAAGTGCCTGTAAAGATGCAAATAGATTAAACTTGACATCCCCTTCCCTCCCCCAGTCTTTTGCTTTACACACACACACACACACACACACACACACACACACACACACACACACCCCAGCAACAACAACAAACCAACCCTATATAATGGTGCGCACTTAGGATCCTATCCCAGCATTGAGGCAGGAGGATCATCAGTTCCAGGCTGTGCTAGCTTACACGGTGAGACAGGCAGGGGTTGTAGGTCAGTGGTAAAGTGCTAACCTATTCTTGGTTCCATCTTTAGCAGCACCAAAGAAAGGAAAAAGGAACAAGAAGGAAGGGAGGGAGGAAAGGAAATGCAAGGAAGGGAGAAATACTAAATTTTTCCTCAGTATCGCTCCAACAACATATGTAGCTGACATGTTTCCCTCATCTGTGTTAAAGACCGTTGTCTTTGGAAAGAACTATCCAGGCAGTTCTTATCTATTTCAGAAGTGATCAAGGGAAACACGCCGTGGGGAGAGGCTCAGGCAGGGCAAGGTCCTGCCCTACCTAGCTGTCACCAGCAGGAAGCTGGACAGCTTGTGGGGGAAAGTATGGATGCACATGATACTCCTGAATCTCACCTACTAATGCACTCCTGGTAAGTCACATGGCTTCCCTGAGCCTCAGTGCCCTCACCTGTGAAAGGAAGATTATATAATAGCTACCTCAGAAGGTGCTGTGAAATCTGAAATGATAATAATGTGCGACATAGTAAATGTTCAATAAACATTGGTTGAATGAGTTATCGTCCATATTTGACACTTTAGAAAGTATAAAGGGGTCTTGGGATGTAGCTCAGTGGCAGAGGGAATGCTTAGCATGCACAAGGCCCCTATGTTCAATACGTAACCCTGGAAAAAATACAGAAAATATAAAGAAGCCTTTGCATCCTGATGCCCCAGACTCACATCTGTAATCTTAACTACTAAAGAGGCTGAGAGCTAACGATCCTAGTTTGAAGCCAGCCTGGGCAGGAAAGTCTGTGATATTCATTTCCAATTTACCACCAGAAAGAGAAAAAGTGGGGTTGTGGCTCAAATGGTAGATAGCCATCCTTGAGTGAAAAGGCTAAGGTATAAGCTGGGCACTGCTGGCTCATGCCTGTAATCCTAGCTATTTCAGGAGGCTGAGATATGAGGATCACAGTTCAAAACCAGCCTGGGCATGAAAGTCTGTGAGACTCTTATCTCTAATTAACCACCAGAAAACCAGAAGTAGTGCTGTGGCTCAAGTGGTAGAGTACTAGTCTTGAGCTGAAGAGCTCAGGAATAGCGCCCAGGCCCAGAGTTCAAGCCCCCAGTACTGACACAAAGTAGAAGAAAAGCAGAAGGAGAAAGAAGAGAAGAAAAAGCAGATGAAGAAGGAAAGGGGGCAGGGAGTTGCCAAGGCAGGGCATGGATAACAGCAGCCATTTTGCAGGTAAGTAAACTGCGGCTTGGAGAAAGGCAGTGCTGTTCTCCAAGTTTCACTGCTACATGGAAACAAGGCTAGAAATGGACACTGGGTAGAAAAGCCCAGATTTTCCTCTGAGAAGTCAGATCTGGGCAGACATCTTGGGTTGGGGATCAAGAGTGTAGGACTCACTCTATCCTGGTGGGGGAATCTATAAAGGGAGGTAATCACCCCAGCATGGCACTCTGAAGATGAAGCAAAGACAGGCTGTGTTGTTATGTTCCTGTGATCCCAGCCCTCAGTGAAGTGTGAGGCAAGAGGATGAAGAGTTCCAGGCCAGCCTGGTACACTAAAACTCTGGCTCAAACCCAAACCAATGATAGCCTCATTCATTCATTCATTCATTCATCCATTCATCCACCCAACCATTCATTTAGAAAATACCATCTCAGGCCTTTGCAGGTTTTGTGCTAGGCTCCAGAGACACAGCTAATGTAGGAAAGAGAGTGACTAGGGTTGTGACAGGGAAGCCCAAAGGCAAACCCTGACTCACCTGCTGACAATCTGCCAGACAGTGCTGCAGGGAGGAGGAGGTGGCTGTTGTTCTTCCTATGAGCCAGGAGGAAGTGTGGTAGGGAAATTTCCAGGTCCAGGCATCAGGAGAGAGGCTTTGAACATCCACCAGCTTGTAGTCTACACTCTTTTCCTTTCTTTTCTTTCTTCTTTTTTTTTTTTTTTTTTTTTGCTGGTCCCTGGGCCTTGAACTCAGGGCCTTGGCATTATCCCTGAACCTCTTTATGCTCAAGGTTAGAGCTCTACCACTTGAGCCACAGCATTACTTTTGGCTTTTTTGAGTAGTTCATTGGAAATAACAATCTCACGGGACTTCCCTGCCTCTGCTGGATTTGAACCTACCTACTCAGCATCCTGAGTAGCTAGGCTTACAGGTGTGAGCCACCAGCACCCAGATCTTTTTCTTTTTTGTCTGAGACTAGGACTCACACTTGGTTAATCTGAAGCTTTTGCTTGTTGGCTGGCACTCTAACACCTGACCCAAGCATCCAATCCTGAAACCTATGCTCTTAATCTTAAATCCCACTGTAATTCCTTTATTCCTCCTGTGAAGTGAAACAAAGAGGCAAATGAGTTCTGTCATCCAGTAACTCGTATAATGTATTTTGTAGTCATACCTGAATAAATGAAAAAAAATCTAGTTTCCATATGGTCAGCAGAGGTCAGCACAATGGAAGTGTTCACTGTGCCATTTCTGAAATTGGCCTTCAGGAGGCAGTGCGGGACAGGTAGACAAGACATTTAGGACTGAACTGTCGAGTGTTGGGTAATATCCAGGATTTACCTTTCTCTTTTGTAAAATGACCTTGAACCTTCAAGGACTGAAAAGTATTTGCCCAGAGTCTTCAGCTAAAGCAAGCACCTATGTGGAAATACCACATAGATATGTGTAGAGGGACGAAGCCCTCTGTTCTGTCCTCAGATCAAGAAGGGGGAAGAGAAGAAGAGTGGGAGACTGATTAATCAAGAGTAGGTTATTGGGCTGGGGATATAGCCTAGTGGCAAGAGTGCCTGCCTCGGATACACGAGGCCCTAGGTTCGATTCCCCAGCACCACATATACAGAAAACGGCCAGAAGTGGCGCTGTGGCTCAAGTGGCAGAGTGCTAGCCTTGAGCAAAAAGAAGCCAGGGACAGTGCTCAGGCCCTGAGTCCAAGGCCCAGGACTGGCCAAAAAAAAAAAAAAAAAAAAGAGTAGGGTATGATGTGCTGGAAATACGGCCTAGTGGCAAGAGTGCTTGCCTCGTATACATGGGTTCGATTCCCCAGCAGGATATATATATATAGAAAATGGCCAGAAGTGGCACTGTGGCTCAAGTGGCAGAGTGCTAGCCTTGAGCAAAAGGAAGCCAGGGACAGTGCTCAGGCCCTGAGTCCAAACCCAGGACTGGCAAAAAGAAAAGAAAAAAAAGAAAATGTTTTTCCAGACCAGCACTGACTGGGCCTTTTAGTGCAAATTGCATTAGAGACATAAATTGACTAAAACAGCCTGATCTCCAGACTGAAGTTTTAGCTAACTCAACCTAGGCACTTCTGTAGAGAAGCAAGTTCTTACTACAGCCTTGCTAGCGCAAAGGCTTGGAAACATAGTTGGCAGTCATTTAAAACATACCTTCTACTCAGTCTCTTTTTACTGAAACAATTTTTTATTAGAGATCCCATCTAGCAGACCTAATTTTGTCTTTTTAGAAATGCAAATCATCTTCAAGGGAAGGAACCCTTGAATAAGTTCTTCCTCTGCTCAAATTCTGAGGAGCAAGAATGTTTATGTTATCGGAATCAAACATTCATATTAAGAAGTTTCTGAGCCTAAAACCTTAATTCTCTTTTCTAAATGTTCCACAACTTATATACACCTTTTGTTCTAAAGCTATAAATGGACTTGACTCTACTTTGAACCAGAAGCAGCCCCGAGGCTGCATGGTTCTGTGTGATGACGATAACTAGTAGAGCACCATTCATCCTGTGGAAGAGAAGTGAACAAGTTATTCAATGTAGAGTGAAATGAATGAAGGTCAGCTGTTTTCAGCTTCTTACATTTGACCATGGAAATGTTTATAGAATTCTGTGTAGTTGTACCATACGGTTTTATTTTCTTCATTTATTTATTTACGGTCTTATTTATGTTCTGTTTAATATATAGTTTGGTTTTGGCCATTTTAAATGTTGGACATAGAAGAGGCTATCTTGGCGTATTTACAGCTTTATAAGTTGTCATCAGATTAACTGTTAACTTTTGGAATACAAAAAGTTTCAGACAAGTATTAAAGAATAAAAATCTGTTTCAGGCTGGTAGTAAAAAAAACTCCTACACCTAGTAAACCATTTTGGCAAAGTAGCAGGGTACAAAATCAATCCACAAAAGTCAGCAGCTTTTCTGTACACCAGCAATGTACAAGCAGAAAAGGAAATCATGGAAATAATACCATTTACAGTAGCCAAAAAAAGAATAAAGTACCTAGGGATCAACCTAACCAAAGATGTGAAAGACCTATTTAATGAGAACTATAAAAATCTAAAAAGGGAAATAAAAAAAGGCACAAGAAGATGGAAACACCTCCTATGCTCATGGGTAGGCAGAATCAATATAGTGAAAATGGCCATATTGCCCAAATTGTTATACAAATTCAATGCAATCCCCATCAAAATTCCAGCTACATTCTTCACTGAAATAGAGAAAGCAACCCATAAATTCATATGGAACAACAAAAGATCTAGAATAGCCAAAGCAATTCTAGGCAAAAAAAGCAGTGCAGGAGGTATCACAATACCAGACTTCAAGATCTACTATAGAGCCATCATAACAAAAACAGCCTGGTATTGGTATAAAAACAGACCTGAAGACCAATGGAATAGAATTAAAGACCCAGAAATAACACCGCACTCTTACAGTCAGCTGATATTCAACAAAGGAGCTAAAGACATACAATGGAATAAACAGAGCCTCTTCAACTACTGGTGCTGGGAAAACTGGGCAGCCATATGCAGAAAACTCAAAGTAGACCCTAGCCTATTACCATGCACCAAGATCAACTCAAAATGGATCAAGGACCTCAACATCAGACCTGAATCTTTGAAACTACTGAAGGACAGAGTAGGAAAGACGCTAGAACATATAGGCACAGGAAGGAACTTCCTGAATAGAGTCCCAGGGGCACACAGATAGGGGAGAGACTTGACAAATGGGACTACTACAAAATAAAAAGTTTCTGCACAGCTAAGGACATAGCCACCAAACTAGAAAGACAGCCAACCATATGGGAAAGGATCTTTACCAGCACAGCAACAGACAAAGGCCTAATATCTGTCATCTACAGAGAACTCAAAAAACTAAGTCCCTCCAAGCCCAGTAAACCAATTAGGAAATGGGCAAAGGAGCTAAAGAGAGACTTCACAAGAGAAGATATAAAAATGGCAAAGAAACATATGAGGAAAAGTTCAACATCTCTGGCAGTAAAGGAAATGCAAATAAAAACTACCCTGATATACCACCTCACTCCAGTTAGAATGGCCTATACTCTGAACTCAGGCAACAACAAATGCTGGAGGGGGTGCAGGGAAAGAGGAACCCTTCTCCATTGTTGGTGGGAGTGCAAATTAGTACAATCCACAACAGTATGGAGGTTCCTCAAAAAGCTCAACATAGACCTACCCTATGACCCAGCCATACCACTCCTAGGCATCTATCCTGAACAACAGGTCCCAAGATATCAAAAAGACATCTGCACTTCCATGTTTATGGCTGCACAATTCACAATAGCCAAAATATGGAAACAACCCAGATGCCCCTGCACAGATGAATGGATCCAAAAAATATGGTACCTATACACAATGGAATACTTCATAGCGATTAGAAATGGTGAAATATTGGTATTTGCAGGGAAATGGTCAGAACTTGAACAAATAATGTTGAGCGAGACAAGCCTAGAACACAGAAAACAAAGGGGCATGATCTCCTTGATATATGACTGTTAAGGTGGGGGAAGGGGGAGACAGTAGAGACCAGGTCTGCAAAACCAAAAACTTCTTGTCAAATGTTATTTCCCACAGGATTGGGTCAGCGACTCTACACTATGTAACTAAAACCAAACAACTACTCAACATATAAAGGTCAAAAATTGACCTCTCAGTGGATCACAATAGCTCAAAAGCTATGTATGTACATTCACATAAGACAAGGATAAGCAAACCCTATTGCTGACATTACATTTAAAGCCCTAGGCGAATTTCCTTTGGCGTAGGCCACGTGGCTACTGTATATGTTTTTGGTACACTGTGTATTGTATATATGTCTACCTGATCTAGGGAAGGGAAAGAAAAACAGGGTGTAAGATATCACAAGAAATGTACACACTGCCCTACTATGTCACTGTACCCCTTTTGCACAACACCTTGTCAAAAAAAATTGTGTTCAATTAATAAGTAAATTATTTTTTTTAAAAAGAAACAAAGAAAAAAGAAAATGTTTTTCCAGACCAGTACTGACGGGCCTCTTTGCGCAAACTGCGTTGAGAACACCGATCCCTTCGGCCCCGCTCCTTCCCCCCCACCCCACTCTTGGCCTCTGACGTCACTCTAATTTCGGGAAGCGAAGCAGCCGCGGCCATCTTAACTATGGGCAAAATAGCCCCACCCCCCCATCGTTAAAAAAACAAACAATAGAAGACAAGCTCGAGGCAGAACCAACCAGGTCAAAAATACATAAGAGCTGTCAAATGCTTTTCTTTACCACGAAAAGTAGCTGAGGAGCTGCCATATTTTCTCAGCGAGCCAGCATTTTCTGGGCCCACGACCACAGAGTTCCGGAAGCGCCGTTCCTCGTCGTCCTAGAGCGTCCCGTCACTACTTCCGCCCGCGGATTCCTCCGCGCCCCTGCCTGGAGCGGATGACGTTTGGGTCCCAGTCTTAAATACATGGAAAAACCGAGTCTGAACCCAGAACCCAGATGGAAGTGGTTACAGGATCCCTAGTTTCCTCCCATTCCCACTCTTATGGTGACTCGGCTTATCAAGATCCCTGCCCCATCAGTTTCCCTTGCCAAACTCCTCCACTGGCCTCCAAGGGCCTCTATCGGCCTTCGGGGGTCACAACCCAGATGTCCAAACCTCCAAATTGAGTCTGTCCTTCAAAGCCCACAAGCGCTACCTCCAGAAACTTCCTCCTGGAGCTCTTCTACCCCATGCTCAATGCCTCTGAGTCTTACCTGTGACTAAGGTCCTCAATTCAATCTGTACAGAAAGTCTGGAAACCTGTGGAAATGGAAGTCATATCTGCTCTAGCTTTCCTTTAGTGTAGACTTAGAGAAGAAACTTTTATCTTGGTTCAACAATGTGTCCTGCACATAAAACATCAAACGTAGGAGAGAAGTCTCCCTACCTTGCTGGTCCTGGGTCTTGAACTCAAAGCCTAAGTGTTGTCCCTTGGGCTCTTCTGCTTAAGGCTGGTGCTTTCCTGCCCTTTCTGGCTTTGAACAGCAATCTTCCGAGCTCAGCCTCTCGAGCAGCTAGGATTACAGGCATGAGTCACCGACACTCAGTTTCCCAGCACAATTTAAAAAATACATAAAAGGCTGGCATGTAGCTCAGCGACAAAGCGACCTAGCATGTGCAGTGTCCTGGATTTAATTGCTAGTACCTAAAAAGAAAAAAAAATTAAAAGAGGAAATGAGTGTATAGGTAGTTTAAGGGTAGTTTGTTTTCTTTCTTTTTTTTTTCTTCTATGTAGGCATGGCTGGCCTGGAACTATTGATCTTCCTGCCTCAGCCTCTGGAGTGCTGGGATTACAAGTGGGTTCCTTAATCACTGTTCTTCCCTAGGATTCCCCAAACCCTTGCCAAGTTTTTTTCTCCTCCCTCCTCTGCTGTGGTTCACTGTTTTCCCAGCTTTTCTAGAGGCATCAAACAGCTTGGAGGTTGTCAGACTGAAGCCTGAAGGAAGCCTTTTGACAGGAAGCAGAGATAGAAACTTCAGTTAGACACCACACCTGCATTAGCAATGAAGTTCTTCCCAGGAAGTATGCCAAGTGTGATGACTGACTTAGCCAGCCCAAGGAAATTACCAAGTCTCTTTCCTAGGACAGGATAGGTTTGAAGACATATGGGAGGGAGGTTTTAGGGGACAGATATGGTGATTTCTGAGATCAAGACCCTGGTCAGGAGATACTTAGGGCAAGTGACCTTCCCTTTCTCCTCTGCCTCAGGAATTCACAGCCTCACAAAGGCTAAGCAACTCTTAGGTTGCTACCCTCAATTCTTTAAGAGTTCAGTTTGAGTCTAGACAAACCCTGTGATTGTGGGACATCCAGAGCAGAGAAACAGGACCTCAGCTTGGGGGGGGGGGGGGAAAGGCTTATCTCCTTTTTCAGAATCTCCTCTATAAAAGGATATGTCCCAGCCATCCCAGGGGACCATGCGGAGATAATCACAAGCAGGAGAAGGTTCATAGGAGGTTTATTAGTGGGGCCATAGTTCCCATGGGAGAGGGAACTACATGGCATTGGCACTTTATCCAGGTGGCAGCTTCTCTTTCTGGGGGTAAAGGGGAAGTAGGTAGGTAGTGAGTAGGAGTGGTTCATTAGGTATGGGTGGAACTGGGGGCTAGTGGGAGGAGCTGAGGACCTGAGGCTAGGGAAATGCTAACACCCTACCTGCAAACTTACAATAAAAGTGATTTTTTTTTCCCCAACACTGAGAAGTGACTGCTGTCACCCAGTTTTTAAGATAATGAACAAACTGAGTGTAGTGATATCACCCTATAATTCCAGCATTCAAGGGGGAGGAGGAATGAGGGACGAGGTAACAAACAGTACAAGAAACGTATCCAGGGTTTGGGAATATGGCCTAGTGGCAAGAGTGCTTGCCTCATATACATGAGGTCCTGGGTTCAATTCCTCAGCACCACATATATAGAAAATGGCCAGAAGTGGCGCTGTGGCGCAGGTGGCAGAGTGCTAGCCTTGAGCAGGAAGAAGCCAGGGACAGTGCTCAGGCCCAGAGTCCAAGGCCCCAGGACTGGCAAAAAAAAAAAAAAAGAAAAGTATCCAATGCCTAATGTATGAAACTTTAACCTCTCTGTAATTCAGTTTGATAATAAAAAAATATATATTTATTTAAAAAAATTCCAGCATTCAAGATCTGGGGATTACAGTTCAAAGCCAGCCTGGGCGGGAAAGTCGGTGAGAGTCTTATCTGCAATTAATCACAGGAAAAGCCGGAAGCAGAGCTGTGGCGCAGGTGGCAGAGTGCTAGCCTTGAGCAAAAAGAAGCCAGGGACAGTGCTCAGGCCCTGAGTTCAAACCAGGACTGACAAACATTAAATAAATACATGGCTGAGGCAAGAGGCCGATGAGTTCAAGGCCAGCCTGGACTTCACAGATGGTTTCAAAAATCAATTTCAAAATACAAACTGTAAATAAACCAGGGAAGAGCGAGGGAGCCAGACTGGAGCTGGACTACCAAATTCGCGCGCGGAGGGGCCCTCTCTTCCACGGGGCTCTCCTGAACCCGAACCCCGGCCGGATGGGGGTGCAGCTCCGCCTCCGGCGCACCGAGGCGTCGTTGCCCACGGGCACGGAAGGGGTTCTCAGACTGGCACGTGTAGCCTCCGCGGCCATTTTGGATGAGGGCAGGAAGACAAAGCGACTCGCGGCCTGGGAGCGGCAACGCCCCGCGCACGATTACCTAAGGGCAAAGTTCGGAGACGCCGCGTCGCCGCCATCTTTAGGAAGGCATCTTCCGGTTCTGATGCTGTGTGACCCGCCCTCAGCTCTCAGTTTTCTTCCTCTCGTGGGCCCTCCAGAGGCGTCTTCCAGCCTCTCGGTCCTCACGCGAGGCCCTCGGGCCGGGCTGGGAGGGGTTCTCGGGTGCCGGGCGCCCCCCAGAACCACAGACTCGGGCCGGAGGTGCGGCGGCCGCCCGGTTCCCATGGCGCCGCCTCTGGCTCCGATCCCCACCCGACAGCCGAACGGAGCCGGTCCCGCGGGCAGGAAGTCCGGGGCCGTGAGCTTCGCGGACGTGGCCGTGTACTTCTCCCCCGAGGAGTGGGGGTGTCTGCGCCCCGCGCAGAGGGTCCTGTACCGGGACGTGATGCGGGAGACCTACGGCCTCCTGCGCGCGCTCGGTGAGGCCCGGTCCTCCCGCCTAAGCCCACGCCCCTCCCCCCGCACGCTCAGGGCCCCGGACCCACGACTCCCCTCGTACCTCGGGGCCCCGGACCCACGACTTCTCCCACACCTCGGGGTCCCGGACCCACGGCTCTCCTCACACCTCGGGGTCCTGGACCCACGACTCCCCCCCACCCCCCACATCCCATGTTCTGGGCCTATGACTCCCACCCCCTGGGTCCAGTACACCCAACTGGGGGGCCCTAGGTGCAAGCAGTTAGGACCATAGTGGGCAGCCTCATCATAGCGTGGGTTTTGCGTTCTTTCCCCCAGGAAGCAGAGGCACCAAGCCGGCACTCATCACCTGGGTAGAGGAAGAGGCTGAACTGTGGAGTTTGGATGCCCAGGATCCAGAGGTGGCCAGGTGTCAGGCCAGCACCGCTCTAGGTGAAGTGTTGTTTGCTCAGGGGGACTTGACTGCTTCCTCCCGATGGCCCTCAGGTTTCTTCGCTGAGTTGCTTTATTAGCTAATGCCCTTTGTGCCTGGCCAGTGCCCAGCTTTGGTAATCCAGTCTAGAAGGGGGGCTGTGATTGCCACTTAGGTACTGCTGTCATGCGAGGACTTACAGACCTCCTCTGCTCTGATCACTTTAGTGGGTCACTGAGCTCCCCATCATCACTTGTCTCTTCTGCCACCTCTCATACTGTGGTTTCCTTTCTCTGATTCCATTGGTTTCTTCATTTTTCCTGTTAACTTTTGCAGTGTCCAGGTCCCAGTGTTACTGGCAGTGCTAGCCACAGCTATACTTTTGTGTGTGTGTGTGTGTGTCCTGGTCCTGGGGCTTGAACTCAGGACCTGACTACTGTCTGAGCTTTTGTGTTCAAAGCTAGCGAGTGCTCTACCACTTAAGCTACAACTCCACTTCTGACACTTTGATGGTTAATTGGAGGTAAAGAGTCTCACAGACTTCTGTTCAGGCTAGCTTTGATCCATAATCCTGAGATTTCAGCCTCTTGAGTAGCTAGGATTACAGGCATGAGCCAATGGCACTTGGATTGGCCATGCCTTTTATCATGCCGTTCCTGTTTCCTGCAACATGTATTCATCCTGCATGATCTAGCTTAGATACTGTCTCTGCCTCCTATCCATTCATTATGCATTCATTCCCACACCCCAAGGGGCAGCCTTGGGTCCCAGTGGGGGTTATGTCTGGGAGGCCTGTCACTGTAGGGGTGTGGAGTTTGGGGACCAGGCTAAACCAGAGTCTGAATGTACCTCCTATGGCCTGGCAGATTCCAGAAACAAGGAAGAGAAACGAGGAGGGGATGTGATGGAAGCGCTGCAAGAGACACTTTCTACCGACACTGGGCCACCTAGGATGCAGGGTCTCGAACTCCCTTCTGCTGGGCTCCCTCAGGGCGCCAAAGCATCTCACCGGGGTCGTCCCCCACTCCGTGCCCACCCCTCTGTCTCCCGAGCAGACCAGCGGCATGGCTGTTATGTGTGTGGCAAGAGTTTCGCCTGGCGCTCTACACTAGTGGAGCACCTCTATACCCACACCGGAGAGAAGCCCTTCCACTGTCCTGACTGCAAAAAAGGCTTTGGCCGGACCTCCTCCCTGAGCAAGCACCGGGCCATCCACCGAGGGGATCGGCCCCACCGCTGCCCTGACTGTGGCCGAGCCTTCACACAGAGCTCCTCCCTCACCACGCACCTGCGGATCCACACTGGTGAGAAGCCCTACTGCTGCGCTGATTGTGGCCGTGGCTTCAGCCAGAACTCCTCCCTCCACAAGCACCAGCGGGTGCACAGCGGCTTGACCCCCTTCTCTTGTGCTGACTGCGGCCGAGCCTTCGGCCAAGCCTCGGACCTTAGGCGGCACATGCGCACCCACACTGGGGAAAAGCCCTACCGGTGCCCAGACTGTGGCCGCTGCTTCCGCCATAGCTCAGAAATGTTAGCCCACAGGCGGCGGGCCCACACCGGCGAGCGCCCTTATCCCTGCCCTCAGTGTGGCAGATGCTTCATCCAGAAGTCAGCCATGACTAAGCATCAGCGGGTCCACCGCCCTGGAGCTGGGACCCGCGGGAGCCGGGCATCTAGTGGCTTCCCTAGGCTGCTGGCCGGCGACCTGGGAGACCTGGATCCACCTGTAGGATTCCAGCATTACCCAGATATATTCCAGGAATGTAAGGCATGGCCTTAAAAGGGGTGGGGGCACCTAGACGTTGCCTGAAGTTCTACATGGGACAGGGTCATGAACCTCTATGGCTGATCTCTAGGGAGATTACAGAATTTCTATCAAGAGCTGGTGGTGGAGACTGTGGCCCAGGCTCTAGGAGTTCTCACTGCAAGACAGAGGTGACCTAAGAAACCCTGCTGGAACCTCACTTGGGAGGCAGCACAGTTTCTCCATTCGGAGGTAGGAAGGCAAATTGTTTGACTTATTACCTCTTTGCTTGGGAAGTTCAAACTGACCTGCTCTATCAGAATTGGGCCTTCAGCTGCCTTTACATAGGTCCTTCCAGGCAATATTGTCAACATTTTTTTTTTTTTTTTTTTGCCAGTTCTGGGCCTTGGACTCAGGGCCTGAGCACTGTCCCTGGCTTCTTTATGCTCAAGGCTAGCACTCTGCCACTTGAGCCACAGCGCCACTTCTGGCCATTTTCTGCATATGTGGTACTGGGGAATCGAACCCAGGGCTTCAAGTATACAAGGCAAGCGCGCTTGCCACTAGGCCATATTCCCAGCCCAATTGTCAACATTTTAAAATGGGAGTATTTGACATGAAAATCCAAGAATTAAAAACTGAGATTGGGAGTCAGATGCTGTGGCTCACACCTGTAATCCCAGCTACTCGGGAGACTGAAATCTGAGGATTGAGATGTGAAGCCAGCCCAGGCAGATAACAGCCAAATGACTCCTATTTCCAATTAAGCAGTAAAAAGCCAGAAGTGGATGTGTGACTCAAGCGGCAGAGCAAAAAATTGAGCAAGAATGTGAGTCCCTGGGTTTAAGTCCCAGTATTGGTGCAAGGAAAAAAAAAAGGCAGTTTGAGTTTTTATAAAATCACAGGTGATGGCTGCCAAGCAGCTAAATTATCCCCCCTTCCTCCATGGTCCCACCCAGGACTGAACATCGGCTCCTGACCAAGCTCCAGCTGCCATTCCTCACAGCTGACTAAGCTTTTATTTATTTATTTATTTATTTATTTTTGCTGCTCAAACGATTCATTTATTAAAATTAGCAACCTGTAATCTGCCCCTACTACCATCTAGGCACTGTACTTACATTTTCAATCGCATGGGAAGAAGGGCCACAGATACACACTAAATTCAAAAAACTGAGTAGGCATTTAGAGATGGAAAATGTGGATAAAGAAACACTGGACACACAGCATAAGGAAGACTCCAATCTGAAGACAAGAGTTTCACTTTAAATCATACCCATTAACATGCTAGCCCTTCTGCCTCTGACTAAGCATTTTAAAGTAGAAGTGAGCAAAGCTTTATTTTCCCTTAATGAGTCAAGGTGCCACTATACAGTGTCTTCAACTGGCTAGCCTCTTATTAATCTCTCAAGTACTGGGATTACAGTTGTGTACCACTACTCATAACTTTTTTTTTTTTTTGGCCAGTCCTGGGCCTTGGACTCAGGGCCTGAGCACTGTCCCTGGTTTCCTTTTGTTCAAGGCTAGCACTCTGCCACTTGAGCCACAGCGCCACTTCTGGCCATTTTCTGTATATGTGGTGCTGGGGAATCAAACCCAGGGCCTCATGTATACGAGGCAAGCTCTCTTGCCACTAGGCCATATCCCCAGCCCCTCATAACTTTTAAGTGAATTATTTTTGGTGCTGGTCCTGGAGCTTGAACTCAGGGCCTAGGTGCTCTTCCTGAGTGTTTTTTGTTTGTTTTTTGCTCAAGGCTGGTGGTCTGCCACTTGAACCACATCTCTACTTGTGGCCTTTTGGTGGTTAAGTGGAGATGAGAGTCTCATGGAGACCTAGGCATATGACTTAGTGGTAGAGTGCTTTCCTAGCATGCATGAAGTTCTGGGTTCAATTCCTCAGTGCCACATACACAGAAAAGGCCAGAAGTGGGGCTGGGGATATGGCCTAGTGGCAAGAGAGCTTGCCTCATATACATGAGGCCCTGGGTTCAATTCCCCAGCACCACATATACAGAAAACGGCCAGAAGTGGCGCTGTGGCTCAAGTGGCAGAGTGCTAGCCTTGAGCAAAAGGAAGCCAGGGACAGTGCTCAGGCCCTGAGTTCAAGGCCCAGGACTGCCAAAAAAAAAGAAAGAAAGAAAAGGCCAGAAGTGGTGCTGTGGCTCGAGGTAGAGTGCTAGCCTTGAGCAAAAGAAGCTCAGGGACAGTGTCTAGGCCCTCAGTTTAAGCCCTAGGACTGGCCAAAAAAAAAAAAAAAAAAAAAGTCTCATAGAGTGAGCCATTGGTGCCTTGCAGAGAATGATTTCTTAAGCCCATATATCTGATAGAACAGAGCAGGCTACTTCAACACACACACACCCCTTGTCTGCAGGGCTCCTGGTTATTTAAACTCACCAGCTATGGTGTGTACCAGTGAGGTTTTCCCAAGTGACGAGGGCTTAGAGGGGATAGATTGCAGGAGGGAAATAAAAGCAAGCTTTGTTTCAGCTTTGCTTGTATCTCATCTTCGAGCGTTTGTGTCACTGTCAGCTCAGCTCATCATTACTGCCTGGGGAAGGAAGCAATTTGCTTGCAGAAGACAGTCCAGTGTAGAGGAGTGTAGAATGGTCCAAACCAATCCAAGCCATATAGCTGCTGGGAAGCAGCGTCACTATCAGCTGGCAGTAGCTCCTGATTGTGGAGGGAAGGGTCTGAGCGTGCCCTCTAGTCTTCTGGGGGTTTTCCCTGGAGAGTGCTGGGGTCTGGGCCTGCTTAGTCACCTCAGAGACCCAGCCAGGAGATTTGCCTCTGGGATTTTTTTTCCCTTTTTTTTTGGCAAGTCCTGGGGCTTGAACTCAGGGCCTGAGCACTGCCCGTGGCTTTTTTTTTTGTTTTAAACTTAAGGCTAGCACTCTACCACTTGAACCACAGCACCACTTCTGGCTTTTTCTGTGTATGTGGTACCATGGAATCGAACCCAGGGCTTCATTCATGCTAGGCAAGCACTCTACTGCTAAGCTGTGGGGGTTCAGCTTTGGCCTTGAGGGGGAAGGGCATTGGAGAGCGCGCCTGAGACGCCCTTCTCCCAGCCCTGGGGAATGCGGAAGCAGGCCACAATTCTCTGGGTCCGGAACCAGAAGAACTGGCTTTGCAACCAGCCCCCAACTTTCTCACCAGCCCATGTGCCCCCCACTCTCGGGGGCTTTTCACCCCTGGGGTGTCGCTATCCAAGTGACGTTAGCTCATGAGGGGGTCCTATGATAAGCTCGCAGCCTATCGTCAGCGCTCTGGCCGATCACCTTTTCTCTCGTCACCTCCCACCATATCAGCCTTTGCCCCTCCCTAATAAATCAGATTCGCTCTTGAAGCATCTCCGAGATCCACATACGCCTGGCTTTCTTTACGGGTAAGGAGGGAGGTAATGTGATCTCGTATGGCCACGTGCACCTGAGGTCTTTCCTGAGCCCCCCCCCCCCCCCCCCACTGCACCCTGGCCTTACCTGCAGGTTGGGTGACCAGGGGAGAGGGTGAGAAAGGGAGCTGTTAGCGGATAGCAGAGCCTGATTCCCCGCGCCAGGGGAGCTGACCCGAGCCCGGCACTAAGCCACGTTCCCAGCCCCACCTCTGGGGTTTTGAACTAGAGAACATCCTAGCTTTCTCATCCTTTTGTAATCAGGGACACAGAGCAGGGGAGGCGACACAATCTTCCTAAGGTCATATACACTTAAATTGTAGAGTTTAGCCGAGTGCTGGTGGCTCACACCTATAATCCTAGCTACTCAGAAAGCTGAGATATGAGGACTGCGGTTCAAAGCCAGCTGTACAGGAAAGTCCATGAGACTTACCTCCAATTCACCACCAGAAAACCAGAAGTGGAGCTGTGGCTCAAAGTGGTAAGGCACTAGCCTTGGATGAAAAAGCTCAGGGACAGCATCTAGGCCCTGAGTTCAAGCCCGACTGACCCACCTTCTCTTCCCCCTCCAAAAAAATCTCTAGGGTTTAAACACACGGTTTTAGTATTGCTTAAGCTGGCCCCAAGTTCCTGGGTTCAAGTGGTCCTCCTGCCTCAGCTTCCCAAGCTGGGACTGTAGGTGTGTGGCACTATGTGAGGATATTACTGTCTTCACATTACTCAGGAGTTCCAGCCTCTGAGCCAGGGTTCTGGAGATGTCTGCCCATGAAAGCACTAGATACTGACCCTGGACTATAACAGTGACACACCCATGCAAGGCAAAAGCTGGCCTGAGAGGTGCAGACCAAACATTTTGCACCAGTGGTGTGGTTCAAGTAGAGTATTTGCCTAGTAAGTGTGAAGCTGAGTTTAAATTCCAGTATAGCAAAAACAAAAAGCAAACATACTCACAATAGTAGGGGACAAAAGAAATTGCGTCTTCTCTTTCTTGGTATTCACTATCCTGAACAAAGACCATCCCATCTTTTTCCAAGTTCTGCCCGGAGTTCCTCCTCATGACCTTGCACCTCCATTTGCCCTTGACCACGAATTCCATTCTGGTCAGAGTTCAGCTCCAAGGAGGTGGCGGAGCAGACAACCATAGCAGTCTATCTCCTCGTGATCAGTGAAGACAGCACCTTGAAGTGGTAAGGGCTTTATCCTCTGCTGACCTGTATAAACTTGGCTGTTCACCCAGCCTTCACCCTTTGTCTAGCCTTTCTTTGGGAGGAAGAAGTTTTATTTGTCAACCTGGAAAAGCTTTATTTTTGGCCAGTCCTGGAGCTTGAACTCAGGACCTGGGCACTGTCCCTGAGCTGCTTTTGCTCAATGCTAGCACTCTGCCACTTGAGCCACAGCACCACTTCTGGCTTTTTCTGTTTATGTGATACTGAGGAATTGAACCAAGGACTTTGTGCATATTAAGCAAGCACCCTACCACTAAGCCACATTCCCAGCCTTTTTTTATTTATTTTTTATTGTAAAGGTGATGTACAGAGGGGTTACAGTTACATAAGTAAGGTGATGAGCATATTTCTTTTCAGTGTCATCCCTCCATCTTTTCTTCCCCCCACCACCCCTCAAGCCTTTTTCAGTTTGTTGGCAGTGCTGGGGGTAGAACCCAGAGCCTTTCACATACTAGATAAATATGCTACTACCAAGCTACATCCCCAGCCCCTGGACAAATTTCTAAAGAGGTAGGAAATGAAGTGGCACTTTCTCTGGTGAAGTAATGAATAGATTTCCATCAAGCCCTCCAATCCAACTCTCAGCTTCTCTGTGGAAGAGTGTCTTGTGTGCACCTGACACAAGAAGGGACACATTGGGGAGGAGGTGCCCTGGCAGTCTGGGCTGCGTTTATACTGGTTTATAGTAAACACCTGAACAACTGCTCAGTGATCAAGGGCTGCCTGGGGGAAGCCCAGCTTGAAACACCAGTTCTCAGATGTGGCCTCTGCCCTCAGCTTGCCAATTAAAGGTGCCAAAATTACTGCTTAAAAACTGAAATGCTTTGAAGTTTGCAAAGCTTGCCCAGGGCCCAGAAACCAGACCCAACTCCTCTGTTTGCTGCTCTTACTCAAATCTCCACCATTCAATCAGTCTTTAGGGTCATGAACTTAAGCCTCAGCCCTACTCCATTCTTAGCTGTCCACTTCTTGACATTAGTACTTCCGCCAAAGGCAAGGCCCCCTTTTCTCTCTGCTGTAACAAGTCTTTGAGACAGCCGCAGATGCAATGTCCAAGTGGACATTCAGAATGAAAAGGCTATAACCACATTGCTCATTCCTACTTTTACTAAGCAACTTAAAGGGAAGGTAAGAATTAATTGAAATAAAAGGTATGTATCAACTTCTACTTTAAGACCCTCTAAAATTACTTGATAGGCTTGTATGTCTTTCTAGGAATAGGACACACATAACACATATAAGCCAAACCCTAGGCTCTAGGCCAGTACAACTGTCCCTATCTGTGAAAGTTTGGTTCTAGGACCTGTAAATATTAATATCCTCTGAAGTGCTGGCTGCCAGTGGCTTATACTTTTAATCCTAGCTACTCAGGAAGCTGAGATCTGAACAAAATTTTAGGCTAAACATTGTGATTTTCTTCTTTATGGCATTTAAAGCAGGGTCCCAATAAGCTAGGCTAGCTTTGAACTCAGCCTCCTGAGTGCTGGGATTAGAGGTATTGAGCCTGGCAGGTAAACTGTATTGAGGTATTTTCTCTCCATTCTTTTACCACTTGGCATTCTCCATATATATATATTTTTTTCATTTCAGTAGAATGAAGATACCATCTTTTCTCCCAGCCAGCTTCTCATTTGTTTGGTTAGGCAACAAGAAAACACACACACACATTCAAGGCTGCTACATTACACAGAAGTTGGCTCATTAACGGTCAAGAATGCCGCCAAACTTGTTTCAGAATGAAGGATAGGAAAAGGACAAGACTGGATGATTAAGTTGTCTTTTGAGGGTTACTTTCTCTGTCATTCAACACTGCACCTGGGGCGGTGTTCTGGGTTCCCTTCCTCTCCAAGCCTCCGTTCAAGACAGACAGGATACCTTTAGGTCCAGATGCTTCCTTCTCTCGGAACTCACTCTCTCTGGAACTCTTTACGTTCCCCTGCAAGCAAGTCTGCTTCACGCCGAGAAAATCCAGGAGCTAGAGAGGGAGTTAAAAGGCTTTTGGGGAGATGGGGGGTGGGGTGGGGAGGGAAGCAAGCTAACAGAAAAGAAAGGGTTTCCCGTGTAGAAGGATCGCTGCAAAGTGTGGATGGAGGGAGGAGTGGCGGGGAGCGGGGAAGAAGGGTCACGATTCTCAGATCCCGTGGCTTTTTTATTCTTCAGAGAAACATAGAGGGCAAGCGGGCGCGGGAAAAGTTTTGAAAGCACTGGCCGAGTTCGGAGAGAAGTTCCGGTCACTTCCGTCCCCCCTCGCTTCCCCCGACCCTTCGGGCGGGGAGAGGCGGAACCGGCCTGAGCGCCCTCAGCTAATCAGAAAGGCGCCTCGCGTTCCCTAGCGACCGTTAACGCCAAGCCGTGCGTGAGGAGAGGCCTGCAGTCCCGTTGGCCAATCGCTGATCTCATTGGGAAGTAGGGGCGGTGCCTCTGGGAACTGGAGGCGGGACTGTCTCCTTGGCAACGGTCCCAGCGCTCCCGGGGTCGGGGGTAGGTGGGGAGGGGAGGGGGCCGGGTGTTCTCTGGTGTTGGGGAGTTCAGCGACAGGGTTCTGGGCTCCAGACTCTCCACTAGACCACAGGGGAATCCGCCAAGGTTCCCGTGGAGCGGCCGCCGGAGCTGACCTGCAGCTTGGGAGGGGAGGGAGACACCGCCCCCGCTGGCGCCGGGAAGCGTCGCTCGTGCCCGCTGACCTTGGTCTCGCTTGTCGCCTCGCCCTTGGCCCCACGCACTGGCGGACACAGGGTCTGGGAGGTCAACAGACGCACCCTTGGGCAGAAGGAGACCCGGGTCACAGGCACGCAAAAACTGGCTCGGCCTTCCCCCCTCCCCGTGTGCACTGGGGCGCCGGGTCCCCTCCACCCCAGCGCCGGGGCCATCCAGTCCAGGGTTAATGCCAACGAGTTTCCACCTCCATCCGCTCCTAGAGAGGCCGCGGCGCGAGCCAGCGGGGGGACCTGGCCTCGGACGGACACTTCCTGTGAGGGGGAGGGGGCCGGAGCGCCGCGGCCCAGCCCGAGGTTGGGGGGCGAGGCGGCGGGGTCTCGGGCCGGCAGCGGCGGCGAGGGCGGCGGGGCGAGTGGTGAGGCCCCTCGTCTCCGAGGCCAGGACTCGTGGAGACCCGTGCGGGTCGCCGGACCAGCCGAGACCTTGGGAGGGGGGCGGGGCCGCGGGCAGGGGAGGGGCCGGCGGGCCTGAGAGGCTCGGGGTCAAGACGTCCGGCCTCCGGGGCCGAGGCCGGGCAGCCAGGACTCCCGGGCGGCGCTGAGCCGGCGAGTGGCGAGGGCTCCGATCTCAAGGCGCCCAGGCCGGGTCGCAGGATCGTCCGCCATCGCCACCGCCGCTGCACCGGGAGCTGGCTGGGATGGAGCGGGAGGAGTCGCCGTGGGGCCTCGAGCCTCGGGATGTGCAAAGTCCTGACGAAATGGGGAGCCCCGAAGGGTCCCTCAAAGGTGAGGGATTGCCCCTCCGGGAAGTGTGCCTGGGAGAGCTGGGGCGGGGGGAGGCCGCGTGGGCTTTTGGGATGGGAGCAGGGCTGGGTGTCCTGGATCTGGGAAGAGGTGGGAATTTCAGCACCTGCTCAAGGGCCGGTGACGCTGTGGGGGAGGTGGGGGCCAGAAGAGGTTTGTGGCAACTGATGGACCAAATGATCTTCCAGGCACCCATAAATTCTGGGTTTTGTGTAATTCTTTGATCCTGCAGGCAACACGAGTGAGAATGAGGAAGAGGAAATTTCTCAGCAAGAAGGCAATGGGGACTATGAAGTTGAAGAAATACCTTTTGGCCTTGAACCCCAAAGCCCTGGGTTTGAGCCACAAAGCCCAGAATTTGAATCCCAAAGCCCCAGGTTTGAGCCTGAAAGCCCAGGATTTGAGTCCCGAAGCCCTGGGTTTGTGCCCCCAAGCCCTGAGTTTGCACCCAGAAGCCCTGAATCAGATCCTCCGAGTCCTGAGTTTGAATCCCAGAGCCCTAGGTATGAACCCCAAAGCCCTGGCTGTGGTCCCAAGAGCCCTAGCTATGAACCCAGGAGCCCTGATTTTGAGTCCCAGAGCCCTGAATTTGGTTCTCAAAGCCCCAGATATAAATCTCAGAGTCTGGGATATGAATCCCAGAACTCTGAAGATGAACCTCAGAATCCCAAGTTAAAAATCCAAAACCCCGAGTTTGAAGCTCAGAGTTCTAAATTCCAGGAAGGTACTGAGATACTCGTGAATCCTGAGGAAAAGAATCCCTTAAGCATCCCCCTAGGAGTTCACCCCCTGGACTCCTTTACTCAGGAGTTTGGGGAGCAGCCCACAGGAGCTCTGTCCCTAGGACCACCTTTTGAGATGCCTACAGGGGCGCTGTTGTCAACACCCCAGTTCGAGATGCTCCAGACCCCCCTGGGTCTGACAGGGACCCTCGGGGGCCCAGGGAAGCGGGGTGGTCGGTCCAGGGGTGGGCAGGGCCCTCGGCCTAATATCTGCGGTATCTGCGGGAAGAGCTTTGGCCGGGGCTCCACGCTGATCCAGCACCAGCGCATCCACACGGGTGAGAAGCCCTATAAGTGTGAGGTGTGCAGCAAGGCCTTCTCCCAGAGCTCCGACCTCATCAAACACCAGCGCACACACACCGGCGAGCGGCCCTACAAGTGTCCCCGCTGCGGCAAGGCCTTCGCCGACAGCTCTTACCTGCTCCGACACCAGCGCACCCACTCTGGCCAGAAGCCCTACAAGTGCCCGCACTGTGGCAAGGCCTTTGGCGACAGCTCCTACCTCCTGCGGCACCAGCGCACGCACAGCCACGAGCGGCCCTACAGCTGCCCCGAGTGCGGCAAGTGCTACAGCCAGAACTCGTCCCTGCGAAGCCACCAGCGGGTGCACACCGGGCAGCGGCCCTTCAGCTGTGGCATCTGCGGCAAGAGCTTCTCGCAGCGCTCGGCCCTCATCCCCCACGCCCGCAGCCACGCCCGCGAGAAGCCGTTCAAGTGCCCCGAGTGCGGCAAGCGCTTTGGCCAGAGCTCCGTGCTGGCCATCCACGCCCGCACCCACCTGCCCGGCCGCACCTACAGCTGCCCCGACTGCGGCAAGACCTTCAACCGCTCGTCCACGCTCATCCAGCACCAGCGATCCCACACGGGCGAGCGGCCCTACCGCTGCGCCGTGTGCGGCAAGGGCTTCTGCCGCTCGTCCACGCTGCTGCAGCACCACCGCGTGCACAGTGGCGAGCGGCCCTACAAGTGCGACGACTGCGGCAAGGCCTTCTCGCAGAGCTCCGACCTCATCCGCCACCAGCGGACCCACGCGGCCGGCCGGCGCTGACGGCGCCCCGGCCAGGGCCAGGACGAGCGTCCCGGAAGAACGGGACACACACGGGCGATGAAAAGGGCTGGAGGGCGGCCCTGGGGGAGACCCAGAAAGGGCTAGTGGAGAGCGGGCTGGGCCGCCGTGGGCAGCCCCACTCCTCGCTCAAGTGCTGGGGGGAGGGAGGGGAGGGGAGGCTTCCTTAGAGTTGGGTAGCTTAGATGGGTAGCTGCTGAGACCCTGGTGGCGTCCGGAAGGGGTAGAAGGGTAGGAAGGGTGGGGAGCGGGGCCCGGGCCTCAGTGCCAAACCCCAGCCTGCCTTGTCCTCTCGGGCTTGGGAGCCCCTGCGTTTGAGTTCAATAAACACTTTCATGTGGTGAAAGAGACTTGTCCTTAGAATGTGTGTGCGCACAGTGCCCCGGGCAGCCGGGGAAGCTAGCCAGCCCTGGACAGCCCCGGAGGCCCTGGGGCCCAGCCTGGGAAGCTCTTTTATTTTGGAGGTTTCTCTGGAATGTCATCTGATGCGCAGGAGACCCCATGCTGCAGAGGCAGGAGGTGGGGGGAATGCTCAGCACGGGGGCTCCCCTTCTCATCACCGAGGCTCTGTCTTTGGCCAGAAATCACTCTCGACTCCAACGCTCAAGCTCAGTCTGCTCTCCAACTCTCCCTACTCCTCCAGCTCGGGTGTCCCTCTCCCACCTCCCAGCAGGAGCCCTGCCCCCACTCTTGCAGCCCCCTTCTTCAGGCTCTGAGACCACAGTGGGAATCTGGTGTTCACGCTGCTTCAGACCCTATGACCTTCCCCGCTAGGCTGGCCCTGATTTGTCACAGTTCTGTCTTTTGGGATCCCTGTAGTTATTATTAATGGGACCACCTCCTCTCTACCCCACCGCCCACGGTCCTCTTGTTTTCCTCTCCCATCAAGCACCTGTCTTCCTACCACTTGGCCCGTGGGGAACACATGGGGAGTTAGTGCCTTCAATGAGTCTAGAGGCTTCTGGGACATTCTGGAGTGTGGCCTCTTATGACCTTTGCTGAGGACAGGCACTGGGGGGTGGGGGGGGCACTTGCTGTTTGGCCCATCTTGAGGCCTATTCTAAGGGCTGACAGTACCCCTGAAGTTCACTCTATGTCACAGATAAGAAAATGAAGTGCACAGAGCCAAGTGACTCTCAAAGTCACTGTGTGCCTAAGAGAAAGAGTGATATTGAGATCACATCTGTCCGGCTCCACCTCTCCCCGAGCTTGGCAAATAGGCCCCGTTGAAGTCTCTTGGGTCTCTGTAGGCTGATGGCACTCCCAGCCCACACCCATCCTCAGGGCCTTGTAACTTGTAAAGAGCAAATAACTGCTCAGCGCAGGCAACCCAGCCAGCTGTGATCTACCGGGGACCTAATGGACATGTTCCATTCGGTTTGTTTGGCTTCCAGACTTTAAAATACGTTTGAAGACAAAACAATTATTGTTTAACTGAAATCTAACATCTTAAGTCTTTTAAAGGCCTTTATGAGTATCATGAGGGGTTTTTTATTTTACTTTTTTTTTTTTTTTTTTTTGCCAGTTGTGAGGCTTGGACTCTGGGCCTGCGCACTGTCCCTGAGCTCTTCAAGTCAATTACATTTTACTTTTTTGAGTCAGACAGGGTCTTGCCGTATTATGTGCTCTGGCTCTGAACTTGGCTCAAGTGATCCTCCTCCCTGAGCCCCCCAAGGATTAAACTATAGGTGTGTGCTATGGTGCCTGATGGATGCAGATTTTTGTATGGACATTCTATCATAATTTCAAAAATTAAAATAACTGCAACTTTCATGTTTAAAATCATTTTTATATATTGCTCTAGATGTACTCAAATTTTTTTTCACCAGTCCTGGGCCTTGGACTCAAGGCCTGAGCACTGTCCCTGGCTTCTTTTTGCTCAAGGCTAGCACTCTGCCACTTGAGCCACAGCACCACTTCTGGCCATTTTCTATATATGTGGTGCTGGGGAATTGAACCCAGGGCTTCATGTATATAAGGCAAGCACTCTTACCACTGGGCCATATCCCCAGCCCCTAGATGTACTCAAATAGTAATCCACTTGACTACCTGATGTAGTGTAATAAGTGTACATATTTACTTAAATGGGCATTTTGAGCAAGGCATAGTGCTTCACACATGTAATCCTACCTCTCAGAGGCTCAAGCAGAAGGATTAGGAAGCTGAGATCAGCCTGGGTTACTTAGGGAGACTGTCTCACTACACACCCCTGGGAGAGAGTGGCTTCCCTTCTTCCTGATGTCTTGCCTATGCTCCAGCCCCACAGTGCCTTGAGTCTGGACTCGAATGGCTGGTGGGGCTCGAGAGGTGAGCAGGCTTTTGAATGTCTTGGGTCTTGGTGGCTGGCTCAGCAAGAAGGGCCATCCAAGGGCCATGCCTAGAGGAACAAAACGCCGCCTCTCACCTCCTGCCTATGCATATGGCTGCACCCATTTCCCCAGTGCAGGGCTAGCCACTTCCGGTAGTCACTCAATATTCCCTGAGGGGTCCCACACAGACAACAGGGGCTGGTCCCCACTATTCCTCCTGAAGGAGGAGGGGCTGGGGAGCCACACCTTTCGATTTTTTTTTCTCCTCTTTGGTCATACTAGTGTCTAAACTCAGGGTCTTGCACTTGCTAGGCATGAATTCTACTTGAGCTGCCCCCCTCCCCACCAAGCCCTTCCTTGCTTTATATAAAAGATGATACGTTGTACAATTACTTAATGATAATAAAAATGCATACATTGTTTTCAACAAGATGAGGAGGGCTGGGCCAGCACCTCACACCTGTAAACCTATCTACTTTGGTTAAGATCTGAGGAACATAGTTCAAAGCCATCCCAGGGAGGAAAGTCCATTAACTCCCAGTTAATCACCGAAAGCTGGAAGTAGACTGTGGCTCAAGTGATGAGGGCCAGGATTGAGTTAAAGAGCTCAGGGATGGTGCCCAGGCCCTGGATCAGCAGAGAGAGAGAGAGAGAGACAGACAGACAGACAGACAGACAGACAGAGAGACAGAGACAGAGAGACAGAGAGAGACAGAGACAGAGACACAGAGAAGAAAAAAGATGGGGAGGGTTGATGATCTCTTTTTTCTCCTCCTGTATGCTAAGGATCAAACTCAGGGTCATGTGCATACCAAGAGCATGACTACCAAGTCATATCTCAGCCCCTTCTAATACCCATCCTTTATTGTTGCTGTGTTTTGGGGCCAGGGTCTCACTACATAGCTCAGGCTGGCCCTGGAACTCACAATCTTCCTGCCTCAGCCTCTTGAATATTGGGATTACCGGTATGTTCTACTATGCATGGCACATTATACTCCCATCTTTTATTTTTGCCAGTCCTGGGGCTTGAACTCAGGGCCTGGGCACTGTCCCTGAGCTTCTTTTGCTCGAGGCTAGCACTCTACCACTTGAGCCACAGCACCACTTCTGACTTCTTCTGTTTATGTGGTGCTGAGGAATCAAACCCAGAGCTTCATGCATGCTAGACAAACACTCTACCACTAAGCCACATTCTCAGCCCTATACTCCATCTCTTTTTTCTTATTTATTGTCAAAGTACTCCATCTTAAATTGCCAAATGTCTCCTAACTTTTCTCCTCTTCAGTATCTCTTTCTGTTTTGAATTCATCTCCAAAGTCAGGCCCAGGTTAATAGCTGAGGGTCAACAATGGGGAAAAAGAGGAAGAGTAGAGGTAATTATCTTGGTCTCACTTAGGAGATTGGGAGAGAACTTTTATTTCATTGAGCCCGTGGTTGGAGCCGCACTGGCACCAACATATCAGAAAACCAGGCAGTCTTTCCCATTTTACTGGATACAAATGTACAGGCACTGTGGCTGGTGTTGGGCCTGGGGTGTCTGTGTCTCCGCCTTGAGCTTGGTCTCCTGGGGGCACTGAACGGTGTGAAGAAGCCAGGGGAAAGGCTGGGAAGGCTGAGCCTTGGAGGACAGGGAAGCAGGGGCCTGTCCAAAGTTTGGGGGCTTTTTGAGCCCACAGGGTCCATCTTCAATTCAATGAAATTATGTCACATGTACCTGGGCTCCAGGTGAGTGAGGCAGGTATGTACCACCCCACCTACCCTCCCAGAGTGCACTGCGTGAGAAGCAGAAGTTATATCATACATTAAACAGTGAACAACTACAACATGGGGGTGGACAGTGAGGGTGGGGTGCCAGAGTGGACAATGAGGGAACTCAACGAGGCCACGTGGGGGGGCTGAGATCTGAGGGCTGAGCAGGAGTGAACTGGGCAAGGAAATGGAATACGACAGTTCTGGGCAGAGGGGACATCTGGGCAGAAGCAGAGAGGCAGGTAGGGTGTGGCTCCTGAGAAAGGCTGGCGCCTCGGAGGTGACTGGAGCATCTCCAGGAGAGATGGGGCCCAATTGTGCTCAGCCTTAAAGGCTTATTGAAGAATTTGGTCTTTGGCTGAAGAGCGATGGGTTCTGCAGCGATACGGTGGCAGGGCTGGACCTGCTCTCCAGCGGCTGAATGAGGGAGTGGGGGCTCCCAGGCCGGGCGGGTGTGGAGGCGGTTCTGGGAGGCAGAGACATCTCGACTAGCAAGGTTGCCGCAGCCTCCTGGGTCGTGGCACTACAGTTTCTCCAAATTTAGATCGCAAGTTCCCTTGCAAGGGAGAAAGCCAAGACAGGCTGGCAGAAGCTGGGGCCGCCTGGTCACGAGGAGTTCTTACCTCTGTGGCCGCCTTGGCCCTTTCCCCACAGAGTCTCACCATGTACCCACGGAGGATGAAGGCGGGGATGAGCACCCGACTCAGGACAGGGAAACCGAGGCAAAGGGAGAAGAGTGACTTGCCAAGGACATATAGTGAGATGCAGGCTGCAGCTGAGCAGCCTCAGGCTTAGTCAGTGCAGCCCTGGGCTCCATGGGCGGCAGGTCTTGGCCTCAGTCCTTGTCCCCTCCATCCTGAGCCTCGTCCCCGTGGAGGGGCGCTAGGCAGTCCTGATTCATGGCCTCCTTCTCAGATTCCACCAGGGGCCCCATGCCTTCCCCAGGGAGTCCATTTGGGACACCTCCGTCAGCCTCCATCATTTTCTTCAGGTTCCGCTTGAAGAATCCAACCTGCAGGAAGACAAACATGGAGGGAGTGCAAGTCCAATCTCCTCTGCAAGGAGCAAAGGCACTTGGTGTACATAAGTAATCACATATGCCTGGCCCACAATAGGGAGTCCTGCCTGTCTTGTACATTGCTGTGTCTGATGCATGGAGTCCGCTACAAAGCCTCTGTCCAAGCTGGATGTGGTGGCTCCGATCTGCAATCCCAGCACTCAAGAGGCAGAGGCGGAAGGAGTTTGAGGCCAGTTTGAGCAATTTAGTGACATTTTGTTTTAGAGAACAACAACAACAAAAAGCCAAAAAATCACCTCTCCCTTTTTAATTTTAGGTAGCTTCTCTCTCTGCATGTGTACGTGTGTGTGTGTGTGCTGGGGCTTGAACTCAGAACCTGGGTGCTGCCCCTTAACTTTTTCACTCAAGGCTGGCACTCAACCACTTGAGCCACAGCTCCACCTCCACCTTTTGGTACTTAATTGGAAATAACTCTCACGAACTTTCCTGCCCGGGCTGGCTTTGAACTGCGATCCTCAGGTCTCATTTTCCTGAGCAGCTAGGGTTATAGGCGTGAGCCACCAATGTCTGGATATGTTTGAGGTTATTACACAGAATATCTGCCCTCCATTCTTTTTTATCTCTAACTTCTACTCCTCCTTCCAATTCCAGCTCAGATGCCACCTCTCCCCGGAGGTCTTCCAGGGCCTCTTCTGCTTGAGTCAGGCTGAGTCCAGAGTGCACAGGCAGCCCTCCTTGCGTTTGCACCTAGCAGTGTTCCCCTTCACAGTGTGGTCTTCGTCCCTACAGGGACCACGTACGTGTATGCTACGGGCTGCCTTTGCAGGTCCGCATCTGGCATTAGGTGGCATTCCCTTCCTTTCCTCTCCCAGAACTGAATCCTGGCTGCCAGGATGGGCAGTGGTGGAAAAGCCTCGCTTGCTCTTTGAGTCTCCCAGGCTTTGTCTTGAGAAGGACCGGTACAGTGAGACCCATTCTCTCATGTTCCCTGGCCTTGGTACTCTCCTCCCTGGCTCCTGCCAGTGCCCAACTGGCCTCGTTGTGCTGGCAATACTCAGTCCCCCTGGCAGTTCTTACCTTGTAGAGCACCAGGAAAATCAGCAGCAGCAGCACCAACCCCCCGATGCCACTCAGCACATAGAGATGGAGCATCGCCTTCTCGTGCACCACGTCCACCTTCATGAGGACCTGGGGGAGAGCCCCAAGTGTACAGGGAAGAACTGGCCCACCCCTAGAAACCCCTGTGCCTGGACCCACCCCTCACCCCCAGCCCAGGTCTCAGGATAACTATCTGGGCTGTACCACAGCATCGAACTCTGGCTGTGGACCAGGGCATTGCTCACGGTGGTTACTACCATGACTTGATACAAATGGGCCCTAAGACTTCGTGACTTCCTAATAGCCCCATGATAAACTGCTGAGCTCATTTCTATCGGTGCTGTGGCTCACACCTGGAATCATAGTTATTCAGGAAGCTAAAATCTGTGGATTGTGGTTTGAAGCTAGCCCAGGCAGAAAAGTCTATGAGTCTCTAATATCCACTTAGCCAGCAAAAAGCTAAAAGTGGAGTTATGTCTTAAGTGGTAGGATGCCGGCCTTGGGCGGAAAAACCTAAGGGACAGCGCCCAGGCCCTAAGTTTAAGTCCCAGTACTGGCTGGCTGGCACACACACACAGACACACAGACACACAGACACAGACACAGACACACACACAGACACAGACACACACACAGACACAGACACACACACACACACACACACACACACACACACACACACAGAGTTTTCTGCTTATCTTTCTTCTGCCAGCTAGCCTGAGCTTCCTGCTTTCCCTCCACTCTGGGGCTCCGGGCTTGCTGCCTGTACAGAGCAGCCCTCTCCGCACTGACCGTGGGGCTGGTGGCTGGGTGCTCAGCTTCTCTAGGGCTCATCTTTAGCTGACCCCTGAGGCGCAGCGCCTCACCGGCGGTTTGCCCCCACGGGGGTGAGGCTTCCTCATGGCCCACAGTGCTGACTTGGGGAAGTTCCAGCCTTCCTTTTTCCCAGTTATCTCCCCCATACAAGCCCTTCTCGGGGCTCCTGAGACACTCTGCCACCTGTCCCGGGCTTCAAGGCGAGGGCTACCTGTGCCTGGGCGGCCTTGCTGCCGTACAGATGGAAATGCTTGCTGCTGTTGAAGGAGATGGAGAGGGAGCTGCAGAGGCTGAGCATGGAGGAGGCCTGTGGGCAGAGTGGGGAGGTATCAGGATGGGGTCCCATGAACTTATGCCCTCCTCCATGCAGTGTGTGTGTGTGTGTGTGTGTGTGTGTGGTGTGTGTGTGTGTGTGTGTGTGTGTGTGTGGTGTCCAATGGAACAACCTGTGGCATTCTAATGTACCATTCTCCATTCATGGTGAGAAGTTTCCCCATAGGTACCTCCCACGGGGCGCAGAGCGCACACCTGCTATCCCAGCACAAGACGGCTGAAATCAGCCAAGGCTACATAGCAAGATTCTGTCTCAAAACAAAACAAAACCGATCTGCAGGCCCACAAAACCAACCTGGCACATTTCAAGCAAATCACAGTTCTTTCATCTGCAACTGTATCTACTTGGAGATTTTTTTTTTCATCAGGATAATACAGAAAAATGGGGTGACTTCCCAACCACTTCCCATTAGCAGCTTCAAGCAGATGCTACCTCAATGTCCTCCACCAGCTCCACGGTGCCCATCACATGCACAAGGATCTCAGGCCTGAAGGCAACGAGGCAGCGGAATGCAGCTCCAGGGAGACAAGGCTAGGAGCAGAGGAGTCAGAGCCCAGTCGTTTCCCCCCCTCCCCACTCCCCTCCCCCCTCACCGCCCACTGCTGCCCCCAGTGCTCACACCCCCATACCTCGGACACATTGGCTGGTATTCGCAGATCCTCATGAAAGCAGGTAACAGGAGGTTCCTAGGAATGGGGGGGATCCAGTTGGCTCCAAAGGCCTCTTCTCACCCCAGATAATACCAGGGTGACCCAGTTTTCCTCCCTTCGTTGAGTCTATGAGATTCTGATCCATCCACCTTCCTGGATCAGCCCCCTCCCTTCCTGGCTGGTCTCCCCCGCTTTTCTGGGTGGCACTCACCATCTGCACTCTCCAGGTGTGAGTGATGGGCCCACCACTATCCAGCTGTGGCACCCGCACCAAGGCTTCCAGGAGGGGCATACTGTGGTCGTGGACAGAAGGCTGAATCCGTACCTGGCACAGAAGACAGAGAATAATTCAGGGGCTGGTGGCTCACCTTAATCCTAGTGTCTGAGGAGGCTGAGATTTTAGGATTACAGTTCAAAGCCAGCCTGGGCAGGAAAGTCGGTGAGACTCTTATTTCCAATTAATCATTGAAAAAAAAAAAAAAAAAGCCTGGCCTAGAAATATGGCTTAGTCGCAAGAGTGCTTGCCTCGTATACATGAAGCCCTGGGTTCGATTCCCCAGCACCACATATATAGAAAATGGTCAGAAGTGGTGCTGTGGCTCACATGGTAATGGTAGAGTGCTAGCCTTGAGCAAAAAAGCTGAGGACAGTGCCCAGGCCCTAAGTTCAGGCCCCAGGATTGGCACCAAAAAAAAATCTGGAAGTGGAGTTGTGGTTCGAGTGGCACCAGCCTTGAGCAATAAACTAAGGAACAGTGCCCAGACTTTGAGTTCCAGCCCCAGGAGTGGCACAAAACAAAAACCAGACTGTAGAGTCCGAATGTCAGCCACTCCAACTGCCTCCCATTCCGTGGGCCCTGGGGTCTTCCATGGTTGAGGTGCTAGGCACGGCCAGGAAGTGCCCACAAAGAGCACACCTGCCTCCACCCTCACAGGCTTCCATGTGACAGCCCTCACCCATCTTGCAAGTTCCTCTCCCCTCCTATTTCTTCCTCTAAATGTCTGGCTGATGCCCCAAAGACGGGGCATCTCTTGCCTAGGTCCCACGGCATGGAGTCTGCCCCGCTTAGGACAGGCAAGGGGCTGCTGTGCCTGCAGCTTCCAGAGGACGGCCATGTCTGAGGTCTTCTCTGCCTCCTGCTTGCTACCGTACCCAGCTGGTAGGGTCACTTTTCTTTTTGTTTGGAGCTGGGATTGAACCAAGGCTTTGTACACGCTAAGCATTTGATCCACCACTGAGATAAATCTCCAGCCAAAAAGGAGCTCTTTTTTTTGTTTTCTTGTTTTTTTGTTTTTTTGGCCAGTCCTGGGCTTGGACTCAGGGCCTGAGCACTGTCCCTGGCTTCTTTTTGCTCAAGGCTAGCACTCTGCCACTTGAGCCACAGTGCCACTTCTGGCCATTTTCTGTATATGTGGTGCTGGGGAATTGAACCCAGGGTCTCATGTATACGAGGCAAGCACCCTTGCCACTAGGCCATATCCCCAGCCCCAAAAAGGAGCTTTTTGAATGAATGAACAAACGAATGCATGCATGAATATTTAACAAGATGCAAAGATTAGTTGTACAATGCAGGTTAGGAAAGACTTACTTTGGCAACTGCAATGAATCAAGAGCCATTTCCTGATTTCTTTTTCGTCCTCCCTCCCTCCCTCCCACCCTCCCTCTCTCCCTCCCTTCCTTCCTTCTTTTCTTCTACCCATCCTTCTTTCCTTCCTTCCTTCTCTCCCTCACTCTGTCTGTCTGTCTCTCTCTTTCACTGGTTTGGGGGCTTGAACTCTGGGCCTGGGCACTGTCCCTAAGCTTTTATGCTCTAGGTTAGAGGCACAGCTCTACTTCTGGCTTTTTGTTGATTAATTGAAAATAAGAGTCTCAGGAACATAAAGACACAATGCCTATGTACACCTAACCATATAAAATAATATTTATTGAAATGGACTCCAAGAAATGGAAACAATAGGTTTTTCTTTGTTGAGAGAGAGAGACACCAATGGACTTTCCTGCCCAGATTGGCTTCAAACTTTGATCCTTAAATCTCGACTTTCTGAGTAGCTAGGATTACAGGCATGAGCCACAGACACCTGGCTCCTGAGCACTTTTTAAAAAAAATAACTAAGTTATCTGTGCCATGACTAGGAGAGCTAGAAATGTGTGCGAAAGTGGTGCAGACATAACACAGACATGTACTAGAGAGGTCAAGCTGGGAAATGTACATTCAGTTTGAAGGGCTTTGTTGTTTATTCATCCAATACACATTTGTGAGCATTTTTGGGGGCTGGGGGACTTGAACTCAGGGCCTGGGCACCGTCCCTAGGTTTTTTGCTCAAGGCTAGTGCTCTACCACTTTGAGCCACAGTGCCACTTCTGGTTTTCTGGTGGTTACTAGACATGACTCTCACAGATTTTTTCCTACCCAGACTGGCTTTAACTTGTGATCCTCAGATCTCAGCCTCCTGAGTAGCTAGGATGACAGGTATGAGCCACCTGTGTCCAGTTGTTTGTGAGCATTTTAAACATCAGTCAGTTGATAAGCCCTAATGTTAGAGGCAGAAGGTGAAGTGAACTATGAGCAATGGGTCAGAGTCTTTGAGATGAGGAGGGGTTGAATGTGCAGGAGAGATAGGGGGGTGCCAGGGCAGCTCGAGGCTCACCCAGCATCACTAATCATACTTCATGAGAAAAGGCAGAGCACGACTGTGGAGGTCAAGTTCACGGATCTGGATTCTCAAAAGCTGCCCTCCTCTTTCATGACCAGTACACTGCACAAAGTTCTTGTGTATATGAGAGGCACACCAAGGCCTGTCTTATGGAACTGCACAGGATGCTGTGGGAAATGTGGGGGTGACCATGTGGTGTAGGGGCTACATCTACAAAGCACCAGGCACAGAACGTGGGGGGTGGGTGTGAACATCAGGGGACCCAGTACTTAGTAGAGGACTTGAAATAAAACAGAAGCTCAAAATGTTTGGATAAAAACCTAGGTTCAGCCAGGTGCTGGTGGCTCATACTTGTAATCAGAGCTACCCAGGAGGCTGAGATTTGAGGATCATGGTTCAAAGCCAGCCTGGGCAGAAAAGTCCGTGAAACTCCTATGTCCAATGAACCACCAGAAAACTAGAAGTAGTGCTATGGCTCAAAGTGGTAGAGTGCTAGCTTGTGAGTTCAAACCCCACAACTGAAAAAAAATGAAACAAAACAAAACAACCCCTATGTTCTAGCTGGACATCTGTGGCTCACTCCCATAATCCTAGCTACTCAGGAAGCAGAGATCTGAGGATAAGGGCTCAAAGCCAGCCTAGGCAGGCAAGTCCTTAAGACTCTCATCTCCAATTAGAGACACACACACACACACACACACACACACACACACACACACACAATGAGAGTAGAGCTCTGGCTCAAGTGGTAGAACACTAGTTGTGAGCATGAGAATTCTTAGGAACAGCACCTAGGCCCTGAGTTCAAGCCCCAGGACCAGTGGACTAGCACAATGAATAAATAAATACACACAAAAAACCTAGGTTCATCAGCTGGGAATATGGTTTAGCAGTAGAGTGCTTCCCTAGCATGCATGAAGCCCTGGGTTCAATTCCTCAGTACCACATAAACAGAAAAGGCTAGAAGTGGTGCTATGGCTCAAGTGGGAGAGTGCTAGCCTTGAGCAAAAGAAGTTCAGGGACAGTGCGCAGGCCCTGAGTTCAAGGCTCAGGACTGGCAAAAAAAAAAAAAAAACCACAAAAAAAACAAAAAACCCTAGGTTCGAGGGCTGGGAATGTGGCTCAAGTGGTAGAGTACCTGCCTAGAAAGCAGGAGGCCCTCAGTTCAAATCTCCATAAAGCTCCTCCACCATTGAGGTTCATACCTGGTAGATATGCTGGACTTGGTGGATCTTGGGACCTTTGGAGGTGAAGCTGATGTACAGTGTGGAGTTCTCCTGGCTGTGGAGAGAGAAGGGCAGAGACAGACGGTAGCAGAGATGGCAACAGGGACTCCAGGAAAGCTAGGAGCTGCCAGCTGTGGGCTGTGGGTCACACAGGCACCATCTCAGTCCTTTGGAATCTAAGTCCCATAAAGGGGCAGCACTGAAGCCTGGGGATGGGCCGAGCCTGAAAACTGCATCCTCCCTCTGGCATGCTACCTAACGGCTTCTCCATCTTCTGGTCTTTGCCTCCCTCTCCCCCAGCACCCTTCCAGCTGATCTTCCTGACACAATTCTCATCTTCTGCTCACTGGCTCAGCACCTGACCTTGCTCCATGCTTTCTGCCAGGTCAGTTCCAAGCCCCAAGTCAAGGCGGGCTACCTTCCCACTGCTTATCCACCTGTGCCCTCAGCGAATATGCATGCTCCTTACCCTCATACCCTTCTTCCTGTCCCTATCATTCAGACCCCAGGCCAACCTCCACCTTCTCCACAAAACTCTCATCTCTTCTTTTATATTTTTGCTGATTGTGGGGCTTGAATTCAGGGCCTGGGCACTGTCCTTGACCTTTTTTTGCTCAAGGCCAGTGCTGTACCACTTGGGCCACAACTCCAAGTTTTCTGGTGGTTCATTGGAAATAAGAGTCTCATGGACTTTCCTGCTTAGGCTGGCTTCGAACCACGATCTTCAGTCTTCAGCCTCCCGAGTAGCTAGGATTACAGGCATAAGCCACCAGCACCCAGCTCAGGCTCTAATTTTTTTCTCAATATCATTCCACTTGGCTGAGCTCAGACACTGTCTCTGTCCTCATCTCACTGAGCCAACTTAAAAAACCCAACACTCGGGCTGGGAGTATGGCCTAGTGGCAAGAGTGCTTGCCTCCTACACATGAAGCTCTCAGTTCGATTCCCCAGCACCACATATATGGAAAACGGCCAGAGGGGGCGCTGTGGCTCAGGTGGCAGAGTGCTAGCCTTGAGCAAGAAGAGGCCAGGGACAGTGCTCAGGCCCTGAGTCCAAGGCCCAGGACTGGCCAAAAAAAAACAACAAAACAACAACAACAAAAAACCAACACTCTGCTTTCCTGGTTTTCCTTTGCTAGAACATCTCACTAGACACCCCCAGGAGTGCTTCCTGCTAGAGCCTTCGGAGAGTCACCGGTTCTGATTTGGGGCTGTATGACTGGACCTTAAGCTCCAGAGGGCAAGGGTCACTGTGGAAACCTTTCTCCCATCTCCCTAGCACTGCTAGCCGCTAGAGCCATGGAGAGCTTGGCTCACAGCTCTGAGGTCAGACTTAAATGCAGACTTCAGCCTTTCCACACCATGTGACCTTGGGAAAGCATATGCCTTCTCTGAGCGCGTGTTCATTAGGAAGATGAAGAAAGACACAGCTGCTGGGAGGAGTGGAAAGCTCCAGGGACAGCCCGCAGCCAGCCAGTGTGCACATCTAACATGGCTTTTCCTTTCACAGGGGAATGTTACTGACTCAGAGTTCTTAAAGGGCCTCCATCTTTGTAGCTCTGAAGACTTCAGGATGTGTGGCTGGGATCAGTTCTATCTGCCCACTCTTCCAAGCTTGAGCAAAGGAACAGGGCTGAGAGGGGACCCAGGGCGATGAGGCTGGGCCCTGGAGGGGGAGACTGACTGGGAAAAGGGGTGGATGAAGCTCAGACTCACTCTTCAATGAGGATGTTGATGGGGTACAGGACAGGGATGCGGGTGGCAGCCACGTTGTCCTCCAGGAGCCCAGAGTCCTCATTCTGGCTGCAAGGGGGAGGGGGAGGGCAGTGTTAAAAGGGCATGGCCAGGCTGGGAGAGGGCCAAAGCAAGTGCTGGTATGTAGGGCCTGCTTACCAGTGCACAGTGGCAAGGAGCTCCGCAAAGTCCTCCCAGGAGCTGTTTGTCAGAGTGTTAAACATCACTTGCACACCAACCTGGCAGGGCAGGAGAGGGAAGGAAGACATGGGGGCCCAGGTAGGCTCAGGGGCCTCACAGCCCAGCTCAGTCACCAGAATGGAGGTGAACACATAGCAAGTGCTCCCCGCAACACTGGGCTGGTGTTTCACCCCCATTGTATAGATGAGGAGAAGTGAGGCTAAAGAGAGTCAGGCCATGTGTGAATGAATAACCAGTCCCAGATTTGTCTGAGGCCCAAATCCGGACTCTGACACCAGACACAAAGCAGTTCATGGGGTGGGGAGGGCCCTTCCTGGCCAACCACCTGCTCCCTCCTCAGAGCCAAAAACTCCCTTCCCCCACCCGCTGTGGCTGAAGGCTCCCAGGGAAGGAGAGGCAGCGCTTACCAAGCTGCCTGCTTTGAAGATGGGAGAGCTCACATTGCATGAGAGCATCTTGGTCAGGAGCCCGGCTTCCTCAGGACGCTCCTCACAGTTTATAGGTACCTGGCTGTGTGGCTGGAAGCAGAAAGAACAGGGACTTGTCCGTGGACAGGACTCAGAGGCCATGAGCCCTCCTGCAGGGGTCTGTCCCTGTCAGGAACGTTCGTAGAGAAGCAAATCAAACAACCAGGGGCACAGTGGGGCACAGTGGCACGCATATACAGTTCTGGCTACTTGAGAGGCAGAGGTAGGAGGATCACTGGAGTCTAGGAGTTTGAGGCCAGGCTAGGTAACATAGGGAAACACTGTCTAAAATAAATAAATAAATAAAACAAAATGGAAAAAAAAAGGGGGGGGCTGGGGATATGGCCTAGTGGCAAGAGTGCCTGCCTCATATACATGAGGCCCTGGGTTCGATTCCCCAGCACCACATATACAGAAAATGGCCAGAAGTGGCGCTGTGGCTCAAGTGGCAGAGTGCTAGCCTTGAGCAAAAAGAAGCCAGGGACAGTGCTCAGGCCCTAAGTCCAAGCCCCAGGACTGGCAAAAAAAACGGAAAAAAAACTTTAAACTGCATAAAATAAGCTAGGCACAAAAGACAAATACTGTATCATTCTGTTCATATAAACTACCTAGCAAATGCCAATTCACAGGAATAGAAAGTAGATTAGAGGTTATAGGGACAGAGGCAGGAAGTGAGGAGACACTGCTTTAAGAATTTGGAGTGATCTAAACATTCTGGAAATAGATAGCTGTACAACCATGTAGGTATACTCAATGCCTAATGAGCTGCAGGCTTAGGGACTGTTTAAATGGTAACATTTATATTACATTATGTTAAGTGATGACATTGGCTGGGAATGTGGCTTAGTGGTAGAGTGCTTGCCTAGCATGCATGAAGCTCTGGGTTCAATTCCTCAGTACTACATAAACAAATAAGCCAGAAGTGGCACTGTGGCTCAAGTGGTAGAGTGCGAGTCTTGAGCAAAAAGAAGCTCAAGGACAGTGCCCAGGCCCTGAGTTCAAGGACAGGAAAAAAAAAAAACAAAATGAAATAAATGATCACATTTATATAACATCACAACTCGGGATCTAGGCTCTGTCCCTGAGTTTGTTTGCTCAAGGCTAGCTCCACTAGTTGAGATGTAGCTCCACTTCTGGATTCTTGATGAATAATTAGAGATAGAGTCTCATAGCCTTCCCTGCCCAGACTGGCTTGGAACTGTGATTCTCAGATCTCAGCCTCCTGAGTTTCTAGGGTTACAGGTGTGAGCAATTAGCATAATAGAAATTTGAATTCAAGGCCTTCTGCTTGCTAAGTAAATGTTCTACTGCATAAGTCACACATCTGAAGTGTGTGTGTGTGTGTGTGTGTGTGTGTGTGTGTGTGTGTGTGTGTGTAACTATATGAAATTATACAATGGAAATAAGAAGGAAAAACACCAAAAGATTAAAAGTAGTCATTTCTGGGCTACAGACTTAGAGTAGTGGTAGAACATTTTCCTAGTATGTGCAAGACTCCTAGCCTACAAAATAAACAAATTAGTAAATAAATAATAAATAAATAAATAAAGGTGTCTTTTTTTTTTTGCCAAACCTGGGGCTTGAACTCAGGGTCTGGATGCTGTCCTCCCTTAGCTTTTTGCTCAAGGATGGTGCTCTACACTTGAGATATCCCTCTACTTTTGGCTAGTTAATTGGAAATAAGAGTCTGATGAACTTCTCTGCTCAGGCTGGCTTCAAAGGTGGATTCTTAGTTATCAGTTTCCTGTGTAGTTAGGATTATAGGTATGAGCCACTATTGTGTAGCACTGATCATCCTTTTTTTTTTTTTAAAGATGTCTCACCTTTATAACAATTTAAAAATAAAAGTGACATATACTGCTCGGACACTGGCACCTCTCTGAGGTGGTGTCACTGTATGGCACATTGTCCTTGAACAGGTTCCACAGGCCTCTTTTCGTTAAACTGTGAGTATCCTTTTTTATTTTTGGCCAGTCCTGGGATTTATTTATTTATTTATTTATTTAGCTAGTCCTGGGCCTTGACTCAGGGCCTGAGCACTGTCCCTGGCTTTTTTTTTTTTTCTCAAGGCTAGCACTCTGCCACTTGACCCACAGCACCACTTCTGGCTTTTTCTATATATGTGGTGCTTGGGAATCGAACCCAGGGCTTCATGTATACGAGGCGAGCACTCTTGCCACTAGGCCATATTCCCAGCCCCCAGTCCTGGAATTTAAACTCAGGGCCTGAGCACTGTTCCTGGCTTCTTTTGCTCAAGGCTAGCACTCTACCACGTGAGCCATAGCACCACTTCCAGTCTTTTCTGTTTATGTGGTGCTGAGGAATCGAACCCAGGGCTTCATGCATGCTAAACAAACACTCTGCCACTAAGCCACATTCCCAGCCCCTATCCCCACTTTTTCATTGTGGATCTAAGAAGGTAAGCTGTGGGCCTCAGCGCACAGAACTTAAGGGCATGGCCCTCAGATCTCTGCATACCCAACTCTGCCCTGGCTGCCTGAGGTCCAAGGAGGCAGCAGGGCCCCAGCAGGAATCTCAGCACCAGCGGCTTCCTGGCTCACCTTGAGCACTTCTGCCTTGCGGAAGGATAGGCCACTCGGGAACTCCAGGACTAGCTGGACCCAATAGGCATCTTCTCCCTGGTTACTCAGCACCCACTCTACATCCAGGCTCGCAGAGGGTGTCAGAGGCAGGGATCTGGATCTGCAGAGGCAAGATAAAGCAAGCAGGAATGAGGTAGGCACTCCAGAATCAAAGGACTGACAGACACCAAAAACCAGCTCCTGTGTACACATCTCATCATAAGGACTCCAATTTATTCCTTTGGAGTTTGTTGTTGATGTTTTGCTGATCCCGAGGCTTGAACTCTGGGCCTGAGCGCTGTCCCTGAGCCTCTCTGTGCTCATGGGGCTTAAACTCAGGGTCTGGGTACTGTCCTTGAACTCTTTTGCTCAAGGCTAGCACTCTACCACTTTGAGCCACAGCTCCATTTCCAGTTTTCGGGTGGTTAATTGGAGATAAGAGTCTCACAGACTTTCCTGCCTGGGTTCGCTTTGAAACACAATCCTCAGATCTCAGCCTCCTGAGTAGCTAGGATTACAGGTGTGAGCCACCAGTGCCCAGCTGAACTTATTCCTTTGTTTGTGTGTGTGTGATGTTGAGATTTGAACTCAGAGCTTTGTGCTTGCTAGGCAGGCAATCTACCACATGAGCTTGACCTCTATCCCCTTTTTGTCTTATTTTTTTCAAATAGGGAATTCCATTTTTTTGCCCAGGTCATCCTACACTACAGTTCTCCTACCCATGCCTCACATGTAGCAGGGACTGTAGATGTATACTACCCCACCTGGCCTGAGAATGGTGTTTTTCAGAGGGAAACTGAGGCCCGGAGAGGGAGGTGGTATACCCTGCTGACATATTCAGGGGGTAGAGAGGTAGGTAGAGAGAACTTGAATCCAGAGTTCTTTTTGGCAGCCTCAGGAACCAGTACCTAATTGAGAGGTGGAAGCCCTACAGACCTGGCAGGCAAGGACAGTGCCAAATTCGCTTCACACTTCTTATCCTCCCCACAGTTCTTCTCAAAAGGGATCTGAAAGTCAAGAACACAGACTGGGAGACTCAGGCTCAGACCAACAGGGGCCAAGCTAGACTGAGCCTGAATCTGCCCCCCAACCCCTGCTCCGCCCAACGACCAAATTCAGAGTCTTGAAATTGCCAGGCAAGTGCTCTTCCACTGAGCTAAACCCCAAACTCTGCCCTTTTCTTACCTCTATGATTTCAGAGTGTGGCCCGGGTCTCAGAATGGGCTGCATGTCTTTGATCTGAATAAGGAGAGACAGGAGAGCTCTGCTGAAGTCATAGGCCTCAGGAAGAGGAAAGCTGGAACACCTACAGCCTTACCCCTAAGAGCCAACATGGCCACAGGGCTGGCCCTGCTCTCCCACCTGTGCCCAGGCCACGGGTGCTCCTCTCTGGTGGTAGTACCAGGGGAGGCAGAGGCTTGGCATGCCCTACTTGCTCCCATGGGAAGGCCCTTTATTCTAAGGGTAATAAGACCCTAGAAAGCTTTATGGGTTACCAGTTGGTATATTCTAGAAAGACTCCAGCCTCCTCTGCCTTCAGGCCACTGGCCAGGCAGTCTCCAGACCCTTGTTGAGGGGCTCTTGTTAGTGGTCTCTGCTGACTCCTCCCTGTGACCCTCAACACTGACACTCAGCGCTCCATCACTCCATGAAAAATGGGTCTTGAACTTGCTCAGCCATCTTTCTGCCAGAAGCGAGGTCCACCTGACCATTTCCCTTGACCCCTTCTCCCTCTCGGTCCCTTCTCTAGCTAGCCAAAATCTACCCCCTTTCCAAGAGCCAGAACCAAGGGCACTTTCCCAGGAAGTCTTTTTAACTTAGACTGTGACTACACGTCTATCTTCCCTGAGCTTCGACACTGCGTAGTTTGCCTTTGCATTAGTGCCTGTGGCAGGACCAGGGTCTCTACACCTTCTTTCTCAGCTCTTTAAAACAGAACTACTACTTTTTGTCTAATGGAATACCCACACAGACAGCCTCACCCAGACAGCCTCCAACTTAGCAGGGAACAATCACGTGGCTAAGTTCTGACCCATGAGATGTTAGTGAAAGTGTTAAGGTGGGGTATTTAGGGGGTACTGTTCTTCTGCCCTCCAGTACACACATGAAGGCTAGAGCCTGAGCAGCCAGAGGCACACACAGGTGGAGAAGCAGGAAGCCAAGGCTGCTGATTTAGAGCAGTAAGCGATCTAGGCAGGAAGACAGGGCCCCACTCGTTTAGTACACATGGGGTTAGTAGGACTCAGCCCACCCACTGGTCTGTCTTTGGTGTGGCTTTGTTGCAACAGAGGCAAAGCTGATTGGCTGCAACAGAAACCACGTGGCCTGCCGAGCCCACAGCATTACTATAAGGCTCTTTCCAGGCAAAATCTGCCAACCCTGACTTAGGGGCATAGAACTGCCATGCCTGCTTATCCCTGGCCTTTTATAGAAAAGACAGACTTTCATTTCTTTATTTATTTTTGTTTTTGTACTGGTACTAGGGCTTGAACTCAGAGCCTTGCATTCCCACCTGCTTTTTCACTCAAGGCTGGAGCACTGTCGTTTGAAGCTCCATTACTGGATTTTTTGCTAATTAATTGGAGGTAAGATTTTATGGACTTTTCTGCCCATGCTGGCTTTGAAGTGGGATCCTCAGATCTCAGCTTCCTACGTAACTAGGATGCCAGGCGTGAGCCATTGGCACCTGACAAGGCAGACTTTTGAAAACCAGGGCTCAGTCAGTGTTGTCCCTCCTTACTGTGCCAGCACCCCGATGCTGAATACACATGGGCAAGGATGCTAATCAAGATGCCCTGCTTCCCACCAATAAGGAAGGGCTTGAGCCTAGAGCTAGGCCTTGTAAAGTTCTATCTCTGGAATTTACGTTGAGAAATGAGCACTCTTTGGGGCTGCAGTGGGGCAAGGGCCTGGAGCAGGTTCACTGAAGGGACCAAGAGAACCTGCCATCATCAACTATTCCCTTCCTTCCTAAAGTTGCTCTTTCAAACTTTATTTGTTTGTTTATTTTTTGCGCCAGTACTGGGGCTTGAACTCAGGGTCTCCCACTCTTGCTTAGATTTTTCACTCAATGCTGATGCTCTGCCACTTTGGGCTTTTTCTTGGTCAGTTGGAGATAAGTCTTACTTTTCTGCCAGATCTAGCTTCAAACTCTGATCCTCAGACTACTGCCTCCTGAGTAGCTAGGCTTACAGGAGTGAGCCACCAGCACCTAGTTCAAATTCCGTTTTTTTTTTTCATTTGTTTGGTTTTTTGCTAGTCCTGGGCCTTGGACTCAGGGCCTGAGCACTGTCCCTGGTTTCTTTTTGCTCAAGGCTAGCACTCTGCCACTTGAGCCACAGCGCCACTTCTGGCTTTTTCTATTTATGTGGTGCTGAGGAATCGAACCTGGCTTCAGGTATACAAGACGAGCACTCTTGCCACTAGGCCATATTCCCAGCCCTCAAATTCCTTTTAAATGCAAATTCCTAAAAATCTTTTTCCTGATTATTTATGCCATATTTAGTTTCTGTTGATTATAGTCAAAGAGTCATGCATAATACATCACTTCTCCACAAATGAAATTTCTACTTTGCTCTAGTGTCCCTTGAGTATTCAGCCAATCCCTTCTTACCATGGCTGGGTCCCCCGGTGTCTCTTCATCTTCCAGCAGAGAGAAATTCAGAGAGACGTTGATGGGGGAGATGAGATCTTGAATGCAGACCTGAGGATGAGAAGAATACAACCCATATCATGTCTAGCCTTTACATAGTTCCAGCTGAGGGTCTGCCTTGTCTGCATCTTACCAACAATGAAATTCTAAGACTTAGCTAAGGCCTTATTGGTAGAGAACATTTTTTCACTACTTGCTTGCAATGAAAATACATCTACAACAGATCAGGTATTTATACTGTGCCCTGTGATACTTCTCAGCATAAACTTCTGTTCTTCAGCTCCAGTTCTGTGGCAGATATCACTAGTCAATCCCAGCACTATTTCTCATTTAGTCCTAATGAGAATCCTGAATCTTTGCCAAACTGTTCTAGGCATACATCATCAAAGTTTGCAAAATAATATTCCAGAAAACTAGACTAAACTAGTTTACTATCCTAAAATACTACTTTCCTTAGGGTGTGTGGGGGAGGGGTCCTGGCCCCAGTAATGGCTTTCTTTTTTAAAGCTTCAAGCTAAATGCCAGTGGCTCATGCCTGTAATCCTAGCTACTCAGGAGGCTGAGATCTGGGAATCATGGTTTGAAGCCAGCAGGGGCAGGAAAGTCCATGAGACTCTTTTGTTTTTTGTTTTTTGTTTTCTTCTTTGGCCATCCTAGGGCTTAGACTCAGGGCCTGAGCACTGTCCCTGGCTTCTTTTTTTGCTCCACTTAAGCCACAGCACCACATCTGGCCTTTTCTGTGTATGTGGTGCTGAGGAATCAAACCCAGGGCTTCATGTATACGAAGTGAGCACTCTACCACTAGGCCACATTCCCAGCCCCCATGAGACTCTTATCTTTAATTAACCACTAAAAAAGTCACAAGTAGAATTATGGCTTAAGTGGTAGAGCACTAGCCTTGAGCAAAACAAACAAACAAACAAAAAAAAAACAGCTCATGGACAGCACTCAGGTCCTGAGTTCAAGCCCTATGATCAGCAACACACACATACACACACACATCCCTATGTGAATACAGTAAAGCCTATTTTAATAAAGGGCACTAAAGGCGTTATCCCTACAATTGTACAACAGAGGAAATGGCAAATGCAGAGAGATGGATGAGGCCTGTCACCCGGCAGGACAGGGATAGAGCCGAGCCCTGTACTGCTTGTGGCTGGGGTACAGACTTTCCCAAAGCTCCAGCACTAGCTTCCTTACTGGGAAGTGAAACCAGAACTCCTGGCAGGACTTGGTTGGGGTGACAGCTGTGTTCACGCTGAGATGGTTTCCACCTCCTGGGAACAGCCCTCGGCTCCTCATCCGATGTCCATCCAGCTGCAGGGTGTAGGTGAGATTGGCAAGCAGGCGACCTAGGTGTGGTGAAAGGTACAGGATGTGAACGGTGACAGAGTACTGGGGCTACAGGCGGGGCTGTAGGAAGCAAGAAGACAGTCCTGACCTTGGAACTGGGGCATGAGAGATTTCATCTGGAAGCAGACCGTAAGATTAACGCCTTCCTTCTTCTTGGGACTGGCCAGGTGGGAACACTCCACCTCGTGCACCGGGACCTCGGCTGGGAAGAAGGACATCTCAGTGATGATGTCCACCACGGGCCGGGAGCTGGAGGGCAGCAAAATGTCACATCTTTCTTTTGTTCTCCATTGCACACTCAGCCCTGGGCTCTGTCCAACAGAGTCCAAAGGCCTGTCCTTCCTGCAAGCCGACCTCCTCTCAACCACAGCAACCATGGAGACAGTCCATCTGAGATCCCTGCTTCACTACTAGCAGCCTTGTGATCCACTGGCCATAAATAAGAGTGATTTTTTTTTGGGGGGGGTGGGGGGCCAGGTGCAGTGGCTCATGCCTGCTAGCCACGTCTGCTACTTCAAGACAGAACAGGAGGGTGATGGTTCGAGATCAGCCCAGGCAAAAAGTTAGCAAGACCCCTCACCCCCCCCCCCACCATCTCAATCAGTTTGTTAGGTGTGGTGGCATGTAACTATCAACCCAGCTATGCAGGCAGAGGAGGACTGTCTAAGGCTGGCCCAGTCAAAAATGCAAGATCCTATCTGAAAAATAAAGTCAAGAAGGATTTGGGGCATGGCTCAAATGGCAGAACATTTGCTCAGATTTTAAACCCAAGTATTAACCCCCAATTAAACCTTTATAAAAAGAAATTATAGGGGTTGGGACCGAAGCTGTTTCTATGCTTGTTGAGAATGCATAAGGCACTAGGATTGATTCCCAGCACTGCAAAAATTTAAAAATTAATAATAGCCAGACACTAGTGGCTCACGCCTGTCATCCTAGCTACTCAGGAGACTGAGATCTGAGGATTGCAGTTCAAAGCCAGCTCAGGCGGGAAAGTCTGTGAGACCCTTATTTCAAATAAACTACTCAGAAAAAGCCAGAAGTGTTGTTGTGGCTCAAGTGGTAGAGCTAAACTTGGGGGGGGGGGAATGAATCCCAGGGACAGTGCCCAGGCCCTGAGTTCAAGCCCTAGGACCAGTATAAAAGAAAAACAAAGCTAATAATATAGAGGGGCTAATATATGAGGGGCTTCATATATATAGCCATCTAATAAGGCTACAGGATGTTTAGGATAAAATTGAGCCTATTGGTTATCTATGCCATACTGGCCTGTCTCTAGTCTTATTTCCTATCCTCCTTGGAAAGAATGTGAGACTCTACTAAGAAAAACAGATTAGGGGCATTGCTCAAGTGGTAGAGAACTTGCTAGATAAATGCAAGGCCCAGAGTTAAAACTACAGTATCTCTAGAAAAAAAGCAAATGCACAGCACATAATCAGTAATCAGATGTCGTCAACACTTAAAATACATGGAAACTCAGGACTACAGATTCTAACAGCATGTGGTATGAGGAGATTTCAGTGTCAGCGAAGCCTGGGCTCTAGTCCTAATTCTATCACTGAGTGGCTGCCATTGAACCAGAACTAAGTCATGACATCTCAATGAACCACCTCCAGGGTCAAGTGAAGACCAAACAGGCAGCTTTGTAAAGCATCTAGTGCAAGCCAGGTACCAGTAGCTCACACCTATAATCCTAGCTACTCAGGAGGTTTGAGATCTAGGGGTCAAGGTTCAAAGCCAGACCAGGCAAGAAAGTCTGTGAGACTCTTATCTCCAATTAACTACCCTAGAGTCAGAAATGGAGCTGTGGTTCAAAGTGGTAGAGCACTAGCATTGAGCACAAAAGCTTAGGGTCAACACCCAGAGTTCAAGTCCTAGAACTGGTTAAAAAAAAAAAAAAGGCATCTAGCACAGTGCCCGGTTCCAACTCAAAGGATGAAAGCTGAGATTCTCAAGGGGCCTTGGAGGAGATGGTGTCTTACCTCAGCAAAATCACCTGGCCCTCTGCCCCTACCGCAACATCTGCCAGGCCATCTCCTCCAAGATCCTTCACCCCGTGGATGGAGCGCCCAAACCACCGAATTCCTGGCAGCATTTGGGACCCCTTGATCCGCTGGGAGCAAGAGAGAAATTCATGCTAAGCTGGGAGACGACAAGATGGAGGCAGAAATCAGGCCCAGGATGGGGCCTGGGCTGGGAGCGTCCAGGTCCCTAGAATGAAGTCTCAGGGTGAAGGAGTAACTTACCTGACTCGGATAGGAGCTGAGCCCACCACGCTGCCCATTGAAGATGTACACAGCCCCCTGGGCCTCCAGAGGAGCTCCCACGGCCACGTCCACCAGCCCATCCCCGTTGATGTCTGTCAGGGCACTGATGGCGGCTCCAAAACGCCCCAGGGGGTGGCCAGCATCACCCTGGAGTTCTGAGACCATCGTAAACTTCAGCTGGGAAGAAGCAAGGAGATGACCAGTCCTACCTCAGGCACAGCAGGAGTCCCCAGAATGCAGTACTGCAAAAGCTAGTCATGAAGAACCCTCAAGCCATGTGGGTGATGGCGCCATCAGAGTAACCAGGTCCAAGTTCAGCCACACCTTGTGCTAACTAAAGTCACCTGTCCTCATTCCCATGTGTAAAGTCCAGTGTATGAGACAATGGAAAGTGATGGACATGACGTCATATACACAAAACTGTTGTTAGCACTGGGCCCTGCATATAGTCCACCTTAAGGCGTGTTTGCTGTTGTTTGTTTGTTTGATCAACCCGTGATCAGACAGGAAAAGCCTCTCAGGATAACTGAGGCCAGTGCCTCTTTCTGCCACTCCCAAGGTCCTGGTTCCCACCTGCTTTCTCTGGAAGATGAACACCCGGCCTCCTCTTTGCTCCCCATAGAACAAGGGGGCTCCAATCAGCAGCAGCTCTGCCTCCCCATCTTGGTCCATGTCAATGCTACACAGCTCCCCGCCAAAATAAGAGCCGATCTGTAGGGAGTGGAAGAACCCACATGAAGGGAGTTGGCAGATTGCCTCCTACCCCTTGGCAGCACCCTGTCCATTTTTCCAATTGCTCGGACGCAGGTTCAAGTCCTAAGTCCACCCTGAAAGCTTATAGGAATTAAAACAAGTTAGGCTCTTGGAGGTCCAGCTTCTTAAGAGTGTGAGATGACCAGGTTTACAGAGGGATTTGTGGGCAACAAATGTGACAGGCCTGCAATGTAGAAGGAGAACAGCTTTTTGAAGGAACGGGAATGGTTCTTGTATCCCCTTGTCTTAGTCTGCCATAGCCCTCGGGCTATGTTTACCTGGGTTCCACTTATTTTCTGGATCTGGATCCAGTGTTGTCCATCTTTTGGCTCTTGGAACAGCAGTACCTGCCCTACATGCTGGTAACGGGGTGCTCCTGCTGCCAGCAGCGATGTGGGTCCTCGGGAAGGCAGCCAGGTCACTGAGTAGCCTGAGAGAGGGTTTAGAAATGCAGAGGACTGGGGCTGGTAGAGTGCTTTGCTTCGCATACTTGAAGCCCCAGGTTCGATCCCTCAGCACCACATATATAGAAAAAGCCAGAAGTGGCCCTGTGGCTCAAGTGGCAGAGTGCTAGCCTTGAGCAAAAAAAAAAAGCCAGGGACAGTGCTCAGGCCCTGAGTTCAATTCCCAGGGCAAAGAAAAAGAAAGAAAGGCAGAGGACTCTGACAGAAGTTAACAGACAGAAGTAAAAGGTCTAAGAAACTGAGCTGAGCTGAGCTGAGGGCTGGGAGTATGGCCTAGTGGCAAGAGTGCTTGCCTCCTACACATGAAGCTCTTGGTTCAATTCCCCAGCACCACATATATGGAAAGCGGCCAGAGGAGGCGCTGTGGCTCAAGTGGCAGAGTGCTAGCCTTGACCAAGAAGAGGCCAGGGACAGTGCTCAAGCCCTGAGTCCAAGGTCCAGGACTGGCTAAAAAGAAAAAAAAAAAGAAAAAAGAAAAAAAAGAAACTGAGCTCAAAATAAAGATGCCTAGAAACAGCCAGAAGGCCTCCTGAGACAGGCTCTGAGCAGCTGGAGTCATGGTCCAAGGTTGCACCCCTCAAACTGTAGACCAAATAAACAAGGCACAGTTCACCTGAGGGCTGGTAAGGGAGAAGGCATGGTCTTTTAAAAAATAATTAAATGAGATGGGGGAAAATGATGAAAGAGGTGATATTGATTAAGATGCATTATAGGCTGGGCATCAGTGGCTCATGCCTGTAATCCTAGCTACTCAGGAGGCTGAGATATGAGGATCATGCTTCAAAGCCAGCCAGGGCAGGAAAGTCCATGAGACTCTTATCTCCAATAAAGTACTCAGAAAAATTTGAGTCCAGGCTAGGCTATACATCCAAACTCTGTAATATTGAAAAAAAAAAAAAAAAAAGCCAGGCACCACTGTGATCACATCTGTGATCCTAGCTACTCAGAAGGCTGAGATCTGAGGATTGAGGTTTGAAGGCAGCCTGGGAAGGAATGCGAGACTCTTATTTCCAATTAACCTGCAACAGTGCCATCATGTGGCAAAAATATGTAATAGCAATCTTGGATTGACTATACTCCTTTATGCTCACCATCAAAAGAACCACTTTGTTTTATTTGCAAAAGGTTTCACTATGCATGTAGCTCAGGCTGGCTTGAAACTCACAACCCTCTTGCCCTACCCTCCTGAGTGCTGGGATCACAGTCTTGTATAACCATACTCAGCTCAAAATAACTTTGTTTGGGGTGGGGAGTGGGGGGAGGTGTTGTACTGGGGTTTGAACTTGGTTTTGGTGCTTTCCAGGTAGTCTACCACTCACAGACTTTCCTGTCTGGGATGGCTTCGAACCATGATCCTAAAATCTCAGCCTCCTAAGTAGTGAGGATTACAAGTGTGAGCCCACCACACCGGCGCCTGGCTTCCATCATTATTTTTAAAGCAAATCTGAGCAATCCTCTGGTCCCTTCAACTATAAGTCAACAGAAAAAAACAAGAGCTCACCCAAATAGCCCTCTTTTGCTTCTTGTGTCAGGGGTTCATTCCCAACAAACATGGCATCCTGCAGGTCTTCCTTCAGGTCCAGAAAGCCCCCAGCCCAGTCCTTGGCTCCAACTGCTCCCACGACACCATGGCCCTGTTCAGGAAAGGAGGTGAGTGGGTCCAAATCCTGCTGAGCCAGCTGCGCCCCTTTGGCATGCTGCCACTCACGTGTTACCTTGCTGAGGTCTGCACTGATCCCGCTGGAGGACAGCTCCATGTTGAAGGATGTCAGGTCCCGTTGGCTGGTGCCTGAGGGACAAGGTAAGGAAGAGGCTGGACCCAAGGAGGCAAGAAGAACATGTTCCCTTGGGAACATGAGGAGGAAGCAAAGGTAGCATGGATCTTAGTACAAAGCATGAATGTGAACCTTGCAGTCAAACAGAAGAGGGGTGTGGCCTAAGGCTGATGGGCTTCCCCCGTGCCCCCCAACAATGCAGGAGTCCCAGCAATCTGAGATGCAGCCCTCGATTTCTGTTCCTACTCGGGCTTCCCATTTCCACAACTGGCAGTCACCTACACACACACACACACACACACACACACACACACACACACACACACTGCCCATCACACCTACAAGAGTGTCTAAGAACCCAGAATCTAGCATGTTTCTGCCAGTGAACTTTCTACCCCAGGCCCTTTGTGGGCTTCTGAATAAAACCTCCCAAACTCTCTCCCAGGGTCTGTCACACACCCTCAATGTCGTAGATCCTCCTTTGCAGTTCTGTGAATAAATTTTTAAGCTTCTCAAATGTGTCCAGAATCTTTACGAACTTCTCAGTGGGTTTGGAGGCAAATTTGTGCAGTGTCTTCTGACTCTGTGTGGTCTTGAATTGATTTCCAATCTGTGAGAGAGTGAAGAGCTGACGTGTCTTTCTGTCACAAGACCTTAGCCTGGGGACACAAGGGACAGGGGATGGGGCCCATACCCCAATGATGTAGCGCACAATGTCTTTGGCCACATCAATGTTACCGGAGTCAGTGGCCTCGCCATCAGTGATGATGATGAGCACTCTGGTGGCATCTTGCCGGGCCCCCAGCTCTGGCCGGAACACCTGTGTCCTGTGTCCAGGAAAGGAGGTGTGTGAGAGACTTCCCCAAACCAGGCCGAAGGTCCCTCACAACCTACTCTAATCACTGCCTTGCCCATCGTACAACATCCCTTCTCCCATGTTCTGGAATTCCATGTTTGGCATTCTCCTCTGAGCCTCCTTGCTCATCTCTGCTGCCCCCTTTCCCCTAGGTAAGAAACCCCGTGGGTATCACAGAGCTCATGGGGAGCAAAGATGAGCATATTCGATAGGTGACTCTGGGCTCCATCTACTTTCCATTCCAAACACCTTGCAAGCATTCTTTCACCGGCTGGAGATGCACACCTAGTTGAGCTCTCTATGGAAAAAGAAAAAACCAGGGCTCTGCAGCCAAGGGAAACTGAGTCACCCTTCTAGATCAAGCACCTTCAGCAAGCAGCTGCTCATGCTTGTTAACCATCTTAGCTATTCAAGAGGCTAAGCTCAAGAGACTCAAACAAAAAATTAAGGGATTTAAACAAACAAACATAAATCAGATCATCCCTCTCTCACCACATCTAATGACTTCCCATTATACTTAGAGAAAATGAAAATGTCAAGTTCTTCACAATGACCTTGACCTGTGAGCTCCTAGCTTAGCTCAACTCCCACCTTATCCCTACCTCTTCTACACACACACACCCCCCCCCCCTCTTCTCTTCAGGCACACAGGGCTCCTGGCTCTTCCTGAAATCACCAGCATGCTACAGAGTGGCTCTTAAGCATCTCCAAGAGGTCCACATGCTTGGTCCCTACCACCTCACTATTGGGAGATGGTACAGTGGGTAGTGGACCTAGTGGGAGGTCTTTAGGTCATTGAGGTGGGCTCTTGAAAGAGATAGGGGTCCTCTCTTTTTGTTTCCCAGTTGCCCCCAGGGTGAGTCATTTTCCTCTGCTATACATTTGTCCTGAGAAGGAACCACAGGCCCAAAGCAGCAGAGTGTGGATCATCATGATCACGATCATGTTTCAAACCTGACACACTGTGGTGAACATGGGTAGGGGTGGAGCTCAGGGTACTGTATGTGTGAAACCCCGAGGACAATCCCCAGAACTGCTGGAGGGTGGGGGAATGACTGACAAGATAATGCTCCCAAACAGACCTTTCTCTTTGTAAGTTGATTGTTTCAGTGATCTGTCAGAATGACAGAAAGCTGACTAACACAAAACATGTTTCTATCTCAGGGCACAGGCTATTCCCTCTGTCTACAATGGTCACCCCTCAGGCACCCACGTGACTCACTTCCTCACCTCACCTCTCTGCTCAAAAGTCACTCTCTCAGGTTTTCCTATTGAATAGTGCTTTTGCTTTAGGAAACTTATGTCTTGTTGGGTGCCTGAGGCTCACAATCCTAGCTACTTAGGAAGCTGAGATGTGAGGATCATGGTTCAAAGCCAGCCTAGGGAAGAAAGTCTGGGAATCTTATCTCCAATTAACCACTAAAATGCTGGAAGTAAAGCTGTTGTTCAAGTGGTAGAGTAATAGGCTTGAGGAAAAAAACAACAAACAAAGAGACAAACACATCAGGGACAGTGCCCAGGCCCTGAGTTCAAGCCCCAGGATTGACACGAAAAATAAACATAATTTTTAAAGTGTCTTTTGTATTATCTGACTTTCTTATTTATTCTATTGACTATATTTCTCTAGCCTACTGAAGTGTCAAGTTCTAGAGGGCAGTGATCTGTTTTTGTTTCATTCCATATTCTGATGCAGTATTCCCAGGTCTTAGAATATGGCAGTCCACCCTCCCTCAAAAAAATTGGTCAAATCAAGTCCACAGCTTGTCCTTTTTGTAAGCCTACAATCTAAGAATGGTTTTTATATTTTTAAAGGATTATAAAATAAAACAAAGAAAAGTATGCAACAGAAGCCACGTGTAAACAGAAATGGCTATAAAGTCATTCCTATCTGGCTCTCTACAGAAAATATTGGTTGACTCAGAATACAGGCTGGTACAAAGCCAGGCAGTCAGAAGTGACCTAAATTTCCATGATTGCTGCTTTCTGCTCCCACAATTGACACTTTGTAAGTGTCTTCTCACCTACTGTGACCTCTTCCTCTAAGAACTTAAGAGAACAGTGTTTCCTTTCTTCATCTTCTTCTTGGTACCAGTGTTTAAACTCAAGACATTCAGCTTGCTAGGCAAGTGCTTTACCCCTGGAGTCAACCCTTACCCCTTTGTGCTTAAGTTATTTTATTTTGCTTTTGCCAGTTTTGGGGCTTGAACTCAGGGCCTGGGCACTGTCCTTGACTTTCTTTTGCTCAAGGCTAGCACTCTACCACTTGAGTCACAGCTACACTTCTGGCTTTTTCTTTTTTTGCCAGTCCTGGGGCTTGAACTCAGGGCCTGAGCACTGTCCCTGGTTTCCTTTTGCTCAAGGCGAGCACTCTGCCACTTGAGCCACAGCGCCACTTCCGGCTTTTTCTATATACATGGTGCTGAGGAATCGAACCCAGGGCTTCATGTATACAAGACAAGCACTTTACCACTAGGCCATATTCCCAGCCCCCTGGCTTTTTCTATGTATGTGGTACCGAGGGACCAAACACGGGGCTTCATGCATGCTATACAAACAATCTACCACTAAGCCACCTTCCCAGCCCCTAAGTTATTTTTCATCTGAAGCTCAGGTTTTTGTTGAGGGCTGGCCTCAGATTTCAATCCTTCTACCTCTAGCGGCTGGGATAACAGGCATGAACCACCCACCACGCCCAGTTTTTACCCTGGCCTCAAATGAAAATCTTGCTATCTTTGCTTTCTTAGTAGCTGAGATTACAGGTGTGAGTCACCTTCCCACTTGAGAGAAGTTTATTCTAGGGCTCCTTTCCACAGAAGTGGGATGCCAATTTTGACATATGTGTCACCTGACTACAACATAAAGTGGATGTAGGCCAAAGCTAGGCAGAGTTTGGACATCTAAGCAAGACTTGGACAATAAGATTTTCTATCCTGGAAACTGGAATTTAGGTTGTTTATCTGCATTGAGGAACTGAGGCTATGTTCGTTTTGCTTGGTTTGTATTTTGCAGGTCTGGGCACTGTCGTTGAGCTTCTTCTGCTCAAGGCTAGTGCTCTACCACTTGAGCCACAGAAGCCTCTTACAGACTTTCTTTCCCGGACTGGCTTTAAGAGAAGGAAAAAACACATGGAGAGTTGTGGGAGGTGTAACAAACATTGTTTGCCTTAAGTTGAACTATATGAACTTGGTAAACTGAGAGAAATAAGTTTTTGCTAGGAGGCCAGTACTGGGGCTTGCATTCAGTGACCCAAGCTCTTGACGTTTTTGCTCATGGCTGGCACTCTGCCAGTTGAGCCATGCATTTTGCTGGTTGATTGGAGATAAGAGTCTCATGGGCTTTTCTGCCTGGGCTGGCTTTAAACTGATATCCTCCAGGTCTTAGGCTCCTGTGTAGTTGGGATTATAGGCATGTGCCAGCAGTATGTAGTGATCCTTTTCTAGTTCATATAAACTAAGTATGTGCCCTGTGGGGAACAAATGGGAGAAGAAATATAAATTCTTTTTCCCCCCAAATCAGTCTCGGTTCCCATGGGCATTCTAATGTTGAAAAATTGGATTTTATTTTTAGTTTTTCCTCTTTTTTTTGGCCATTCCTGGGCCTTGGACTCAGGGCCTGAGCACTGTCCCTGCCTTCCTTTTTGCTCAAGGCTAGCTAGCACTCTGCCACTTGAGCCACAGCGCCACTTCTGGCTGTTTTCTGTATATGTGGTGCTGGGGAATTGAACCCAGGGCCTCATGTATACGAGGCAAGCTCTCTTGCCACTAGGCCATAGCCCCAGCCCCTAGTTTTTCCTTTTGAGAAGGGATCATAATGTATTGTCCAGACTGATCTCAAACTCCTGGGTGATCCTCCTGTCTCACTCTCTTGGGTAGCTGAGACTATAGAAATGTATCACTGTGTTTGGCTCAAGACAGGTTTGGGGTGTTTTTCTGTTGTTGTTTTAACAGGCACAGCTTGCCTCAAACTTGCTATGTTGCCTAGGCTGGCCATGAGCTCACAATCTACTTGTCTCCATCTCCCCAATGCTGGGACTTCAGGTGTGGGCTACCATGCCTGACACCCTCACAAAGGCACAGTTGCATTCACACAGTAGAACTTCTCCTCACTGTTCTGATCTAAATTCCTACACAGTGCAGCAAGAAGAAGCTACTTTACACATACCACGTGAATGGCCCCATCCTCTCCCCTCATGGAACTCACACGACATAGTTGATGGCACCAAAGGTGTTGGTCAATAAACACATGTGGGTGACATTGGCGAGCAGAACATCAGGGTCTTTCAGTGCAACATAATCTAAGAAATTAAATTCTGTTTTGTAGGTGGTAGAAAACTGAACAGCAGCAAACTAAGAAAGAAAAAAAAACACAAAATACTATGTAGTCTCATATTCTTTGCCACTTGTCTGCTCCAATCTCTACTTCTGCACGATGCAACTCCACATTCCTGCTTCCAATGAATCATTCTTTGGAAGATGAAACAAAATACAAATGAGAGTGGAAACAAAAATCTTAAAACAAAACAAAAACCCTCTGCTTCCCTGTGCAGATCTGAATGCTGAGCTCTGGGTCGCTGGGCCTGCCTCCCGGTGGCCTCATGTTTGTGGGATAGACCCCTAGCCAGAGGCTAGGCCAGTCCAAACTTCTTCTCTCAACACCTGGGATGTGCAGAAGGAGGTGGTTGAGGAACCCTGCTATGTGGACTTAAAAGCTTTCCACCGGCCTATGTTATCCAAAGCTAAGGGAGCCTATTGGCAAAGAGTGAGAAGGAGAAGAGGGACAGAGAAGCACCAAAGTAACAGAAATGAGAACTAGACAGAACCCTAGAGTCTTACAACTCCCTCACTCTTGTCCCAGCCAGAGGTGAAGGGATGGGTCATGTTCACACAATCTGGAGACCCATCCACACATGCTAGATCTGCCAATTCAGATAGGCAGCTACCACCTGCAACCAATGAGCATAGTCATAGCCTCACTAGCATAGTCACCTGGTAAGAGGAGTTGCTGAGTTTCCTCATCACATCTTTCATGAAGTCCACTATTTTCTGGAATTCATCTTGGTGCAAGCTCCGGGAGCCATCAAACAGAAATACCAGGTCCACATTGCCCTTTATACATTCTGCAGAGGCCAGATACAAAAGAACCTGAGGACCCATCTCCAATGTTTGGCCCACCCATGCTGGTTCCCATAGAGGAGCAGCTACTTAGAGGTATGGTGAATCCATTGGATTCTATACCTTGGTAGCCAGGACGCCCTTGAAGCACAGGTACCTCCAGATTCGGGGGAAATAGGTAACACAGGCCACTCAGATAGGTATTCTGGTCACATGTCCGAGACAGCCCAGGATCGCAGGCCTGAAGGAAGCAAAGGAAAAAAGGTTAAGACTTCCCTTTCTTTTGAGTCTGTTGGGAGCCATCAGCACAGAACAAGCCCATTCCAAATCCTGTTCCCCTCTTTCACTCCATGTACCAATGGTTACCAAAGAGAGGCAATTCTGCCTCTATGAGATCTCATGCTCATCACTCCATCCCTACTGCCAAGTCTTTAAGCCATAGATGCTTCCCACCTATGGGATGAAATCTAAACTCCTCACTTCCTCATTTATACTGCTTATAGGGGGCACCATCTCCTCCCATTCCCAACCACACATTCTTTTTGTCTTCTTTGTCTCTGTGTCTCTCTCTCTGTCTCTGTTTCTCTCTGTCTCTGTTTCTCTCTCTCTCTCTTTCTTTTTTTGTGCAGCTACTGAGGCTTGAACACAGGCCTGAGCACTGTCCCATAGCCTTTTTGCTCAAGGCTTCTGGCTTTCTGATGTTTAATTGGAGATAAAAATCTCATGGAGCCTGGGGATATGGCTTAGTGGCAGAGCGCTTGCCTAGCACGCATGAATGAGGCCTTGGGTTTGATTCCTCAGTACCACATAAACAGAAAAAGTCAGAAGTGGTGTTGTGGCTCAAGTGGTTCAGCACAGTCTTGAGCAAAAGAAGCTCAGGGACAGTGCCCAGGCTCTGATTTCAAGCCCCAGGACTGGCAAAAAAAAAAAAAAAAGTCACGGAGCCAGGCACCACTGGCTCAGACCCGTAATTGTAGCTACTCATGAGGCTGAGATCTGAGGATAGCAGTTCAAAGCCAGCCCAGGAGGAAAGTCTGTGAAACTCTTATCTTCAATTAATCACCAGAAAACTAGAAGTGGAGCTGTGGCTCAAAGTGGTAGAGTGCTAACCTTGAACAAAAAGCTCAGGGACAGTGCTCAAGCCCTGGGTTCAAGCCCCATGACCAACAAGAAAACCCCCCCAAAATCTAGCACAATGCCTGATATCTAGCAATATCTTCATAAACAAGGTATGATTAAACACTAGATCAGACTGAGCATGGTGGTGCACTCAGAAGGTGGAGGTAGGGCAATTACAACTCAAGCTAAGTCTCATCTACATAGTGAGTTCAAGGCCAATCTGAGCTATGCAGTGAGACCCTGTGTCAAAACAAAACCAAGCTGAAATAAAAGACTCAAAGCATAAATATATAAACACTGGGACATTAAAAGGTATACCAACTAAAAATCAAATTGTATATTAATAGTCACCTATATTTTATGTTTTAAAAAATGCAGGGGCCAATTGTTCATGTCTATAAATTCTAACTACTCACAGGCTGAGATCTAAACATTGTGTTCAAAGCCAGCCTGGATAAATTTGAAAAACTCATTTCTAATTAGCCACCAAAAATCTGAAACTGGTAGTGTGGTTCAAGTGGTAGAATACCAGACAATCAAGAGCTTGAGGTCCTGAGTTCAAGCCCCAGTCTCAGTACACACACACAAAATCAATATAAATAAATAACCCTTGAAGTTAGTAGGATCTTGACAATAACTGGCTAATAGTTGGTTCTCATCAAAGACTGATTGAATCTAAATCTCTTGAATCCCTTTAACTGTCTATCTATGGAATCTTGAGTCTATGTTCTTCATCAATTGTTTATTTTTTCATAGTGTTGGGATCAAATCCAGAGCCTTGCACATGCTCAACAAGTTCTTCTCTTCTGAGCTACATTCCCAACACACACACACACATACACACACATACACACATACACACATACACACACACACACCTACCTCCTCTTTTCATATTGAGTTTCATAGACTCTATATCATCTCTGCATGAAATTCTTACCAAAAGGCTTCCACTTGTGGAGTCTGTCACCAAGGTCATTCCCATGTACTTGGAGGTATAGTTGGAACCTAGAGATACAAGAAGGTTGGTCTGGAAGAACTCAGGCAATTCAGATGTGTTGGGGCCAGCCTTGATTTCCCTGAAAGCCCACTCCTGTCAATTCCCTCACCAATTACTCACCACTCACGCTAAGTGAAAGGCAGTGCTTCAGGCCAGGCTGGCACTGATAGAGGCTTCCAGTGCTGTTCCCCTCACCGGGCGCTCCCACGACAATCCTGACAAGAAATCTCACTTGAGAGATGTGGTTGCCTAGGCCTTCATCCACCCACTTCTGACTGTAGAACTTCAGAGTCCCGATCAATTATCTCAAAGCAATGCTCCCCTGCCCTCCCTTCCCTACTATGTTCCAGAGAAATAGCCATATGCTAGAATTCTAGAAAGGCAAAGGTCTTTTCCCATGGAAGCTTAGAAAACCTGAGGCCCAGAGAATAATCTGCCCAAGGTTGCTGAGTTCATTTATTCAGTTGTCAATTCAAAAGCCACTTAGGACTTACATACTATGTGCTTAGGCCGAAGTATATACCAGGAAGAAGAAAGAAGCAAAAATCTCTGCCTCATAAAACTCTACTAGAATGTAAAGTGGTATGATAGTACACATTTATAATCCTAGCACTCAGGAGATTGAGGCGGGAAGTTTATGAGTTCCAGGCAAGCCTGGCTACATAGAACTCATCTCAAAAAGCTAAAACAGGGGCTGGGATGTGGCTAGTGATAGAGTGCTTGACTAGCATACATGAAGCCCTGGGTTTGATTCCTCAGTACCATATACACAGAAAAAGACAGAAGTGGAGCTGTGACTAAAGTGGTAGAGTGCTAACCTTGAGCAAAAGAAGCTCTAGGACAGTGCCCAGGCCCTGAGTTCAAGCCCCAGGACTGGCAAACAAAGAAAGAAAGAAAAGAAAAAAACAAAACATAACAACCTGAGGACAGAAATGTTTTAGGGGTTGTGATGCTTCTTACTTGACACTTAAGTGACATTTAAGTCCTATTCCTATTATTTGACAGCCTTTCTTATTTCTAAACTCAAGCACGGTAACTCATGCCTATAATCCTAGCTACTCTGGAGGCTGAGATCTGAGGATCGTGGTTCAAAGTCAGACTGGGCAGTTAAGTCTGTGAGATTCTTATGTGCAATTCCACAGCAAAAAAACAAACAAACAAACAATCTTTTTTTTTTTTGCCAGTCCTGGGCCTTGGACTCAGGGCCTGAGCACTGTCCCTGGCTTCTTTTTGCTCAAGGCTAGCACTCTGCCACTTGAGCCGCAGCGCCACTTCTGGCCTTTTCTATACATGTGGTGCTGAGGATTCGAACCCAGGGCTTCAAGTATACAAGGCGAGCACTTTACCACTAGGCCACATTCCCAGCCCTCAAACAAAAATCTTGAGCTGTGGCTCAAGTGGTCAAGAGCTAGCCTTGAAAGAAAGAAAAAAAAAAAAAAACAGAGCTCAAGGCCTTGGGTTCAAGCCCCAGAGCACCAGAACAACAAAAAGGACGGCTACATTTCCTGACGGCGCATTCCACGGGTCAGGGAGGGCCTGAGGGGTCCCACAGCTCACCCGCGTCCGACCTGCAGGACTCGGTACCCGAAGTGCCGCCCCGCATGCGGGGAGGAGAACGTCTGCACGTGCCGCACCTCCAGGTTGTAGCTCCAGGCCAATGCTGTGGGGAGCGAGGGAGGTCAGTACTTCCGGTCTGGACAGCTCAACAACTTCCGGCCTGGACAGCTTATGTGACCCCCGACGCCCTCCCCCCTCACTTTCCTCCCCCCACCTAAACCTCCTCCCTCCTCCCCTCCCTCTCCCCCCAATGCACACGTGAGCTCTGTGGACCCTCAGGACCATGGAGCCCCCTGTTTGCCACCCAGGGCTCCAAGATCTCTTCTCAAGGCCCGAGAGGGATACAACTTCTCTTTTGCCTAATAACAAACAAGGAAGAGTGAGAAGGCAGAGGCCGCTGAATGAGAAGCCTACAACGGAAGGGGCCCTGAGGTACAGGGGTGACCATGGTTCCCAGGCTTGAACCCACGTGGGGATGCCCCAGGTAGGTTGCCCAAGCTCACACACCGCCTTCTCCACGGGGTCATGGGCCCCAGCCTCAGGGATTCATGATGTCCCAGTCTTGTGAGGTTACTTATCTGAGGCTCTCTCAACACCACCCTTTCAAGGGTGGTTTGCTTCCTGAACCTTTAGATCTCAGACCCTCCCCCCACCCCCCATTCCATCTCCCATCTTAGGCAACTTAGGCGTCATCTGCAAACTCCAAACTGTTTTTTCTGAATCTGCCCCAGGACCTGAACTTAGTTCACAGCATCCTGGGATGTCGGGACCTTCATTTACTCAGATGCAGAGACAGAGGCCTGGCAACGTGTAAAAGACTGGCTTAAGACCAATTAGAGGGAAAACCAGAAGTAGTATCTGAATCCAGCATTCTCCTCTCAGCTCTATGTGCTCAGTAACCATCTGTATTAATTTTTCATTTGTTTGTTTGAGACAGGGTTTCCCTATGTATCCCAGGCTGACCTAGAACTCCTGATCTTTATGCTTTATCATGAGTGCTGGGGTTCCATGTGCCTACCCCATACCTGGTTCAGTACCTGCCTTTATTTGTTTGTGTCCTGGAGCTTGAACTCAGAGCTTGAGCACTAATCCCTGAACTTTTTCTTTCTTTCTTTTTTTTTTTTTTTGCTCAAAGATAGATCACTTGGGCCACACTTTACTTGCAGCTTTTTGCTGGCTAATTGTAGATAAGAGCCTCATGGACGTTCCTGCCTCTGCCAGCTTCAAACCATGACCCCTCAGATCTTAGTCTTGTGACTGGCTAGGATTACAGGCATGTGCTACCTGCACCCAGCTCTTCCTTAATTTTTAAGGGCCACCTTCTCTGTCTTTACCCCCACACTCTGCCTAGATTTTTGGTGCTGGCTTGCTTTCTTTTCCCTGCCCCTCTCCAGGGGTTATTTACACCCATCCACCCTTTGAGCAGCCCTGGGTTATCTCCAGATCCACCACAAAACCCTGCACTTTTCCTGGTCACAAACCCAAGTCCCCTCCCTTTTCCTTCCCCAATTTCCTACCGAACAGAAAGAGCCCAGACAGCAGCAGCCTGACGGTGATGATACAGGAGTTCATCTTTCCCACACTGGGCCCAGGCTCAGTCTCAGAGGGCTCTTAAGATTTGCTGGCAACCCACACGGTGTGAAAGAGGGAAATGACAGTGCCCCAGCGGGCCTCTCGCAATATAGAAATTTCTCAGTGAGGAACCAGACTCTAATGACATTGAGTGGGGGTAGGAGGGGCGTTTGTGCCTGTAGCAGTTGTGAAACCGCTAGCTTCAGAGCGGAAGTGTGAGCAGGTTAGAGACATTTTCTCTGCCTGCTTGCAGCTAAGATGACAGTAGTGTGGTTAGGTGATTATTTGGGCTCAAAAACAGCTGCATCAAGTCTCCCACCAAAAAGTCAACTGAAAATGCCTCAAAGACCAGTAGAGGGCTGGTCAAGGAAAGGACGTGTAGTAGAATGCTACATAGCCATGAAAAAGAATAAGCATGGAGAACAGAAGATGGGGGGGGAGGGGAAGGAATGAACACCTTTATTTTATCTTTTATGCCAATCCTGGGCTTGAACTCAGGGCCTGAGTGCTGCCCCTGAGATATTTTGCTCAGGGCTGGTGCTCTACCACTTGAGACACTACTCCATTCCTGGCCCTTTGCTGGTTAATTAAAGATAAAGAATCTCATGCATGGACTTTACTGTCCAGACTGGCCTTGAACCTTGATTCTCAGATTTCAGCCTCCTGAGTACCTAGGATTATAGTCGTGGGCCACTGGCACCTGGCACGAGGCAGCTTTCTCTTGACATTGAATGACATTCATGATGTACTGCTAGGGAAAAGTAGCATGTTACAGAATGGTATATTTCATAACTAATTTTAGTTATAAACAACAGAAAAAAATAAAATGGATAGAATAGGAGAAAATATTTGCAAGTCATATATGATAAGACATTTATATCCAGAAAACAGAGAACTCTTTAACATGATAGGAAGAAAACCTAGTTTTATTTTTCTTTGTTTATTTGTTTTGTTTTTGTTGCTAGTCCTGGGGCATGGACTTAGGGTCTGAGCACAGTTCCTGGCTTCTTTTTGCTCAAGGTTAATACTCTACCTCTTGAGCCACAGTGCCACTTCCAGCTTTTTTCTATATATGTGGTGCTGAAGAATCGAACCCAGAGCTTCATATATACCAGGCGAGCACTTTACCACTAGGCCATATTCCCAGCCCCCTTTATTTTTCTTTGTAAAATTATGTTGTTTTTTTTTCCTTGTAATTCTAGGGATCAGACCAGCTTGACAATTGGTAGACAAGTATTCAACCACTGAGCTGTGCCTCTGGCCCTGTTATTTATTCTTTAAATAATCTGTGGTTTTTTTTTTTTAATGGACACAAGGTTTGGATGGACAGTTCTTTCAAGTTGATGTCAAAATGATTAACAAGCACATGAAGAGATGTTTAACTTCATTAGTCATTAAAGAAATGCAAATCAAAGCCACAGTTAAATACCACTTTACACCTGCTAGGATAGCTAGAATTCTCAAAAAGGAAAGACAAGAAGGAGGACAGGAAAAAGAAAAAGAGAAAGAGAAAGATAGAGGAACTGATGAGGCTCTTGAGCAATTGGAACCCTGGAACAATGCCAGTGTGAATATAACTAGCACAGCTGCAACTGAGCATTGAGGGCTTACACCTGTCATTTTAGCTACTAAGGAAGCTGAGACCTGAGGATCACCATTCAAAGCCAACACAGGCAGGAAAGTTCGTGAGACTCTAATCTCTAATGAACCAGCAAAAAGCTGGAAGTAGAACTATGGCTCGGATGGTAGAGTCCTACTCTTGAGCAAATAAAAAACTCAGGGTTAGCGCCCAGACCCTCAGTTTAAGTTCTAGGACCACCACACACATACACACAAACAAAGAATCACTGATTGTATATTTTGAAATGGGGAGTTTTGTTGCATGTGAATTCTATCTCAATAAAATAAAGTTGCATGTGTATATTTTAAAAATATAACAGACTTAAATATAATTATTTCTGCAGAATGAGTTTTATTATACATTTCTAGGTTATCTCAATTTTTTCCTTCAATGAGGATTATAACTTTGCCGTTAACTACTTAAAGCTAGGTGCAGTATGATGCACTCCTGTAATCCTAGCACTAGAGTGGTTGAGAAAGGAAAAATAAGAGTTCCTCTAAGTCAGAGGTGGGTACCATAGCTCATACTTATAATCCCAGCTAATCAGGAAACTGGGATATGAGGATAGAGGTTCAAAATCAGCCTAGACAGTCAAATTTAAAAGCCTGGTCTCCAATTAGCCAGCAAAAAGCTGGAAATGGATCTGTGGTTTAAGACTTTCAGCCTTAAGCAAAAAAGTGAAGCAAGAGCACAGAGACCTTGAGTTAAAGCCCCAGTACCAGCATACCCATAAAAAGAGTTTGAGGCCAGCCTGGAATACATAGCAAGGCTCTGTCTCAAATAACAAACCAAAAACGTTTTTTGTTTTTTGGAGGACAACACATAGTTTTATTTCAGTCAAATCACAACACTTTCTTTTCCAGCCACTACAAAGTGCATCTATAATTTTCTATTACAGATCCACTTTATAGTTTCCTGTGACATTACAGCAAGCCTTTTTACTTCTCTTTAAAACAAAACAGTCCCAGTTCTATCTCAAAAGTAAAACTCCATTCCAGTAAATCAAACCAAAAACCTTTTAAAAAGAATAAAATATATTAAGCTGGGTACTTGTGGCTTATGCTTGTAATCATAGCTACTTAGGAGGCTGAGACCTGAGGATTATGATTTTTGAAGCCATCCCAAGCAGGGAAATCTATTAGATTCTTTTCTCCAGTTAACCCAGAAAACCAGAAATGGTGCTGTGGTTCAAAGTGGTAGAGTGCTAGTCTTGAGCGGAAAAAGCTCAGAGACAGTGCCCACGCCCTGAGTACAATCCCCACTGTTGAAAAGAAGAAAAAGAAGAAGAAAATATTAAAACAGGATAGAAGAACTGTACTTCCTTATGGGAAAGTAGGAAAGCCTTTCCGATTCTCCCAATTCTCCTTGAGCTAAAGAAAATCCTGCTCAACCGGCCAGATCATGCGCCTGGCCCCAGCCCTGGGGAATGCTTTTACTGATAGATTATCTATAATCTCTATGGCCATCCAGCTGCACTATGACTAAGTGGTTTGTGCTAATTAGATCATATCAGCCTTTTAAAAAAATATTCAGTTACAATCAGATTATTCTTGGGTTTGTTTTTATTTTTTTTTTTGCCAGTCTTGGGGCTTGGACTTGTCCCTGGCTTCCTTTTTGCTCAAAGCTAGCACTCTACCACTTGAGCCATGGTGCCACTTCCGGGTTTTTCTGTTTATGTGGTGCCAAGGAATCCAACCCAGGGCTTCATGCATACAAGGCAAGCACTCTACTGCTAAGCCACATTCCCAGCCCAAGGTAATAAAATTCAATAAATTAGAAAGAAAAGAGGGAAGGGGATAGCCAGGTGTGATGGTATACACCTATAATCCTAGGTCTCAGGAGGCTGAGGCAGGATGGAAAGACAGTTTGAGGCCAATCTGAGCTATATAGCAAGACTCTATCTTAAAACAACAACAAAACTTTTAACTACCCTCATTCTTAAATCTAAAAGAGAAATTGGAAATGCCTTCCCAAAATTTTAATTGCTGGAACCACACAGTCCTCTTTAGGAAGAACAAAAAGCTAACTCTAGTAGTTAAGCATACAGTTTTGATGTGGTTGGAAAAGCTCTTGATCTCACTAGAGTTTTTGATTTAGAATTAATAGTCAAGTCAGCCATTCCCAGTGCGAAGGTTTTCCTTTAGGCCATTTGAAATTTAGGTGCTTGAGCTATGGCTTAAATTTGGAAAAGTTTTATACCAGCTGCAATATTCACACCAAAGCATTCCACACCATGCCTCCTGTACTCATGGCCTTTTCACTTACAAGATCTATTCATCCCATCCCCAAATAGTCTCCAGAACCCTAACTTGTACCAGCATCAACTTTAAAGTCTAAACCCAAAGTCTCATCTAAATATCATCTAAATCAGATTTGGGTCAGACTTAAAGGGGGGGATTATCCTCAGGCAAAAGGGAAACCTTCATCTGGGAGCTTAGAAAATCAAACACATTATGTGCTTCCAAAACACAATGGAAAGATGGGTTTATGATGGACATTCTTGTATGAAAACAAAAAAGAAAATGAGGAAGGGAGCGGGCACTGGTAGCTCATGCCTGTAATCCTAGCTACTCTGAAGGCTGAGATCTAAGGATCTTGGTTCAAAGTCAGCCTGATTAGTTAGGTCCACAAAACTCCAGTTAACCACTAAAAAGCTGAAAGTGGACCTATGGCTCAAGTGGTAGAGTGCTGTCCTTGAACAAAACAGGCCCTGAGTTCAAGCCCCAAGAAGGGCACAAAACAGAAAAGAAGTTATCTTGTCATTGTATCCCTAAATGGTAGAAAACAAAAGAACCAAACTAGATAATGCTTTTATTCAGCATTAATCCCATCCCTTAGGGTTAAAGTTCCAACATCTATGTTTTAGAAGGACACATCTATTTGAACCATAGCAAATAACATTTTTTCTTCCTCTTTTTTTCTTTCTGGTTTGAGAATTATAAAGATGAGGAAGCAATAAGGTTCAAGGAAGCCAAAAGAATTGTAAGAAGGCAGGGGCTCAAATAGAGGCAAAACAGTGATTTCCCTGAACACTTCAGCCACCAAGTTCTCAGGCTGGGACTGCATGGGGAAATCCTGAGGCTGGATGTGTCACCACACACAATGCTCTTTCATAGTAAAGATATATCTCCTGCCCCATAACTCAGCCTGTCAGTTGTCAGGTTCTCTGAACTCTCTTACTCCCATTCATTTTGTTGCAACTTTTTTCCCATTCCCACCGGAACTATTTATCATGACCACAGTTCTTCCTTCACTCAGTTTCCTTCCTCCCAAGTGCTGACAAATTAACCTTGAGACGCCTGAGCATGTCTGTTTTGTTTCGCTTTGTTTTTTTGTATTGAAACCTCTGGCCAGGGGCTGGGAATGTGGCTTAGTGATAGTGTGCTTGCCTAGCATACATGAAAGCCTTGGTTCCATTCCTCAGTACCACAGAAAAAGCCAGAAGTGGCTCTGTGGCTCAAGTGGCAGCCTTGAGCAAAAGAAGTGGCTAGCCTTGAGCAAAAGAAGCTCTGGCAGAGTGCCTAGGCCCTGAGTTCAAGCCCAAGGACTGGCAAAAAAATAAAATAAAAACAAATGTCAGGCGCCGTTGGCTCATGCCTGTAATCCTGGCTACTCAGGAGGCTGAGATCTATCTCAGCCCAGGCAGGAAAGTCTGTGAGACTCTTATTTCCAATAAAGCACCAGAAAACTGGAAGTGGCACTGTGGCTCAAAGTGCTAGAGCACTCGCCTTGAGCTGAAGAGCTCAGTGACAGCACCCAGGCCCAGAGTTCAAGCCCCATGACCAACAAAAAATTAAAAAAGAAAACAATGAAGCAACAAATAAAACCTCTGGCCATGCACTGGTGGCTCATACCTGTAATCCTAACTACTCAGGAGGCTGAGATCTGAGGATTATGGTTCAAAGCAAGCCAGGCAGGAAAGTCGATGAGACTTTTATCTCTAATAAACTACTCAGAAAAAGCTGGGGGGCTGGGGATATGGCCTAGTGGCAAGAGCGCTTGCCTTGTGTACTTGAAGCCCTGGGTTCGATTCCCCAGCACCACATATACAGAAAATGGCCAGAAGTGGCGCTGTGACTCAAGTAGCAGAGTGCTAGCCTTGAGCAAAAAGAAGCCAGGGACAGTGCTCAGGCCCTGAGTCCAAGGCCCAGGACTGGCAAAAAAAAAAAAAAAGAAAAGAAAAAGAAAAAAGAAAAAGCTGGAAGTGGTGCCAGGACCTCCTACTGTGGAAATTAGCCCAGTGAGTGCTTTGGCCATGACATCATCTTGGTGACAGCCAATCAACAGCAGGTATAGCGTGACTGACAGTAGCCACAGACTGAGCACCACAGGTGTGACCCTCTCTGGCTGGCTTGGTTGCTTCACTGATGATTCATTCCTGGCACAATCATGAAAATGACCCAATTGGACTGTCTTAGGGGAATGACAAATGAACGCCTTGACTGTGAAGTTTGGCGGTCCACAGAGTACTTACTTGTGTCTGAGACTTGAGCCAGTGACCTGGCCATCCATCCTTTGTGAGGGAGAATGATCTGATTGTATCTCATTTTTCTATGGTTCATCTGATAATATAGAGAGGAAAACTAGGCATTATTAGCATTTCCCCCACCTTAGGTCCTCAGCTTCTCCCATTAGCCCCCAGATCCACCCAAACCTAAACTCCCTGCCCTAGAACTATAATGGGCCACTCCCACTCACCAGTAAGACCTACCTACTTCCTCTTTAGCCCCAGAGAAGCTGCCACCTGGATAAGGTGTAGCAGCCACGTTGCTCCTCTCCCGTGGGAGATAGGGCCCGACTAATAAACCTCCTTATGAACCTTCTTCTCCTGTCCATGACTATCTCCGCATGGTCCCCTGGGATGGCTGGGACATATCCTTTCATTGGTGCTGAAACCTGGGATAGGTTCCCTGGTGGATTTGCTCCCCCATTTCTGGGGGGTCCAAGTTGCCCCAGGGACCTAGTCTGCTGTCCTAAGCCCACCCAGAGGACCACCAAGGTAACTTTCTCCTGACCGAGTGCTCTACTACCCTTCACCACAACAACAACGGATTTGAACCTCCAACCAGGGTGAGTGAATGTAAGGACTAACCTGAGAACCTGAGTGACTAAATATAGTAAGTTTTAGTGTTAAAATTATAACAGCTTCTAAACCCTAGTGATGCCTTCATGCTAAAGGGCTGCACCCCCACCCGTGAGACTAGTTTCTTGTAGTTTGACATATAGGGACATATAGGGAAATATAGGGAGCCCTTGTTCCCCTCTGTACCTAGGTAGCAACCATGGTAATGGACAGTAAAAAACAATCATAGTCATAGACTATAGAAATAACTATAATAGTAGTAGAAATGCCATGGTAACTGTTGGGTTGGTTTATTTATGATTGAGTACTAGATTGCTCTGGTCCACTGCTTGCTTAGTGGTAATGGGAAAAATGGTAGTAATTGTTAAAATAAAGTTGGTATTAGGTCAGCCTGACTGCAAAATTCTGCTTCTGTAAACTTGCTTAACCCATTTGTGACCTGCTCTACCCCCTGTGTTAATCTCCTGCATCAGTGCTACGTGACCACCTGCTGTCACTTCCTGATACCAAGTAGAGTTCCCAATATCAAAGCCAAAATAGCTAACTGTATGGGTAGATAGCCAATCAGGAAAACCCACGCTGAAATTTCCCTAGTGTGAGCCAATGGTGTTAAAGGGAAGCTGTTGGCAATGGCAGCTTTGCGGTTTTTTTGCTTTAAAAGTAGCCTGTGAGATCAGGGAGGGATCACTGTCCAAGAAGGCAGCCCTGACCGTTTGACTCAAAATAAACTTTGTTATACTTTCGCATTGGGTCAGTCTCATTCCTTTGATCACGGACCCTATCAGTAACCATTAGGCAGGGGCTCGGATACGATTTTCTGTAAGGCCACGGGGCCAAGGCCACCAGGCCGCACTGACCGAAGTTCCAAGCCCCACTCCAGGAGACCATAAGCCACCGGGCTAGGTCAAGAAAATCAGCAATTGTAGGTGGTGACTCCATTGCTGTTTATTCCCTCATAGTCGACTCCATTTTGGAATCAGCTGAACAGAGCCCTGCTGGGATGCTGGTGGGTAGCTCTAATTCAGCTCCACTGGTCACTCATCAAGAGTGAGGGACAGGCTAAAATTCTTCAGGACAGCTGCTCAAGTTTGAGCCCAATCTTAAGCCTCATGCAATCAAATTTGGCCCCAAATGTGGAACTCCGTGTGGCCCCTTCATGGAACACTGGACCCCTGATATTTTACAGGACTTACCTAACTTCTGTGAGCGCTCGGGCAGATGGAACTCTATTTCTCCTTCTGCCTCTCTAAACTCTGCCTGCCTGCCTGTGATATAGGATGGGCCAGTACCACCTTCCAAAGGTACCAGTGTTTGTTTAACATCTGCTTCGAGGTTTTCTGTTCTTGTTATCAATGTTAAGCTTGGAGATTCTGTTAAATTCTGCTAGTTGTTGGCTAAATCCTAAGTTTTCTCTAGCATTGACCATATGGTGGACTATAGAATTGCTTCTCATAAGTGCCATCTTGGTTGGCATCAGGTAAATTAAAAAAAAAAAAAAAAAAAAAAACCAGGGCTGGGGATATGGCCTAGTGGCAAGAGTGCTTGCCTTGTATACATGAGGCCCTGGGTTCAATTCCCCAGCACCACATATACAGAAAATGGCCAGAAGGGGCGCTGTGGCTCAAGTGGCAGAGTGTTAGCCTTGAGCAAAAAAAAGCCAGGCCCTGAGTCCAAGGCCCAGGACTGGCCAAAAAAAAAAAAAAAAAAACAACCAAAAAACACTTGGAGGTGGAGTTCACACACACACACACACACACACACACACACACACACACACACACCAGGTAATGGGTGTGCCAAATTCCTAGAGGCTGGGCAGGGATGTGGAAACTCAAGTTCCCTGTAACCCTGCCCCCCTGAACTCTGTAACTGCCTCCTTGCAATTCAAATATTCAAAGGTGAAGGTGTCTTGCTATGACCCTGTTAAGGCTCTGAGCAGCTCTGCCGCCGTTATGCCATGCCACGTGTCTATGTTCTGTTCGTGTTCTGTCTCCCATCTCCTGGACCTTCTCTGGTCATAGCATCCCACTTCAGCTCCCCATTAGAGCTGAATTGGTTTCTCAAAATGTGGCTTCTCTGTTTCCTCACTGTATGATCTGTGAAAATTTTTGTTTGCTGGCAAAGTTTTTTGTTTTCTAACTGACTACATGGTTCAAAAATATGAGCAAAATAATGTCATTTTGCCACTGGGATTCAAGAAAACTTACATGGCCAATTAAAAAAAAGTCTAAGTGCGCCCCAAAGCTTGTGTACAGTGTCTGACTGTCTGTGTGTAAAATATGTAAAAACTGGCATCATGGTTTCAAAATTACTTGCTTTTGACTACTATTTTAACTTATTTTAAGTCTTGTATTAAACTGATCCTTGCAGCCTGTGGGTGGAGTCACAGTAAACAGCCTGGAGGCAAGCCTGACTCCAATCATGGACTTCAAGCCATAAGGAAAAACAAACAAACAAAAAACCCAAACTGATCATGCTTGGGTGCAAGCAAATGTGTCTAAAAAAACTCCAGGGGGGGCTGGGGATATGGCCTAGTGGCAAGAGTGCCTGCCTCGGATACCCGAGGCCCTAGGTTCGATTCCCCAGCACCACATATACAGAAAACGGCCAGAAGCGGCGCTGTGGCTCAAGTGGCAGAGTGCTAGCCTTGAGCAAAAAGAAGCCAGGGACAGTGCTCAGGCCCTGAGTCCAAGGCCCAGGACTGGCCAAAAAAAAAAAAAAAAAAAAAAAAAAAAAAAACTCCAGGGGTTGGGAATTTGGCCTAGTGGTAAAGTGCTCCTCTCATATACATGAAGCCCTGGGTTCGATTCCTCAGCACCACATATATAGAAAAAGCTGGAAGTGGCGCTGTGGCTCAAGTGGCAGAGTGCTAGGCTTGAGCAAAAAGGAGCCAGGGACAGTGTTCAGGCCCTGAGTCCAAGCCCCAGGACTGGCAAAAAAACAAAACCAAACAAAAACTCCAAAAGGTTCAAATACGCAGCACATGGTATAAGTATATTGATGTAAAACCAGCATGTTATTCTTTATGTCCATCTATGCTAAAAAGTCAAATGTACATCTGATCCTGACAATTCTTTGGTATAGACTAAGATTTTGTTTCTTCATTTTCTTTACTGTGTTCTTGTAAACTCTTTAAGATCAAGGAACCAGAGTCATTTTGGAATGAGTGTGCAAATGTGGCTGCTGACTGAAGTGCCAGACTTTGAAGTCAGGCCCCACTTTCCACGTGAACCTGAGATAAGCAGGCCCTGTGAGCAGACCCAGGACAAGCTTATTAGGGCCCAGCCGATCAAGAACTCTAACCACAGGGAATGCTTAACTCTAACCACCCCTAGAATGCCTCGAGCCCTGAGCCAATCAGATTTGTACTCGTGTCTGGGTCTTGCTTGCTTGAACACCTGATTGCTGTAACTTTGGTTTTTTGTCTTGCTTGAACACCGGATGGCTGTAACTTTGTTTTTTGCCTTAATAAGCCCTGTGTAATCGCAGCTTGAGGCTTCCTTCCAACCTCCGCTGTGTCGGTGGGTAGGACGAGGCCCGAGTTGCAACTCGCTTGAATAAAGTCTTGCCTTGCTTTTGCATTTCGGAATGTCTGAGTCTCAGTGGCCTTCTTAGTGGTCGTTTCGTGACTTGGCATAACATTATCCTTTAAAGCATTTGGTAATGCCCAAACTTGATGACCATTTGAATTTAAACTTAAACTCACTCAATTTTACATCATACTAACAGTCTTGAACATGTTCAAACTCACACATGCACACACATACATATTCAAAAGATCTTAAAGCGCGCAAAATAAGCATCGATCGTACATTTTCCAGGGGCAAGAGGTATTTTGTCAATCTTACTCCTGCATCACCCAATATTTTAAGACAAAACCTTTAACAAATGATTCTAGCATTCTCCAGCCTCATTTTCCAGGGCTTGATAGTCTTAGTAAAACATTTTTAGTCTTAGTAAAACATTTTAGCACACCAAATAATTTTCTGCTTAAGAAGGCTGGGTAGGGGTCCCCCCAGCATTCTTTTTGTGTACATTCACACTCTAAACCGTTGCCTGTACATCTTATGCAGGTTTGACACAGAAGAGACTGTCAGACTTACAAACAGAGACGACAGCGCTGCACGGTGGGGTCATTCCCTGCCGCCTGTGGGTGGCTTGGGCTGGCCCTGTGTCTGCCCCTGTCAGCGGCTGCAGGTCAGGACTGGGCAGGGCCCTCCAGAGCAGAGGGCACAGCTGAAACATTTTCCTCAGAGTCCTCTTGTAACTGGGGTGGGGAGTATGGAGGGGGAAACATTTCCTCCTCCACAATTCCTCCCTGGAGGACAGGTGGGCACAATTTCTTCTCTTCCCTCTTGGTTTCTCTCTTGTCACCCCATGTCTTTTGAGTGAACATTGGGGTAGAGGAAGGAGTGGAGGAGGGAGTCGGTAAGAAAGGCCGAACCCAAGCTGGAGTGTCCCTGTCAACTAGTTCCCTCCAGGTGTCTATATAAGGAATCTGGTCTAGATAGCCTGAACGAGGGGCATCGATTAGGCTTTGTAAAGTCCTGACCTTAATTATGTCAAAGCTCACCTCAGGTGGCCAATTAGCTCTCTCAAGGGTGGGCCATTCTGACTTGCACAGGGTGATCCATTTTTCCTCCTTAAGGGCCACCTCGGTTTGAGCTATCTCCTTGACTTTCCTCCAGTGAGCTAGGGTCAAATCTAGGGGGCTAGATGGAGGTCCCCAAGACAGAATGTTACCCATAGCTCTGATCAGATGTTCAGTTCAAAAAGCTAAAAATAAAAAATATATATATAACAATACAACACACAGGCCTGAGAACAAGAAAAGCTACGAGTTGGATATCTCCCAAGTTGGTCCACAACCTCCTGCCAGGGTGCAGAAGGAGTAGACCCAAGTTGGCCCACAACCTCCTGCCAGGGTGCAGAAGGAGTGTACCCAAGTTGGCCCACAACCTCCTGCCAGCTAAGCAGAAGGAGCAGACCCAAGTACAAGGTGGGCGGGTTGAGTCTTGGTTAGGAGGCCCTCCCGGTCAGTTCCGGCCAAAAACTGAACTGACTCACGCCCTACAAGTATCCCCCTTCAAGGGTGGAGAGTCTGGGGCGTCCCCCAGTCTCCCCAGGATTGCCAAGGAAGCGCGTCCGCTTCAACAACCCCTTCAAGAACTAAGCAAAAGCAAAACAGACAAATTACAGGACAAGACAAATGAACAGCGCTGTTTTCTTACCTTCGGAGTCTGGGGTCTCGGGGGGTCTCTGGGGCTATCCCGGATGAGCCCCCAAATGTTATGCCAAGTCACAAAACGACCACCAAGAAGGCCACTGAGACTCAGACGTTCCGAAATGCAAAAGCAAGGCAAAGCTTTATTCAAGCAAGCTGCAACTCGGGCCTCGTCCTACCCACCTACACAGTGAAGGTTGGGAGGAAGCCTCAAGCTGCGATTACACAGGGCTTATTAAGGCAAAAAACAAAGTTACAGCCATCCGGTGTTCAAGCAAGACAAAAAACCAAAGTTACAGCAATCAGGTGTTCAAGCAAGCAAGACCCAGACGCGAGTACAAATCTGATTGGCTCAGGGCTCGAGGCATTCTAGGGGTGGTTAGAGTTAAGCATTCCCAGCGGTTAGAGTTCTTGATTGGCTGGGCCCTAATAAGCTTGTCCTGGGTCTGCTCACAGGGCCTGCTTATCTCAGGTTCACGTGGTAAAGTGGGGTTCGCGTGGTAAAGTGGGGCCTGACTTCAAAGTCTGGTACTTCACTGACCTTGATTTTCCTGACCCAGGATTGATATTTTGCTTTATAGGATGCAGTGAGTAGTGAGTCAGGATGCAGGTCCACATGTGGGCTAGCTGTGTGGACTTTGGCGGTGCGTGGCTACAGGAAACTGCCTCCACAGTCTGTTCCCAAACCACCTGGCTTCACTCCTGGTGATTCCTCATTCTGTCTCTCTTAAATGGGAGACTGCTCAGGGAACAAATGAAGTGCATTTCACACCCTCCTCAGCACGGGTGTCTCCCCGTGCCTGTACAGCCTAGCCATATCTAGGAATCACTGGTGGTGTTCCTGTGAAGATTTTGACAGGCCTAGAGCACTCCTGCCCTGGCTCTGCCTGCCCCAAGTCACTCAGTTCTGGAAGACTCAGAACTATGTAACAGATATAACAAGAAATGTTCTCACTACCTTATTATGTAACTGTACCCCCTTTGCACAACACCTTGTCAGTAAAATTTAATTAATAAAAAAAAAACTGTGTATACTTCCAAGATTAGAATTGGGTTTATAGCATGCCTGTCATGCCAGAGTTGCAGCCGAGACTTCAAGTGTGCAGTAGGTTAAGACAAATGTCTGTGACTCTTACTCCAAGGTTAAAAGCATCAGAGTTGTGTTTGGTGGCCACAGGTTTGCACTGGGGTAGCATTGGTGTCTTCCCCTCCATGTCTCAGAAACTGTCATGGCTGCTCCAGAGAGCAGACTTAATTGGCCTTTGGTCTGTGTGGATTTTGTGACTGAGAAAAGGTTTAAACATGAGGACCAACTGTGAATTTTAGATTGTACTTGCAAGAAATGGTTACAAGGCCCAAGCCTTCTAAAATCTTTTTTTTTTTAAGTTGTCACCCTGCTTAATCCAGTAGGGCACCAGCCTGCAAAAGCCAGAGTACTCAGAGTAGGCAACCAGGAAATACTGGGAGATTTCAAATGTCTTTAACCAGTCTGTGTAGAAATTTGCAGGCAACTCAGCAGGAGGTGTGACAATCCATCCAAGGGATGCTGAGAGAGTTTACTGCAGCCTTGCCCAGATCCAGCCCACCTCTCCTGCCTGCCTCTAGCACACATGACTAAGCCTGATGATTCTGGATGGAAAACACAGCCACTTTGGAGCCACTGAAGCTGAGACTTTTACATTGTCTTGACCCTTTGCCCTCTTGCCTGTTATTTATTTGTGTTCTCTTCCACCTGCTGGTAATGTTAATCCCCACAAGTTAGACAACAAGGGGTATATAGGCAAATAAATTATATGATTTGGTTTTTATGCTATTTTGCAGTTAGATACATTTTGGTAAACAGCAAAAAAGTGCCAAGTTTGGATTCTTGGCACAATGCTAATGGTTATAATTTTTGAATTAAGAAAATGTTGTTCGAGGGGCTGGGGATATGGCCTAGTGGTGAGAGAGCTTGCCCTCATATACATGAGGCCCTGGGTTCGATTCCCCAGCACCACATATACAGAAAACGGCCAGAAGTGGCGCTGTGGCTCAAGCAGCAGAGTGCTAGCCTTGAGCAAAAAGGAAGCCAGGGACAGTGCTCAGGCCCTGAGTCCAAGGCCCAGGACTGGCTAAAAAAAAAAAAAAAAAAAGAAAGAAAATGTTGTTCGAGGGCTGGGAATATGGCCTAGTAGTAAAGTGCTTGCCTTGTATACATGAAGCCCTGAGTTCGATTCCTCAGCACCACATATATAGAGAAAGCCAGAAGTGACACTGTGGCTCAAGTGGTAGAGTGCTAGCCTTGAGAAAAAAAGAAAAAAAGAAGCCAGGAACAGTGCTCAGGCCCTGAGTTCAAGCCCTAGGACTTCCAAAATAAAACAAAACAAGAAAATGTTGGAGTTCAAAGGTTTTCTGAGAGTTAATTCAAATCACAGAAAATAGCCCACGGAACTCTAAAGTGCTAATCAGTTGCTGTTTGAAAGCTCTTATCACATCTACTGAGTTTTGTCATTGCAGAACTCTGGCAATGATTTGTTGGTCAATTCTCAACAAGTTACAGGTAAGCTCTATTCCTATTGGCCTCCTTGTTGCTTTAATTGGAAATAAAAAAGGGCTTATATGGCCAAGACTCCTTTGATTTCAGTTCAAAGCCAGCCCAGGCAGAAAAATCCCTCTAAAACTCCATCTCCCAATTAACCAACAAAGAGCCAGACTGGAAGCATTGCTCGAGACTCATATCATAGTAACCAGCCAAATGCTGGAAGTAGCACTGTGGCTCAAGTGGTAGAGTGCTAGCCTCGAGCAGAAGTGCTTAGGGACAGTGCCCAGGCCTTGAGTTCAAACCCTGTGAATGCCTACTGGGACACGCTATCCAAGCAATGATCACCTAGACCTTCAGGACGAGGTCAGTCCTGACAACGAGGAACCATCGAGAGAAGTAAGAGGAGATGAAGTCACGTCTTAAATGGAGCCACTTTAAACTTGCCCTTTCAAAATTAATCAGAGCCAGAAGATCAAGAGGAATAGTTGCTTGCCCACTTAATATCCATACCTGTCCATTTTCCATCTGGACAGGAACTTTCATTCTTGCCTTTGTTACTTGCTATTTGGATATATATTAGCCTCTAACTGGTACTCCCAACGAGTCAACTACCCAGTTGCCTCAAAAAAAAAAAAAATACCACTAAACACTCCCTTCCAGCCCCCAGTCCAGTTATTCCTCCTTCCTTGTAATGGGCCACAATTGGGTTTATGTTCCAAATGGAACTTTTCTGGCTTGTGGTCAGGGTGTGTGCTCCCTTGTCATTCATGTTAACTGGTCCTGTGAACTTGTCAGCCTTTTGCCTGTGTAATATGGAGGTCAGATCTGGCCAGTGCTATCATTGGCTGTTGAGGGGTGTCGGATTGATTCCATCTCAGATTAGTTAAGAGAGTAGAAGCCAACTCCATCTACACTAAGATCTCCCCCGCCCTATCTAGGGAAGTTCCCCTTGGCTGTGATAAGATTGTGTAAACTGCTTGACCACCTGAGTAGTGGAATGTTCAAGGTTAAACCTGTGCCCTCCCATAAGTAGGCATATCTGCCTGCTTCGTGTGAGCTCTGCCAAATCCATGCACCAAGTCTAACTAAAACGATAGCATGGTTCAAACAGTTGCTATGAGGCAGACTGTAACTCCATTGGCCACCTGAGAGTGACCTGGCATGATCTGTAAGTGTTGCAACCTCATTGGCCACCTGTGTGTGGCAAGCTTGACCATGTGGTGTTTGCCTTTATAACCCGACCTCAAGCATGGCCTGGGTGTGCCATCCCAACTCCCCCTGGCCAGATAGCCTGCTTTTTATGGTTTGCAGTCCCATCTCCCAAGTCTGGGCCGTGACCCTGGCCGGCCAGTATACTTTTTGCTTCCCCAATAAATCCATCTTTTTGCTTGAGACTGTCTCTGAGTGGTGGACTCTTGGAGGGATTGGGGGATTCCCCCCCCCCAGACCCCATTACATTGTGGTCCCCTCCCTTGGAGTGACCCCATTACAGCCTGACCTTTTCAAAAGTCTTTTTTTTAACAGGATAACATCCCTCACCCAGGATGTCACCTGGGAACTTGCACTTCAAAGCCATCCTGTTACTACAGGCAACTGGAGGCTTCACTTACACTGCTCTGCCCAGCACAGATCTGGATCCTGAAGACCCCAGCCCCAGTGACTCCTTGATGCACCCAAGCTGCAGAAGGTAGCCAGAGGAGACCATGACACCCATTGGCTCTGATACTATTCTCATGGAAATGATGAGAACCTTTACCCACCAAACTGTCAAGCAAATACTTCTTGGACGGTACCAGGCCAAATGACGAATCAGGGACTCCTGACTACTTTGCCCCTTTACAGCAGGAAATAGCCCCAGAAGAAACAACCTCCGCCCATACTCCCAGCCTGGTACCCCTCCCCAGTTATTAATAAGCAAAAAATGTGGGAATGTTAGCATTTCCCCCACCTTAGGTCCTCAGCTCCTCCCATTAGCCCCCAGATCCACCCACACCTAATAAGCCATCCCTACTCACTATTAAGACCTACCTACTTCCCCTTTAGCCCCAGAGAAGCTGCCACCTGGATAAGGTGCAGACACCATGTTGCTCCCTCTCCTGTGGAAGATATGGTCCCACTAATAAACCTCCTTATAAACCTTCTTCTCCTATCTGTGACTATCTCCGCATGGTCACCTGTGGTGGCTGGGACATAACCTTTCACTCCTAGTCCAACTGATTGAGTACTGGTGACTGTTGAGGCTTCGAGGTCCACCTGGGTGTACAACACTAAGGACTAAAATTCTCCATCTGCCCACAAGATTGCTGCTGACAATGCAATTGCTCTCTCCTGCCCTGGTCCCCCACCCACCACTTCCTCTTTGATTCAGTGACACAGGCCCTTTGACAAAGATGGATGTGACGGAAGTATGTGGGTTACCATAGTGCCCCTTCCCCTGTTTTCCCTCCTGCCAAGAAGGAGCCTGTGCCTCAGGGAAGAGGGAATCGCTGAGCCTCCCCAAGGGGGCTTCTTGTGAAGAGTTAAAGTAAACCCCATTTTCAGGCAGTCCCCGTTTTGTTGTCCCTGTTTAGCCCCCTGTTTAAACTATGAGTAACCCAGACCACCAATTATCCCAGCTAGCAGGACAAGCTTATTAGGGCCCAGCCGGTCAGGAAACTCCCTGCTTAACTCTAACTGCCTGGGAATGCTCAACTCTAACCTCCCTGGAATGCCTACCCATATCCTAATCTTGCTTGAACACCTGCTTGCTGTAACTTTGGTTTTTTTGCCTTTATAAGCTCTGTGAAATCTCAGCTCGGGGCTGCCTCCTAACCTCCACTGTGTCGGTGGGTAGGAAGAGGCCTGATCTGCAGCTCGCCTGAATAAAGCCTTGCATTGCATTTCGGAATGTCTGGCTCTAGGTGATCTTCTTGGTGGTCTTCTCGTGACTTGGGCATAACACTTGTACTTGAGGTTTGAGGGTCACCACCCTTTTCCAAGGCCCCTTGGTGATCTCATGGTATGTGTGCATTCTAAAGGTCTAGAAACACCTGGATTTTCTGACAGAGAGCCCAGCTAAGCATACCACAGGTAGGGATTATCTAAGGATGATAACCCTAGCTCCCCACCCCCCACATTGTCTTTGGGTGCTCTTACTCCAAGAGCTTCATGTCTAGCCTCTGACATGTGGCTGATTGTGTGTTTGTGTGACAGACAGAGATACAGGCAATATTCTTGCTTTGAAGCTCACAAATCTCCAGGCACTGGTGAGGTGCCAGACTTTGAAGTCAGGCCCCACCACGTGAACCCCATTTTAGAATCGAACCCTGAGCCAATCAGATTTGTACCTGTGTTCTAATCTTGCTTGCACAGCTGATTGTTGTAACCTTGTTCTTTGCCTTTATAAGCCCTGTGTAATCACAGCTCGGGGCTTCCTCCTAACCTCCGCTGTGTCGGTGGGTAGGACGAGGCCCGAGTTGGCAGCTCGTTAAATAAAGCCTTGCCTTGCTTTTGCATTTCGGAGTGTCTGAATCTCGGTGGTGTTCTTGGGGGTGGTCTTGCGACTTGGCACAACATTTGGGGTTTCGTCCGGGATAGCCCCAGAGACCCCGAGATCCCAGACTCCGAAGGTAAGAAAACAGCGCTGTTCATTTGTCTTGTCCTGTAATTTGTCTGTCTGTTTTGCTTTTGCTTGGGTCTACTCCTCCTGTACCCTGGCAGGAGGTTGTGGGCCAACTTGGGTCTACTCCTCCTGTACCCTGGCAGGAGGTTGTGGGCCAACTTGGGAGATCTCCAACTCGTAACTCGGGTCCACTCCTTCTGCACCCTTGCAGGAGGTTGTGGGCCAACTCGGGTCCACTCCTTCTTCCAGGAGGTTGTGGGCCAACTCGGGTCCATTCCTTCTGCACCCTTGTAGGAGGTTGTGGGCCAGCTTGGGAGATCTCCAACTCGTAGCTTTTCTTGTTCTCAGGCCTGTGTGTTTTCCTCCTTTTGTATTAATTGTTTTGTTTTTGTAGCCTTTTGGAAGAAATTTGGAAGTAAATTTGGAAGTAAAATTGTCCTAAATAATTATTGCAAAGTGAGAAAGGGAGAATTATGGCTACCAAAATGTTTAATTGCCATTCCAGCTTCTTTGTAGGTTTTTTGTAACAGTTTCCAGCAGGCCCACAGAAGCACAGGTGATTCCTACAAGTTTGTCAAGATCTAATACTGACCCTTAATAAGTTCCAGGTAAGAGAGCATGCTTAAAAACTACTTCTGTGTGGACCACCTTGTTGCTTATAATTGGAGTAAAGTGGCCCCTTATAAGAATCATTGATCTGAATCTGCGGTTCGAAGCCAGCCCGGACAAAGAAAGGTCCCTGTGAGAGACTTGTCTGTAATCAGCCAGCAGAGTGCTGGGAACGGAGTGGTGTGGAGCTCAAAAGTGGTACGGTGCTAGTCTTGAGCTGGAGAGCTGAGGGACAGCACTCAGGCCCTGAGTCCAAGTCAAAAGTCACTCCTCCTGGGACAAAAGTGATGGAGCATCCAGAGGCAGTAAGCCACTGCTTGGATGGCAGAGATGGTGTCAGATCCTAGAGTCACTACTGTTGGCCTTTCAAAAGTTAAAGCCGGGAAGTCCTAGAAGAATAGTTCATAAGCATGCCTTTCCAATGCCCATGTCTGTCTACTGGGCAGGAATTTGCCAGTCATATGTGATAGTGGTTGGTAAGGGTAAGTTTGTCAAATGAGAGGCTAGATTATAATCTCACCCCCCACATTTACTCAAAGCCCTGACTGGCAGTGAGAATTTTAAGCTCATACATCTGTTTAGTAAAGAAAGCTTGTAGACCTGAGATTGTGTCCTTATTGAGATCTGTTAAAGGCCTGCAAAGGTATATTGTTAAAAATTGCAAGATCTGTCAGCTTGCCAATGCCCCCAATCAACAGATTACTAAAGGAGCTCGCCTCTGTGGGAATAGGCCAGGCGTGTATTGGGAAGTAGATTTCACAGAAATTACAAATATTTGCTAGTTTTTGTAGACACCTTTTCAGGATGGGTTGAAGTCTATCCAACAAAGCATGAGACTGCGAATGTAGTGGCTAAGAAGATCCTGAAAGAAATCCTACCCAGGAGACTGAACTCCTTAGAACCACGGTGGAAGGGACCCTAGACAGCATCGCCACTTGGGTTCATTGCTTCCATGCCAGGCCAGCTGACCCCTTTGCCCTGGATGACAACTACCGTGATGGAACATGGGAGGTCTCCAAGCACCCAACTCAGCTGCTTTGCCTTCGCCTCAAGACTGAGACTAAGGTTATAGGTTCCTGGCTAGGTAAGGTCTACGCCCCTGAGTCAGCCTGAAGAAGTTACAGAAGATGGATGATCTTCGCCCATCAGCCCCCCTTTAAAATCAAGGGACCAGAGTTGTTTTTGGGAAGATGAGGCAGGATAAACTAGAGGCATGCAAAACAGAGGTACAGAGACTATTCTTTCAAGAAATGGTGACAGGCCCTTTGGTTACTACTGGCCCATGCCTTACCTCTATATCATCCCCTAGACATGCAAGCCATTGAAATGGACAGAATGGAGCCATGATTGGCTCCCAAGGTACCAAAAAGAAAAAGGGGGAAATGAGGTGCCAGACTTTGAAGTCAGGCCCCACCACGTGAACCCCATTTTAGAATCGAACCCTGAGCCAATCAGATTTGTACCTGTGTTCTAATCTTGCTTGCACAGCTGATTGTTGTAACCTTGTTCTTTGCCTTTATAAGCCCTGTGTAATCACAGCTCGGGGCTTCCTCCTAACCTCCGCTGTGTCGGTGGGTAGGACGAGGCCCGAGTTGGCAGCTCGTTAAATAAAGCCTTGCCTTGCTTTTGCATTTCGGAGTGTCTGAATCTCGGTGGTCTTCTTGGGGGTGGTCTTGCAACTTGGCACAACACTGGCAGCTCACACCTATAATCCTAGACATTCAGGAGGCTGAGATCTAAGGCTTGAGATTTGAAGCCAGCCTGGGCAGACAAATCCAAGAGACTCTTATATTCAGTTAACTACCAAAAAGCCAGAAGTGGAGGTGTGGCTCAAGTGGTAGAGTATCAGCCTTGAGCAGAAAAGGCTGGCTCAAGTTGTAGAATACCAGCCATGAGCAAGAAAGCTAAGTGAGATTGCAAGGCCCTCAGTTCAAACCTGTGTCCAGCGTATGCGTGCACACACACAGCCACAAATCTCTTCCTGACTCTGAACCTCAGTGACTTCCTCTATACACAACTGAATTAGAATCATATGAACTTTATACTTCCTTGTTATTATCACACTTTGTCAGCCTGCCAAGATAAGGTGTCCGGTTCTGAAACCTCTGAACTTTGAGCCAAAATAAATATTAACTCCTTTTTTTTTTAGTGCTGGGGATGGAAACTGGGGCCTCACACATTCTAGGAAAGTAATATATCACTAACACCCAGACCCCTCTTCTTTTTTAGTTGATTGCCTCGGGTATGTTGCTACAGTGACAAAAAGTTAAGCATTCCATAGCTTGGTCTAACCTCTCTCTGTAGCCTTCTATCCTCTTCTCCTCCCGCAGTGTCTCAAGTCAGCCTGTCCTGTTGGCCTGAAGTATACATTCTTCCATCACCAAAATATTCTCAAACTTCTAAGATATCTCATCTCAGCAAGTCCACTGTGCCATCTTTCTCTATACCTTTGCCTAATAACAGCATTTCAGAGTTGAAATACCTTCAAATAGCCAAAATTCTTTCCCCGCTAAGTCCCACATGGCCCTTCTATGTTCCTACTATGAGATCTGTTTTCTGGCCTCCTGAGACCAGAATTTCCAGCCAGAACCAAAACATCTCCTGCCTTTTTTAATTGGTCCTAAGCCTGGGGGTACTGTTCCTAAGCTCCTTTTGCTCAAGGCTAGCACTCTTAAGAGCTACAGCATTACCTCTGGCTTTTGCTGTGATTAATTGGCGATAAGAGTCTCTTGAGGAAATGGCACAGTGAGTCAAGTAGTAGAGTTCTAGCCTTGAGCTGAAGAGTTCAGAGATGGTGCCCAGGCCCAGAGTTCAAGCCCCATGACTGACCAAAAAAAGAGTCTCTTGGACTTTCCTGTTTGGGCTGGCTTCAAACTGAAGATCTCAGCCTAAGTAGCTAGGGTTTACAGGTCTGAGCCATTGGTTCCCAGCTTGAAAAACATTTTCTTGAGTCACAAACCAAGTAGACAGCTTCGGACTTCCTGGAGCTGATTCTGCTCTGCAGAATGTGGTGGACAACTCTGTTCCATTCCCACCCAAAAGCTCTTGGAGAAATTTGGACAAGCCTCATGTCACTTCTTAGTCTTTGCACCTCCAGGCTAAGCCCCCCTCAGTTAATCAACTGTTTACCATAAAACGAAGCCTCAAGTTCTCTAAAATTCCCTCCTAAGGTCTGCTCAAATGCAGCAGCAAGGGTCTTTTTTTTTTTTTTTTTTTTTTTTACCAGTCCTGGGCCTTGGACTCAGGGCTTGAGTCACAGCACCACTTCTTTTTTTTTTTTTTTTTTTTTGCCAGTCCTGGGCCTTGGACTCAGGGCCTGAGCACTGTCCCTGGCTTCTTCCCGCTCAAGGCTAGCACTCTGCCACTTGAGCCACAGCGCCGCTTCTGGCCGTTTTCTGTATATGTGGGTGCTGGGGAATCGAACCTAGGGCCTCGTGTATCCGAGGCAGGCACTCTTGCCGCTAGGCTATATCCCCAGCCCCACAGCACCACTTCTGTCTGGCCTTTTCTATATATGTGGTGCTAGGGAATTGAACCCCGCGCTTCATTTATATGAGGTGAGCATTTTTACCACTAGGCCATATTCCCAGCCCCGCAGCAAGGGTCTTCTAAGGGAAAAAAAAAAAATTGTATGTGTAATGGTCCTAGGGCTTCAACTCAGGACCTATGGACCGTCCCTTAGCTTTTTTGCTCAAGGCTGGTGGTGCTCTACCATCTGAGCCACAAATCCACTTCTAGATTTTTAATTAGAGATAAAAGATCAGAGTGTCATATGGACTTTACTGCCTGCCCTGGTTTTGAACTAGAATCCTCAAATCAAGCCTCCTGAGTAGCTAAGGTTACAGGCATCAACCATGAGTGTTAGGAAAATGGAGGAGAATGGAAAAGGAATAGGCAAGACTCGATTTTCAACAGGCGAAAACTGTTTATTGAGGAACAGGGAGGGGCACAGACCTTCCTGCCAGCTTGGAGGTTGTGCAGGGGGTGAATTTGGGACCAGGCTTATAAGAGGTCTGAGCCAGGAGGCAGAGGTTAGTGAAAGCACCACTAGGTCTAGCAAGTTTGGCCCACAAGGGGTTGTTTACAACTGGGCCTAGGTGAAATGTCCTTTCTTCATATCAAAGCAGGTTCCCTCCTTGAGGTTCAGCTGGGTCTGTATGGGCCTGAGGCAAGAGGGTGGAGGTCAATCCTTCCATGAGTACCCAGGCTTCCTGGGAATCTTTTTTTTTGTGTGTGCCTGTCCTGGAGCTTGAACTCAGGGCCTGGGCACTGTCCCTGAGCTTTTATGCTCAAAACTAGCTCTCAATTCTAGCCTCGAGCAAAAAGAAGCCAGGCACAGTGCTCAGGCCCTGAGTTCAAGTCCCAGGACTGGCTTGAAAAAAAAAACAACTAGCACTCTACCACTTGAGCCATAGCTCCACTTCTGGATGTTTGTAGTTAGAGATAAAGAGTCTGTCCCACTTTTATGATTACAGATGTGAGCCACCAGCACCTGGCCCAAGAAATCTTTTAATAAATTCTTAAAAACTAGGGCTGGGAATGTGGCTTAGTGGTAGAGTGCTTGCCTAGCATGCATGAAGCCCTGGGTTTGATTCCTCAATACCACATAAACAGAAAAGGCTAGAAATGGTGCTGTGGCTCAAGTGGTAGCATGCTAGCCTTGAACAAAAGAAGCTCAGGGACAGTGCCCAGGCCCTGAGTTCAAGCCCCAGGATGGGTAAAAAAAATTTTTTTAATTAAATAAAAGAAGATGGAAGATGGAGTACAGCTCAGTGGCAGAGTACTTGCCTAATATGTGCAATGCTCTGATTTCCATCCCCAGCACCACACAGTCATAGAAAAAAAAAATGTTGGTTAACCAGTTCATCCATTTAGTGAACATGGTAGCACATACCTGTAATCCTAGCACTTGGGAGGTAGAGGCAGGAGGATCTTACATTCCAGGCCATCCTAGTCTACATAGTGAGAACTGGTCTCAAAAAAAAAAAATTATACACACACAGTCTCTCTCTCTCTCTCTCTCTCTCTCTCTCTCTCTCTCACACACACACACACACACACACACACACACACACTGACTTCATAGAATACTGCTCAAACTTTAACAAAATATGATAGCCCTGCATGTACTAGCATAGGAAGATTATGATAATGATAATGAGAGTTGGAAAATCACAAGTTTCAAAATAGTGGGTGTAACATCTTATTTGTGTACAAGAAAGGAAGTCTGCCTCAGCTTCACTCCCACAGCTTTGCTGGGGTTTTTGTTTTGTTTTGTTATTTGGGTTTTAAAAAAAGTTGGGGGCCTTCTGCATGTTAGGCAAGCACTCCTTCCAGTCCTGTCTATGTCCTTGAGCCTAGTGCCTAGCATTCGGCCACATTGCCTGGCAGGGGGTTCTTGAATGGGGATTGTAGGGCTGGGCAGGTACACCAAGAATTTTTTTGCCAGTCCTGGGGCTTGAACTCAGGGCCTGGGCACTGTCCCTGGCTTCTTTTTTCTCAGGGCTAGCACTCTACCACTTGTGCCACAGATCTACTTGCAGCTTTTTCTGTTTATGTGGTGCTGAGGAATTGAAACCAGGGCTTCATGCATGCTAGGCAAGCGCTCTACCACTAAGCCACATTCCCAGCCCAAGCTTGTTTTTCAGATGAAGCTCAATCTTACTCCATGCTGTAGCTTGGATCATAAATGTCCCCCAAAAGCTCATATGCTAAAGGTTGGGTCCCTAGCCTGTGGTACTATGGGAGGTGATGGAACCTTTAGAAGGCAGGGCCTAGTAAAACAGTTGCGTCATTTAGAGTATGGGTTTGATGGAGATTTTGGGTCTCAGATTCTTTCCTGTCTCTGTTTGCTTCCTGGTGCCCAAAAGTGAATAGATCTCACTGGGTACTAGTGGATCACTCCTGTAAACCCAGTTACTCAGGAAGCTGAGATCTGAGAATCAAGATTTGAAACCAGACTGGGCAGAAAAGTCTGTGAGACCCTTATCTCCAACAAATCAGCAAAAAGCTTGAAGTGGGGCTATGGCTCAAGTGGTAGAGTGCTAGTCTTGAGCAAAACACCAAGTGATAGAGTACCAAGTTTTGTGTTCAGTAACAGCACAAAAAATAAAAACTCCATCATCTGACCTACTCATCTCCAGGGTCCTCATGCTTGGGCAAGCCACCATTGCCCCAGAGTTTCTCCAGGAGCTACCTTGCCTACCCTCACCTAGCAGCCAGGATGATCATGGCGCTTTCTCTAATGATTCCTCTCCTATTCAGTCAGAGTCAAAGACCAAGGCCTTCCCAGGGACCACAAGGCATTGCATAATCGAGTCCCTCATGGCTTGCCTCTGTTCTCCCTCATTCTTCCTTTGCCACCCACCCTGCCCTACTTGCTCTTTCACAAGTTGGGCGGGTTCCCCTGGAGCCTTGGCCATGGTCAGGGATCTGTCCTGAAGGCTCTGCCCCTAGATTATCGCATGATTCCATCCTCCACATCTTCAAAGCCATCCTGCCATCTCTGTGTAACTTCTTTTTTTTTTTTTTTTTTGGCCAGTCCTGGGCCTTGGACTCAGGGCCTGAGCACTGTCCCTGGCTTCTTCCCGCTCAAGGCTAGCACTCTGCCACTTGAGCCACAGCGCCGCTTCTGGCCGTTTTCTGTATATGTGGTGCTGGGGAATCGAACCTAGGGCCTCGTGTATCCAAGGCAGGCACTCTTGCCACTAGGCCATATCCCCAGCCCTCTGTGTAACTTCTACTTCCTGAGATCTATGCAATTTTTCTGAGGATCTCTCTCTCTCTCTCTCTCTCTCTCTCTCTCTCTCTCTCTCTCTCTCTCTCTCTCTCTCTCTCTCTCGTTGTCATGGCAAAAGATGACTCACAAGGGCTTCTCACTTTTGCCCCATATACCAAGCTGAAGCTTTCTGTCACCTGAGATGGTGGAAGGTAAGAGTTGTGGCTTGGAGTGTCTGCTCTCAGTCTCCAGGGTAGAACCTTTTCCAGGAAGGCCATGGGTGGTGTGGTTAGAAACTAAGGCTGTACTAGACCTCTAGTATAAAGCTGTAGAAACCAGGGGCTGGGAATATGGCCTAGTGGTAAAGTGCTCGCCTCATATACATGAAGCCCTCAGCACCACATATATAGAAAAAAGCCAGAAGTGGTACTGTGGCTCAAGAGGTAGAGTGCTAGCCTTGAGCAAAAGGAAGTGCTCAGGCCCTGAGTCCAACCCCAGGACTGGCAACAAAAACAAAACAAATAAAGCTTTAGAAACCAGAGTACAATGGTTCTAGGCACCTAATGGGAGGTTTTTTGCATTAATTGTTAGTGGCTCCAGCAACTGTCAGCTAGTATAATTCTCAGCTTCCAGCAGCAATGGGAGGCAGGAAGCAGCAGATGGTATCTTGTAGTTTTACCACATTTGTAAAAGCCTAGGGTAGAGGTACCTCAGCCTTAAAGCAACAAGGTTTACAACTCTCCTGCCTAGCATAAGTGGACTTAATCTAGGCCTAGAATTCACATTGTTCTGCTTTGACTGCCTTCTAGTTGCTACTGCTGTTTTTACGGTACCCATACTGTCATACAGACAGAAAGGGAATGTGGCAAGAGTACCTGATCTTCATGCAAACGAAGGACTAGTTGTATCTGTCTCTAATGCACATGAAAGACTGCACTTGGACCAAGTAAAGTAGCCCATCATGTGAATGAAGATCTGTGTTTGGGCCAATCATAGGCCTTTGATTGGGCCATCGGGGGAAGTGCTTTTCTAGCCTAGGTAGAAATGGCTACAGAATAATAAAGAGTTCATTGAATCTTCTGATGGAAAAGAAAACCTCTGGAAGAAGCCATTTGAAACAGCCGTGGCTGAACATTCCCTTCAGGAGCCAAAGATGGTCACAGCTGTGGTTGCTTTGTAGCTTCCTCAGGTGTCCATAGAGCAATACAGCTGACTGCTTGGCACCTGGCCCTTCCCTGGAAAAAACTGAGGCATCACAGAAGAGTCTAGCAGCTATCAATTAAGAAGTCAAATTGCTTGGGCACCCACTATCTTAGCTCACTAAAAAATTAAACCTTAGACGAGGTACTGGTGGCTCACCTTGTAATCCTAACTACTCAGGAGGCTGAGATCTGAGGATCGTGGTTCAGAGCCAGTAGGCAAGAAAGTTCGTGAAACTCTAACTCCAATAAACTACTCAGAAAATGACAGAAATGACAATGTGGTTCAAGTGATAGAGTGCTAGCCTCGAGCACAAAGAAGCTCAGAGACAGTGCTCAGTCCTTGAGTTCAAGCTGACAGAAAAACAAAAAAAGCTAAACCTTAGCCAGGAGCTAATGGGTCATGCCTGTAATTCTAGCTACTTAAGAGGCTGAGATCTGGAGGACTGAGGTTTGAGTCCTGCTTGGGTAAAGAAGTTTGCTAGACTCTATCTCTAAAATAACTAGCAAAACAGAACTGGAGGTGTTTTTCAAATGGTAGAACACCAGCCTAGCATGTGCATAGCCCTGAGTTCAAATCCCTGTATCAACAACAAAACAAAGTAGAGAAAAATATTTTTTTTAATTCTATCATTTTTTAAATTTATTTTTTATTTACTTTTTTGCCAGTCCTGGCCCTTGGACTCAGAGCCTGAGCACTGTTCCTGGCTTCTTCTTCTTCTTCTTTTTTTTTTTTTTGGCCAGTCCTGGGCCTTGGACTCAGGGCCTGAGCACTGTCCCTGGCTTCTTCCCGCTCAAGGCTAGCACTCTGCCACTTGAGCCACAGCGCCGCTTCTGGCCGTTTTCTGTATATGTGGTGCTGGGGAATCGAACCTAGGGCCTCGTGTATCCGAGGCAGGCACTCTTGCCACTAGGCTATATCCCCAGCCCCTTTTTTTTTTTTTGTTCAAGGCTAGCACTCTGCCACTTGAGCCACAGCGCCACTTCTGACTTTTTCTGTATATGTGGTGCTGAGGAATTGAACCCAGGGCTTTATGTATGTGAAGCAAGCACTCTACTGTTAGGCCATATTTCCAGCCCGCTATCTCATTATTTATATGCAGATGTTTGAAAATCTGAAAGACTTTTGGTCCCAAGCATTTTTTCGTTATTAGTTTTTTAAATTAATTTTAATTTTTAATAATTAGGTTTTTTAATTTTTACAAAAATTTTTGGTGCAGATCCTGAGGCTTGGACTCAGGGCCTGAGTGCCATCCCTGAACATGTTTGCTGAAAGCTAGTGCTTTACCACTTGAGCTACAGCTTCTTTTTCAGCTTTTAGTGGTTAACTGGAGCTAAGAGTCTCATAGACTTTTCTACCTGGACTAGATTTGAACTGTAATTCTCAGATTTCAGCTTCCTAAGAGCTTGGATTACACATATAAGCCCCACCAGTGCCTGGTTCATTATTAGTTTTTATCTTTAACAGATATACACACACACACACACACACACAGGCGTGCACACACACATGAAGTTGTATATTGGGCTTGGGAATGTGGCTTAGTGGTAGCCTAACATGCCTGAAGCCCCTGGGTTCAATTCCTTAGCACCACATAAACAGAAAAAGCCAGAAGTGGTGTGGCTCAAGTGGTAGAGTGCTAGCCTTGAACAAAATAAGCTCAGGGACAGTGCTCAGGCCCTAAGTTCAAGCCCCAGGATTGGCAAAAAAAAAAAAAGTATATTTTAGTGGAATTCCATTGTCCTAACACTTTTGAATAAAGGACATTCAACCTGTAGAAACAAATGAGATTGTGCTATCTTTGTTGCAGGAAGAAAAAAAAAAGTAAAATTGTGTATAGCCAGCATAAATGAGGCGAAAGGTATTAGGGTGCCCTCTAGTGTTCATTGAGAGGTAATAATGGCTGTCTACCTACAAGAAAGAAAAATACCTAAAATGACTACTTATTTAATATGTAATTGTACTTCTACTTCTCTCTGGGTGGTGAAATCTCGTTATTTTCCTCTTTTTTTAAACTAAGCTGTCTTTTGTTGTTTTTCTACCAGTATAACTGAAAGATTATAATAGAAAAATACTAAAAGCGAGAGTTCAAGCCTCAGTATTAGTGCGCGTGCACACACACACACACACACACACACACATCCTACTCTTGATTAGCTGCAAGAATGCACTTTGACATATGTTACAATAGAAACTTTCAAAGTAAGAATATGAGTTACTGGCCAATGATCAAACCATTGTAAATTTTCTAGAGTTTTATATGAATATGTTCATTTCTGACATTTAGATATACCAAAAGAATTAAAATCACTAAGAAAATTTTTAAAAGAGGCTACCAGTGATGTTCTTACTTGACCTCTTCATTTCTACCACATCCCAATAAAGCCATCAAATTATGAGTTCATCAAATTAATTCATTGATTAAGCTAGAGCCCTCATGACCAAATCACCTCCGTGTGTGTGTGTGTGTGTGTGTGTGTGTGTGTGTGTGTGTGTGTGTGTCTTGGTACTGGGCTTTAGCTCAGGGCCTTATACTCTGGAGTGCCATTTTTACTCAAAGCTGGCACTCAACCACTTGAGCCACACTTCCACTTCTACCTTTTAGCTGGTTAATTAGAGATTTTTCTGCTCAGGCTGGCTTTGAACCTTGATGCTCAGAGTTCATCCTCCTAAGTAGCTAGAATTACAAGCATGAACCACCAAGGCCTATCTAGTTCAATCACCTCTTCATCTACTAGCTAGGCACCAGAACTTCAACACAAGATGAGCCTTTTGTGTGTCTGGAGGGCATTTCATACTTAAACCCATGCTTAATTGACTCACATGCTTTAGTCCAAATGAGAAATAAAGCTCAATGCATCTCAATAAGAAACAAGATAAAGATTATACACATTCTTTCTAATACTCATGAGATGTCCTGTCACTAAGATTACTCCAGAGAGGCCCATATTATTTACCAGCCCAAAGGGACATGATCTTGCAATTCTGAGCCCCAGTGACAAATTCATAACTTCCTTTTTTTTTTTTGCCAGTCCTGGGCTTTGAACTCAGGGCCTGAGCGCTGTCACTGGCTTCTTTTTGCCACTTGAGCCACAGTGCCACTTCTGGCTGTTTTCTATATATGTGGTGCTGAGGAATTGAACCCAGGGCTTCATGTATGCGAGGCAAGCACTCTTGCCACTAGGCCATATTCCCAGCCCCAAATTCATAACTTTCTTTGCATTCATCAAGTGAACATTGTTCTCAAGTAGCACTGACCCATAAAGGAACTTGATGGATGAAACCTTCCTCTCAAAGAGCCATGGAAGGGTGAAGGCCATGATGTGAGGTGGTTAGCATTATTGGGAGGTCCCAGGAGGGAAGTAGAGCAGTCTTTAGGTCTAATAAAATTGAGTTTGCTTTCTCACTGTGATTCTAGTTGTTGGCCCCATCCCCCTCACCCAAACAAGACTTCTCACCTGTCACAGCCCCTACTTTTCTCTTCTGTAAAATGGAACTCCAGCTGCATATGGTGGTGCACACTTATAATTCCAAGTGGTACTGAAAAACTGCAACACTTGCATCCTTTGTCTCTGTGGTGTCAAAGAATGAATCCCCAGACCCAGAAGAAAAAGTAAAAGGGAAAAGATTTATGGAAGAAAAAGATTTTTTTTTAAATAGCTCCTGCTGGATAGGAGGGGTCTCAAGGGAGAACTCAGCCTGAGGTGCATTGTGCATGGGTAAGTAAGGTGTCTTTAGGAGAGAGCTAAGTGACTCTCCATCATTGGACAGCCTGTGGGCCATTCAGTCCCCAAACCCAATCAGAGACCCCATGCCACCTTTACAAGCTCTCCATGCCTCCTTCAGCCTCTCTGATTGGGTGCCCATTCCCAAACACACTTTGGGAATCCAATCAGCCTGTTGTTCATATGCAAGTGGAAAAATGGACCATGAAATCATGCCCAGGGGCCCCAATGTGTGACTTCTCAAAGTCATGGTGCTGTGATGTCTGGGACCTTGCATACAGGACTGCTCAAGACCATGGTGAGGGATGCAGAACCTCTGTTAGTGGGGAGCCTTTTCCCTCATTGCTTACCACAGGCCTTTTTTTGTGCTTTCACAAGTACTCAGGAGGCTGAGCCAGAGGAACTCACATTCAAGGTGAGCCTGAACTACATAGTGACATCATGTCAGGAAGGAAGGAAGGGAAGGAACAAAGGAACGAAGGGAGGGAAGGAAGTGTGACAATCTATCCAGGGGACTCTGAATGCCACTACTGCCTCACCCAGATCCAACCCATCTCTCCTGCCTCTCTCCATCACACCTGACTAACAAAGCTTGCTGATTTGGGATGGAAGACACAGCCACTTCGGATCTGTTGAAGCTGAGACTTTTACATTGTCCTGACCCTTTGCCCTCTTGCTTGTTATTCATTTGTGTTCTCTTCCACCTTCCAGTAAATGATGATTTGATTTGATGGCACATGGATCTCATTCAGTCTGCTGTTCTCTAAGTGTTACAGCAGAACTCTGGCAAGTATTTGTTGGACAATTCTCAACAAGTTATAGGTAATCTCTATTCCTATTGTTCTCCTGTTGCTTTAATTGGAAATAAAAAGGGCTTTTATATCTAAGACTCCTTGGATTACAGTTTGAAGCCAGCCTGGGCAGAAAAAAAAAATATATCCCTCTAAAACTCCATCTCCCAACTAACCAGCAAAGAGCCAGACTGGAAGCATGGCTCAAGAGAACCAGCCAAATGCTGAAAGGGACACTGTGGCTCAAGTGGTAGAGCACTAGCTCCGAGCAGAAGTGCTCAGGGACAGTGCCCACGCCTTGAGTTCAAACCCCGTGAATGCCAACTGGGACACACTATCAGAGCAATAAGCACCTAGACCTTCAGGATGAGGTCAAACCTGACAACAAGGAACTATGGAGCAGAGATCTGGACCCTAAAGACCCCAAGCCCAGGGACTCCTTGATGTGCCCAAGCTGCAGGAGGTAGCCAGAGGAGACCATGACACCCATTGGCCTTGATAACCATTCTCATGGAAATGATGAGGACTTTTACCAACCAAACTGGACGTTACCAGGCCAAATGACAAATCAGGGACCCCTGACTACTTCGCCCCTTTTCAGCAGGAAATAGCTCCAGAAGAGACAACCTCCGCCCATACTTCCGGCCTGGTACCCCTCCTCTGTTATTAATAAACAACAAATGGGGGAATGTTAGCATTTCCCTAGCCTCAGGTCCTCAGCTCCTCCCACTAGCCTCCAGATCCACCCATACCTAATGAGCCACTCCTACTCACTAGTAACTACTTCCCCTTTACCCCCGGAGAGAAGCTGCCACCTGGATAAGGTGCAGGCGCCATGTAGCTCCCTCTCCTATGGGAACTATGGTCCCACTAATAAACCTCCTTATGAACTTTCTTCTCCTGTCTGTGATTATCTCCGCATGGTCCTCTGGGATGGCCGATACCTATGCTTTCACTTTGAGAATTAAATGAGGCCATAAATAAATGCAAAATGCTCACCCTTAGCTCATCAGCTAGTAAACTGTATAAACTATATAAAAGGATGTATTCATTCAACAGCTGTTGAATGCAAAATGCCAGGACAACACAGAGCAGCCCTGCTTGGTGGAACTTGCAAACTAGTGAAGATTACATCAATTAATAATTACCAGTCAAAATCAAGAAGGAAAAGTCCAAAGAACCAGGAGCAAATAACCAACAACACCTGATTTAGTCACTTTTTAACTCAGGTACAGTGATTGCAGATTAAATTACTATCTTTCCCTTAGAGATATGAGGACCCTTCACATGCTTCATATACACAATTTTTACAATTTTTGGGGGGGCCTTTGAAGCCTTCTTACAGTCCTTACATGCCATGACCTCAGCAGACAGGAGGGCTTGCAGTTTATAGAAGTGGCAAGTTTAGCGCACTATAATTTCCTCAAGGACACAGATTGATTGCCTGGGTGGCAAGGCACAGCTCAAATCCCAAAGGTCGGATTGTGGAGGAGGGGAGGAAGGGATCAGTGGTAGAGGGTGTAAACATGTGTAAACATCTGGATTTGGCCCTAGAATGAAAATAATAATAAAAGGATCTTTTTGTCCCTATTTCTGTTATTTTATTGCTATGCTATTTTATTTTATAAGTTCTTTTCTTTTTGTGCCAATCCTAGGACTTGAATTCAGAGCCTGGACACTTCTCTTAGCTTTTTCTTTTTTTTTTTTTTTTTGGCCAGTCCTGGGCCTTGGACTCAGGGCCTGAGCACTGTCCCTGGCTTCCTTTTTTTTTTTTTTTTTTTTTTTGCCAGTCCTGGGGCTTGGACTCAGGGCCTGAGCACTGTCCCTGGCTTCTTCCTGCTCAAGGCTAGCACTCTGCCACTTGAGCCACAGCGCCACTTCTGGCCATTTTCTGTATATGTGGTGCTGGGGAATCGAACCCAGGGCCTATGTGTATACGAGGCAAGCACTCTTGCCACTAGGCCATATCCCCAGCCCCCTGGCTTCCTTTTGCTCAAGGCTAGCACTCTGCCACCTGAGCCACAGCGCCACTTCTGGCCGTTTTCTGTATATGTGGTGCTGGGGAATCGAACCCAGGGCCTCATGTATATGAGGCAAGCTCTCTCGCCACTAGGCCATATCCCCAGCCCTCTTAGCTTTTTCATTCAAGGCTGGCACTATACCACTTAAGACCAAGCTCTACTTCTGGCTTTTTAGCAGTCTCATTTTCTGCCCATGCTAGCTGTGAAAAATGATCCTCAGCTTTCAGCTTCCTGAACAGCTAGGATGATGGGCATAAGCCACCTGCACTTGGCTATTTTTATAATCCTGAAATATATATTACGTTGTTGTTGTTGTTAAGAAAAGCCAGGCATGGGGCTGGGAATATGGCCTAGTGGCAAGAGTGCTTGCCTCCTATACATGAAGCTCTCGGTTCAATTCCCCAGCACCACATATATGGAAAACGGCCAGAAGGGGCGCTGTGGCTCAGGTGGCAGAGTGCTAGCCTTGAGCGGGAAGAAGCCAGGGAAGGTGCTCAGGCCCTGAGTCCAAGGCCCAGGACTGGCCAAAAAAAAGAAAAAAAAAGAAAAGAAAAGAAAAGAAAAGCCAGGCACTGGTGGCTCAAACCTATAATCCTAGTTACTCAGAGGGCTAAGTCTGCGGATCACAGTTCAAAGCCAGCCAGAGCAGGAAGGTTTGTGAGGCTCTTATCTCCAATAAACTACTCAGAAAAAGCAGGAAATGACACAGTGGTTCAAGTGGTAGAGAGCTAGCCTTGAGCACAAAGAAGCTCAAGGACAACACCTCAGGCCTTGAGTTCAAGCCCTAAAACCCCGCTGGGGGGTTGGGGGTGGAAGTTGCTATTTAAAACTTAATTTCAGGGCTGGGAATATGGCCTAGTGGCAAGAGTGCTTGCCTCGTGTACATGAAGCCCTGGGTTCGATTCCCCAGCACCACATATATAGAAAATGGCCAGAGGTGGCGCTGTGGCTCAAGTGGTAGAGTGGCTACCCTTGAACAAAAAGAAGCCAGGGACAGTGCTCAGGCTCTGAGATCAATCCCCAGGACTGGCAAAAAAACAAGAATACTTCTTTACTCATCCAGTTATTTTTGTTTTGCTTTGTTTAATTTTTTAATTCAACAGATTAAGTTAGGAGTATCTTGATCATCTTAGCATCTTGATCAATATCACTCCTGTCATTGTTCTCCCCCATTTTTCCCTTCCCATCCCTACCCTCACATCATATAGTTGTTGTTGGGTTTTTTGTTGTTGTTGTTGTTGTTGTTTTTGTATCAGTCCTAGGACTTGAACTAGAGGCCTGTGTGCTGTCCCTGAGCTTTTGTGTCAAGATGAGCACTCTACCACTTGAGCCAAAGCTCTACTTCTGGCTTTTTTTCTTTTCCAGTCCTGGGCCTTGAACTAAGGGCCTTAACACTGTTCCTGAGTTTCTTTTTGCTCCAGGCTAGCACTCTACCTCTTCAGCCACAGCGCCACTTCCAGCTTTTTCTGTTTATGTGGTGCTGAGGAATCAAACCCAGGGCTTTATGCATGCTAGACAAGCACTCTACTGCTTAGCCATATTGCCAGCCCCTACTTCTGGCCTTTTGATGTTTAATTTGAGATAAGAGTCTCACAGACTTTCCTATCTGGGCTGGCTTAGAATTGGGATCCTCAGATCTCAGCCTCCTTTGTAGCTAGGATTACAACTACCTGGCCATAGTTCAGTTTTTACATAACATACATTGGCTATAATGACCGCATATTCCTTCATTCATGTGCCTCCCATTTGTCTGCCCTAAACATGTTTTCACTACCTGTATTCTTTTTGATAAACAGTACATTAATTTTTCAGAGGAGTTACACTTTTGATTCCTCCCCTAGTATGCCATCCTTAGGTCAGTTTGTGAATATATGCACAGAACCCTGTATATTTGTATTTTAGATGTAGCTTCCACATAAGAGAGAAAAATGCCATTTCTGAGCCTGACTTACATCATGTAAGATAATTTTTCCAGGTCCACCCATTTTTTCTGCAAATAATATTCTTGCTAATGATGCGTAAAATTCCATTGTATGTATGCATCACATTTTCTTTTTTTTTTTTTTTTGCCAGTCCTGGGCCTTGGACTCAGGGCCTGAGCACTGTCCCTGGCTTCTTTTTGCTCAAGGCTAGCACTCTGCCACTTGAGCCACAGTACCACTTCTGGCCATTTTCTATCTATGTGGTGCTGGGGAATCGAACCCAGGGCCTCATGCATATGAGGCAAGCACTCTTGCCACTAGGCCATATTCCCAGCCCGCATCACATTTTCTTGATCCACTCATCAACCTGTTAGTACAATGCCTCTTGATCACTGTCTCCCTTTCCATCTTTCTCTCCAGTGCTCAGATTTTTACCATTTTAAAGAGACATATCTCCTAACCTTATAATTTAACATTAACAAGGAGGTAAATATGATGGGAGTTGAGCTTATTTCCTTTTCTCAGCTCACTTTTGGCTTTCTCAGTCTGGACCTTTTGCTGTTTCTTGAAAATAATATAATTTCCCTGTCTCTTTATCTATCTATCCATCCTACCTCACTTAACCCAATCATTTACTTTCATCAAGATGGATAAGCACTTAACGTGTTACCAATAAATTGATAACTCAAACAATACAGCACTAAATAAAGTATGTCACGCTGATGCATAGATCTGTAGGACAAAATTCGAGAATTGGAATTGTTAAGTCAAATGTACTTTGTGCAGGGTTTGTTTTTGTCAGTGGTAGTTGTGGTGCTTGAACTCAGAGGGACTGGGTGCTGTGGCTGAGCTCTTTGGTTCAAAGCTAGCTTTCTACCACTTTTTACCATAGCTCCTCTTCAGGTTTTCTGGTGGTTAACTGGAGATGGTAGTCCCGTGGATTTTCCTGCCCAGGCTGGCTTTGAATGGGGAATCCTTAGATCTCAGCCTCCTGAGCAGCTACGATTACAGGTGTGGGCCACCAGCACCGGGCCCAGGTGTATTTTTTTTTTTTTTTTTTTTTTTTTTTTTTTTTTTGGCCAGTCCTGGGGCTTGGACTCAGGGCCTGAGCACTGTCCCTGGCTTCTTTTTTGCTCAAGGCTAGCACTCTGCCACTTGAGCCACAGCGCCGCTTCTGGCCGTTTTCTGTATATGTGGTGCTGGGGAATCGAACCTAGGGCCTCGTGTATCCGAGGCAGGCACTCTTGCCACTAGGCTATATCCCCAGCCCCCCCAGGTGTATTTTTAATGCACATTAGTAAAGTGCCTTCGTGGATATAGCTCAGACACTCACATATTATGCTAAACTTATTGTGTTATATATTAAACTTAGAGGCACACAGAAACCAGAATCAAGTACGCCTAGGCAGATGGGGTATTCCATGGTACGGATGAATGAATGGATGCTGGGGGAGGCAAAGTGACACAGTTTGGTAGCAGGACGCCATCAGCACCCATGTGGGTGTCTGTACTTTAAACCCTCCATTTCATCAAGTTGCACGCTGATTTTGTTACCTTGGTGTCGCAATCTGCTTACTCCACAGTAGTTACTTAATTTTTCAGCCCCTGGGGTTTTGTCCCCAAGGATATTTTTCCCACTGGTTGATTTTTGTGTGTTGTCACTCGACCTTGGCGGCGAGATTGCTGGGTCGTCCTAGCTTGCAGGAATTCCGGACTTCGGTCCCCGCCACCCGCAGGAGAAATCATTTGGATTTCCAGCCGAGCGAACCGGGACGCACGTGACGCCCCGCAACCCCGCCCGGATCTATTTTGCAACCCGGCAGTTGCCAGCACCTTCGCGAGTGAAAGAGCACGCCTCTCAGGGGCAGCAGGGTCGTCATTGGACGGCGCGTCTATCAATCACCCGGCCGCTATAAATATCGGAAGCCGGCGGCTCCCGGCTCCGGAAGGCACCGGTGTGGCGTGAGTCGCGTGTTGTGGTCGTGCCGCGCGGGTCGCGTGAGGGAGCCAGCTCTTCGGGTAATATCTGACTGTTACTTCACCTTACCCCGAGTAGGAAATTTTTGAAAAACCCTCTCTCCTTTTCTCCCCGCCTCCTGTCTCAGCCGAGGCTGGCGCGATGACTGAAGCGGCGGCGGGCGCCAGCGGAGAGGCGATGGCGGCGATGGTGGCGGCGGCGGAAGGCTCCTCGGGCCCGGCGATCTTGTCTCTGGGCCGGAGCTTCTCGAGCTACCGGCCCTTTGAGCCCCAAGCCTTGGGCCTCAGCCCTACCTGGCGGCTGACCGGCTTCTCCGGCATGAAGGGCTGAGGCTGCAAGGTCCCCCAGGAGACGCTGCTCAAGCTCCTGGAGGGACTGACGCAGCCGGCCCTGCGGCCCCCACTGGGCCCCGGCTTGGTGGGAAGCCTCGATGAAGTGGCCCAAGAAGCCGGCCTGCAAGCCGGCGCAGCCTTTCCCACCCTGAGCATTGGGATGGACTCGTGTGTCATCCCTCTGAGGCACGGGGGCCTGTCTCTGATACAGACCACTGACTTCTTTTACCCCTTAGTGGAAGATCCTTATATGATGGGGCGAATAGCTTGTGCCAATGTGCTGAGCGACCTCTACGCCATGGGCATTACAGAATGTGACAACATGCTAATGCTACTCAGTGTCAGCCAGAATATGAGTGAGGAAGAACGAGAAAAGGTGACACCGCTCATGGTCAAAGGCTTTCGGGATGCTGCTGAGGAGGGAGGAACCGCAGTGACGGGCGGACAGACAGTGGTCAACCCCTGGATCATCATCGGTGGAGTTGCTACTGTGGTATGTCAGCCCAATGAATTCATCATGCCTGACAGTGCTGTGGTAGGGGATGTGCTGGTGTTAACCAAACCCTTAGGCACCCAGGTTGCTGTCAATGCCCACCAATGGTTGGACAACCCGGATAGATGGAGCAAGATAAAGATGGTAGTCTCCAAAGAAGAAGTAGAGCTGGCCTATCAGGAAGCCATGTTCAATATGGCTACCCTGAACAGAACTGCAGCCGGGTTAATGCACACATTTAATGCCCATGCAGCCACCGATATCACAGGCTTTGGCATTTTAGGACACTCTCAGAATCTGGCGAAACAGCAAAGAAATGAGGTGTCTTTTGTCATTCATAACCTGCCAATCATTGCCAAGATGGCTGCCGTCAGCAAGGCCAGTGGGCGTTTTGGGCTCCTCCAAGGAACCTCATCTGAAACCTCTGGAGGATTGCTCATTTGTCTGCCAAGAGAACAGGCAGCCCGCTTTTGTTCTGAAATCAAATCTTCAAAATATGGAGAGGGTCACCAAGCATGGATTGTCGGCATCGTGGAAAAAGGGAACAGGACGGCTCGGATCATTGACAAGCCTCGAGTTATTGAGGTTCTCCCTCGTGGTGCCACTGCTGCTGCTGTTGCTGCTCCTGATAATTCCAATGCCTCCTCTGAGCCTAACTCGTGAGATGGAATAGCAGAAGTTGTTAGGAACTTCAAGCCTTTGTACACAATGATGGACAAGTCTCAAGAGTTGATTTTAAGAACTTTCCAAAGAAGACTGCCTGCATAGTGGTTCCAGCTGCCCTGTCTAGGTGATTCAAACCAGGTCACCAAAAGCTGCGTGTGTGTACATTCCAAGGCCAGAAGTAACATTTTGAACTTTGTGGGAGGGACATGTGTTCCTCTCTTGGGTAGGAGAGGAACAGAAAAAACAAAAAACAAAACAAAACAAAAAAAAACACCAAAAGTTGTTTCCTCATTTGAAAGCAAGATGAATATGAAGCTGTTCCAGTTTGGTGGATTTGTCTTTGCACTGCGTTGATTGATTTCTGCACAGGGGGTGAGATTATTAAAATTCCCTACACAAAAACTAAATTGCAACATGAAAATTAGAAGCCAATGAGTTTGAATCAATACTATTGATAAGTCTAAATTGTTAAGAGAAATCTTATGATGCAATGTCAAATTCTTTTATTAGATTTTTCTGAGAAACTGTCTCTTTTCCTTCTCCTGGACAAGAGTTGAGCAGCTTGTCCAATGACTGGGAAAGGAGGACCAGCAACCATCTGACTTGGTCTCTATTAATGATGTCTTTCCCTCTAAACCCCGGTAAGGACTGGGAGAGGCAGAGCAAGCCCTAGAGCCCAGGTCTTGGTGGTCATTAAGATGTTAAATATTGTGCTGAAAAATTCCTGGTGATTTAATTAATAATTTCTTTTGGCTTAATAAATAAAAGGGACTTTGTTGGAAAACTTTTCTGAGTAATGTTTGATTCTTGAGAATTCTCACGCTTTGGGCTTATAAAATAAACCTGATACCTTTAGAATCTGGCCAAGTGGAAAGAATATTTTCTCTCATCTTGGGCGGGGGTGGGGGGTGGGGGGGGAGTTGGGGGGAGGGGGGGAGGTTAACACCCAGATTTAGGTTTGTATCTTCTTGACATTGACAGAAATGGACTGAAAATGGATATACTTGAGGGATTAGAGGGCAGGAGGAAAAATAGCAAAGGAAAGATTTGGATGATGGAAGTGGGTAGGAGAGGGATAAGACTTAAAAACTGTCAGGGGAGACCAACCAGAAGTAAGCAGATAGGTTCCAGAGGTGCTTTAGAAAGGTGGAGGTGAGGGCTAAGGATGAAAACATTAATTGAAAGTTTATAAACAATGTAATCAGATCTTTATACTTCTCAAATGCCTCCTCCCATTTCACAGGTGACAAGGGGCAATCTGGAACACCAGGCACAGTAAAGGACAAAGCAAGAAAAATGAGATTGTCCCACCCCCTTCCTCAACTTAGCCACTAAATGGAGCAGGGTGGCTAAGTGCTTACCTAGGATGCACAAGGTCCTAGGTTCAATGTCCAACACAGAAAGAAGGAATAAAAATCCTGCTGAGAACTGATAGCTCATACATATAATCCTAGATACTGAGATATCAGGATTGAGGTTTGAAGCCAGCTTGTCAGAAAAGTCCATGAGGTTCCTTTTCTGTTGTGAGCATACACAGGGAATGGCAGGGAGGGGTTTCCTGGTGTTTGCACTTAGTGTCCCTGACCTTTCTTGCTTGAGCCCCAGCTCTACTTACCCTTTTTGCTGGTTAATTAAAAGTCTCACAGACTTCCCTGCCTAGGCTGGCTTCAAACCAAGATCCTCAGATCGCAGCCTTCTGAATAGCTGGGATTACAGGTGTGAGCTATAGCAACCAATTAACCAGAAAGCTGGAAGTGGACAAAACAGCTAAGGGAGACCACTTGAGCCCTGAGTTCAAGCCCCAGTACCAACACCAAAAAAATGACTCATACTATTTTATTTCAATATGCAGGGATAAAGAGACACTACCAAACAATAGCAAATGGTTCCACGGTGTGTGCTTTGGGCCAGGTGCTGAGTGCTTTAAATGTATTAACTCAAAATTCCAACAACCTCGTTTTGCAAGTGAGGAAGTTAAGGTGCTGGAAGATTAAGAAATGTGTCCAGAACAGAAAAATAATGTGTGCTAAGTCACACAGGAAGTGTTAACTCCAAAGTTCATTGCCCTGATGAAAAGGTTTATGCTTTAGTGTCTGACTTACCATGAGACTAGAAGCTAAAAGACAATGCTTTCACAATTCTAACAGTAAGTGACTTTCTTTTTTTTTTTTTTTGGCCAGTTCTGGGCCTTGGACTCAGGGCCTGAGCACTGTCCCTGGCTTCCTTTTGCTCAAGGCTAGCACTCTGCCACTTGAGCCACAGCGCCACTTCTGGCCGTTTTCTCTATATGTGGTGCTGGGGAATCGAAGCCAGGGCCTCATGTATACGAGGCAAGCTCTCTTGCCACTAGGCCATATCCCCAGCCCAAAGTTTTGGGTTTTTTTGTTTGGCCAGTCCTGGGCCTTGAACTCAGGGCCTGAGCACCATCCCTGGCTTCTTTTTGCTCAAGGCTAGCACTCTGCCACTTGAGCCACAGCACCACTACTGGCTGTTTTCTATATATGTGGTGCTGGGGAATTGAACCCAGGGCCTCATGTATAGGAGGCAAGCACTCTTGCCACTAGGCCATCTCCCCAGACTAAGTGACTTTATAATGTGAAATTCTATTTATTTTTCCAGACCTGGCACAAATACAACAATTCTGTAGAAGTTGTGGTGGTTGGGGTGGTGGGGGTATCTAAAACTTCATATTCCAGGTCCATAAAAGTAGCACCAGGATCCTGAAGTTTAAACCTGAATGCCACCTGAAGCATTTTGTTCTCTTTGCAGGAAGGAGGAAGGCTGAGTGATTCTTTTCCTTGGGACAAGGATGGGGAGGGGAGTGTAACTCTTTTGAACCACAAGACACAGCTGGGGTGGGAAGCTAAGGTGGTCTGGGTTCTAGTACAGCTGACCAGCTGTACTTTTTCCCTTCAATCTCATCCAAACAGAAGGCCAGCTAGACTTAGAAAGTTCTCATGTCCCAAGACACGAGAGACAGTATCTGGCGTAAGGTCCTTCATTTATAGGATTTTTCCATCCAACTCATCCTCTACCCGTCCCCAACCAACTTGCCCCTTCACTTCGGCTTTGACGCCTACCAGGCAAAGTAAAGCGCGGGAGCTCTCCGCGTTCAGCTCGGGTCTCTTTCCCCAGGTCAAATTGCTACCTCTCCTTTAAGAGGTGTGGCTTAGGCTGAAGAATTCCAGGGTTGGAGTTTAAAAGTGCAACCTTTGAAATTTCTTCTGATTGGTCCAGTATGGGTAAGAGGCGGGATGAACCAAAATCCACGTCGATGATTGGTGCTTTCCTCCTGTTCTGCCCTGTGGAGCAATAGAGAACGCCTGTGATTGGTCAGCAGCCCTGGAGGCGGGCTCCGAGCGTGGCGCGGGGTTTTGTGCAGTGGCGTCTGCCGCGGGCTGGGCGTTATGTCCCGCGCCGGGGACGATGCACGTGGGGAGGAGCAGGAGCAGGGCACTGCTGCCGGCGCGTTCAGCTTCAGCCCGGAGCCCACGCTCGAGGATATGTAAGCAGCCTGGGGTGGGGGGGTTGACCCCTTCCCTTAGTGGGGGGGCCCCTCGCCATCGCTCCACGTGGTCGGAAAGAGAGCTCTGTAGTGCTCGGGCCCCGCCTACTCCCCGTTGACCGCCCCCCCCCCCCCCCAAAGCTTTCGCCACCTTCTCGTGTGCAGCTAGGGCGCGGCAGTGCACAACTGGAGCCGGGGAGATAGGGTGATGCCCAGCCTGGGATGGATCACAGAATCTGATACTCTGCCCTTCAGGAAGGGGGCGGAGGGACTGGGACCATGGCCTAGTGGCAAGAGTGCTTGACTCGTATGTTTGAGGCTCTAGGTTCAATTCCCTAGCACCACATACATATAGAAAACGGCCAGAGGTGGCGCTGTGGCTCAAGTGGCAGAGTGCTAGCCTTGAGCAAAAAGAAGCCAGGGATAGTGCTCAGGCCCTGAGTTCAAACCCCATGACTGGCCAAAAAAAAAAAAAAAAAAAGAGTGGGGCGGAGGTAGGAGAGGGACAGATGGATAGATATGGACGACATTATTTCTTGCTGAAGGAAATCAAGGAGGGCTTCCTAGGGGAAGTGGCCATAGCAATGGCTAAAACAAACCAATATGCAGAGATAGGGATATTCTGGGTAGTGGAAACAACAGAATTAGCAGCAGGAGATGGCATAATAAACAGAATACTATTGTTAGGTTTGGCTTAGGATAAAATGCTGCAGTGAAAGAGACAGTGACTTGCTCAAGGCATCTAAGGAACTACATGAACAATCCCTAACCCCATGCCTTATTGCTTACTTGTTTATTGCTGGCACTTGGGCTTGAACTTAGGGCCTGGGTACTGTACATTATTGTTATTATTATTCATTACTATTTGATCAAAGCTGGTGCTCTACCACTTGAGCCACAGCTCCACTTCTGGCTTTTTGCTTGTTAGTTGGAGATATGAGTCTCACAGACTTTCTTGCCCCTGCTGGCTTTGAACCTTGATCCTCAGCGCTCACCTCCTGAGTAGTCAGGATCACAGGCATAAGCCACTGGCTTCCTGGCCCATGTCCCCTTTATATCACTTGAGTACCTGCAGCTCAATCCCATAATCCTGAACTTGGACTTCTGCCTGCCTATTTATTCTTTTCTAGCCGACGCTTACATGCAGAGTTTGCTGCTGAGAGAGACTGGAACCAGTTCCACCAACCCCGGAATCTCCTTCTGGCCCTGGTGGGAGAAGTGGGAGAGCTGGCAGAACTCTTGTGAGTAAATGCAGGCTTCTCAGAAGTGCTATGGTGGAGGGAATCTGCTCTGTAAGTGATGGTGCTGTGGGGCAGGGGTGGCAAAAGATAGACTAGCCAATCCTGGAGTTTGGACCACTATATCCGCAAGATGGATTGAATCACTACCCCTTCATGTTTTTGCTGAAGGCCACAACTCCGCTTATGACTTTGTGCGTGGTGTTTGTATATTAGTCCTTGGGCTTGAACACAAGGCCTGGGCACTGTCTCTGAGCTTTTTTGCTCAAAGCTAATGCTCTACCACTTGAGGCAGTTCCACTTGCAGCCTTTTTTTGAAAGTTCACTGGAGATAAGTCTCATGGACTTTCCTAGGCTAGCTTCAAACCTCAGTCCTCAGATCTCAGCCTCCTAAGTATCTAGGATTACAGATATGAGCCACTATGTTTGGTCTAGGCTATTCAGTCTTTACAGAACAGTTGGCATCAGCAGTGTGTGAATCTTCAAAACACTGTGACAGTTTTATGAAGAAAGTAACACAAGGGGCTGGGAATGTGGCTTAGCGGTAGAGTGCTTGCCTAACATGCATGAAGCCTTGGGTTCAATTCCTCAGCACCACATAAATAGAAAGGGCTGGAAATGGTGCTGTAACTCAAGCGTTAGAGTGCTAGCCTTGAGCAAAGGAAGCCAGGGACAGTGCTCAGGCCCTGAGAGCCAGCCCCAGGACTGGCCAAAAAACAAAACAAAAAAAAAAAAGAAAGTAACACAAGGACATGAGGAAGTAACAGAGGGAAGGCTTTCTGAGGAGGGGACATATGAACTGAGACCCAAATAAGGAGCCAGCCCAGGAAAAAATTTAGAGAAAGGAAATAAACATTCAGAGGGAGGGCTGGGAATATGGCCTAGTGGCAAGAGTGCTTGCTTCGTATACATGAAGCCCTGGGTTCGATTCCCCAGCACACATATATAGAACATGGCCAGAAGTTGCCCTGAGGCTCAAGTGGCAGAGTGCTAGCCTTGAGCAAAAAGAAGCCAGGAACAGTGCTCAGGCCCTGAGTCCAAGGCCCAGGACTGGCCTAAATATATATATATTTAAAAAAAAAAAAAAGAGTGAGTACTAAGTGCAAAGGCCTTGTGACAATTTTGCTTGTTTACAAGGCAGACAAGGTCATCAGTGACTTTTGGTGGGCAATGAGAAAGAGGAGTGGGTTAGGAAGGTAAATTAGGGGGCTTTTGTGGTGGCCCAGGTCTGAGGTTTGCTCTAAAGTGCCAGTGGCTAGGGCTAGAGAGTAGAAAGAGACCCCAAAGCTTTGTCTCAACAATTGCATTATTCTCTTGGCCACCTTTGGCTCACGTAGAAACACAGAGGTGTAGCTTTTATCTATGAGGATCTCCCACACACTAATGCACTACTAAGGGAGATGGCCTATTTAGTAGCTATCTGTAGCTGTCATGTTCTGTCTCCAGTCAGTGGAAGTCTGATGCAGAGCCTGGCCCCCACGCCTGGCCCCCGAAGGAACGAGCAGCACTTCAAGAAGAGCTTAGTGATGTCCTCATCTATCTGGTGGCATTAGCAGCCCGATGCCACGTTGATCTTCCCCAAGCAGTTCTCTCCAAAATGGAAACCAACCGGCGACGTTACCCAGTTCACTTGTCCCGTGGCTCTGCCTGCAAGTATACAGACTTGCCTCACGGAGCCAACTCTGAAGACCAGACCAGGCCTGCAGATGAGCCCTCAACCTAAAAACATGGGACTGGAACCTGCAGCTCAGCATGGCAGAGGGCAGTCCTGATCATGGAACAGTCTCCTTTCCTAACAGTGGGCCTGAGGGAACCATTTCCTGGTATCTGAGGCCCAGAATCCCTGCAGGTGCCTCCTGGTGTTGTCTCTCCCAATAAACGGTTTTGTGCAATTCCAGAATTCTTCCTGTATAGCCAAGGAGGCTCGCTCTCAGCAGGTGCTGCAGAGGCATACCTCTATACCCAGTTCCCATGTACCCTTGTACAAAATATACTCAGTACCCTCTTGTACCCTTGTGCACAAATCTCAGGCAAATCTCCCATTAGGTCTATAAAGGAGATCGGAGACTGGTACAATGTTGGTTACAAGTGATAGAATGCCAGCCTTGGGCGAAAAGGCTAAGGGATAGCATTCAAGCCCTGAGTTCAAGCACTAGTAAACACACACACACACACACACACACACACACACACACACACAGAGGATGGCCACACCCACAACTCAATTCCAGACTGTAAGGCTTAGCCCCGCCCGGCTCCATAATACCTAGGCCTGGAGAACATCCCGATCTTCTCTCCCACGCACCCCACTCACAGGCGCGGTGAGGACAGAATACTTTATTCACTAACACGGGCCAAGGGACTGTAGTGATGGGGGTGGGACACGGTTCCCAGGGACCCCGAGTTCTGGAGCAGCCAGCCCGGCGGGGCCCAGGTGCAGGGGCGCAGGAGGAGCCACCCGTCCGGGTCGGTGCAGCCCGGTCCCTCTGCGCCCCTCCCCGGGCCGAGGCACCAGGGCCGGGGCAGCTCAGCTGCCCTCGCACTCCGGGCAGCGCTCCGTGGCGGTGGCGGCCGTGGCGCCAACTGGAAGCTTAAAGTCCCGGCCACAACCAACGCAGATATAGAGGCGACGCCGCATGTGTGCGCGACGGTGGCGGATGAAGTGCGAGCTGAGGCGGAAGCGGCGGCCGCACTCCGCGCACGGGTAGGGCCGCTCGCCGGTGTGCGTGCGCGCGTGCTCCGCCAGATTAGAGCGGTGGCCGAAGCGCCGGCCGCACACGGCGCAGCGGTGCGGCTTCTCGCCCGTGTGAACGCGCCGGTGCTTGGCCAGCGCCGAGCTCTGCGCGAAGCGCGTGCCGCAGTCGGCGCATGCGTACGGCCGCTCGCCCGTGTGCGTGCGCCGGTGGCGCGCCAGGCAGGAACTTCCGCCGAAGGCTCGTCCGCAGTCCGGGCACGCGTACGGCTTCTCGCCCGTGTGCACGCGCAGGTGCTGCGCGTAGTTGGAGCTCTGCGCGAAGCGCCGGCCGCAGTCGGCGCATGCGTACGGCTTCTCGCCCGTGTGGCGCCGTCGGTGCTGCCGCAGGTTCGAGGCGGCCGAGAAGCGCTTGTCGCACTCCGGGCACTGGTAGGGCCGCTCGCCCGTGTGCGTGCGGCCGTGTTTGGTCAGCGCTGATTTCTGCGAGAAGCACCGGCCGCACTCGGTGCACGCGAACGGCCGCTCGCCCGTGTGCGTGCGCGCGTGCTTGGCCAGCGTGGAGCGGCGCGCGAAGGCGCGGCCGCAGTCCGGGCACGCGTGGGGGCGCGCGGGGTCGACGGACGGCGCTGGCATCTCGCCGGGGACCTGCGGGGAGAGGGGAGGACATGTCAGCCCTGACCCACAGGCCCCCGGAGCCGGAGCCCCGGGTCTCAGCCTCGGCTCCCCTTCTGCGGAACAGGACGGGGCGGTGCCTGCAGAGTCAAGGGGGCAGTGTGTCTCAAATCAGCTGCTTGTAAAACACATCACCAAGCCTGCCGGCGCTCCGGTTGTCCTTACTCAGTACATGGGTACTGGGCAGTTGAAAGGTCCTAGGATCTGTTCTAAGAGGCACTGAGGATTCAGCACTAAGTCAGAAGACAGCGTTTTAAAAATTCTCCCTTTCAGGAAGAAAGGACGGAGGCTGCTGGAGCATCAGGCAAGAGAAAGATGGAGTGATGGAGGAGGAAGAGGAGTTCTTAAGTTAGCCACAGTAATGACTGTTTCTACTATAAATTAGATGGGGAGCCAGGTGCCGGTGGCTCACACCTGTAACCCCAGCTACTCAGGAGGCTGAGATCTGAGGATCACAATTTACAGTTAGCTCAAGCAGAAAAGTCTGCAGAGACTTATCTCCAATTAACCAGCAAAAAGTCGGAAGTGGGGTTAAGTAGTAGCCCACCAGCCTTGAGAAAAAAACAAAACCTGAGCGCACCCTGACCCGGAGTTCAAGCCCATTATGGGAACAGTTAAAGGTGGGTATCCATTCGAAGGGATGTAGGGAGAGTTATGAACATGAAAGTGGCTAACGATCACCCCGAGATCAACAAGCTCCACAAGAAACCAATGGAGAGGAAAAGGCAAGGGACCCCATAAAGATGCTAGTATGTCGCCTGATAAAAGAAGACAGCTTAGATCCAAGAAACCAAAGTGGAAAGTGAAGCTAGTGAGTTTGGCTTGTGGATGTGTTTTGTGGTTTATGACGGAAGATTTAATAACGGATTAGAAATGGTATGTAAAGAGAGGAATGAAAATGACTAAGGTTTGTGGGGAGCGATGTGGAGCTGTCATTTATAGAGATGATGATGGGAAGGGCAAGTTGTGAAGTGAGATCTGTTTGGGGCTTTTTGGACAGTTAATTTTTGACACATCTAGAGCTCAGAACTGAGATGTTAACTGAGAAGCTGTCAACCTACAGGTGGTGTTTAAAGCCTTAAGACTAGGGAAGATCACCCAGAGAATGGGCACACAAAAAATCTGGGACAGCAAGATGAGCAAGCAGCAACCAAATCTGAGCAGAAGCAAGAAGAGTGACATCCCAGCAGCTAGGTCAGGGCATTTGACCGACTTTTAAGAGTAAGCCCCCCCCCCCCTTTTTTTTAAGCTATGAAGAAAAAGGCAATGGTAAAAAGCCAACTGGCATTCTGAGGACTAAAATGAAAATATTTTTTAAAAAGCCAGTTTCATGAAGTTAAGAGTTTCTAGAGATAAAACCAGAAAAAAAGATAGCTTTGTAGGAGGTGAATAAAAAGAAACACTTTGTATTAAGGAACACCTTGTAAAAAGAAATGCCGAGGGCATGCTTCCACAGAAAAGAGAATACTCAGCTGGGTACAGGCTCACATCTGTGATCCTAGCTACTCAGGAGGCTGAGATCTAAGGATTGAAGTTCAAAGCCAGCCTGGGCAGGAAAGTGCTCCAGACTCTTACCTCCAATTAACTAGCAAAAAGCCAGAAGTGGAGCTATGACTCACCCCCTTCCCCCCCAAAAAAAGGAGGAGGAGGGAGAGGAGAGAAGAGGGGGGTAGGAGAAGGGAGGGGAGAGGGAGTGAAGAGGGGGAGGAGGGGAAGGAGGAGGAAGAGGAGGAGGAAGAAGAATAAGAATGCTCAGGGGGGCTGGGGATATGGCCTAGTGGCAAGAGCGCTTGCCTCGTATACTTGAAGCCCTGGGTTCGATTCCCCAGCACCACATATACAGAAAATGGCCAGAAGTGGCGCTGTGGCTCAAGTGGCAGAGTGCTAGCCTTGAGCAAAAAGAAGCCAGGGACAGTGCTCAGGCCCTGAGTCCAAGGCCCAGGACTGGCAAAAAAAAAAAGAGTGCTCAGCCCTGGAAAACTAAGTATCTAGTGTGGGCCAAGCAGTTAAGAGCATTAATTCATAACTGAGGGAAATACCTGGCGCATACTAAGATCAAGTCTGTTAGCATCTCTCATATTCTTTTTATTTTGGTGCCTGTCCTAGGGCTTGAACTTGAAGCTTGGGCACTAGCCTTGAGCAAAAGAAGCTCAAGACTAGTGCTCTACCACTTGAGCAAAAGAAGCTCAAGGCTAGTGCTCTACCACTTGAGCAAAAGAAGCTCAAGGCTAGTGCTCTACCACTTGAGCCACAGCTCCACTTCCAGCCGTTCTGGGGTAGTTTATTGAAATTAAGTGTCTCATCAACTTTCTTGCCCAGGGAGGAACCATAATCCATAATCCTGAACCATAATCCTCAGATCTGTCACCTGGACAGCTAGGATTATAGGCAAGAGCCACCAGTGCCTGACATTCATTCTATTATCCTCAGTTTAAATATGATGAAACAGGGCTGGGGATATGGCCTAGTGGCAAGAGTGCCTGCCTCATATACATGAGGCCCTGGGTTCAATTCCCCAGCACCACATATACAGAAAATGGCCAGAAGTGGCACTGTGGCTCATGTGGCAGAGTGCTAGCCTTGAGCAAAAGGAAGCCAGGGACAGTGCTCAGGCCCTGAGTTCAAGGCCCAGGACTGGCCAAAAAAAAAAAATATATATATATGATGAAACAGAGTAAAAAAGGATAATTAACTGTCTTTCTGAAGCTACAGAAGGACAACTCAAGATCAGAGAATAGGCTCTGGCTTAGTGATAGAGTGCTCACCTAGCACGCATGAAGCCCTGAGTTGGATTCTTCAGTATCACATAAACAGAAAAAAGCCGGAAGTGGTTTCATGGCTCTAGTGGTAGAGCCACTAGCCTTGAGCATAGAGGCTCAGGGACAGAGCCCAAGCCCCAGGACTGTAATATATACACAAATAAAAGAGAATTAGCGGGTACCTCTGGCCCATATTATTGAGAAAGCTGAAATCTGAGGACCTTGGTTTAAAGCTAGCCTAGGCAGAAAAGTCTATGAGACCACCAAAAACCAGAAGTAGAGATGTGGTTCAAGTGGTAATGCCATCCTTGAGCAAAAAATCCAAGTGAGAGTTTGAGGCCCTGAGTTCAAGCCCGTGTTGGCACAAAATTTTTTTGGAAAAAAAAAAAAACAAATTTTGAATTCAAACTGGGAAAGAGAATAAATTGAGAAGTTAGGAACCAGTGAATAGAATTCTGGTATCATCATCATCATCATCATCGTAATAATAATAATTCACTAATCCCCCTCATCCATGGTTTGACTTTCCTGTTTCAGTGCTGTCAGCCATGATCAGAAAATATCAAGTAGAAATTCCAGGAAAAAAAAAAATCAATCCGTAAGTTTCAAGTAACTTTTATTACAGCATACTGTTATAATTGTTCTGTTTTATTACTAGTGGTTGTTAATCTCTTTAATTTAGAAATTGAACTTTGGAAGTGGAGGTGTGGCTTAAATTTACAGTACCAGTCCTTTCTGTTCTTTGTGGGTCATGGGGCTTGAACTCTAGGCCTGGGTGCTGTCCCTGCACTCTTTTGCTCAAGGCTAGCACCCTACCACTTTCAATGACATAGTGCCACTTTCAGTTTTCTGGTGGTTAATTGGAGATAAGAGTCTCACAGACTTTCCTGCCTGGGCTGGCTATGAACCTCGATCCTCACATCTCAGCCTCCTGAGTAGCTAGGATGACAAGCATGAGCCACCAGTGCCCAGCTACAGTGCCAGTTTTGAATACATAAGCCAAATGAGAGAGCAAGTCCAAGATCAAGCCCCAGTTTTGGCACATAAAAATAATAATAAACTTTATTATAGATATGTAATTAGGAAAAAAGCAAAGTATTTGGGAGGTTTCAGAGATTCACTAGGAGGTGTCTTGGAATGTCTCTATAAGGGGCAGACTGTCCTTAACGTCGCAGTGTTAAGTTTTGACATCGCTGCTCTGTGTGCATTATTGCACTCACCGCTTAGTCAGGTGCTACCTCTTTTTTAGTAGAGAGGCCTGAGACTGAAGGAAGCAAGTTTCATAATCTAGTGGCAATCAGGAGACAGTGCTTCCCCGAATTGACACCACCAAGCTGGGATAGGCTGGACTCCAAGTTCCTGACTTTCTCCAAGAGAGATTCAAGGTTAAAATAAAACTTGATACTTTAAATCAAGAAACTCCCCACAGCAGGTCTGGCACAGTCTGAATGCAAGGTCACAATTTCCAGTCTTGGCCTGATTTTGACATTTATTTCAACACTTCAGCCATTGTGATGAGAACTTTTCTCATTACATTGATATTTTTCTGGCCCTTTTTTTTTTCTTGGCAACCTCCTTTAAGGTGACTTTGGTGGGCCCTGGGGACTTCTTTTTTTTTTTGGCCAGTCCTGGGCCTTGGACTCAGGGCCTGAGCACTGTCCCTGGCTTCTTCCCGCTCAAGGCTAGCACTCTGCCACTTGAGCCACAGCGCCGCTTCTGGCCGTTTTCTGTATATGTGGTGCTGGGGAATCGAACCTAGGGCCTCGTGTATCCGAGGCAGGCACTCTTGCCACTAGGCTATATCCCCAGCCCCACCCCCCCCCCCGGGGACTTCTTATTGACTTCACTGACTTAGGGAAGACAAATTCTTCATGCAAGCATGAAGATCAAGACACATTGTACTTATTAACCCATTTGTTAAATAGCAACCCCTTTGTACAATTACTTAAATATCATACAAATTTTAATTTATTTTGATTTTATTATGTTTTGTCGGCTTGAACTCAGGGACTGGGAGCTGTCCCTGAGTTTCTTTGTGCTCAAGGATAGCACTCTACCACTTGAGCGATAGCACCACTTCTAGTTTCTGAGTGGTTAATTGAAGATAAGAGTTGTATGGAGGGCTGGGAATATGGCCTAGTGGTAAAGTGCTTGCCTCGTATACATGAAACCCTGAGTTCAATTCCTCAGTACCACATAAACAGAAAAAGCTGGAAAAAAAAAAAAAAAGAGTTGTATGGAGACTGTTCTGCCTGAGCTAGCTTCAAACCGAGATTCCTCAGCTCTCAACCTCTTGACTAGCTAGGATTACAGTTGTGAGCCACTGGTGCCCAGCTTAATTTTTTTTTAAAAGGAGAATCTTCTTGATTTTTGGTGCTTGAAGAAGAATCTTGGTAAGAGGCTGATTCTAACTTCCTAAGACTCTAGGCTAGTCATTTGTTTTTCCTGTTTCAAGGTTTTGAGGATATAAGTTCAAAGTTTCAAGCACTCTTGCCACTAGGCCATATTCCCAGCCCAATACAGGCTATCTTTAAAGGCACTTGGATGTCTTATATTCTACAAATAGTAGACTAAAAAAAATTATACTAACTAATATCTGCACTGCACTAGAAGGGCACTATAGACGGACAATGAATACAATAATAATCCAGGCAAAGGAAATGAACAACTTTTGTCCTCTTGTTTAACTATGTTTCATCCTTAGTCATTACTTTTTTTTTTTTTTTTGCCAGTCCTGGGGCTTGGACTCAAGGCACTGACCCTGGCTTCTTTTTGCTCAAGGCTAGCACTCTACCATTTGAGCCACAGCGCCACTTCCGGCTTTTTTGTTTATGTGGTGCTGAGGAATCGAATCTGGGGCTTCATGCATGCTAGGCAAGCACTCTACCACTAAGCTACCTTCCCAGCCCCTGTCATTACTTTTCGTGTGTGTGTGCGTGCTAGTACTGGACTGAGAATTTTTTTTGTTCAAGAATGGCACTTCACCACTTGAGCCACAGCTCCATTTCTAGCTTTTTTGGTTAATTAGTGACAAAGTCTCATAGACTTTCCTGCCTAGGATGCCTTCAAACTATCATCCTCAGACCTCAGTCTCCTGAGGACTATAGGCATGAGCTACCAGTGCCCAGTTTACTTTTCTTCTCTCTCTCTCTCTCTTTTTGCCAGTGTTGAAGTTTGAACTCAGGGCCTGGGCACTGTCCCTGCTTCTTCTTGCTCAAGGCTAGCATTTGACCACTTGAGCCACAGCGCCACTTCTGGCTTTTTCTGTTTATATGGTACTAAGGAATTGAATCCTGGGCTTTATGCATGCTGGGCAAACACTCTACCACTAAGCCACATTCCCAGCCCCCCAGCTTACTTTTCTAATTGTTTCCATTTTTTGAGTACTATGTTCCAGGAACTGTGCTAATACCTGTATATTCCTTTGTTTAGAAGCATACCTTTTTCTGGTGGCCCTTTTGAAGATAAAATCTAGGGCATTGTTCATAGTACATAAGCACTCCACCATTGAGCTACATCCATATTCCACAACAATGGTCTCATTTAAAACTCATTCAAAATTTCCACAAGTGCCAGGCACAGTGTTACACACCAGTAACCCCAGCACTTAGGAGTTTAAAGCCAGCCTGAACTACATAGTGAGAAACTGTCTTAGCTGTAATGCATGTAATCCTAGCTACTCAGGAGGCTGAGATCTGAGGACCAAGGTTCACAGCCAGCCCGGACAAGAAAGCCCATGAGACTCTTATCTGCAATTAACCACCCAGAAGCCAGAAGTAGAGCTATGGCTCTAGTGGTAGAGTGCTATCCTTGAGTACAAAATTTCAAGGATAGTGACCAGGCCCTGAGATCAAGCCCCAGAACTGGCAAGTGCACATGTACACACACACAATCACAATACTTTGTGTTAGCTATCCTGTCCCTGTTTTATAAATGAGGAAATAGAGATAGAAAGGTAAAAGTTACCTGGCTACCCCAGGCTTTAGAGCTACTAAATGGCAAAACCAAGGTCTGAACTGAAGTTCTATCATTGTCCAGAACACTTATTCTCTTAATGCACAAAATAATCCCAATCTCCCTGACTGAAGTTTGAGGGCCACCTACCTAGCTTGTCTTCTCCTCTGGATCCTTCAAGGAGTCAAAATCTTCCTTCTTTTTGGTACCAAGTATAAAACCTGTCCGGGTACAGTTATCCACACATGTAATCCCAGCTACTCAGAAAACAGATATATAGAAGATTATGGGTTGCAGGCCAGCTAAGGCAAAGGCATGATGCCCTCTCTGAAAAAATAACCTAAAGGTAAAAAGGGCTGACTGCCTAGTTCAAATGGTGAAGCAGGGAAAACTCTGTGTTTAGATCCAGAGTTCAAACATCAGTATTGTCAAAATTTTTTTAAACATAGCTAGGTGATGGCGGCTCATGCCTGTAATCCTAGCTATTCAGGAGGCTGAGATCTGAGGATCACTGTTCAAAGCTATCCCAGGCAGGAAAGTCTATAAGACTCTTACCTCCAATTAACTACTAAAAAAACAAAAATGGTGCTATGGCTCAAAGTTTTAGAGCACTACTCTTAAGCACAAAAGCTCAGGGACAGCACCCAGGCCCTAAGTTCAAGCCCCCAGAACTGTCACACACAAAAAGAATCAATCAATCAATAAAATTGAAACAAACAAAAATCCACACACACCCCTATAATCCCAATTTCTCAGAGACTGAGATCTAAGGATCATGGTTTGAGACCAATTCACACAAATACAAATGACTCGTTTCCAGTTAACTAGTAAAAAGCTGAATTCCAGCCCCAGCACTGCACACGCATGCACGCACACACGCACGCACACACACACACACACACACACAGAAAGAAATACTAAATCTCAAGCCCTGCCTCAGATTTACTGACAGAATTTCCATTTTCAGCTAAAGGTATGTAATTCCGTAGTAGAGCACTTACCTAGCGTGTGCAAGGTCTTAGGTTTGTTCCCCCACATCACAAAAACCAACAAGCACAATCTTCATTTTAACAAGATCCTCAGGTGGTTTGAATGCACATGTTAAAAATTAAGCAACCTGTTAGTTATGGTGGCTAATATCTTTAATCGAAGCTATTGGGAGGCTGAGACCAGAAGATCATAAGTTCAAGGCCAGACTAGGCAACAGAGTGAGAGCCCCCCTCCCCCAATCTCAAAAAAGAAAAAAAGTTAATCTAAAAGAGGAGTGGCTCTTGTGGAAAGCAGGTGGAAAAGTTGAAGAGGGTTTTACAGGCCAGGGCCACATGGACCTCAGAGATGAGAAAAAGATGTGTTTAAAGGTGGGCATAGGATAGGTGTAGGAGTTAGGGATGAAGCTAGAATGATGACGTCCAATGGTGAAGAGCTTAAGAGCTGAGAATTCATCATAAGGAAATAAAAACACTCCAGAATTCAAGCCAAGAAGAGAGGTATGGATGTGCATACATTTTCCCTTCTAGAAAATCTTTTCTAAGCTGGGCACCAGTCACTCATGCCTGTAATCCTACCTAGTCAGGAGGCTGAAATCAAAGGATCATGGTTCAAAGCCAGCCCAGGAAGAAAAATCTGCATGAGACTCTTATCTCCAATTAGTCTCTCCAAAACCAGAAGTGAAGCTGTAGCTCCAAGTGGTAGAACACTAGCCTTGAGTAAAAGCTCACGGACAGCACCCAGGCTCTGAGTTCAAGCACCACAACTAATAAAAACAAAAACAAAAGCACTTTTCAACTCCTTAAAGATAGACTGGAGTTTGATACACAGAGAATACTCTAGCCCCTGCATGCAGTGTAATTAAAGTTTGGCTAACAATCACAGAATGTCAGCACTGGAAGGCATATTTTGTTTGTTCCTTGATAGGATCTCACTATGTAGCCTAGCCTGGTGTGAAACTCCTAGACTTCCAGCCTCCCAAGTGCTGAGATTACACTTCCCTGCCTGAAAGGTGTAATCTCAAATGTTGAAATTACAGGCATGTTTGAGATCACTTTTTTTTCTTTTGGTGCCAGTCCTGTGGCTTGAATTTAGGGCCTGGGTGCTGTTCCTGATCTTCTTTTGCTGAAGGCTAGCACTCTACCATTTGAACCACTATGCCATTTCCAGCTTTTTGCTGGTTAATTGGAGATAGGAGTCTTATGGACTTTCCTGCTTTGGGTAGCTTTGAACTGTGAGCCTCAGATTTCAGCCTGCTGAATAGTTAGGATTACAGGCATGAGCCACTAGCACCATGGGAACCAAACAGCAAATTATGGAGCCATCTTGTGTGCAGAGTGCTAAATGCTCATAGGATATTTGCAATCCTCCATTCTACCCTTCTCTTCTTTCTCCTAATCCTCTTCCGTAGATGTCATTTCTTAGGCTGGCACTTAATAATCTAATACCATTATCTCATTTTACAGATGAGGAAACTGAGGCAAAGCTGGTAATTGGTAGAGGTAGGATTTGATGGCTTCATGATACATGATAAAGTCTGGCCAGACATATTTTCTTAGCTTTTATACAAAACTCTCATCCCTCCTCAGTGTCAGCCTGTCTGGTTGGGGTTCCCAAATATCCCCTTCTCTCCTTCACTTCAGCTTTTGAGCAGGCCACTGGCCTTGCATTGATATCCCCATAGCAATCAGTGATTCTTCTCAACAGAAATTCCAGCCATGTCCCTCCCCTGAGTAAGACTTCCCACAGAGACAGAGAGACAGTAGAGACCAAGTCTGTGAATACTGTATATGTTCTTGACACATTGTATATTGTATATATGTCTACCTGACCTAGAGAAGGGATAGAAAAACAGGACGTAAGATATCACAAGAAATGTACACACTGCCCTACTATGTAACTGTACCCTTTTTGTACAACACCTTGTAAAAAATTTTGTGTTCGTGGGCTAGGGATATGGCCTAGTGGCAAGAGTGCTTGCCTTGTATACATGAGGCCCTGGGTTCAATTCCCCAGCACCACATATACAGAAAATGGCCAGAAGTGGCGCTGTAGCTCAAGTGGCAGAGTGCTAGCCTTGAGCAAAAAGAAGCCAGGGACAGTGCTCAGGCCCTGAGTTCAAGCCCAGGACTGGCAAAAAAAAAAAAATTGTGTTGAATTAATAAACAAATTTTTAAAAATTAAAAAAAAGACTTCCCACAGGACCACAAGCCCTAACACAGTCTGTCCTTCTTGCTACCCTGGCTAACTTCAAGGCCTTTTGTGCTCTGGTCCCAAGATGAGTCCTTTCTAGTCCAACCTGCTCCAGACCTTTACTATTAGAGAATCCTCCTCCTGGAATGCCCTCCCTCTTCTCCTCCCTCCCCATCATCTATCAGCCCTCCTAAGCCTGTTTTGGGCTTATGTCAGCACAGTATTGCTTCCCCACTGACTGGGGTGGCTTGCTCTTAGTATAGGCATCCAAGTAGGCTTCTTTGTTCATCTCCAGACCTCAGGGTTCAGCCTCTAATAAACATGGGTTTTGCCAGGCCCAGTGTCTCACACCTGTAATCCTAGCTACTCAAGGAGGCTGAGATCTGAGGATCTCATTTCAAAGCCAGTCAAAGCAGGAAAGTCCATGAGACTCTTATCTCCAACTAACCAGCAAAAAGCCAGGTGGAATTGTGACTCAGTAGCAGAGGGCTAGACTTTAGGGAAAAAGCTAACAGATAGTCCAAAGGTCCTGAGCTCAAGTTACAGTACCATCAGGAGGAAAAAAAAAAAAGAGAGAGAGAGAGGGTGGTGGAAAAATCTCTAGAAAGATGGCAGCCCAAGGCACTTAAGTTTAGAAATAAGATTAATTAATAATAATGACTATATAATGCTTCTGTGCCAGACACAGTTCTAACTTTTTTTTCTGTCAGTCATGGGGCTTGATTGAACTCAGGGCGTGGGCGCTGCCCCTGAGCTCTGAGATGGAGCTGATAGTTCACCCTGAGCTCCAGAGCCTGCAAACTTAGACGATCTGTATAGGCCAAAGGAGATCAGGAGGTACACTGGGGCAGAAGAGGCAGTCTGGGTGAGACTGATGAGCCAAGGAGGGGAAGAAGGGGAGATGAGAACAGAACTACATAGCTATTTAGACTGAAGGCCTAAGCAGCCAGCCCTCTTCCCTTAGGACTCATCATGGCCACTAGGGGGCAGCAAAAGTTTTTTTCCTTGGGAACTGGGCCTTGAAACCTCTAGACCAAGAGCCCCTTCCAGCAGATTAAGAGCTACTTAGACACAGCTCTGGGAAGTAAGAGACATACCTGCTGGCAATTAAGATCATAAATGGGGAACTCCAACTCATTATGAAATCCTGAAAACCTTCAGCTGCCCGCAGGACAGAATCCAGATTCCGCCAACCAACCCTTACCATTCAATGGCATGAGATAGCCACTTGCCCTTCCAATTCTACCAGGTCCTCTGCCTGGAGCTGGTCTCACTTCTTCCCTCAGATTCCTAATGACCTCTGATACAAATTTTGAGGCCCTGGGTCAGTGACCAAATTGTCCTGGGCCTCAGTTTCCTCACTTGTAAAATGGAATGAATACTACCTACATCATAGAATGGAGGGTTTAGAATTGTCTGGCACACAGGAAACTATGCAAGAGTTACCTACTGTTACCGTTGCCTAGCCTGACCTCCCCCACTCCAGAGCCTGAACTCCCATGTTCCTGCACCCATCACACAGGCCTGTGATTGTCTGCTTGACACCCAGCTCTATGGAGGGCAAATCCGAAGTCCTTTCTCCCCAGCACCTAGCACAGAGCCTGGCACACAGTAAGCCAGACATTCGTATGATGGGAGCTGGAATGGAGGGCAGGATGTGTAAACCTTTAGATTAGATTTGACGAAGGCCGGATCCCAGGCTTCCATCTGAGGGGGGCTGAGCTCGGACCTCAGGTTTGCAGGTGGTGGGCCCCCAGGGTGTTTATGTGATGCTTACCTCCTTGTTGTCCACAGGGATCTTGAGTTTCACCACCTCATACTTCTCCTCACCTTCCTCCTCCTCACCCTTCACCAGCAGCACCATCTCCTCCTGCATCTCTTCCTCCTCCTCCTCCTCTGCCTGCTGTTCGCCAGGCATCTTGGTGATCTGAGGCATGGAGCTGGATCAGAAGCTCAGGACCCGCCCCCTCCCCCTGCCCCTTCCCCTGGCCCTGACCCAGCCTAGGCGGTGCAGCGGTGGCTTCTCTCGCCCTGCCCTGGCCTCCGAGTGTGGCCCTCTCTCATCCACCCAAGCCCCATGCTCCGGCACAGCCCAGGGACCAGCCTAGGAGATAGCCATTCACCCCCACTCATCCCGGCATTCAAGGCCCTGAACAGTTCGAATCTCCAGCCCCCGGTAGTCACCCTCCCCGCGCTGAGTCACTCCTCGGAGCCTGGGTCAGCGACCTGGAGCAACAAGGGATGGGCTGGAGGCAGGATGGGGCGGCGACCCAAGGGAGGACGGCGCACTCACCAGCCCAAGGTTCGGCGCTCGCGCTGCCCCAGGCCTGGGCGCGGGGCGGTTCGCTACTCTGTGAGGCCGTGGCTCCGGGGACGGGGCGGGGGCGGGGCCGCGGCGGCGGCCGCTCATTGGACCCATTTCCTGGCCACGCCCCTGGGGGAGGAGCCCAGATGACCCAGACATTAGGCCCTATCCGCCTGGGGAGGCCCGGAGCCCAGTGTCTTCGCTTACCGAGAGACCCCTTCTCCCCGACTCCTGGAGACGGGAAAGCTCCCCCTGCCCGGCGTTGGAGGCGCTCGCAGCCGCGTTCGACTCTGCTGCGAGCTCTACTCCGCGGCCCAGAGCCTCGGCTCCGCCCGAAATAGGCCACGTGCGCTCCCGCCCCGGCTAGGGCCTCTCGCTGGCGCCCCGCCTGGAGGGCGGACCCTGTTGCCTCCTCACCTCTTACTTCGTCCTTACCTGTTTTTCCTCCTCTTTCTTGCCTCCTCTCATCCTGTACCCGATCTTCTGGCCTTTGGGGTGTCTTCTTGCTCCTTTGAATTTATACCGCCCCAATCGACAGAAGCCCAAGCTCTTGCTGTTGTTTATTGTGTGGTGTACCCACTCTGTGCTGGTTAGGCTAAGCATTTACACCCTTGGTCTCATCTGAGCTAAATGAAGTTGAGGGAAGTAAACCCATTTATATAAGTTGTACAGTAAGACTTGTACCCTAGCTGGAAAATTAGCCCAAACCCAAACCACCAAAGTTTATTTGGCTCTCAGAATAAGTGTGTGTGTGTGTGTGTGTGTGTGTGTGTGTGTGTGTGTGTGTGTACTGGAGCTACTCTAGAGGCTGAGATTCAAAGCCATCTTAGGCCTGGGAACATCCTAGGCCTGGAAATCTGATACTTTTATCTCCAATTAACCACCATTTTTGGTGGTGGAAGTGGAGCCATAGCACAAGTAGCTCAGTCTTGAGTGAAAAAGTTAAGAGACAGTATCCAGGCTCTGAGACGCAGTCCCAGTACAAAACAGTGAGAAAAAATATTTTTTTTTTTGTCCTGGGGCTTGAACTCAGGGCCTGAGCACTGTCTCATTGTCCCTGGCTTTCCTCCCCCTCCCCCAAGGCTAGCACTCTACCACTTGAGCTACAGTGCCACTTCCAGCTTTTTCTATATGTATGATGATAAGGAATTAAAGCTTAGTGCATGATAGACAAGCACTCTACCACTAGGTCACACTCCCAGCCCCTGAAGAAGTCTTTTAAAACACACACATAGTTTCAAAACAATGGAGAAATCTCTTAAGAACTGTAACATTTAGAAATTGGAGTATGGGGGGGCTGGGAATATGGCCTAGTGGCAAGAGTGCTTGCCTCCTACACATGAAGCTCTCGGTTTGGTTCCCCAGCACCACATATATGGAAAATGGCCAGAAGGGGCACTGTGGCTCAGGAGGCAGAGTGCTAGCCTTGAGCGGGAAGAAGCCAGGGATGGTGGTCAGGCACTGAGTCCAAGGCCCAGGACTGGCAAAAAAAAAAAAAGAAAAAAGAAAAGAAATTGGAGTATGGAGCTGGGTGCTGGCAGCTCACCCTGTCATCCTAGCTACTCAGGAGTCTGAGATTTGAGGATCCTAGTTCAAAGCCAGCGTAGGCAGGAAAGTGTGAGACCTTTATCTTCAGCTAACCTCCAAAAAGTGGGAAGTGGCGCTGTGACTTAGGTGGTAGAACACTAGCCTTGAGCAAAAAAAAAAAAAAAAAACTGGGACAGTGCCCAGGCCCTGAAGTCAAGCCCCAGGACTGAAAAGAAAAAGTAATTGAAATATGGAGCTATGGATATAATATACTCAATGGTAGAATACTTGCTTATCCATTTGATGGGGAAAGGGGAAGAGAAAAGAGAAAAAAATGGATTATTACATATAGAAATCTGTTCTCAATTCTCTTGAACAAGCTGATGCTTAATTTCCCCATTTTATGAATGGAGCAAGTAAGATATTGAGAAAGAACCAAAAAAAATGAGGGGAGGGGAAGCCTGCATTGTTTACAATCTGTATATTGTCTCTTTACAATAGCCCTGTGGGGATCAATATCTCCATTTGACAAATGAGAACATTCAACCTTGGAGACATAATTTGCTCAAAGTCTCACAGCTGGTAAGAGGCAGAGTCTGAGCTCTCTTGGGAACAAAGTTACACAGGAAACTGGTGACAGAGCCAGGACTCAAATCTGAGTCTCTGTTTGCAGAATCCAAGGCACAATTTGTTTGTTTAGATGACATCTACTTAAAGTTTAGCACCTGCTCAGCATTGAGAAAAAGGGCAAATGACTGGACATTCACACACAAGATCCCAAAATATTTTTGATTGTGTTTCTTTAATCCCACTATGTGCCAGAAACCAGTCTAGGCAATGGGGGTGTCATAGTGAACAATAACAACAAGAAAATCTTGGCACCTGTGATACTTTTTTTTTTTTTTTTTGCCAGTCTTGGGTTTGAACTCAGGGCCTGGGCACTGTCCCTTAGCTTCTTTTTCTCAAAGCTAGCACTGTACCATTTGAGCCACAGCACCACTTTTGGCTTTTTCTGTTTATGTGCTACTGATGAATTGAATCCAGGGCTTCATGCATGCGAGGCAAGCACTCCACCACTAAGCCACATTCCCAGACCATATGACATTTCTAAGAGTAGGAAAAATGTAAATAAGTATCTGGGGTATAGCTAGTATGATAAGGCCCTAGTATGTGTTCCATCCCCAGCACTGAAAAGAAAAAGTAAGCAAATAAACACAATAAGTTAAAAAGGCAACCAGAAGCTAGTAGCTCACACCTGTAATGCTAGCTACTCAAAAGGCAGAGATCTAAAAATTGAGGTTCAAAGCCAACCATGGGCAGTAAAGTCTGTAAGACTGATCCCCACTAAACTACAAAAAAAAAAAAAAAGCTGGAGCAGCCTTGAGCCAAAAAAGCTCAATGCCAGCACCCAGGCCTGAATTCAAGCCCCAGGACTGGCATACATCAACACAAAAAATTAATATACTGACCTAGGAGTTTCACACAGTAGTAGAATATGTGCTTAACATAAGCAAGAACCTGGCTTTTATCCTTAGCATCACAAAAGTTTTTTGGTTTTTTTTTTTTTTTTTTTTTGGCCTGTCCTGGGGCTTGGACTCAGGGCCTGAGCACTGTCCCTGGCTTCTTTTTGCTCAAGGTTAGCACTCTACATCTTGAGCCACAGTGCCACTTCTAGCTTTTTCTATATATGTGGTGCTGAGGAATCGAACCCAGGGCTTCATGAGTGGTAGCCAAGCACTCTACCACTACGCCACATTCCCAGCCCCCACCACAAAAATTGTTTTTAAAAGCACTATGAATCACTTATATACATACAAAAAGGACACTCGGCATTCTTGCAGGAGAACATGAAGCCAATGAACAACTCTTTGAAAGGAGCAAGCACTGGGGCAGACCTCCCTATACAAGTGGACCTTGGAAAGCAAGCAAGAGGGCGTTTGTCAGATTGATAAGGAAACTATGGGATTGTAAACATTTGTAAGAAACAGCATGTTTCAAGGACATGCTTCATTAAAGCTTTTCGTGAGGCTTCTGCATGCCAGGCAGAAAGAACTTTTAAGGCCAGACTATAATAATAATAACCATTATAATAATTATTGTCATTCTGCCCTTCACTTTTGTTGTTGTTATGGGGCTTGAACTCAGGGCCTGGGCACTGTCTCTGAGCTTCTTTTGCAAAAGGCTAGCACTCTACCACTTAAGCCACAACGCCACTTCAGTTTCCTTGGTGGTTAATTGGAAATAGTTGAAAGGTGCAGAAATCAGAGAAGCATATTTTGAGAGGTCGAATCTTGGGGTCTTTATTTTTTATTTATTTTATTTTATTTTTTTGGCCAGTCCTGGGCCTTGGACTCAGGGCCTGAGCACTGTCCCTGGCTTCTTCCCGCTCAAGGCTAGCACTCCGCCACTTGAGCCACAGCGCCGCTTCTGGCCGTTTTTCTGTATATGTGGTGCTGGGGAATCGAACCTAGGGCCTCGTGTATCCGAGGCAGGCACTCTTGCCACTAGGCTATCTCCCCAGCCCTCTTGGGGGTCTTTATTAAAGGGCTATCCATCTGTAGACAGCCAATTGTTACCAAGGCCTGCAGCCAGCAGATATGCTTAACACACAGGCCAGAGGGGAAAGAAAGAACAAAAACAATACCAACAAACCAATTCAGCTCCAATGGAGAGCTGAAGTGGAACGTCATGATGACCAGAGAACAGCCAGGGGACAGGACAAGAACATGGAGACCTGTGGCTTGGCATACTAGCCCTGAGCTGGTCCAAGCCTAAATAGGGGCAGGCACTTGGCTGATAGGTTCCTAAATCTGTCAGTCCAGTGCCTGACCCTGTCTCTAGGGCTTCAGGTATGCCTATGACCAGGGGTGGGAGGGGAGTGGCGGGGTCTTTACCTTTCCCCACCATGAAAACAAGGTGCCAGACCTTAAATGGACATACTTGGGTACCAGCAAAACTTTTCCACCTAGGGAAGATAGGTTTCAACCTTCCATTTAGGGTATACTTAAAGGTTCCTCAGAAGCCTGTGATTCAAACCATTTAGGGAGTTAAGGCAGAATCAGAGCATTCTCTACATGCAAAGCTTTCCTAAGGCTATGACATGTGCATTTCTCTGCAGCAGAGTGCTCCAAGCTCACCTTGAGCTAGACATTTGTATTCAATGAACGGCCTCTCTCACATCTAGGCTTTTCAAGGCTGGATGGAGAATTCCCTCTGTCCATGGAGAGGCACCAAGATGGCTGCAAGAAGTTACTTACTTAGATTTAGCTTCCTCACTTCAATCTCAAGGACTTTCCTGCCTGGGCTGGCTTTAAACTGTGATCCTCAGATCTCAACCTCCTGAGTAGCTAGGATGACAGATGTGAGCCACCGGCTCCCGGCTGTGGCTGTGTTGGCTGTTTTCAAGAGTCTTGCTCTATGCCTGAACAATCTGGACCATGATCCTCTTGCTTGTGCGTCTCTGTGTCACTGGCACAGGCCACTCATTGGTTAAAATGGAGATCACAAACTTATCCTGTTGATCTCGGGCTAGTGCATACTTTCTCTTTTTGGCTTGTCATGGGCTTCAACTCAGGGCCTGAGTGCTGTACCTGAGCTTTTGCTCAGCACCATTTCTGGTATTCTGGTGGTTCATTGGAGATAGTTCTGACTTTCCTGCCAGTGCTGGCTGTGAACCACGATCCTCAGATCTCAGCCTCCTGAGTAGCCAGGATTACAGGTGTGAGCCACCTGCACCTGGCTTGCTGCATACTTTTAGTTCTACCTAAAACACTGTATCCCGGTTTGTTTTTTTGTTTTTTGCCAGTCTTGGGGCTTGGACTCAGGATCTGGGCATTGTCTCTGGCTTTTTTATGTTCAAGGCTAATACCCTACCACGTGAGCCACAGTGCCACTTCCAGCTTTTTCTGTTTATGTGGTGCTGAGGAATTGAACCTGGGGCTTCATGCATGCTAGGCAAGCACTCTACTGTTAAGCCACATTCCCAGCCCTGTCTCCCATCTTTTAGCTACTTTTTTTTTGTGTGTGTGTGCACACATTGAGGCTTGAACCCGTAGCCCTGGTTTTCTCACTGAGTTTGTTTGGTCATTGTTGGCACTCTACCACTTAAGCTATGCTTCCAATCTGGCATTGTATTGGTTAAGAGTTTTGTCGACTTTTTTTTTTCCTGCCACGGCTGGCTTCAAAGCAATAGGAGGTCTTGCCTCCTGAGTAGCTTGAATTACAAAGAGTACTGGAAATTCTATTTTTGAGGGGTCAGGAGGGTTGGATTGCTCTCTTGTGTAAGATAGCCTCAAATTCCTGTGTTCAAGGGACCTTACTACCTCAAGCCTCCCAAGGAGCTGGGACTATAGGTATATACCACTAGCCCAACTTCTTGGAAACTACCTCAGAACCTGTGTATCAAGCCCATTGTACATGTTGAGTTCAAGATGGGCCTGAATGTCATAGCCAGACCCTGTCTCAGGAAAATAAAAACAGGCCTGGAGGCATGGCTGAATAGAGGGCCTGTCTAGCAATCCTGAAGTCCTGAGTTCAAACCCTACTATGTCAAAAGAAAGAGAGAAAGAAGGGAAGGAAGGCAGGCACATAGCTAAAATGATACAAGTGGTAAGCCTTGAATTCCAGCTAAGGAGTTAGCCTTTTCAGCAAGGGAGTAGGGAGAGAGAGATAAAAGTAAGAGTTTATATGCCTAAGCAATATTGCCATATATAATTTTACAAAGTTCACCGAGGTCAGTTTGGAAGGAAGCAAGACAGAGGAAAAACAGCCAGAACCATCTTCTTAAAGCCCTCTAAGGGCCCCATTCAGACCAACCTCTGCCTGTGCAGTAACAGGCAAAAAAGCTCAAGACCACCAGTCTTGAGCACAAAGTTCTAGTCTCCAGGGGATACACAACTTGGCAGGGGTGGGAAGCTGGGGAGGAAAGGCACTGTAGCAAGATTGGATTTGTTTCTAGGGAAGCCAGTGGGAGGCTAAGATCTCTGGGGAAATTCTATTCAGGACTACTCCCCCAGGACCATTAGCCTGGGACAAGCAAAACTGCAAGCAATCAAGTACTTCAGCTTTGCTTCAGCTGGCCAGATGTGGCCTGGTGTTTTTGTTCCTGGCCTCTGAGGTCAATTATTCTTGCCCTTCCCCTCCTCCCCCTCCTGAGGGCCCTGGCACAGGGAACTGTGGTTACTTTCTGCAGGGGATAGCAACATCCTTTCTGCCTCCCTTTGGGCTGTGCAATCTGTTTTCTAGTACAGAAGAAAAAGGCCTAAGGGAGGTGTGTTTCTCAGGGTCCTTTTCTTGAGTGCCGGGACCTGGAGGATTGGTAACATTCCAGCCAGCTACGGCAAGTTTCCCTTCCCTTTGCTGAGACACACAATTATCTTTTTTGGCCAGTTGTGGAGCTTGAACTCAAGGCCTGAGCACTGTCCCTGGCTTCTTTTTGCTCAAGGCTAGCACCCTACCACTTGAGCCACAGCGCCACTTGTGGCCTTTTCCACATATGTTGTGCTGAGGAATCAAACCCAGGGCTTCATATATATGAGGCAAGCACTCTACCACTAGGCCATATTCCCAGCCCCACAATTATCCTTTTTAAAGTGGTGCTTGCTACAGGCTGTGGTTTTGGTGACCTTTGGTAGCCACGCCTTAATCTGGGTCATCAGTTAGTAGACTTGGTGACCTGTATTTGTGTGTCAGTATTGGGGCTTGAACTCAGGGCCTGGGCACTAGCCCTTAACTTTTTCATTCAAGGCTGGCACTCTACCACTTGAGCCACAACTTTACTTCTAGCTTTTTGCAAGTTAACTGGAGATAAAAAGCCTCACAAACTTTTTGCCGGAGCTGGCTTCTAAACAAACCTCCAAAGTCAGGGACTGGGGCTCACATCTCTAATCCTAGCTACTCAGGAGGCTGAGATCTGAGGATCTTGTCCTCGGCAGAAAAGCCCCTGTGAGACTCTTATCTCCAGTTAACCACTCAAAAACTGGAAGTGGCGCTGTGGCTCAAATGGTAGAGCCCTAGCCTTGAGTACAAAGAGGCTCAGGGACAGTGGCCAGGCCCTGAGTTCAAGCCCCACAACTGAAGAAAAAAAGAAAACAAACCCATCCTCAGATCAGCCTCCTGAGTAGCTGGGTCTTTGGTGGCCTTTTCAGACCAGATATTGGCATTCTAAAGTGGCTGACTAGGGGCTGGGAATATGGCCTAATGCAAGCGTGCTTGCCTCGTATACATGAAGTCCTGGGTTTGATTCCTCAGCACCACATATATAGAAAAAGACCAGAAGTGGTGCTGTGGCTCAAGTGGCAGAGTGCTAGCCATGAGCAAAAAGACAGGGACAGTGCTCAGGCCCTAAGTCCAAGCCCCAGGACTGGCAAAAAAAAAAAAAAAAAATAAATAAATAAATAAAATAAAGTGGCTGACTGTGTCAAGATAACCTCTAAAAGACTTAGAGAGCAAGAGGCTTCCCCAATGGTGGTTCATCTATACCTTTTCAATCCTTACAGGACATGTTAAGTACACATACACACATCACACATACCTACAACAGAGTCCAGAGCCTCAGGCAAGGAAATTTATTAGGAGACACATGGAAATGTAGCTGTCTGGCCTTGGAGCTTCTCTGGCATTTCCCGACTCCAGTCCCTGTAAAGTCCCCAGCCCAGCAGGCTGATCTCTGGGCATGGCATGGCACCTAAACTGGATGCTCCTAGTGGCCTAGCTGTCTGTCTATTCCTCCAGTGTCCAGGTGTCATGGTGGTCTAGGCCTCAGGGGCACAAAGATCTGAGCTGCATCCAAATCTGCCCCTTTCTGGCTAAGATTGTGTTTGGTAGCCCCAATCAGAAGTGAGGACCACGTATCACACAGTTAACTTTCCCCATGAAGGTGTTCCAAATATTCCACCTCATTCTTTTGTTGTTGTTGTTGTTTTTGGCCTGTCCTGGGGCTTGAACTCAGGGCCTGAGCACTGTCCCTGAGCTTCTTTGGCTCAAGGTTAGCACTCTACCACTTGAGCCACAGACCGCTTCCAGCTTTTTCTGTTTATGAGGAATGGAACCTAGGGCTTCATGCATCCAGGCAAGCACTCTACAGCTAAGCCACATTCCCAGCCCTGGGCGCTATTTTTAAACTTTTTTTTTTTGTTTTGTTTTGCTCAAGGGCTAGTGCTCTACTAAAGACACAACTTCACTTCTGGCTTTTGGTGAATCAGAGGTAAAAGTCTCATAGACTTTCCTTCCTTGGCTGGCTTTGAACCTTGATCTGAGGATCAAGTTTTAAGTCTCCTGAGTAGCTAGGATTACAGGTATAGATGTGAGCCTCTGGTCCCTGGCTTCCACCTCATTCTTAATTCCCAGCCTTCATTCCCAGAAGTCTCATTGCTATACCTCAGAAGGCCCAGGGTAAGATTGGGAAGGGTCCCTTCTGAACAGACAAGAGGCAGCCAAAATTTAGGATTCCTTTTTTTTTCCTTTTTGGAGGTACTAGGGTATAAAAATCAGAACTTCCTGTTCACCAGGCAGGATCACAATGCTTGAACCATATTGCAGCCCTTTGTACTCTGGTCATCTTTGAGATAAGATTTCTCATTTTTCCCCTGGAGTTGACCTGGACCTTCATCTTCCTATTTATGCTGTGATGACAAGCACCTACCATCATACCCTGCTACAGGTTGAGATGGACTCTCCAGAACTTTTTGCCCAGGCTGCCCTTGATCCTTCTGATTCTGCTCCCTCTAGCTGCAATTACTAGTACCTTGCAAATTTAGGGTTAAGAGTCCATTTCTAAATTTCACAAGTATTTAATGAGTGCCTGTGTGCTAGGCAAGATTCTAGAAGCTGGGAATACAGGCCATACTGGCAAAGTCCTAACACCTAGCCAAGACAGTTTCCTGAGTATCAAAATTATGGTCTCCAGTCTCTAGTTCTACTTCTCCTTTCTCCCACTTCTCCCTCCATCTCCCTCCCACCACCTCCCACGCCCTTTTCTTCTCTGCTTCAGCAGCAAATTCCCCTCCCTTTGGTTTCCTGGCTCTCCTCCCTCTCTGGAGCCCATCATTCCAGTCCTGCTGGTGATTCTTCCTTGAGAGGCCTCGCTTGAACATCCACTATGCCAAAGGGTCTCAAGGCCAGGTGCCCCCTCTGGTGCTTGATCCGAGCCGAGCTGTCACCAAAACCCTTGCCACACTCCGCACACTTGTATGGCTTCTCTCCAGTGTGGGTGCGCCTGTGTTTGACCAGATCTGAGCTTCGGGGGAATTCTTTTCCACAGAAGCCACACACATGGGGCTGGCTGGGTCCAGAAGGTTGAGCCCGAACTCGGGGTCGTGCAGTCGTGGGTGCTGGGCGAGGCGGGTTATGGGGCCGAAGGAGAGTAGATGGTGGTGGTGGTGGTGGTCGAGCACGTTCACCACGATGGGTGCGGAGGTGCTTAACTCGGGCCGAGCTATCTGCAAAACCTTTGCCACATTCAGGACAGAGGTAAGGTTTTTCTCCTGTGTGCACACGATGGTGTTTCACCAGGTCAGAGCTTCGGCGGAAGCCCTTGCCACACTCAGGACATTTGTGGGGCTTGTCACCTGCCAGGGGTGGGGGTGGCTCCCCAGCCTGTGGGCCTCCGGGCTCTGGCTCCAACCCAGGCAAGCCAAAAGGCCCATCACCCGAGTGTGAGGGGCTTCTGGGAGTCAGGGAGGAGCTGGTGCCCAGAGGTGGTGGAGGTGGGCTGGGGATCAATGGGGCTACAGGGTAGCCTGGGAAGCCGAAGTCTTGGGGTTCCATGTGAGTCAGACGATGGCGAAGAAGGGTAGAGCTGAGGCTGAAGGTTCGGTCACATTCAGGGCAGGCGTGGGGTCTCTCACCACTATGGGTGCGGAGATGCTTAACCCGGGCTGAACTGTCAGCAAAGCCCTTGCCACACTCAGGGCACAGGTAAGGCTTCTCACCTGTGTGCACCCGCAAGTGCTTTACTAGGTCAGAGCCCCGGGCAAATTCCTTCCCACACACATCACAGCCAAAGGGCTTGGGCCCCAGGTGACTGCGCTGGTGGCTCAGGAGGCTGCAGCTGAGGATAAACCTCTTGCCACAATCAGTGCAGGTATAAGGCTTGTCCTGCGCCTTGGGTCCCTGTGCAGCAGCGGGAGTGGCCCGGGATGGCTGTTGTCGAGGTACCACTGGCCTGGGAGGCTGTTCCCCCCGGTGTGTCCGCTGGTGCTTTATGCGGGCTGAACTATCACCGAAGCCCTTCCCACAGATGCCACACTTGTAAGGCTTCTCCCCCGTGTGTGTCCGCTGGTGTTTCACCAGGTCAGAACTCTGCCGGAAGCTCTTGCCACATTCGCCACAAATAGTGGGGCGCTCACCAGCAGGGATCCGGGCTCGAGGGATCTTCGGGGGACCCTGGGTCTGTGGCCGAGCCCTGTAGGGCTTCTCACCGCTGTGAGTTCGCTGGTGTTTGATGCGAGCTGAGCTATCACCAAAGCCCTTGCCACAGACCCCACATTTGTAGGGCTTCTCCCCAGTGTGAGTCCGCTGGTGTTTCACCAGGTCTGACATCTGCCGAAAGCTCTTGCCACATTCGCCACACACTGCTGTCCGATCACTACTCCCCTGGCCCCAGCGTGGTTCTCCCAAGACCCGGGGGGCTCTGTCCCGAGGCTGAGGCTTCCCTAACCCCTCTTTGTGGACCCATAAGTCATCCCAGTTCTGGATACCTTCAGGTTTTAGAGACACGGTTCCAACTTCATGAGCTGGAGCCAAATCTTCCTCTTCTTTAAATCCCAGATCATCTTCTTCCTGTAGTTCAAACTCACCAGGCTGAGAAACCTCCACATTCTCACTCCCTAGACCTGGGAAAGAAACAAGTTGTACACCTTAGCACTGGATCATTGAGCTATACTCCCAGCCTACCTTATTCTTGATAATAACCTCCATAAAAAGACGTGTGTGTGTGTGTGTGTGTGTGTGTGTGTGTGTGTATTCTGGTTCTGGGGCTTGAACTCAGGGTACTGTCCCTAAGCTTTTGTGCTCAAGGCTAACATTCTACCACCGGAGCCACAGCTCCACCTTTGGCTCTTTTGGTGTTTAAATGGACATAAGAGTCTCATGGTCTTTCTTGCCTGGGCTGGCTTTGAACCTTGGTCTTCAGGTCCCAGCCTCTGGAGTAGCTAGGATTACAAGTGCAAGCCAGTGGTGCCTGACTGTAAGACTTCTCTTGACAATAGCTAGTCTCGAGGATCTCACCTCTAAACTTCTTAGCCCTTCTAAGCACTTATTGCCTATGCATTTCAGTAATAATAATGATACCTATTTATCATATCCTTAATATATGCCCATCTCACAAATGGGCTAGGATGTGGCTCAAGTGGTAGAGCACCTGTTAACCACCTCTTTTTCTTTTTTCTTTCTTTTGCTGGGACTGAAACTCAAGGCCTGGGTGCTGTTTTTGAGCTTTTTCACTCAAGGCTGCTGTTCTGCCTTTGAGCCACCTCTACTTCCTGCTTTTTTTTTTTTTTTGGCCAGTCCTGGGCCTTGGACTCAGGGTCTGAGCACTGTCCCTGGCTTCTTCCAGCTCAAGGCTAGCACTCTGCCACTTGAGCCACAGCGCCCCTTCTGGCCGTTTTCCATATATGTGGTGCTGGGGAATCGAACCGAGAGCTTCATGTGTAGGAGGCAAGCACTCTTGCCGCTTGGCCATATTCCCAGCCCCTACTTCCTGCTTTTTGGTGGTTAATTAGATATGAGTTCAATGGACTTCTCTGTCCCAGCTAGCTTCTCGATCTTCAGATCTCAGCCTACTGAGTAGCTAGGATTACAGGTGTGAGCCACCAGCACCTGGCCTGTCTGTCAATCTTAAGGCCCTGAGTTCAAACTCCAAAAACAAATATGTATCAATCACTAAGTGAAATGGAACCTCAAAAATCCTAGGAGAGGGGCTGGGAATATGGTCTAGTGGCAAGAGTGCTTGCTTTGTATACATGAAGCCCTGGGTTCTATTCCCCACATATACAGAAAATGGCCAAAAGTGGCGCTATGGCTCAAATGGTAGAGTGCTAGCCTTGAGCAAAAAGAAGCCAGGGACAGTGCTCAGGCCCTAAGTTCAAGGCCCAGGACTGGCAAAAAAAAAAAAAAAAAAAAACATAGGAGATATCATTCTATTGTAATTACTATTATAATCATAGAGATTCTGAGAATTAAGGGCTTGGGTAATTTTTTTCTTTATGTTTGTATTTTGTGCTGGTCCTGGAACTTAAACTTAAGTCCTTGAGCTTTTTTGCTCAAGCATTCTACCACTTGAGCCACAGTTCCACATCTGGCTTTTTGGTGGTAAACTAGGAGAAGAGTCTCATGGATTTTACTGCCCTGGATGGCTTCAAACCTCAATCCTCAGATCTCAGCCTCCTGAGTAGCTAGGATTACATGCTTGAGCCACGAGTGTCCCACTCAAAGCCAGGTTTTTAATTTAAGTCTGTCTGACACCCAAGCCTGTGTTACCTCTTACGCTATGTCTCTATTTTGAAATCTGGTATGTGTTCTTTCTATTTGTATCTTGACATATTACCCTGTTTTGCAATTTATTTCTTCACTCATCCTATGTATGACTGTGTGTACCCACAACCATCCTTCAAGATGCTTAGGAGTGGTAGGAGAGGCAAGATAAAGTACCGATAGTTATAACTCCATTCAGAGAGAGGAGAAAGGAGATAGGGACGGACATTTGCGTTGGTACAGAGAAGATCATGGAGAAGTAGGGAAGATTAAAAACTAGAGATGGATGTCAGGACTAGTCTGAGCATGCAAGATTTGAACTAAACATAAGCTAAGAAAGGCTTTTAATTAGTGGAGGAGAGCTAAGGAAAGCTTCTTGAAAAAGAAGAGGCCGGGTTAGATCTGGGCTGTCGATCTGTCTGGCTGCAGGAATGCATCCGTGGAGAGAAAAGGTCGAGGGAGAAGGCTTACAGCAATTGCTGGGCTGAGACAGAACGAGACCTGAAGTAGGGCAGAGACCGAGAGCGTGGTGGAGGCTGGGGGAGGGGTGCGATCCGGGAGCCGAGGCCCCCTGGGGCCCGGCACACAGTAGGTGCTCGGAACCGCCCGCGCCCGCCCTCGGGGTCCGCTCCCCTCCCCCTCCTTCCGGGACTGGAGCCCCCACCCCGGCCCGGCCCTGCCCGTGGGGGCTCCTCACCTGCACCGGCGCCTCCCGGCAGCTCGCTCTCCTCCGGGCCCCGCAGGCTCGGACCCCAGGGCTCCGCGGCGCGCTCCATCCCGGGCGCGCCGCCCCGGGCACAGGGACCGACACCGGCCCCCGCGGTCACGCAGCCATGTGCGGCCCGCGGCGCCCTGCCGCCGCCCTCTGCCGGCCGCGGCGGGCACCGGGCGGCGTCGGGGTCCCGGCGCGGGGCGCGGCTCGCGGGGACCCCGCCGGGCCCCCCTGCACCTGCTGCTCCCCGCCGCACACGCTCGGTCACCCCGTCCTAGCCTCCCGGCGAGAGGCGGGTACCGGGTCTCCCCGGCGCTCCGCGGCGCGGGCTCCGCGCCCAGGCCGGCGGGGGCTCGGCCCCCAGGCGTCCCGGGGCGGCCGCGGGCAGCGGAAGCCAGCGCGGGGCGCGCCGCGCCGCTCTAGGACCCGGGAGGAGCCGCGCGCCCGCGGGCGCCGCCCGGCCGGCGGGGCTCGGCGGCTGGCGGGCGGCTCCGCGCCGGGGACGGCGGCCCGAACTCGGTGGTGTTAACCGTGTGCTTCCTGGGCTGCCGCGGGGCGCTGAGGGCCGAGGCTTCCTCCCGATCGTCCGCGGGACCCCGGCCACCCGCGCCCACCTCCGGGGCGGGCGGGCGACGCCACCAGCCACGCTGGCCCGGGAGAGACAAAGAGGGATCCGGAGCCGGACCCGGGGAAAGGGGTGGGGGAGAGACCGAGGCAGACAAAGGGCGGCGGGGACCCCAGACGGGGCGGGGCGGGGCGCCGAGACTCGGGAAACAAAGCCCGGCTGGCCCGGAGGCCGGCGGCCCGGCCGTGGTGGGGGCTGGGCTGGGGAGGGGGAACCGGACCGAGAGGGGCTGGGGGGGGACCCGAGTAAATGCTGGGGGGGGGGGGTAAGGCGGGACGATGGAATAGGGGGAGAGGCAGAGAGAGAGAGAGAGAGAGAGAGAGAGGCCCCTTCCTCCTTCTGAAGACCCCGGAAAACCCAGCCAGCAACGCCCCTGACGGCCCAGGAGCAGACCCGTGCCCCGGGACGCCCGTCCCTCCCCTGGGGTGAGGGGACAGGGCCCCAACCAGGTGCCAAAACAGCTGAGACTTGCCCAAAAGGATTTAAAGGGAGACCCCCAAGAGTTTTAGACAGGGTTACAGATTTCCAGACTTCCTCCACATTCTCTAGCTGGGAGAAGTCAGTTTCCTCCCCCTCCTGCCCTTCCTCCCCCTCCCCCCTCCCGCCCCCCCAGCAGGTGGACAGGAGTCCTAGATGGGGTTTGTACCACATGCTATTAGGGTAAAGGCTTTTCCTGAACTCCCCTGGCACTTTACTCTGACTGATGAATAAACTTTGCCTCTTCTCTCACCTTTCCTGCCTCATCATTTTTTATTTGTTGGAGAAAGAGAGAAAATAAAATAAAAAAAGGACCCAAGACCCACATACGGTATCAGAATCACATTTGTAGCCTCAACTGATATCCTGAAGCCGAGATTTAACACAAGTAAGAGGCCTGGATTAGAGAGGAGGCAATGCTCAGGCAGAGACAGTGCACAAAGGTGGACAGTGGAGGGGAAATGGCCTCTGGAGACAGAGATGGACAGGCAGATAAAAGAGAGAAAGTTATTGAAGCAGTGTCCAAGGAGAAAGGGAAGAGAGAGAGAGAGAGAGAGAGAGAGAGCGCCTGGAGAGAGACCAGCTAGATGCAGGGGAACAAAATGACAACATTGAGTTAAACAGGCAGAGACAAAGAGACAGAGACACAAAGAAGCTGCCAGATAGGGACAGGTGGACATCTCTACAAATTCCAAGCCCAGGGAGAGGCGTTTCCATCCTGTTGGAGCCTTGGCTGGGCTGCTGGTCTGTGTTTCCCAGGAAGCATGATTCCAGGGTCTTGTACGCCAGGAGGCAGGCTTACCTTCCTTCCTTCCTTCCTTCCTTCCTTCCTTCCTTCCTTCCTTCCTTCCTTCCTTCCTTCCTTCCTTCCTTCCTTCCTTCCTTCTTTCCTTCCTTCCTCCCTCCCTCCCTCCCTTCCTTCCTTCCTTTCTTTTCTTTCTTTCTTCCTCCTCCTCCTCCTTTTTTTTTTGGGGGGGGGGGACAGTCCTGGGCCTTGAACTCAAAGCCTGGGCACTGTCCCTGAGCTTCTTTTTGCTCAAGGCTAACAGTCTACCACTAGAGCCACAGCACCGCTTCTGGCTTTGTCTGTGTATATAGTACTGAGGAATCGAGCCCAGAGCTTCATGCATGCTAGACAAGCATGCACTAAGCCACATTCTCAGCCCTGCAGGCTTACTTTTGAGGACAGGAACACCCAGAGGGGTCTTCAGCCCCTCTTCCAAAGAAAGGAAAGGGGAGCCAGCTGAGAACTAGTAGTTCACACTGTTATCCTAGCTACTCAGGAGGCCAAGATCTGAGGATCAAGGTTCGAAGCCAGCCTGAACAGGAAAGACTCTCTTCTCTAATTACCAAAAAGCTGTAAGTGGAGATGTGACTCAAGTGGTAGAGAGCTAGCATTGAGCAAATAATGCTCAACGACAGTTCAAGCCCCAATACTGGGACAAACAAAACCAAATAAAAATATTTTGAACTTTTCCTTTCCTCACCCTCCACAAGATAACCAACTGGTGTTCAAGTCTAGCCCATCCATCAGAAAAATGAATCCCCTTTTCTCCACCTTCTGCACTGTATTGTCCTGCCTTATTTTTACCTCTAGTCAGCTCATTCTTCTTAATTCAATAACCTTCAAGAAGGTAATATATGCATTCTTTTATTAATTATATCACAACACATGCTGTCATTGAAAAATTAGAGAATGAAAATACATTAGAGGTCTGGGGATGTAGCTTAGTGGTAGAGTTTGCTTAGAATGCATGAAGCCCTGGGTTTGATTGCTCAGTATCACATAAACAGAAAAAGCAGGAAATGGTGCTGTGGCTCAAGAAGTAGAGCGCTAGCCTTGAGCACAGAGAGGCTCAGGGACAGAGCCCAGGCCCTGAGTTCAATCTCCAGGACCTGTAAAAAGAGAAAAAAAAAATAGAAATTTTTTTTTCATTAATTTGGTGGTTTGTTTGGTTTTTGTTTGTTGCCGGTCCTGGGGCTTGGACTCAGGGCCTGAGCACTGTCCCTGGCTTCTTTTTGCTCAAGGCTAGCACTCTGTCACTTGAGCCACAGAGCCACTTCCATTTTCTTTTCTATATATGTGGTGCTGAGGAATTGAACGCAGGGCTTCATGTATACAAGATGAGCACTTTACCACTAGGCCATAGTCCCAGCCCAAATTTGGTGGTTTGAGACAAGGTCTTGCCCTGTAGCCCAGGCTGATGACATACTTACCATCCTCTTAGCCTTCTAAATGTTGTGATTATAGGTGTACACATCATAACCAGCAGGAAAATTTAAATGTAATATTGCTACACTGATGTAATCTCGCTTTAGTATTTAGTTCTTCCAGGTTTGCTCCTGTGCCTATGCATATGTTATACATAAGTATGCATATACAGTCACAGTCGGGTGCCAGTGGCTTACGCTTGTAATCTTAGTTACTCAGGAGGCTGAGATCTAAGAATCTCAGTTCAAAGTTTGGGCAGAAATATCCATGAGGCTCTTATCTCCAGTTAAACACACACACACACACACACACACACAAAAAAAAAAAAAAAAAAAAAAAAGCTGAGCCCTGGCACTGGTGGCTCATGCCTATAATCCTAGCTACCCAGGAGGTTGAGATCTGAAGACTGTAGTTAGAATCCAGCCCAGGCAGGAAAGTCCAAGAGACTCTTATCTCTAATTAATCACCTAAAAATGGGAAGTGGATTTGTGGCTCAAAGAATCTAAGGATTGGGGTGTAGTCAAGTAGCAGAGAGTTTGTCTAGTGAGTTCAAGGCCCAGAATTCCAATCCCTTGTACCATCACAACACAAAACTAATACTAATACTAATACTACAAATATTATTCAAGGGTGGCACTTTACCACTTGAGCTACAGCTCCATTTCTGGATTTTCTGATTAATTGGAGATAAGTCTCAAGGAATTTCATGCCAGGGCTGTTTTCAATCTGTGATCCTCAGATCTCAGCCTTCTGAGAAGCTAGGATTATAGGTGCACACCCAGTTATTATTTTTTTCTTTCTTTCCTTCCTGCTTTCTCTTTTGTGGTGTTGGGGGAGAGCCCATTGCCTCATGAATACTAAGCAAGTGATTACCCCCCCCCCCCGCCCCCGCAGTGTCTTAACTAGGATCATAGGGCTGCTCAGCCTGATGAAAAATTTGAGAGGAAGGGCTGTGGTGGAATAGGAAAGGCTGTAATTATCCTTCCCTTTGCTTCTATTGCTTCTGTTTAAGCATTACTGTCACCCTGCCCCCTCCCCCACCGCAAAGTTAACATGAATGCTGTGAGGCATACTTACTTGTGGCTACCTCTCTGGGCTGACTTCATTCACAGTCTGAAAGCTTCAGCAACTGATCCATAAGAGCAGTGACTGGATTTGAACTGTCAACCCCACCGTACTACTCAGCTCAAGCAGTAACTAGCGTTTACCCTGAGTGAGCTCATCTCATATACAAAGCCCTGTTCTAAAGCTTTCTGTGATATAGCCCATGTGTTATCTTCTTTATCAGGTCCTGTGTGTGTGTGTGTGTGTGTGTGTGTGTGTGTGTGTGAAGGTGTGTGTTGTGTGTATGCGCCTGGTACTGGGGCTTGAACTCAGGGCCTTACACTTTTGCATGGCTCTTGTGCTCAAGGCTGATATTCTACCACTTGAATCGCAGCTTTATTTCTGGCTTTTTGCTGATTAATTGGAGATAAGAATCTCATGGGAGCTGGGCACCAATGGCTGTAATCCTAGCTGTTCAGGAGGCTGAGATCCTAGGATGGGCAGTTTGAAGCCAGCCCAGGCAAGAAAGTCCATGAGACTCTTACCTCCAATTAACCACCAAAAAGCAAAGTGGAACTATGGCTCAAGTAGTAGAGTGCTAGTCTTGAGCAAAAAGAAGCTCAGAGACAGTGCCCAGTCCCAGGACTGGAAGGAGGAGGAGGAGGAGGAAGAGGTACATGTATGGGTCAGACATGGATGGTTCACACCTATAATCCTAACTACTCAAGAGGCTAAGATCTGAGGATCATGTTTCAAAGCCAACTTGGCAGACAAATCTGTGAGACTCTTTTTGTTTTTGTTGTTGGTTGTGGTGGTAGAGCACGAACTCAGGGCCTGGGCACTGTCCCTGAGCTCTTCAGCTCAAGTCTAGTGCTCTAGCACTTTTTTTTTTTTTTTTTTTTTTGCCAGTCCTGGGGCTTGGACTCAGGGCCTGAGCACTGTCTGAGCACTGTCCCTGGCTTTTTTTTTGCTCAAGGCTAGCACTCTGCCACTTGAGTCACAGCGCCACTTCTGGCCGTTTTCTGTATATGTGGTGCTGGGTAATTGAACCCAGGGCTTCAAGTATACGAGGCAAGCGCTCTTGCCACTAGGCCATCTCCCCAGCCCCCTGCTGCTCTAGCACTTTGAGCTATAGCTCCACTTCCAGTTTTCTGGTGGTTAATTGGAGATGTGAATTTCACAGACTTTCCTGCCAGGGATGGCTTTGAACCATGATTCTCAGATCTCAGTTTCCTGAGTAGCTAGGGTTACAGGCATGAGCTATTAGTGCCCGGTCTTGTGAGACTGTTATTTCCAGTTAACTAGTAAAAAGCCAGAAGTAGAAGTGTGACTCCAGTGGTAGAGCACTCGTCTTGAGCAGAAAAGCTAAGAGACAGTGCCCAAGCCCTAAGCTCAAGCTGCAGGACCAGCACAATAATAAATAGATTAAAAAAAACCAGGGCTGGGGATATGGCCTAGTGGCTAGAGTGCTTGCCTTGTATACATGAGGCCCTAGGTTCGATTCCCTAGCACCACATATACAGAAAATGGCCAGAAGTGGCGCTGTGGCTCAAGTGGCAGAGTGCTAGCCTTGAGCAAGAAGCCAGGGACAGTGCTCAGGCCCTGAGTCCAAGCCCCAGGACTGGCCCAAAAAAAAAAAAAAAAAAAAACAAAGATACATATATGGCATGCATAAAGCCTCTAGAATTTTACACACATACACATACCTTTGTATATAAATATACAAAGGTGCTTCTTTGACAAAGGTCAAAGGTGCTTCTATGTATTATATAGTTTTCAAAATGCACAGAAAACAAAAAAGTCCACATTAAGCACAGCAGCATAATTGCCTTAGAGTGGACAGGGAGAGGCATGATTTTAGAGCTATGTTGGTCTGCTGGGGTCCACCTAACAGAGCATCTCAGACTGGGTAGCTAAAACAACAGACATTTATTTTCTCACAGTTTTGAAGACTGGAAATCTGAGATCAAGGTGCCAGTGTGGTTATTGTCTGGAGGCCTCTCTTCTTGGCTTGCAGATGGCTGTCTTTTGGCTGTATCCTCACTTGGCCTTTTCCCTATGTGAATACACACACACACACACACACACACACACACACACACACACACACCAGACAGAGATTGTGTTTCTTCCTCTTATTGGATTTCTTCCTCCTATTGGATTAGGGCCCCACACTGTGTGTGTGTGTGTGTGTGTGTGTGTGTGTGTGTGTGTGTGTGTGTGTGTACTGGCCACTGGGTCTTGAATTCAGGCCCTGGGCACTTGAGCCACAGCTTTTTATTTTTCTGGCTTTTTGTTGGCTAATTGGAGATAAGAGTCTCTCAAACTTTTTTGCCGGAGCGTGCTTTGAACCTCAGTCCTCAGATCTCAGCCTCCAGAGTAGCTGGGATAACAAGCATGAACCACTTACACCAGGCTCCAAGCTTGTTTAAGTTTAATTATCTCCTTTAATCCTGCCTGTACATAGATTTACACTGGGGGCTAAGACTTGAACATGTGAATTTAGTGATGGAAGGGCATGATACAATTCAGTCATTACAGAGGCTAAAAGGAAAATAATAAAACCAAAAGGAAGGGGAAAAGAACATGGAGTGTTAGAGGTGGGTGGGATCCAGATGGAGCAGGGCCTTGTAGAGACTTAGATTTAAGACTCAGAGAAGATAATTGGTTTTCTTTTGCAGTATTGGGGTTTAACTCAGTCTTGCACTTTCAACCCAGGTGCTCTGCACTGAGCCACACCTCCAATGTTTGTGTGTGTGTGTGTGTGTGTATGTGTGTGTTTGCATGCATGTGTTTGTATATATGCTAGTACTGAGTGTTGGGCAAAGAGATACAGGATGTAGGATTCTCAAGTATTCTCAGTTTTGTCTTTCCCCATCTCTCTGGCCTGGGCCAATTGAAGCATCTCCACTTCCTATGCTGCCCGCCCCCTTTCTTTGCAGCATTCAACTTCCTGCCCCGCCAGAGGAAGTGGGGAGAGATACCAGGTGCAGCAACAGCTAGTGGAGCCATGGTGAGTCCTTATGCCCAGGATCCCAGGTTTTGTGGCCCTACCCCACTCCCTCCAGAGGGCCCCCCGCTGCCCCCCCCCCCCCGCCCCCGCTTCCAAGCCTTAGTTGACCTCCCAGTAGGCTTTTTCCTAGCTTTTGGGTTCAGGTGATATGGGGGCCTTGCATGTTACACTGCACAGGGCCTCATATGGGGTCCCCTTCACCCCTCCCAACAGGACAAGGAGTATGTGGGTTTTGCAGCCCTCCCCAACCAGCTGCACCGCAAGTCTGTCAAGAAGGGATTTGACTTCACACTCATGGTGGCAGGTCTGGGGGTTCTGGAAAAGGGCTTTGGGGCATGGGGAGTGTCCTCAGGAAACCCTGGCTGTCCCTGCCATTAACTGATTGGCTTGGTCTGTCCACAGGGGAATCAGGCCTGGGGAAATCCACCCTCATCAACAGCCTGTTCCTTACCAACCTTTATGAGGATCGCCAAGTGCCAGATGCCAACGGTGAGACCCTTGTGCCCTCTCCTTTGGCTGTGTCCCTAGACTCTTTTTCTGTTCTGAGGACTTGGTAGCCACTGCTTCTCCCCTGAAGACCAGTCGCAGCAGCTGTGTTACGGGGAAAGGAAATCATCCCGACTTCTCCCCATCCCCACAGCTCGGCTGACACAAACGCTGACCATTGAGCGCAGGGGTGTGGAGATTGAGGAGGGAGGTATCAAGGTGAAACTGACTTTGGTGGATACACCTGGCTTTGGGGACTCTGTGGACTGCTCAGACTGGTGAGGAAAAGGGCAGGGGACGGGGCATGAGCTTCTCAAAACAGCTATTTGGAGGCTCAGGGGTCAATCACAGGGTTAAGTCTACCCTGGCTCCTCCCTGACCAAAAGGAAGTTGTTTCTGAAAGCCATCTGGGCTTGGTGACAGCTCGCCTATGTCCCCACCGGTTGCCTTTGATGCCTTTGGTTGGCAGCAAAGGAACTATTCCTCGTTCCCATAGCCCTGGCTAACCTTGTCCCCTTCCCTTCCCTGCCTTCTAGCCTCTGACCTCTGACCCCCCACATCCTCTTCCCACATCCCAGCTGGCTGCCTGTGGTTCGCTTCATTGAGGAACAATTTGAACAGTATCTCCGAGATGAGAGTGGGCTGAACAGGAAGAACATCCAGGATTCCCGGGTCCATTGCTGCCTCTACTTCATCTCACCCTTCGGCCGGGGGTCTGGAGGACAACCCAAGGCTTGGGTGAAACCCGGGGTGGGAGTGTTAGGGGAGTCTGCATATTAGAGCTTAGTCCTGACTAATTTCTGGATATAGGCTCCGACCCCTAGATGTGGCCTTCCTCCGGGCTGTGCACGAGAAAGTCAACATCATTCCAGTCATCGGCAAAGCAGATGCCCTGATGCCTAAGGAAACCCAGGCCCTCAAGCAAAAGGTGTGGGCATTGGCCTTAAAGCAAAAAGTCAGGACCAAATCCCATCTTCTTTAAATGGAGGTGGGGTGGGAGAGGTTGGCCTTCTTGGAATACTGTCATGCTAAATGTAAGAGAAAGTTTCTGAAGAAGTGGGAAGGAGGTTGCCATACCTGCAAGGCTCAGAACAGGTTGAATGTTCAGCACAGGCCTGCTTGAGGTGAGGAGGGCATGGCCAAGATGACCCCTGACATCATTCTAGCCCCTACTCATGTGTTCAGAACCTTTGCCTGCTGTTCTATTTGTCTCTCCGGATCTCCAGATATCTGTATCACCTTCCTCAGTTTCTAGCCAACTATGCTTCTGAAATTTTTGTTGTTGGTGGTGGTGGTGATGGGGCTTGAACTCAGTGTGGGTGATGTCCCTGAGTTCTTTGAGCAAGGCTATGGCTCAGCCACTTTGAGCCATAGCATCACTTCCACTTTTCTGGTGGTTAATTGGATATAAGTCTCGTGGACTTGCCTGCCTGGGCTGGCTTTGAACTGAGATCCTCAGATCTCAGCCTCCTGAGTATACAGTATACTAATATAGTATACAGTAGTATACTAATACTACTGTCATAGATAGTATTATAGGCCTGAGCCACCAGTGCCCGGTGAGATTTTATTTTTGGTTAGCTCACATGTGTATTCCTCACCATCCCAGTCTTTCACATCTTTGTTTTGTTTTTGCTAGTCCTGGGGCTTGAACTCAGGGCCTGAGCCCTGGCCCTGGCTTCTTTTTGCTCAAGGCCAGCACTCTACCACTTGAGCCACAGCATCACTTCCGGCTTTTTCTATATATGTGGTGCTTTGGAATTGAACCCAGGGCTTCATGTATACCAGGCGAGCACTTTACCACTAGGCCACATTCCCAGCCCCTTTCACATCTTCTTTTGTCTCTGACCGGACACTGTCTCTGGCCATGCCAATATCCAAGCCTCTGTTTCTCACTCTGTATCTGTCTCCTTTGAGATCCGGGACCAGTTAAAGGAAGAGGAAATCAATATTTACCAGTTCCCGGAATGTGATTCTGATGAAGATGAAGATTTCAAGAGGCAGAATGAGGAGATGAAGGTGGGAGCGGCACCCAGGAAGGGGCAGGCAGATGTGGAGGTGGGAGTCAATCATTTTCTGCCCACTAGGGGCGGACATGACCGCTGATCTCTGTCCTCTAGGAAAGCCTTCCTTTTGCCGTCGTTGGTTCCTGCGAGGTGGTGAAGGATGGTGGGACCCGACCCGTGAGGGGACGCCGCTATTCCTGGGGTACTGTGGAGGGTAAGGCGGAGACACGTTCTGAGGCCACCTGGGGGCCCAGAGTCTGCACCTCATATGTGAAATTGGAGTGGGCACTGGTGCGGGGAGTTCCTGGGAATCCAACTAGGGATGCTGGGGTTGCAAAGTGTGGGTCTCTGCGAAACACAACAGCAGGACTCCCAGTGCACCCAACCTTGACCCTGGGGTTGGACCTGAAGCTCCCGGCCGAGCTCTCTCTGGTTCCCTCCACCCCCAGTGGAGAACCCACATCATTGCGACTTCCTGAATCTGAGACGGATGTTGGTGCAGACACACTTGCACGACTTGAAAGAGGTGACCCACGATCTGCTCTATGAAGGCTACCGGGCTCGCTGCCTACAGAGCCTGGCCCGGCCCGGGGTTCGAGATCGAGCCAGTCGCAGGTGAGAGCCGGGGCCAACTTACGTTAGTGCTTTTATTTTATTGCCCGACCCTTATTGCCTTTCAGATAGGCCCCGCCCCAAGCCCTGCCTCCAACCAGACCTTTCTTTCTCTCCTCCATTTTCCGCGGGCCCTAACCCAGTGTGGGGCCCCACCTCCCGGACCCAGATTCTCCCCCAGCCTCGACCCCGCCCCTGACTCGGGTCCCTCTACTCTTCCTCCCCGACCCCCAGTAAGCTATCTCGCCAGAGTGCTACAGAGATCCCCCTGCCCATGCTGCCTCTGGCCGAGACGGAGAAGTTGATCCGTGAGAAGGACGAGGAGGTGAGCAAACACCTGGCTGCCCATCCAGCTAACGCCCTGGGTCCTTTCCATGGTGCCCCTCGGGTTTTGCCCGGTCCCACCGCCTGCAATCTCGCCCCGCACAGCTACGCCGCATGCAGGAGATGCTGGAGAAGATGCAGGCCCAGATGCAGCAGAGCCAGGCTCAGGGAGAGCAGTCGGACTGTCTCTGAGATCCCCGCCGCCGCCCCTCCTTCCCTCGGCTCCGCCTGGAGTCCAACCCCGGGGCCCTGGACTGCCCAGCCGGAGCCCAGCCACTAGGTCGGCCCTAGCACGCGCTTTGCAAAGGAGCTCTTTCTTGATAAATGGTTCACCCCAGGAGTACCGCGCCTGAATGCGTAGCCCCTCCCTGGCCACGCCCCCATAGACCACGCCCCCCAGCTCACGCCCCATCCAAGCCCCCGCCCCTCCCACTCTCCACCTGATCCTCAAATCCTCCAGCCAGCCCTAGTCCGCCCCTCTCCACTTTGGGGTGACCCCCTTCTTTATTCAATAAAATCAGCTTCTCGAATCCACTCCAGTGTTCTCGCTCTCCCCTCCCCTCCCCCGCCCGCTGGCCTCCAGGCCACCTACTCGTCCATTTGTTCGGACCCTTCACTGTTTGCGCTGTATCTTAGCCCAGCTTGGAGCTTGAGCCCCCCTCACTCACATAAACACACCGAAGGCGCCGTCAATAAGAAAGAGAGACCAGCTGGATTTTATTGGGAGTTTGGGTGAGGAGCGGGCTGGCTGGAAGTATTGGCCACCAGGGGCCCGAAGAGGGTCCTCTCTACTCCTGGTCCTTAGCATCACCATGCGTGATGACATAGCAGATGTTCTTGTAGTCTACGTTGCCGCCCACATCCGGGGGGAAGGCAGCCCACATATTCTTGATCTGGGGGAAGATGCACCCACATCCCAGCATCAGTTCCCTGCCCTTTTCCCTCCCAGGCCCTTCCTCCTTCCCAGTCCCTGCCCACTCACCTCCTCCTGGGAGAAGCGGTCGCACTGCGTGGTGAGCAGCTCCTCCAGGCTGGAGAGGTGACATTCAGGGAATTGAGATTGGGTTCATGAGTCCTGTCCACTTCCATCCCTACTCTTCTCTGGAGCCTACTCTTAGATCTCTCACTGGTTTTCCAAACACTCTGGCCTCCCTCTTAATTTTGAACCCTATGTGCTGCAAAAATGTAATCCTACCAACAAGCTTTTATATCTTTCTTCTTTTTAGTCAGCTGTGGATCTTGAACTCAGGGCCTGGGTGCTGATCCAGAGCTTTTTCCGCTCAAGGTTAGCATTCTACCTCTTTGAGCCATAGCACCACTTCTGGTTTTCTGGTGGTTAATTGGAGATAAGAGTCTCAAGGACTTTCCAGCCCAGTCTGGCTGGGATCCTCAGATCTCAGCCTCCTGAGTAGCTCAGATTACAGGTGTGAGTCACCAGTTTTCTTTCCCTCTTACTTGTATGTAGCCCAGTCTGGCCTGGACTGGACTGGACTGGACTGTATAGCCCAGGCTGGTAAGAATTTAAGGAGGCTTTTAAGAGAATTTAAGGGAGGGGCACTTACAACTGCTTCTTGATGGTGCCCTTCCCCTCTGGGTCCAGGACCTTGAAGGCACCTGTGATCACATCCTCGGGGTCAGCACCTGAGGGATCAGAGGGCATTGAGAGTCAGAAGAGCACCTGACAGTCTGGGAAGAGGCAACCGGAAGCTTAAACGCAGGGCACTTAACCTTTGAGCTTCTCTCCAAACATGGTCAGGAAGACAGTGAAGTTGATGGGGCCACTGGCTTCCTTCATCATGGCATCTAGCTCCTCATTCTTCACATTGAGGCGGCCTGGGAGGGTAGTGGGGAAGCAGGGGCTGGGACTGAGTCCCCCAAACTTAGATTACCTCATTTTTGTTTGTTTGTTTTTGTTTTTGCCAGTCCTGGGGCTTGGACTTAGGACCTGAGCACTGTCCCTGGCTTCCTTTTGCTCAAGGCTAGCACTCTACCACTTGAGCCACAGCGCCACCTCTGGCTGTTTTCTATATATGTGGTACTGAGGAATCCAACCTAGGGCTTCATGTATACGAGGCAAGCACTTTGCCACTAGGCCATATTCCCAGGCAGATTACCTCATTTTATTTTATTTATTTATTTTTTTGGCGAGTCCTGGGGCTTGGACTCAGGGCCTGAGCACTGTCCCTGGCTTCTTTTTGCTCAAGGCTAGCACTCTGCCACTTGAGTCACAGTGCCACTTCTGGCCATTTTCTATATATGTGGTGCTGGGGAATTGAACCCAGGGCCTCATGTATACGGGGTAAGCACTCTTGCCACTAGGCCATATCCCCAGCCCAGATTACCTCACATTTTTAAAGCTGGATAAATGGAGACCTAGAACAATTCCCCTGGACTCTGCAGTTTTTCATCAACAATTAATGGGTGGGAGTGTGAGGCTCACCCATGGCTGCAAAGGTGTCCCGAAGGTCCTCCTTGTCAATAATGCCATCACGGTTCTGATCAATTACAGTGAAGGCCTGTGGAGGGAAGGGGTGAGAAGGAAGAAGGTCCCACATAGTCTGGCTCCAGTACCCGCACTCCAGGCAGATCAGATTCTGGCCCCCAGCCAGCTGTCCCCTTCCACCCTGGGCAAGGGGAAGGGAGGAAGGAATTCTAAACCCTCCTCCTCCCCCCAACAGGTGCACATTCCAGGAGGGGAGTGGCAGTGTGCCTTTGGTCAGCTTTTAGTCTCCCATCTCCCCTCACTCACCTCTTTGAACTCCTGGATCTGAGTCTGGTCAAACATGGAGAAGACATTGGAGCTCCCTTCTGCTCCTGCCCTTCTCTTGGCTTTCTTGGGTGCCTAGGGAGTGAGGATTGGGCAGAGGGGTTCATGGGCCACTCCTTAGACCTCTATGTGAGCAATGGTTAGATTCAAGTTTCTTGTCTTCTTTCTTTCTCTCTTCCTCTTTCTTTCTTTCTTTCTTTCTTTCTTTCTTTCTTCTTTCTTTCTTCTCCCTATGTCATCCAGGCTGGCCTTGAACTCAAGTAATCCTCTGCTTCAGTCAGTCTCCCAAGTCTCCTCCCTCCCTGTCTTTTTTTCTTGGTGGTACTGAGATTTGAACTCAGGGCCTTGTGATTGCTAGGCAGGCATTGTATCACTTGATCCAGACCTCCAACCCTTGAATCCCTTTTTGTAACTTTTCCCCTCCTTGGGATTGCTTTGCTAAGGGGGCTTAGCCCAAACATTGCAACCCCCAAATCTCACCTTTTGTTCTGGGATTCTATTCCTCCCATCCTACCCAATAGGTGGAAGCTTCTTTCCCTTCTCAGTACTCTCTGTTTGCCTCTTTAGAACCCCAGTCAAATTGTGTGGCCCTAATCCACTCATTTACTCTGTTTGAACCTCATTTCTGAAAAGGAAGTGGGAATCAGCATGTCCCAGAAGACTTTAGGAAGATGGAATGTGAGAAGGGATAGAACAGGCTTTGAGGGGGACTGGACCCCTGTGAATGGAGGAAGATTATCTTGACTGAATTCTCTGGGCCCTCATTATGCCTGTTTCCTATTAGTAGTGCTAAGAAAGGGAAGCATAATTTCTTAAAAATATCTTTTTAAAGGGTGAGGCTACTCTGAGTATAAGGGATCTGTTAGGGGCTGGGGATTCTCTCACTTACCATGTCTTAGGTCTTCTGGGGATGAGTCAGTAGCTCCAGCTGGAACAAAGCAGAGAGTCAGCATGGGGCAGTCCCTGTGGAGTTATATAGTCCTGTCCTGGGGAGGGGAGCCCTTAGCATACCAGGGTAACCTTAGCCCTGTTGGTGCCCACCCCAGATACCAAAATAGCCCGGCTCAGGGCCTCTCCTTTCTTGGAGGGCCTGAAGCAGCTGGAGCCTAGGGAGGGAGGAGGGAGTGGGTCTTGGGATGAATGTCTCATTAGGCAGGAAGAGATTTTTTTTTCTTTTTTTCTCCCAAAAGGGGGCTAGAATAGGGCAGTGTTTAGAGGGAGGTGGTACAAGTAAGCCACAGTAACCATTGATTGAGCACCTACAGTGTGCCCAGGTAGTATGCTGGGCTTTGTGAGTACATGTTGGTAAACACAATCCCTGTACCCCCGTATCCTAGGATTCATAGTCAAGTGTGTATCAGTGTACAGGTAATGGCAGAGGTTAACAATGGAAGAGAAATATCTGTGGAGTCTAGATGCTCAGGAAGATTTGCTATCTCCCCTTCAAGGAAAAGGGAGATTTTGTAAGGAATGATATTTTGTAGTGGGGGCTGGGAATATGGCCTAGTGGCAAGAGTGCTTGCCTGGCATACATGGAGCCCTGGGTTCAATTCCTCAGCACCACATATATAGAAAAAAGCAAGAAGTGGCACTGTAGCTCAAGTGGCAGAGTGCTAGCCTTGAGCAAAAAGAAGCCAGGGACAGTGCTCAGGCCCTGAGTTCAAGCACAGGACTGGCAAAAAAAAAAAAAAAAAAGATTCTCTGGGGTTTTAGGCTTTTACCTTTAAACCCCTGGGCCTAGGTTTTCTCTCTATAAAATGGAAACATAGTTCTCATTCCACAGAATTTTGTATTCTAATCAACAATTAAGCTCTGTCCTGGTGGAATTCAACAGTTTAGCCATAGAAGACAGGAACATATGCTAAGAGTGATATATCTGCTGGTCAGGAGTCTAAAAGTAGATAGCACCATAATTTTGTCTGGGAATATAGGAATGGCTTCGCAAAGGTCCCTAAAGGGAAGAAAGAACAGATAAAGGTAGAGGGGTAGACGCTGTAAGCAGAGTGCCCAGTGAAAGATCAGGTGTTAGAGTTATCACAATCATAGGCTTAGAGGATGCAAAACATTAGTGACTAGACATTCAGGCCCTTCAGTGATGTGATGAGGGCAGAGACTGTGGTAAGCGCGGAAAAGATTGAAGCAGGAAAAGAACATGGACTAATCTGAAACTAGATCATTGCTCTAGGTTCTGGTGTGGAAGCTGGGCCTCAGAAGAAGGGAGGTAAAGACACTGACGGGGCTGGGATGTGGCTTAGTGGTAGTGTGCTTGCCTAACATGCATGAAGCCCTGGGTTCCATTCCGGAATACCACATAAACAGAAAAAGCTGGAAGTGACACTGTGGCTCAAGTGGTAGACATTAGCTTTGAGCACAGAGAGGCTGAGGGACAGTGCCCAGGCCCTGAGTTCAAGCCCTAGAACTGGATTAAAAAAAAGTCACCAAGAGGGAAGCTGACTTCTACCTTATCCTAGGTGGTTGGGATGGTTCATGGCTTCTCTTTTTACTATAGGTAAGAGAGCTTGGCTACTATGTGACTTTGATGTATCCTCTCCTAACTCTGTGGGCCTCCATGGAGTGAAGTCTGGGGAAATGGTAAAGGAAGACCCAGTTTGGAAAGGATACCCACCTCCTACAGCTCCCTCTAGGACCTAATGTCCCGAGGAAGATATCTCCTCTCCTCCCCTCCTCCAACCCCATGCCAATGCCTCTAAGACATTTTCTTTTCTGGGCACTGGGGCCCAGCCACCTGTTGTCTCTAAGAAGAGAGAAGGAGCCACCCTAAACTTAGCAGCTGCCCTTGGCCTCCTGCGCCAGCCCCTCCTGACCTCAGATGGCAGCTGCTTGGCCTTATATGGTTACCATGGGGGGTCTATGCCAGGGAGGAGCCCACTTCATTAGTCCTTTCTGGGAGAGGAGGAAGCCTCCAAAAAGGGCAATGGGGGAAGTACTCAGTAAACCCCAGTCAAATGAAAGGTAGGGATGCTGAGGAGGCCAGATACTGAATAGGCAGGAGATTCAAGTATCTGGGTTCAAGTGGGAAGACTCTGAGCAACCTCTGAGAACTCAGAAACCAAAGAACTGGGAAGTTCCTTGAGATCTAGATCTGTCTGGAATTTCAGGGCGATGGAGTACTATATGATTATTGTGGCCTTCTATTTTCCCAGTGTTTAGAAGTTGGAAGGTTGGACCTCATAAAGATTGGTCTTTATGGCCTAAACGCAACCCGGTGTGGGGAGAGGGCTCCTGATATTGGTGTGTAGGTTCTAGGAATAAAATAAAAAGCACAGAGAGATGAGGCAATGAGTGGAGAGGGGCTGACTGATACACCCGCGTTCTTGGATCCTCCCAGGAACAGTAACACATATATGGGAAGTTCATGGTATCAAAGACTCATAGATTTGGCTCCTGTGAGTCCTCATTAGAATGGGGAGAGATGATGCCTGAGGAACTGGAGCTTGAATCTGGGGGGAGAGCTAGGATAGATGGAAACTTGGGGGAGGGAATTGGGCTTGGAATATCTGCCAGAAATAGAATCTAGAGAGATAAGTTCCTTAAAGGATTTTTTTTTGGGGGGGGGGCTCTGACATTAGAGTCAGGCAGATCGAGTACTGGGTCAGAGAACTGGATCTGTAAGGGACACAGCAGCTGAATGGAAAATGGGGGCTCAGAAAACTCAGGAAGGGCAGCAGCAGGCTAGTCATTGGTTAAGCGCTGCGCTAATGTTCCTGGCTCCTCCGCGCTGTCCCCAACTGTCACCCCCTTTTCGCGCCTGTCTCCGGTTGTCACCGGCTATCCCCAAGCTGGCATTCAGCCTGCCAGCAGCATCCTTGCCTCCTCGGTGGTATCATTGGCTGTCGCTGTAAGCTATCTTCCTATGTTGCTAAAGTGGAGAGAGGCAATCATTGGGTGGAGAGGCAAATGAATCACAGTTGTAACCCGCCTCTCCCCAGCTGTCATTCCATTTTGACCATCTTGGGAGAATTCCTCCACTCTTCCTATTGACTCAGGACGCTGTCACTGTTCTAATAGACAACACGGTCTTGTCATTTTGACCGCCTACCCCCCTTTTCATTGGCTCTCGCTTTACGTTTCTATCGTTTCTATTGGTTAGAATGCTACCAAGCCCCGCCTCTTGCTGCACAGCACCGGCCCCATTCCCTGTTCTTCCGTAATCATTTACTCTCTCGCTGTGTTCATTGGCCAGAAGGTTCAGATTCCTGCTTTTCTAGTGGTTGCTTCCTTCGCTCCGCCTCCCTCCGTGGCTCACCCTCTGATTGGTCCCCCCGTCCTTCACCTCCTCCGTTTCCTCTTTCTAGATTACCCACCCACTTCCCGCCTCCAACACCACCCACCCTTCCATCGATTGGCAGGAAACCAGTTTCCTCTCTCCTATTATTCGTCCAAGTGCTCTGACAGAGGCGGGAGAAAAAAGGGGCGCGATGGGCTTGCTGGCGCGCAGGCGTGGAACGCGGAGACGGAGGCTGCTCCGCCGCGTGTGCGCAGGCGCATCGTCGGCCACTCGCCCCAAGCGGGAGGGAGGGGCGGCGAGAGCGCTCTGTGGGGGGGGGTGAGAGGGCGCGAGCGAGACCCCGGCGCGAGGCGCCCCGCGACCCCTGCCCCGCCCCCGCGCGCCCCGCGGCCGCCGCGCGCCGCCCCGCCCCTGGCGCGCGCCGGGCCGCGCCCTTCGCCCTCTCCCCTTCCCTGACGGGAGGCTCCGGGCGGCCTGAGGGGCGGCGCCTTCTGCGGCCTCCCCGGCCGGGGGATGTGAGGGGCAGCCCGCGGCTATGGAGACGGGCCCCGCGCCCCTGGTGGCCCCGCCGCGCCGCCATGGCGCCCCTGCGGCCCCCTCGCCGCCGCCCCGGGGTTCCCGGGCCGGGCCCATGTTGGTGGTGGCCCAGGGACCGCCTGTGACTACGGCCACTTCGGCCCCCGTCACCCTGGTGGCCCCCGGGGAGGCGCGGCCCGCCTGGGTCCAGGGGCCGGCCCCGACGTCGGCCTCGACGGTCCCGGCTAGCACGGTGGTGGTGCTGACTCTGGAGGCTTCGTCCGAAGCCCCAGACATGCAGGTTCCCCCCGGCCCGGAGCCCGCGGTGCCCGCGGCAGTGGCCGGAGCCCAAGCGTCAGCGCCCCCGGCGTCCAGGGTGGACTCTCCGAAGATGGAAGAGATTCGAACCTCACCTGTTCCAGGACCAGGCACTCCCACCGGGACCCCAACCAGGACGCCTTCCAGAACGGCTCCTGGGGCTCTGGCCGGCAAACCTCCGCTTGCCCCCAAGCCGGGAACCCCAGTGGCCTCAGGAGCGACTGCACGGGGTGCAGCAGGACAGGTGACAAGTGGACCTGGACATGGGGCTGCAACAGCAACACCAGCATCAGCACCAGCAGGACAGGCCCCAGCGGACGCCGCGGGCCCTGGCGCCTCAGGGACAAGTGAGGCTCCGGTAGCTGTCGTGACCGTGACCCCAGCTCCAGAGCCGGTTGAAAACTCTCAAGACCTGGGCTCCACATCCAGCTTGGGACCTGGCATCTCGGGGCCTCGGGGGCAGGCCCCGGACACCCTGAGCTACTTGGATTCCGTAAGCCTCATGTCCGGGACCTTGGAGTCCTTGGCGGATGATATGAGCTCCATGGGCTCAGATTCGGAGGCAAACGGGCTGGCCCTGCGCAAGACGGACAAGTATGGCTTCCTAGGGGGTAGCCAGTACTCGGGCAGCTTGTAAGTAGCCGGTACCTGGGGGACTGAGGCCGGGGCCGGGGGCGGGGGGGGGGGTTGAGACCGTCCCGGACAGTGGAGGCCCTGGTGGAAGAGGGGTAGTGAAATGACACACCTTGGCCAACGTCTAGCTGCCCAGCCTCCTCTGAGGATGGAGGAGGAGTTGATGTGGGGTCCAGAGCAACACCTTGATGAATTCATGGCATTGGCTTGTTAGGGATCAAGGATCAGCACATCTGGTCGAAGCCTGGACCTTGCCTTTGGAGGGCTGTGTGCCCTTGAGCTAGTGGCATCCCTATTTCTGAGCCTCAGTGCCCGCCTCTATGAAGGGTTGAATGAAGTGATAACTTAAGGTCACCTCAGCTCTTTGGCAGGTAGTTCCAGCAATAGACCTGATGATCTGGAAGGTTGGTTGAGTAGTGGGAGATTGTGGTAGAGACCTTTGGTCTCTTTAGGACAATCTGGCAGGGATGCAGGCATCTTCCTTCACAGCTGGAGTGATGATGTTGGGAAGTCTGGTTGATGGAGAGAAGACCCTGAAAACAGGGCTCCTCAATGAAACAGAGGTCAGTTTTATGTCTTCACTGAAGGAAAGGGGGTGGGGGAGGCCTCTTCCCCATTTCCTCATCTCCCCAGCTGGGCTTACTCTTTCCTAGTTCCTTCCATGGGCCTGAGTCACTCCTGAGGTGGGGGTGTTATTACTTCTGATTTCTTCCTTCCCTCAGTCTGGATCCTTCTCATTGTTCTGTGCCCCCTTAACCTGCTGGCCAACTCAGCTTGCAGCATCTGCTGAACTGTTGGTGCCAGGTCTTATGCTGCAATTCACCATAAAGTAATTCTTTCCTCCGGATGAGCTCATCTGGAGGTTGTGACTAGTACTTGAACAGCTGGTTTCAATATAGTATGTCAGGTGTAGCCTAAGAGGGTTTTGTGAACACCTGGAGAAGGGATCTTTGCTCCAGTGTGGAAATTCAACTGAAATTGGTCTGAATCATGAAGAATAAGTGCAGTTAAGTCATGATGGTATGTTAACGTGGGGTAGGGTAAAGGATTGCATATGGAGAATAAAAAGGGTTTATAAACTAGTGAAAATCAGAAACATTTTGATTGAGCAACAACATGTGCTGTAGAGAAGGTAACTGAAGTTTGACCCTGGTGCTTTCCCATGGCCCAGGAAGAGTTGTGCTCAGTTTATAGATGGATTAGAATTAGAGCAGTTGAATGAATTGCATGACCAATGCCTCTTTCTTCAATACTAGACTATCTGAAGGAATTTGGGTTAAATTCAAGTTCAGAGAGTCCCTGTTGCATGCTAGGCACTGTGCTTGGGTAATGTTTCTTTACTTTCTAAGTTAAGTTTGTGTCTCTAAAATGTGTGTTCTGTTGTTTCCTCAGAGGTAGGGCTGACTGTGGCACTAGTTACCTTGAAAGCTTTTTTGTCTACAGGGTAAAGTCCAAGCTCTTTAGCTCGAACACAAGCTCCTTATTCTGGTCACACCACCCTTGGTCTGATTTCCACCACTCACTTCCAGGCACTCTGCTGTGGTTCTGCTGAACTTACTGTAATTTCTCTCTATGTATATTTAGGACTGTCCCATCATTTAAAAATGTTCCTCTTTTCCTTTTTTGTCTGGTAATTTCTTTTGAATTCAGGGCCTGGGTGCTACCACTGAGCTTTTTTGCTTAAGGCTAGAACTCATCACTTAAGCCACAGCTCCACTTCTGTTTTGTTTTATGGTATATGCCATACCATACTAGAGCCTCTTAGACTGTGATGATTTTATGTGTAGGAAAGGTATCTAATCCTCCTACCTCTTAGCTTCATTTCCAGCTTTTTGGAGATAAGAGTCTCTCAGACATTTCCTGTCTGGGCTGGCTTTGAACCTCAATCCTCAGATATCAGCCTCCTGAATAGTTTACCATAGATTACAAGAGTGAACCACTGGTTGTATAGCTATGAATTCATTTTGTTTTTGGTGCTGTTGGGGTTTGAACTCAGGGCCTCATGCTTTCTAGGCCTGAGTCACACCTCCAGACCTCTATGAGCCTTTTTTTTTTTTTTTTTGCCAGTCCTGGGCCTTGGACTCAGGACCTGAGCGGTGTCCGTAGCTCCTTTTAGCTCAAGACTAGCACTCTGCCACTTGAGCCACAGTGCCACTTCTGGCTTTTTCTGTATATATGGTGCTGAGGAATTGAACCCAGGGCTTCATGCATGCTAGGCAAGCACTCTACCACTAAACCATATTCCCAGCCCTCTTTGAGACTCTCCTCTACTAAACTGCCAAAAAAGCCAGAAGTAGAGCTGTGGCTCAAGTGGTAGAGTGCTTGCCTTGAGCAAAAAGAGCGCCAGGGACAGAATCTAGCCCCTGGGTTCAAGCTTGATGACTGGGACACACGCACGCACACACACACACACACACACAAAATATCCCAAAACCCATAAAACAAAAAACCTAGGTGCCAGTGGCTCATGCCTGTAATCTTAGCTGCTCAGGAGTTGAGATCTAAGGGTCATGGTACAAAGCCACCCTAGGCAGGAAAGTTAATAAGAATTTCAACTCCAATAAATTACTAAAAAACTAAAAGTGAAGCTGTGGCTCCATTGGTAGAGCATTATTAGCCTTGAGCAAAAGAAGCTCAGGAACAGTAACCAGACCCTGAGTTCAAGCCCAGTACTAGCACATACATGAAAATGATGTCTTTGTTAAGAAGCATAGAATCTATGCTGTGGTCCTAAAACTTCTGTTTAACAGTCCTTTATATAGATGTGTTTTTTTTTTCTTTTTCTCATAGTACTTCTAATTTTGTAGGTTATGGAATCCCTTTTTATAGCCAAAGAAGAGTCTCGGGTTATATTTCCCAAGACTCCCTTACATACCAGCTTTATAAGGGACAAAACTGGGATTTGAGCTTAGGTCTGGTTCTTTCTTTTCTTTTTTTTTTCTTTTTGCTGGTCCTGGGGCTTGAAGTCAGGGCCTGGGCTCTGTCCCTAAGCCTCTCAATGTTCAAGACTAGCACTCTATCATTTGAGCCACAGTGCCACTTCCAGCTTTTTCTGAGTAGTTTATTGGAGATTAGAGTCTCATGGATTTTCCTGCCTGGGCTGGCTCTGAACCATGATCCTCAGATCTCAGCCTCCTGAGTAGCTAGGATTACAAGCATGAACCACCAGTGCCTGGCAGATCTGCTTCTTTCTTTTTCCTAGTCCTGGGGCTTGAACTCAAGACCTAGGCACTGTCCCTGAGCCTCTTTTGCCCAAGGCTAGCATACTCTACCACTTGAGCCACAGCGCCACTTCTGGCTTTTTCTGTGTGTGCGGTGCTGAGGAATGGAACCCATGGCTTCATGCATGCTAGGCAAGCACTCTACCACTAAGCCACATTCCCAGTCCCGGATTTGCTTATTTCTAAAGCCCAAACTTACTTTCATTTCTGTCTTCTGGTATTGGCTCCTACAATAACTTTCAAGTCAGAAGGGGTATATAAGTGTGAAGCTCTGACAGAACAGTGAAACAAGGCAAGAAGAACTTCTTTTGCCTAGAAATCAAGGAAATTTCAGGGAGGAGGAGGTAGACATATCTCAAATGGTAGCAGGGATTTTTTTTTGGAGGGGGTGGTGGCTGTGGGCTTGAACTCAGGGCTTAGGTGTTGTCCCTGAGCTCGTTTGCTCAAGGCTAGTGCTCTACCACTTTGAACCATAGCTCCATTTCCAGTTTTCTGGTGGTTAATTAGAGATAAGAGTCTCATGGGGACTTTTCTGCCTTAGCTGGCCTCAAACCTCCATCCTCAGATCTCAGCCTCCTGAGTAGTTAGGGTTACAAGTGTGAGCCACCTGTGTTTATTTCATATAGCCTCAACAGTTCCCCTTGGTGGATGTTGTTATTTTTCTTTACCTTATGAAAAGGAAATTGAGGCCTAGAAAAAGTAAATGACTGGCCTAAGGTCACAAAATGGTACAGCTAGGCTTTGGATCCAAGTCTAATACAAAAGATGCCTTTTATTTAGTTACTGTTATTTTTGTGGCACTGGGAGTTGAAGCAGGACCTTATGTGTGATAGACAAGGGCTCTACCACTGAGCTACATCCCTAGCCAAAATGTGACTTTTATATATCTTCTGTATCATTCTTCAAATTTGTATGTGTTGAAAGTGTGATCTCTATATAGAGATCCAACAGGGAAGGAAACTCTTAGTGTAGCAAATAGGGCTGTGAATGTCCATCTGGCTAGACGTTGTAATGCTTGGTAGTTCACAGACTGCTCAGTTTCTCATTGGAGTCTGGCAAGGTACTTGGCACTATTTTCTCAGCAACACAGGTTTTATACTGTGGCTACTTAACCACTTCCCTCCTCCTCCATCCTACAGAGAGAGCTCCATTCCTGTGGATGTGGCTCGTCAGCGGGAGCTCAAGTGGCTGGAGATGTTCAACAACTGGGATAAGTGGCTGTCACGGCGTTTCCAGAAGGTTTGAGAGGGTTGTATGATGGGTTGGGCAATGCACCAGGGTGGGGGAGGGACATTGCTCTAGGGAAGCCCAGGAAACTTGACCATATCTGCCTTTAGGACCACAATGGGTGTAGGTGGTACTTGGTCCCTGAGAGGAGGAGGAGCTTTAAATAGAAGGCCAGGCCAGGTCCTGTGG